>NC_084793.1:84045284-84687962 GCF_963169125.1 Humulus lupulus | reverse complement strand
GGCGGGGCGTGCTGCCCCTTTGGCACACCCACATGGGGCCATTTTGTAAGTGAGCATGCATTGGTACTTGATCATTAGTCAAGTCTTGCACCAAGCAACTTCATGGGGTAGGGTAGTGGCAGTATTGTAATTATTCATATGTCTCCCAAACAAAAATCATATGTTACTGGGAAGACCTTGTATCCCTAGAAGGCTCCTTAGGAGGAGGTGACCTGGTGACTTAGGGAAGCACCATGGCCACCAGCAAATATGGGCTAAAGTTGTGTACTCCCTTGCCCTATCAAAGCTATATATTAATAAAACGATGTTTATCCATACTTATCTGTGTATGCTTCCTTATTGTCTATGTGTTACTTGATTGTTGTCTTCGTTGGGCCATCGCGTGCCACTTGCCTTGTTGTATGCTTTTGTGTGATGTGGGCGTTCTATAGAATGACTTACTTTGTGCTTGCTCATACTTCGTTATTGCCTGTTGCATGTCCGAGATGTGTTTGTGGCTAACCACTGAGTTTGTTTGCACGCAGGCGCAAGTTGTAGGCTGACTTGCTAGCTTGGAGTATCCGCAAGTGTCGCATGTTCCGTCTACTTGGAGTTTCCAAATAGCCAGCCCGTGATAGTTGGTATTAGAGCCAAGTTAAAGAAAGCTTGGTGGAACACACAAATGGTGAGCAATACTTAGATGATCGAAGCGCTTGAGAAGCGCGTGGGGGAATTAGATGGTCTGGACGAGAGGGTCAGGGATTTATCCTCTGCTAGTCGTAATTCTGGTTCGTCCAACACAAGCAATTGCATAGCAACGCTAGATAAGGAAAACAATGTACTGCTAGCCCGAATAATTGCGTTGGAGAAAAGAAACACTCCGACAAGTACATCGGATACCCCTCGGTGGGAGGAGTGTATTGCGGCGGTGGAGCACATGTTGAAGGACCAACAAGACTCCATAAACGACATCATAGAGGACTGCACGGAGTCAGTTGACGCGCTCAGAGAGGAGATGAGTGAGCTATCTGCAAAGGTGAACCTAACCATGCGAGCGGTTGGGAATGCGCCTACAACGGGGCCGATAGGTATGGAGTATGGCTAGGTTAAAGTGCATGAGTCGATGCCCTATAACAGGGCTATAAACGCAAAGGACTTGGAAAACTTTCTCTTTTTTACATGGAGCACTACTTTAGAGCCGTGCAGGCCGATTCCGAAGAAGGAAAGGTTGCCATGGACACCATGTACTTGTCTGGGGATGCCAAGGTGTGGTGGAGGACAAAGTATGATGACATCGAGAATGGTAGATGCACCATCACGTCATGGGGAGATTTGAAGAGAGAATTGAAGACACAGTTTCTACCTGAATATGTCGCCTACATGGCTCGATGCCAATTGAGAGAGCTTAAACAAGTTGGGACTGTCCGAGAATATGTGAAGAAGTTTTCGGGACTGATGCTCGATATTAAGGACATGTCCGAAGTAGACAGGCTCTTCTGTTTCCTTGAAGGCACTACAAGAAAAAACAGTATTCATAACACTTAAAAACTGCTAACCGGGAGTATTGATAACACTTCTGAAAACGCTAACATAGCCCATGTTATTAAAAGTCCTGTCTTTTCTATAACATTATTCGAATGTTATGTTCGATGTTATCTTAAACTATTCAATAACACATTTTTAGTTGCTATAATATTCAAATAATAACACTTAATTAGAGTATTAGGTTATAAATTTGAAGTTTAATCTTATACTTTATGCATAACACTTTCCAACTGTTATGAAAATTGTTATATTTGATCATTTTATAACGTTTTTAATTCATTCTATTATATAAATCATAACTTTTTGTCCCAATTATAATATATTATACAAAACAACCATAATTATTGTAAATTCTCCCAGTAATAACATTTTGTTATTTTGTAGTATGCATTTTTAAATGCTGTAAAAAGTTTTTATTATTGTATTTTGATTAAAAAAATCACAATTGATCACAAGTGCAATATTAAATAGATCAAAAAATCTAAAATATTCAATATATATGATAAACCATGAATATTTTTACATTTGAAGACAAACTACTTCAAACCATGATGACGCTGTCCACTTCAAAAGTTCTTAGTTCTAACTTGAGTTTGAAAGCATACATAATAAAATTCTATAGTCTTCACATCTTTTGCTTCAAAAGTAAAAAACAGAATCATAACAAGATACACAAAAAGTAAACCATGAAGCTTGCTCCACCCTCCAATTCATCATCCATTCCATTGTGCACTTGTCTTTGTTGTGAGGTTGATTTGCTTAGCTACACAAGAGTTTAAATAATTAATGCTTAAACTTAGAGTTAATAATAAACTAAAAGAGTACAAAAAGAAAGAAAGTTAAAAACCTCATTACGACTTTATAAGATGGCCATGCAATTACACTAACTACTGCACATAGGCATGAAAGATTGAAGATTTATGCTTGGTAAAATACTCATTAGAAAAGTTAGCTCAAACACTTTATGATTATGAAATGAAAATGCAAATGAAACACCAACCAAACATATAAATATATATATATACAATACAACAACTAATTTATAAAGAAAACCCAATAGTTCTCACACATAGTTCCTGCACCCTCAATTACATGTTTTATAGAATAAATCAATAAGTACAACGATAATTATAACCTAGGCAAGAAAGGTCAAGTTTTTCAACATGAATGAGAGAGAATTAATCTACCAGTGTTAACCTCACATCACAAGGAGCAATTTCAAATGACTTGTCACGACACATGCAGGTGTGCACATTTAGTGCATCCATCTTACAGAAAATTCGGAAGTCATGTTCACCTATAAATTTCTCACCAGAGCTTTCCATTGCCTGGAGAAACATGAGCCAACTAATTAAAGTTAATTCTAAACTGAAGCAACACACAAAACAGATCATTTATTGAGCTAATCGAAAAGAGCTAAAAGATATACCTAGAGATTTAGATTGTCTTCCCAAAAGAAATATTTGTACTCCCTGCTCAGATAGCTAAACCTGTATTTTGGATAAGGCAACCATCAGAAGACAATCAATCCAACACTAATAGACACAGACACACACAAAAGTAAACAAATAATTCACTAAATAAGTCAAATATGGAAAGATCTAATGAAAAGAGAGGCGATACCATGTAATGAAAGAACATTAAAATGAGATAGAGCAACACTCAAGTTCATCTTTCAAAGTTTATTACATTTTATCATCATTCACAAGTCCAAACACAAATGCAAGACAGAGCAACACTCAAGTTCATCTTTCAAAGAAGCAATATGAGAGCAAATATATTTGCTCCACAATTTTGCTACTCAAAAACCTCTAAAATTTACAGTGGAAAACCTTGCACTGAAATCAATTGGAACAGAACACCAGCCTAAAACTCCCATATCATTTGGAAGGGCTCCATTCAAAACCCTCACATAATCAATTTCTCCTTCTGCAAAACACATGAAAAGGGGTAAATAATGAAAGGAGCATGTAGATTAAGATCTAGAAACAATTAGGTTGAATTTAAGGTCAGAAAGTAAACAAGATCATATAAATAGAGCTCAGATACATAATTAGATGCCAATTGTCTTAGGCTCCTAGTCTTTGGGAGGTATCCCCTTTGTAGCTACCATTTTAGCCTTAGAGTTAAAAGACTTAAATAAAAAGAAATTTAGTAGTGCCATTTTTCAAAGGTTAAAAGCATGTGATCAAAATGTAGAGCATAAAAACATAAAACAAAACTAGTTGCAGAGCATAAAAAATACCACTAACAGGAGCCTGAAACAGAGATCAAAATGTAGCTACAGGCAAGCTGTAAACAAAAGCAAACCCTACAAGCAAAAAAAATTAATAGAAAACAGATGGAAATACTGAATACACCATAACACAAGGAAATACTCATCATTTAAATGTCGCAATCTAAAAAATAGGGGACCGCCATTGATTAAACTAGAAAAGTCTGTCGCTCCTATGAGGGAAAACAAAATCAGAAGACAAGAGAGAGAGAGAGAGAGAGAGAGAGAGAGAGAGAGAGAGAGAGAGAGAGAGAGAGATTTAGAAGAGATACGTACCATCGAGCCTACACCTCGCCTTTCCAAGCCCTACCACCATCAAACCTCACAGCCACTGGTGCGCCTGCAAAACAGAAAGAAATAAGCATAGCTAAGTGTCTAAGTCATTTGTAATTTATATTATGCACCCAAAAGCAAGCAATTTCTTCCACATCAATAAATCTATTGTCAAAAGCATTCTATAAATGAATAATAAATGATAGTATTCTCTATGAAACTAGAATAGACTCAGATCATAACATTACATTATAATCAGAAAGATGCTACTTTAGAAGACCATGAGAATCAATGGCTAGTTAATTACTTCTGATTTCAATTAAAAATGCATTCAAGCACAATAAAAGTTAAAGAAACCAACACTACTCAAGGCCACCAATTATAAAACTTTCAGTAAGGTTAATGTAAGATCTGGCTGAACAAATTCAATATAATTGAATATGTATGCAAACCGCACCAAATGAATCCCTCCCTACATATATTTACACACTGAAAGAATACGTGCGAGGTTTACTATATATATATGGCTCCAAGCATTAACAGATCTTCATGACATGAATCAGGGGGGCATGCTTTGAAAGCGCTCTGGACAGAGGAGGTGAGCACTTCAACATTTCAGCTGCATTAATTCATGTAGACACACTCAATCATATAACAACAGGAAAAAAGAAAAAAAAATGTTCAAATATTAAAGGCCCATACATGGAAATTTGGTGCAACAATATTAAAAACTGTAGTCAGAAATACTGCAAGAAGAAATTTGGGAAAATTTCATCACTATTTAGTATGCATCTTTGTAAAATTACCAAGGATATGCTTCCGGCCATCCTTTGCTTGGTTGGGAAAGTAATTCCAGCCACCTAGAAAAATATGGTCAAGTGTTACTTCTTGCTATTATTACAGATGACCAGTGTGAGAATACATCAAAATTGCATATTTTAGGCTTTTATGTTGAGAGAATTATTGGAATAGAACAATAGGATGAATATTGACTAACCTTAATGTCCATTTGAAAAGCAGTTACACCATCTTCATTTCCTGCGACCTGTAATCGTTGAATTATTTGCTACATTCCACTTGTAAAGTTTGGATCCTACTAACAGTCACATGCTTTATAAACTTATATTTATTAGAACATTTCTGTATTGATTTTAAATTCCTATTCCTCTTCTCTCTTTGATCTTTTCCTCTTATTTTTGACTTTATTATGAGACTAATAATGATAATAGTCCAGCCATAGCAGAACAAGTTATTGATGACCTCATTACTATATGTACCAAACACTGTACATAACAATAGACTTCGAATAAGGCTGCAAAAGAACCCAAACACTCAACACAGTTGAATATGTTTTGTACAGAATATTGATGACTAATTTTACTACTATATTAAACATGAGACATATTAACTCCACAAATTAATCAAATCATGAAAGAATATGATTATGTATATATATATATTATTGGATCCTTTTCTAACTATATTATAAGGAACAATATAGTGTCCCATGCATTATATATTAGGATATATGTTTATATTTATATATTAAAGATTTGATATATAGAAAAACTAGAACTTACATATCATGAAAGATTTGATGTATAAAGATATTCAGTGACTGAAATTACAACTAAAGTGCAACAAACATGACCACTTCACTGGTGTGATAATCCTGTTTTCCACTCAAATATAGTGTCCCATGTATTATATATTAGATAATTTATAGTTTCCTGATCATTAGAGAGAAAAATACATATAGAAAAACACATAAGAAGTGATTTACCAGTGTGAACTCAGACACTGTCATGGCCTTTTTTCTATATTCTAAATTGAGATGTCACATAACCTTAGCCTTGTGGCAGTCACACGATGCTTTTAATTAGAAGACTGTAGCTTAATCATGTTCATTTGTTGAATGTATTTGGATTTTCTCATTATCTAATACTTCGATAAACTTTCGGATTTATGGCCATAAAAGGAACTAAGTCTTATTTTAAAAGAACTTGCAACTATCAGATGACAAAATAGAATTTTCCAGCATCCACAAATAATAAAATCTGTCAAAATAACAATTGAAGATCCTCACCTCTTGCAGTCCCTTGGTTCAAAGTATTACCCAGAAAAGGAATTTTCTTCATAATATCTTTTAATTTGAGGGAATTCCGGACCTATTAAACAGAGCATAAATGTAACACCCTGGTTACCCCAGAACAGTTACGGTGAACAGTGAACCGAAGATTTGACCCACTACCCGAGTCCTTTGGTTAAAAACGTGATCTAATTGTTATTATTGGGTTAAGGTGAAAAACCAATAAAAAGGAAAGGATACATTTCATTAAGTAAACAAACTGCTCATGAGCCTTTCAAAATATTTACAAGCTATTCATAATACAAAAGGGTCGCTACAGTTTCAAATTTACAATCTCCGCCGGCCTAAGTGGCAAAAATAGGGTAAACCCCTAGTCCCTCTGAGAACTCCTTGACCGTGGCGGTCAAGCAGCCCAATATGTACACCACATCGCCCAAGCTCTCCACTCAGGGTTGGTTAAGCTTCTCCTTCCCTTTACCTGCACCACATAGCACCCATGAGCCAAGGCCCAACAAGAAAACACAATAAAGCATGACATAATATCAACGATGATCATAATAACCATTCAAGACCAACAGTCCAATACAAATAGGCGACAGTAGCAAAAGTCACAAGGATGGGTACAACTCCCTCTAGCCATGTGACGATAGGGTCACCAGGGCTTAACTGATAAGTAGATCTTTCATAGGTTTGACTAGGACAGGTGCATGGTGATTGGTCACCAACATAACCTTCCTCCCGACTCTAGAGTCGTAACTATGGACAGCGTCCCCTAGCCATGTGACAACTAGTCACCGGGGTCATACACCTTGGCTATAAACATCTGGTCTTAGACCAGGCAAGAGCTTATATGTTCTTCGACCTTAGGGTCGGTCCCGCACTAATGCCATAGAGCCATTCAATGCGTGTTCATCGACTTTAGAGTCGGTCCCTGACTAGTCAGTGCCATAAACAGGTCATCAGCGTTCACTAGCATTTATTATGCAATCCATGTCCACATATACCAACCAACATGCCTCAATATCAAACCATGCATGTCATATATCCATACAGGGTGCAACTGTATTCTTACACTGTTTTCTTACCTCTGGTTCGAGTGAGAATTATTATATGAACGACCCTTGAGAACGATAAACCTTTAAATCCCTTGACGGTCACCTGGTCATAACCAAAATATAGGATTCATCAATAAAAATGATAGCAGAGGGTTCCCAAACCAAAACCCAGCCTCCGAGACATCAAATACTACCCAACCGGGTACTAGGTTCAACCCCGAGGCCTAAGGTTTGAATCCCCAAGCTAAAAACCACATTTCGGCAAATATGACCTTAAGGGTTGCGGCCCTCCCAAGCTGCGCCGCGGCGCGCCCTCAAACAGAGAGGACTCCCCCCCCCCCCCCCCCCTGCCAGACGCCAAGGGCCGCGGCGCACCACAGCTGCGCCGCGACGCCCAGCCCAGACCAGCATCACGCCCACACACGAACTCAGTTTTTCCCCTGTGTTTTTCCTCTCAAACCAGCCCTTCAAATCAACCCAAAACCTCCTCCAAACACACAATTAAACCCCCAAACAACACTCATAACCTCCCCTCATCATAACCCAATCTAAACATCAATCAAAACCTCTTTAAATCCAAACTTCCAACAAGAATCAAAGGCTGAAAATCTAAAGATAAAAACAGAGCACCACCTGAAATAAGTGACTAGAACTCACCTTGAAACCAGTTTTGGACCTTCCTTAACAACTGAACTAAGTCCACTAACTCAGCCTTGGAGTTCCCTAGCTTGATATCCCACCTTGAGCTCAAAAACACCAAAGGAAGAATGAAGGGAAGATAGTGTACGGGAAGGGAAGAAGGAAACTCTGTTTTGTTCTGTTTTAATCCACTAGCTTCTACAGCCAGCAGCCACTTATGTCATATATATCCCAAACTTAAATGACCAAAATACCCTTGAGCCACCTAAAGCCTCTAAAACCACTTCAAGGGTAAAATTGGCACTTCCACTTATCCCGTTAATCATAATTAACGCTTCCCAATTTCCGCTAATCTCAATATCCTCAAACACCAATGATTCATATCCCGTTACCCTAAAATCCCCGGTAACGCTATAATCATTAAAAACACCCCGAGACTCACCCCGAGCTCAAACCTGTTATGACCAAACCGATAAATCATGTTTAAAGATCGTCTCATGCCGAAATACTCGAACCAATCCACATTATAATGTGGTCTCACAATATATCTTTGACATACAAACAAGTATACAATTATACCCTCAACGAGCCAAATTACCAAAACACCCCTGTAAACAAATGTGGACTCACATGCATGCATTGAACATCATATTATATTATAATTCTCATAAACATGCATAAACACATTTAATGGCATAATCAAACAGTTATGGCCCTCCCGGCCTACTAATCCAGCCATTAAACCATATTAGGGAATCCGGGGCATTACAATAAAACTACCCAAGTCAAAACAGATTCTCAAAACTGCATGGAAGAATTTAAGTAGCACAGGGATCTGTCAATACAGTACAGATATCAAATTCTGCAAGAAAAAATTCATCATCAGGAGCTGCTTACCTCTTCACATGCAGAGTTCACAGTGTTCAAACTCTTTTTAAATTCTGAAATCTGTAAGACGATGAGAAGAATTATACAAAATAGATTGTAATAATAATAATATTTTAACCACCAATGAAAAGCATAAAAAATATCACCAAACCTGACAGTTGAACTGAATCTTGAAAGAGAACACTCGCAATTTTGATTCCACTCTAGGAACTTTCATCAACTCCATAAAATACTGAAATATTAAAAACATAACAAAATAAAAAATGACCTTTTGGGACTATTCCGGCCATGATAGAATTCAAAAGGTATATATATGCTCTCAAATTGACAAGTAAATAGCTAAATTTCAACTGGACAATAATGACGTACAACAATAGTAATTCCAAGTTTCTATTACATAAATTGTTAATCTTTTAAGTAAATAAACAGAGGGAAATTAAAAGAAATAAAAGGAGTTTGTAAGAAACTAATAAAATAAATCATTAAGTTCAAAACATTTTACTGTTGTGTACTTTAATCATAGAAAGTCATTCATGGACAAGAAAAGATGAATAATGCTTCTTACCTGTTCACACTTTCCCAGACTCTCCTTGTCACCTGTGTAACCCTGATAATCATATAACAGAAACGGTCATAGCCAGCAACAAAAAGAGTAACAGAACAAGTCATAATGCTGTATTTTAAAAGTTGAATTACTGACTTGCTAACAAACTGGTAAGGAGCACAATGTAACTTGCATTAAAGTCTTACCTTGAGAAGTTCCATCTCTTCTTTAGTAGGACAAAATTTTATTAGATTTTCCACCTGATCAACATCTAATACTGATTCATCCATCGCTAGCACTGCAGCCTTCTAAAGATGCATGACACTAGTGTTAAGTAAACACAAAAAGAGTAACCAAACATGTTATTGTTCCATATTATCAAAACCTATAGAGGAAAAAGACTTCAAAAATATGTGAAACGAAAAAGGATAAAAATTATCCTTATATTTCATGTTTTGATCTCGCAAAATCCTAAATATGTGTTGTTTTCAGTCCCAGGCTGAAAGTACCGATTGCCCATACGTAATGAAAGAAAAACAGACAAATCAAATTAAGTTAACCAACCCATTATCAGAGGATTTCATTTAAGAATTCTATATCAAAGAATATGTATCCACATTGAAGAGATAAAACTATCCATATCTCCAGATTATTCAAGTAAAAATAAGATCTTCAAGTAGAAGTTTACCATCATATCAGGAAGCGGCATCTTAACTTTTGTGAGCATAATTTCAGTGTTGTTTGCCCTCCTCAGGTCAATCTACAGGATGTAACATGGAAACAAATGGACAGAAGTAACATCATAAATATCAGAATGCAAAACAATAAAAAGAAATATCAATGAGAAAGGACATCCTTTTTTACAAGGACACTGAATCATTCACGAAATGTATCTAACAATTGTAACAAGATCAGCAAAGCAAAGAAAAAGAAGAAGAAAGAAAAGAACAGAGCAGAAAGGACCATGATAGGAACCCAAATAGAAAGAACACATAACAGTAGAGAAAACTAAGAAGAATAGGCAAAAATAAATATTGTATGGCTGAATTAAATGAATAAATGAAAAAGAATGATAACACAGGCATTTCTAGGAGCCTGGGACCTCTCAAGAAAGCTCAAGCAAGAGTCTTCTTAATAATAATGCTAGAAAAAATATTCAAATTTTATACAATTACCAGGTGAACTTTGTCAGTTTTGGATCCAGTAGACTTACGATGCCCTCCAGCTTTACCCCCTAAATCAGCAGGTTTAGGGACTGTTGCAGAGAAAAGACTCTATCTCTGACACATCAAATTCTAGAGCACTAAAACAAAAGGAATCAATATTACTAATTGAGAAAGGTAGAATTTAAACAAACAATGTAAGGCGGATGGATATATTGGTACTTCTCAAAGGAAAAAATAGAAAAATATTACTAATTCATAATAATAGAACGATAGGACAGCAACAGGAGTTGAAATACATTTGAGGATCCCCATATCTTTGCAATTCTTCCCACAAGCTTCCTTGCAATGCTCTTGTAAACTTGCTCCAGTGCAATGGTTTTAATGAAGATCTTCGAGGGGCAGCAACAGCGGTCCCCATCCCTATAGGACATGAAAGCCCACGCCCCCTCCCTGCAGATAGGCCTCTTGCATCAGGAATTGCTCCTTTGGCACCAGCAGGAGGAGGTGGAGGAGGTACGCCACCTGGAGGTCTAGGTGGAGGTGGAGGCCCTGGAGCACGTCCTGAAACACAGTTCACATTTGAGAGTTAATATGACCCTAGCAAAACAGAATGAACTGAAATATAATTACTAGCTGTATTACCACTAGTTTGAAATATGCATATTTCAAGTAGAAACAGGCAACCAACACTTCAACAAGATTATTTGGGCATGGCACAACACAAGGAAACGTAGATTATATTTGTAATGAATTGCACCTGGGAATATTGAACCACTAAATTACATCTAAAATCATGCTATATTTTCACTCATTGAATCTCGAATTTAAGTTCAAGTATGGCCATGTTTTCAGATTCATAAAAGGCTGTAAAACAATGAAGATTGTGCTATAGGGAAAAAAAATTAACAGACGAGCACGGATTGAAACACAGTACAAGTCTACAACAATATATACGGCTAACAGTCAGCAATGTACCAACTGATACATAATCAAATTTTTACACAAACCGAATGTTTTCAACATTTAATCTCAAACCAAACCAAGTTTTACAGACATTGATATCTCAGGCATTTGCCAAGTTAATAAAAATATGAGTCGCATCAACTTTTTCCAGCTCAAGATAAGCCTTAAACAAGTTAAACTCTGCACCAAATTTTCTTAAGCAGATTTAAAACTGTTCAGATGAGAAAACCAAGGTTGTTTGCACTGACACCATGAAAATTAGGCGCATTGCAAAATAACAGCTGAAAAGATGGAAATCAAATAAAAAAAAATATTTTAATCCTAAATCAAAGATTAGTACAGTAAAGAGTTTATACTGTTCTTATTTCAGAGATCAGTACAGTAAGTTTTAATCAGGCATCAAAACTTTGTTGCACAAATAGAAAGAATCAATTTTTATGTCTTAAAAAGAAGGGTCAATATCACAAATGCTCTTTGACAATGTAAGTTTCATTGAACAGGTTGACTCAAGGTTTCACGTATATTACTTCAAGAGTCAATCAAATTCCAATTAATTACTTGGTATCACTCAAGATTTCACAGGTTGGCTAAAACGTAAGGAGGTCACCAACTATATCATTAATCCACATAAATAATGGAAAATCCATATAAAAATTATTTTAATAAATAAAATAATAATAATAATAAATTAAAAGAAAGAAAAGAAAAGAAGAAACTGGCACAGTTGGTGTCTTTATTTCTACTTCTTTGAAAGTAAGCAAAGACAGAAATAACTTCAATGAAGAGACAAGGCTATAAGATTGAAGCTATAGGGATCAAATACAAGATTCAAACAAAAAACACATTAGAGAAATCAAGTTCTTGGTCTAGAACCATAATAGTCACCTGAAGTAATTGAAAATTCGCTCAATAAAGGAGGCAGGCAAGTGTCAAAAGGGTTGAGCTATTAAGATAAAAAGAATTGAAAATCTAAATCATGCCATACTTATGGTTACTTCAAGGACATTTCAATTCTGTTCACACTACGATTGGGCATTCTTATGGTTTTTAGTAGAAATATCACCCAAAAAATTTCTTGTAGTAAATTAATAAAACAGTTTCAAGGCAAATGAATGAAACACCCAGAAACAAAGCAAGTTATAGAAAAAATTATGGACTGTCCAATACTAAAAAATATAACTTATATACATTTATGGATGGAATCTTATGAAATGGAAACAAACGATACAAACACTTAATAAACTACCTGCCAATTTAATTTTCAAGATGATTACAATAAACACCACAACTTTAAACCTCACTGCATCACTTTTGGCAAATAAAGATAGAGTAAACATATATGTACATATGTACATATATATATAAATATTATAATATAGACCAAATTGGAGGAGAATACCCAGCAGAGGAAGTTGAAAAATAATTTGATACACTATAAGACAGCTACAGGGGCACACTCTAAAAGAACAAAATCACCATTATTTTTTGCTATAAACAAGAAAAACACAGCAGCAAAATTTTTTGGTAGAAATACAAAGAGGATAAAATAAGTTACCACCCGACTGTTTACACCATCAATAACTACCTTGTTTGCCATCACAACAAATGGAAACTTTCCAAGGCCGGATAGACTAGCCTAAAAATCATGACAGATTACATTAAGAGGGAGAGAACTTGAAAAAAAAAATTATTACCACAATCAGATTAAGAACAAAAAATCATCACAAGAATTCTGCTAACCTCACGAGTCCATCGCGAGCCTGAACGTACAAGTAAAATTTAAAAATATATTATCGATTTGAGAACCCATACCTTCATTTTATGCTCCAATAAACCAATAAAAAAATGATGCTAACTGTAAATAATGATTCACAAACTTTCTTTCTTGCTTCAAACATAGTACAGTATATTCAATCCCTAATTTAAACAAAAATTCCCACAAATAATCACAATATTATAGTTATATATACACATGAGACAAAAAATTGTAGAAATCAAAATTGATGGAGCAATATTGAGAGATGAATGGTGAGGTTGAGGAACGAGGGAGGGAGGCCAGAAAGATGACAATGGAATGAGTGACTAGGAAAGAAGAACAACACCCAGATTCAAACTTCATTAAACTCATACTCATATTCAAAAATCCACATATAATAACTAAAATGAAAGACAAAACATATACTATGAAGAAAACCTATACGATTATTAAACACACAGTAATTAAAATACCCCATTCTAAGGCTTCGACTACCATGAACCAACCAACAACAACAAAAATAAGTCGAGAGGAAACATACCAGATCTCGCCTCTGTCATGTGCTGAGGAGAAGAAGACCCACGCATCGTCGAACCCGTGACCTCGCCTTTGCCTCTGCCTCCGCCAGGCGCCGTCACATATTCTTCCAAGAAAAAGAAGAATAACGAATAGGAGTGAGAGGAGGAGAGGAGGAGAGGAGGAGAGGGCAACGGCTTAGGGCTCTCTCTCATTTACTGAAGAGTAGGAACCATTACCAGAGTGAGGTCAGGACAAGAAAGAGTACCTTTGATGTTTGCTAAGTCAAGCCGATGGGGTGGAGAGCGACTTCGTGATGTTGGAGTAGACCGATCTGACCGCCGGTGGAGGAGAACGACGCTGTGTGGTTTGAGCACTCTCTCGTGGAGGCTAGAGAGAATCGATGAAATAAATGGTGAGAATGAAGGGATTTAGGCGTTTAGAGAGAACCCATATTCAGAATGAGAGTGTGTTGTGTAAAATAATAAAAAAATGAAAAGTAAAGGCGCCATTACTAATTCACTTGGCGCTAAATTCTCCCAGAATATTTTAGAGCTAAATTATTAATAGCACTTTAAAAAATATGCTATATCTTAACGTAATATTTACTCAAAATTCTTGTAGTGAGGATTAAAACAGTGGGCCAACACAAGAACTTCAGAGGCAGCATGTGAATAACCTAGCCACTACTCAAGCTACTGCAGAACACTTGATAGATTACACACCAAAGAGTAGCCTACCGAAGAGGTCTACCCCTCCAACCAGCTCAAGTAGCGCTGGGAGGAAGAAGTCTGGGAAGTCGTGGCAGAGTAAGAGTGGGGGAGAGAAGAGGACATCGGAGTCCAGTTCTTCCAATGGGATAGATACTGCCGCAAGGAAGAAGCCACTAGCTTGTTGGCCCTGTAAAGGACTACATAAATCGGCAGTTTTCCCTTACAGGGGCAAGTTGAATTCCCTCACTGGCCAAGAGGAACAATGTGAAGGAGAAGAGGAGGATGAAGAGTACGTACACATGGTCTTTGTCTGCCTATTGAGTGCTCTCAAGAAGCATGGCGAAAAATGGAAGAAGGCCCTGGGGAAGGGACTGATGTTCATGGACGCCACCATCAATGACAAGACGGCCAAGAGTGTGATGATTGATATTGGCGCCACACACAACTTCATCTCGAAGCTCGAAGCCAAACGATTGGGACTAAAACTGGAGAGAAAGATGTGGGCTACATGAAGGCGGTCAACTCAAAGGCCTTGGCCACAACAAGAGTGGATAAAGGCATAAAAGTTAAGATTGACATGTGGGAGGGGAAGACCAACTTAGTGGTGGTCCATATGGACGACTTTGATGTAGTTTTGGGAATGGACTTCCTAACTGAGAAAGGTGTTATCCTGATTCCTGCTATTGGGAGCTTGCTCATGATTAGTACTTAAAAATGACATTTTACTAAGCTTAAAGTTTAAATTAAATTAAGTTTTAATTAATATTTTCTTAAATTTATTTTGATATATTTCTTTAATGGAAAAATATTAATTTTAATTTAATTTGTATAAAGTATGTTGCATTTTGACATTAATAAAAACAAAAGAAAAGAAAAAGGGAAAAGAGAAAAGAATTAAGTTAAAAATGGCATTTTTTAAAGAGTAATTGGTTGTTGTGTTTCTTAGCAGCCGACCTAACTAAAGGAGAAGCCCAGGCCCGTTGGCCCAAACCCAGCCAGCCACCGAGCCGAAGCCAGCCGCAAGCCGCCTAATGCCTCCTTGTGCTACCTGTCAGCCTTCAGCTGCCCAACGTAACCCTCCAGGTCCAACGCACGCCCAAGCCTCCTCCAACGTAATCCCCCAGCGACCCAACACCTCTTTCAGCCTTCCTCATCAACTTTGAAGGCCCAACCCGAGCCCAGGCCCAAGCCTGCCACACCTGGTACCCTCTCCCAGCCAGTCTTCCACGTGTCTCCTCCCCATTGGCTGGGAATGGGTCAAAACCCACTTCTGCCACCAGCCACCTTCAACCCATATTTTGTGGGTATTGGGCCTTGCACATTTCCTTTTTGAGCTTTAAAGCTCATGTTTTTGTGGTATTTTAGCAAAAGAAAAAATGATCATTCACCAAAATAGCTAGATTAATATTAATAATAAGATTTGATTTTTTAAAAAATCATATTTTATTATTAATATTTCAGATTTATTGTGTAACCTCCATTTGTTGTTTAATTTATTTTAGTCATTTTCTCCCTCTATAAATAGGGACTCTTTCTTTCACATAGTAGGTAATTTTTGGGAGTAAAGAAACTATAGCAAAATTTCTACTCACTTTCTTCTCATATTTTCTTCTTAGAATTTTGTGAGAATCATGAGCACCATGGCGTAATCTTCCTAGGAAGGTTAGGGATGATTCCATATGCTAGTGATGTTATTTTGCTACTTTGAGTTACTATGTTTTTAATGTAATGTATTTGAGTTATTTATATTCTTTCATCCCCATTTTCTATCTTGTTATCTTTATTTACTTGTGCTAATAGTATATAGGACTAGTCATGCTCTTTCTATGTGATTCTAATTAGTAAAAGTAATATTGATACAAAATTTGTGTCTAATTTCTATTGCATTATTGCCCTTGGGTATTTTGTCATTTTTAGATTCTTCATAAGATTAACATTGTGTTTTTAAAGTAAAGAACCTTATAACTCAAATGGACTTTTGTTAGAAAAGAATATGGACTTTAATGTTAGATTTTCCAAGTAAATGTTGGGATGTGAACTATTTACTTGTGCATTTTTGTAAATAAAGTAACCAAGTAACTAAACAAGCATATGGATGATTCTTGAAACCTTTATATTTCTCAAACTCTTGATTTCCCTTACTTTTGTTTCACTTACCTCATTTTATTATTTCATCAAAAAGACACTACCAAAATCTCAAATCTCTTTTCATTTCCATTTTTTATTTATTTGATGTTACTAACTTTTTGTATTATTTTCTACTAACCTTTTAATTTTAGGTTACCTCCTTATGGATCGACCGCCCGATTTTACTACAACTACCACTTGGTGGTAGTCACATTTTGGGCGTTAAACAACTCATAATGGAGGAGACACCTTCAATGGTGCCTGCAAAGGTGATACCACCCCCTGGTGTGAAGCTTCAATCAGCTTTACAGTTTAAGAAGAGCGTGAAGAAACGGGAGCCCACTTATGTAGTGGTACCTGTCGTGTTCGAAGAAACAGTGGAAGAGATTGTTCCACTTGATATTAAGAGGGTCTTGAAGACATATGGGGATGTAATGCCAAATAAACTCCCCAAAGCCTTGCCGCCAAGAAGGGGGATTAATCACCAAATAGAGTTGGTGCCAGGAGCAAAACCTCCAACAAAAGCGCCTTACAGAATGGTACCCCCCGAGCTAGAAGAATTGAGAAAGCAACTAGAGGAGTTATTGGAGGCAGGCTTCATTAGACCATCAAAGGCGCCATTTGGCGCACATGTGCTATTCCAGAAGAAACACGATGGGAGCTTGAGACTATGCATTGATTATAGGGCTCTCAACAAGGTGACAGTTCGCAACACCTACCCCATCTGTCTGATCACTGATTTGTTCGGCCAGCTAAGTGGAGCCAAGTATTTCACAAAGTTGGACCTGAGATCGGGCTATTATCAGGTGAGGATCGCAGATGGGGATGAACCAAAGACAACCTGCTTTACTCGATATGGAGCATTTGAGTTTCGAGTTATGCTGTTTAGGTTGACGAATGCACCAGCCACTTTCTGCACACTGATGAACCAAGTATTCCACGAGTATTTAGACAAGTTCGTGGTGGTGTACTTGGATAATATCGTGGTTTACAGCCCCAGGATTGAAGAGCGTCGAGAACACTTGGCTCAAGTGTTTCAAAATTTGAGAGAGAACCAGCTATATGTGAAGCGCGAGAAATTCTCATTTGCACAGGAGAGCATCAAGTTGCTAGGCCACGTTGTGGAGCGTGGCTGAATTCGTATGGACCTAGAAAAGGTGAGGGAAATCTAAGAGTGGAAAGCCCCCACAAATGTGAAAGAACTATGCTCTTTCCTAGGCCTAGCTGTAACGCCCTGGTTATCCCAGAACAGTTACGGTGAACCAGAAATTTGACCCGCTACCTGAGTCCTTTGGTTAAAAATGTGCTCTAAGTGTTATTAGCAGGCTAAGGTTGAAAAAAAAATGAAAGGATATATTTTATTAAATACATAAAACTGTTCATGGGCCCACAAGAACATTTACAGGTTATTTACAACTCAAAATGGTCATTACTGTTTCAAATTTACAAACCCGCCGACCTAAACTACAAAAATAGGGTAAACGCCCTAGTTCCTCTGAGAACTCCATGGCCGTGGTGGTCAAGCGGCCGCATATGTACACATCACCACCTAAGCTCTCCACTCAAGGTTGGGTGAGCTTTTCTTTCCCTTTACCTACACCACATAGCACCCATGAGCCAAGGCCCAGCAAGAAAACACAATAATGCACATAAACATTATCAACTGATTATCATTATAATCAAACATAGTTTATAGCTCTTAAACAGATGAGTGAATATCACTTGAGGTTCTGATAAACCATAAGGAGTGACTGCTGGGTAAGTCACTAGCTTAAACAGTTGAGTGACTGCTGGGTAAGTCACTAACTTAAATAGTTGAGTGACTGCTGGGTAAGTCACTAGCTTAAACAGATGAGAGACTGATGGGTAAGTCTCTAACTTAACAGATGAGAGACTGATGGGTAAGTCTCTAACTTAACAGATGAATGAATGATGGGTAAGTCACACAAGCGCTTTTAGTTTTCATCGAACTTGAGGTCGGTCCGGCATTAACGCTCTTCTGAGTCATTTAATGCAGATGTCGATTAGATCTAATCTTTATTGGCTTGCGTTGAATACGCTAAGGCCGCCCTGACTTATAAGTCAGCACTGTGTGACCAGTGCCCAGTACCACTGCCGAACTTGACTAATAAGTCCCAGCTTCACAGTTGATACTGGCACCTTTGCCAAATCTGACTAATTAGTCAGTACCATGCACAAGTGAGCGAGATTTGCAAAGCATTCAATATTCAATTCATGTCCACATTTACACAATCAACATGCCTTAAGAATAACCATGCATGTCACATATGGGGTGCAGTTTTCTTACCTCTGATTCGAGCAAGAATGAATAAAAGAACGACCCTTGAGAACGATCTGACTTTTAGTGCTTTAGCGGTCACCTAATCATAACCAAATATGGGACACCATCAATAAAATGATAAACAAGGGTTCCCAACCAAGATCAAGCCTCCGGGACATCAATCTCCACTAATCCGGGTAGTAGGAACGATCCCGAGGCCTAAAACCAAGTTCCCGGGCCAAAACACTCAAATGGGCTCAACCCTGCTCAAGGGCTGCGGCCCTAACACCTTGGGCCGCGGCCCCCAGCCACTCTAGGAGCAAGGGCTGCGGCGCCCAGCAAAGGCAAAAACACTCCAGCAGCTTCTTCGAGCTAGGGCCGCGGCGCCCAAGAACTCAACGATTCACAAAAGCCAATTCTAAGCTTAGAAACTCTAGAAACTCAAAACTTTAAACTTAGATTACCTTTGATTGGGTTGTTTATCATCAAATCCTTCGGTCAAGAAGCTTCTAATCTTTCCTAGGATCGCTATGCCTCGATCCTCGCTTGATTCTGACTCCTAGAACTCGAGATTTCTGCGAAAACGCTTCGAACAGTAAAAATGAACTAACGGGAAAGAACGAGAGGTTTTCTAACGTACGTTCTATCTGACAAGCTACTTCAAGCTTAAGTAGCCTCAAATAAAACCTAGTGCTCGGGGTACCGAAAACACCCTTGGGGAAATTATAGTCAAAACTTACAGAATTTCCTCCTGATCTTAATAACTCCTAATTTATCATCAAATAACATTCTCATAATTCAATATCCCAATAAAAGACCCCCGTTATGACAAAACCACTAATCCATAGTATAAGATCGTCTCATGCTGAATAGCTCGAATATATCTCCATAATAATGGGATCTCATTCACAGATCACAATATGCACCCAAATACACAAATATGCCATCAACAGGCCAAATTATCAAAATATCAAGATTATCAAATGTGGACCCACATGCATGCATATAACATCATATTATAATATAATTCACATAAACATGCATATTATCATTTAATGGCATAATTAAACAGTTATGGCCCTCCCGGCCTACTAATCCAGCCATTAAACCGCATTAGGGATTTCGGGGCATTACAACTATCCCATCCTTACAGAAATTTCGTCCTCGAAATTTACCTGAACAACTCGGGATACTGACTCTGCATATCTGACTCCAGCTCCCAGGTCGCTTCCTCGACCTTGTTGTTCCTCCACAACACCTTAACCAAAGGTATCGTCTTATTCCTGAGGACCTTATCCTTTCTGCCAAGTATCTGAATTGGCTGCTCTTCAAATGAGAGATATGGCTCAAGCTCTAGATCTTCATAACTCAAAATATGACTCACATCAGATACATACTTCCAAAGAGCTGAAACATGGAACACATTATGCACAGCAGACAACGCCGGTGGCAAAGCCAACCTGTAAGCCACTTGACCAACCCTCTCCAGGATCTTAAATGGACCTACAAATCTAGGGCTCAACTTTCCCTTCTTCCTAAACCTTCTCACCCCTTTCCATGGTGAGACTCTAAGGAAGACATAGTCTCCCACTTGGAACTCCACGTTCCTACGCTTGGGATCTACATAGCTCTTCTGCCTACTCTGAGAAGCGAGCATCCGAGTTCTAATCTTCTCAATGGCCTCACTGGTCCTCTGAACTGCCTTAGGACCCAAGTATCTCATTTCACCTGTCTCATCCCAATGAATGGGAGATCTACACTTCCTACCATACATCATCTCATAAGGTGCAATTCCAATGGTAGACTGATAACTGTTGTTGTAGGGGAACTCTATCAAACGTAGATACTTACTCCAAGATCCACCAAAGTCCAGCACACATGCCCGTAGCATGTCCTCCAATATCTGGATCGTGCTCTCAGATTGCCCATCTGTCTGAGGATGATAAGCAGTACTGAACTTCAACTGTGTCCCCATGGCCTTCTGTAAACTCCCCCAGAACTTGGATGTAAAAGTAGGGTCCTGATCCGACACGATCGACCTCGGTGCTCCATGGAGGCGCACGATCTCTCTCACATAGAGATCTGCATACTGGTCAACTGTATATGTAGTCCTCACTGGCAGAAAGTGAGCTGACTTGGTGTAGTGATCCACTATCACCCAAATAGAATCATGCTGACCAACAGTCTTGGGTAAGCCCACCACAAAATTCATTGTGATGTCTTCCCACTTCCACTCTGGGATATCCAGAGGTTGCAATGAACCTGCCGGCCTCTGATGCTCAGCCTTGACCTGCTGACATATCAAGCACTTAGCCACATACTCAACTACATCTCTCTTCATCCCCGGCCACCAATACAACGATCTCACATCCTGATACATCTTCGTGGTGCCTGGATGCAAAGAGTAAGGTGTAGTATGAGATTCATCCAAAATCTCTCGCCTCAAAGCAGTGTCTAGCAAAACACATATCCGCCCCTTGTATCTCAACAACCCTATCTCAGACACTGTATAATCTCTGGATGCTCCAGCCAGAACATCCTCTCTGATCTTGATTAGCTGTGGATCACTCAGCTAACCCTCCTTAATTCTCTCCAACAGCGTTGACTGTAGCGTAATATTAGCCAACTGGCCCACCAGCAACTCTATACCAGCTCTGGTCATATCATCTGCTAACTCTCTGGCTATCAGCCTCATACCATGAATCTGTCTCAGACCCTTCCGGCTTAAAGCATCAGCTACCACGTTGGCTTTTCCTGGATGATACAAAATCTCACAATCATAATCCTTTACTAACTCTAGCCAACGCATTTGTCTCATGTTTAAATCTTTCTGAGTGAAGAAGTATTTCAGGCTCTTGTGGTCTATATAGATCTCACACTTCTCCCCATGAAGATAATGCCTCCATATCTTTAAAGCAAAGACCACACCTGTTAACTCTAAATCATGAGTGGGATATCTCGTTTCATACTCCTTCAACTGACGAAAAGCATAAGCAATTACCTTCTCTGACTGCATCAGAACACAGCCCAAACCATGATGAGAAGCATCACAGTAAATCACAAACTGCTCCTGATCTGTCGGAAGACTCAGAATCGAAGCTGTAATCAACCTCTACTTCAGTTCCTGGAAGTTGTTCTCACATTTATCCGACCACACAAATTTCTGGCTCTTGCGTGTCAGCTCAGTCAATGCAGAAGCAATCTTTGAGAACCCTTCCATGAAACGCCTATAATAACCTGCCAATCCAAGGAAACTTCTAACCTCATAAGCATTCTTTGGCCTTGGCCAATCTCTGACCACCTCAATCTTCGCTGGATCTACCTTAATCCCCTCCTTACTGACAATGTGCCCAAGAAAGGATACCTGAGATAACCAGAACTCACATTTCTTGAATTTTGCAAACAATCTGTGATCCCTCAATCTCTGTAGAACCAACCTCAGATGTTGTTCATGCTCTGACTCAGACTAAGAATATACCAAAATATCATCGATGAAGACGATCACAAACTGGTCCAGATAATCCTTGAACACTCTGTTCATCATATCCATAAAAGCAGTAGGGGCATCAGTCAATCCAAATGACATGACTAAAAACTCATAATGCCCATACCTGGTACGAAAAGCAGTCTTCGGTATATCTCCTTCCTTGACCCTCAACTGATGATAACTAGAACGAAATTCGATCTTTGAGAATACCTTCTTACCTTGCAACTAGTCAAACAAATCATCTATCATTGGCAAAGGATACTTATTCTTAATTGTCAGCTTATTAAGTTCTCTGTAATCAATACACATCCTTAGAAAACCATCCTTTTTTTTACAAACAGAACTGGTGCACCACAAGGTGATAAGCTAGGTCTGATAAAACCCAAATCCAACAGTTCCTGCAACTATACTTTTAATTCTTTTAACTCAGCTGGGGCCATTCTGTAAGGCGCTCTAGACACTGGCTCCATTCCTGGTGCTAGTTCTATCACGAACTCAATTTATCTGTGTGGTGGCAACCCTGGCAAATCTTCTGGAAACACATCCAGAAACTCACAAACAAGTCTGGTCTCTTCTGGTCTCACTAGCACGACCTGAGTGGTATCAACCACACTGGCTAAGAATCCAATACAACCTCCTTGCAATAGATCCCTAGCTCTCAAAACAGAAATCAATGGTATACGAGGTCCATGCAGAGTACCAAAAAACACAAAAGGATCCTCACCTTCAGGCTCAAAGGTGACCATCTTCCTTCTGCAATCAATGGTTGCCTCATACTTTGCTAACCAATCCATACACAATATCATATCAAAATCAGTCATAACCAACTCTATTAAATCCACTGATAACTCTCTGCCCTCCACTGTCACTGGCAAAGATCTGACCCATCTCCTGGATACCACTAACTCTCCAGTGGGTAACAAAGTTCCAAACCCCACAGCATAAAAATCACAAGGTCTACACAGTCTATCAATAATACTACTAGCAACAAGAGAATGTGTAGCACCAGAATCAATCAATACATTATAAGGGGTTCCAGCACTAAGAAGCTGACATGTAACAACTGAGGGAGAAGCCTCAGCTTCTGCTTGTGTCAATGCGAACACTCGAGCTGGGGCCGAGCTATCCGCCTTCCTGGGTTCTTCTTTTCTTACCTGAGGGCAATCCTTCTTAAAATGACCCACTGCTCCACACAAGTAGCAGGCCTTTGCCCTACACTCTCCCAAATGACGCCTCTTGCATCTAGGGTATTCAGGACGAGTCTTCCAGGCTTCACTACCCCCTGGATGACCCATTGTAATACCACGGGGTCGCCTATCAGGACCTGGAACTGGGAAGGTGTCAGGAACCTTCCTCTTCTGCTCACTGGGGCCTATACCCCTACCAGAACCCACAAATGGAGGACATGTCCTCCTGAAATCCTTTCTGGCTGCATTGTCTCGCCAGATCCTGTTCTCTGCACTCTCAGCTGTGAGTGCCTTCTCAACCACCTGTGCATAGGTAGTAACCCCAGCCACAGTGGTGATACGTACATCGTGAGCTAATCTGGGTTGTAGCCCTTACAAAAATCTCTCTCTCCTGGTCCCATCAGTGGGCACCAGCTCCATGGAAAATTTCGCCAAACGATCAAACTTTAAGGCATACTCAGTAACTGATAAATTCCCCTAAAGTAGCCTAATGAACTCCTCGGCTTTAGCTGCCCTGATGGCATCATTATAGTATTTCTCATTAAACAGAGTTTGAAACTCCTCCCAACTTAGGGCATTTACATTCTTGGTCTGGGTAATAACCTCCCACCAAATTCGGGCATCCTCCCGAAACATATAAGTGGCACAGGCCACCCTCGCATTAGCAATTACCCTCATGAAATCAAGGATAGTGGTAATCATACTCATCCACTGCTCTGCCTTGGCAGGATCTACACTGCCCTAAAATACTGGAGGTTGTTGCTTCCTGAACCTTTCATAAAGAGGCTCCCATTTATTTCTAACCTCAGGCAGCTGCTTTGCCGCTGGCACCGACACAGGAGGTGCCTCTGATACACTAGCCACTGCAGGCACTTGCTGCTGTTTTAGGAGACGAAGCTCTTCTCCCTGTCTCAATACGGTTGCCTGCAAATCATTGATTATCTGCTGCCAGTTTACAGGAGCTGGCTGTGGAATCTGTGGCTGGTCATTTTCCTGACCCTGACTATTATTATTCTGGCCCTGATCACTCTGGCCATCTGAAGTATCTGTCTGCCCTGGATTCATTCTTATCTATTATACCTTGCTGAAACATTGATCAATACGGCCAGTCAAGTAGTAATAACTAAACCTCTTACCGCCTTACGGCCCAAGAACAAGCAAACAATTATCATATTCCATAGTCATACAATTATACATGCAGATACATGTTTATAGCATTTAGCACTCAGCATGTATCACATAATAATTAACAAACAACCATACTGATGAGTATGTTCCAACAATCTCAGTACTAATTAGTACACATTTGCTGAGGATATAATATTTCAGGGCACAGGTTTAACATGGTGTCTCATGCATACAGGTAAATCATATATACTATATTTAAGTAGTTATACATATAACCACATAAATAGTTACCAAACCATGAGTCGAGCTTGACTTCAGTGATGTGTGTACATGCCCAGCCAGTCTACAA
Organism: Humulus lupulus; assembly: GCF_963169125.1. Classification (NCBI taxonomy): domain Eukaryota; kingdom Viridiplantae; phylum Streptophyta; class Magnoliopsida; order Rosales; family Cannabaceae; genus Humulus; species Humulus lupulus. Next base: position 84,663,002 of record NC_084793.1, on the reverse strand, counting down.
GAACCTTAACCTTGGCATGCTCTGATACCAAGTTGTAACACCCTGGTTACCCCAGAATAGTTACGATGAACGGTGAACCAGAAATTTGACCCGCTACCCAAGTCATTTGGTTAAAAACGTGCTCTAAGTGTTATTAACAAGCTAAGGTGGAAAACCAATAAAAAGGAAATGATATATTTTATTAAATACATAAAACTGTTCATGGGCCCACAAGAACATTTACAAGTTATTTACAACTCAAAATGGTCATTATTGTTTCAAATTTACAAACCCGCCGACCTAAACTGCAAAAATAGGGTAAACCCCCTAGTTCCTCTGAGAAGTCCTTGGTCGTGGTGGTCAAGCGACCGCATATGTACACATCACCACCTAAGCTATCCACTCAAGGCTGGGTGAGCTTTTCTTTCCCTTTACTTGCACCACATAGCACCCATGAGCCAAGGCCCAGCAAGAAAACACAATAATGCATATAAACATTATCAACTGATTATCATTATAATCACACAGAGCTTATAGCTCTTAAACAGATGAGTGAATATCACTTGAGGTTCTGATAAACCATAATGAGTGACTGACAAGCAAGTCACTAATTTAAACAGATGAGTGACTGCTGGGTAAGTCACTAGCTTAAACAGTTGAGTGACTGCTGGGTAAGTCACTAACTTAAATAGTTGAGTGACTGCTGGGTAAGTCACTAGCTTAAACAGATGAGAGACTGATGGGTAAGTCTCTAACTTAACAGATGAGAGACTGATGGGTAAGTCTCTAACTTAACAGATGAATGAATGATGGGTAAGTCACACAAGCGCTTTTAGTTTTCATCGAACTTGAGGTCGGTCCGGCATTAACGCTCTTCTGAGTCATTTAATGCAGATGTCGATTAGATCTAATCTTTATTGGCTTGCGTTGAATACGCTAAGGCCGCCCTGACTTATAAGTCAGCACTGTGTGACCAGTGCCCAGTACCACTGCCGAACTTGACTAATAAGTCCCAGCTTCACAGTTGATACTGACACCTTTGCCAAATCTGACTAATTAGTCAGTACCATGCACAAGTGAGCGAGATTTGCAAAGCATTCAATATTCAATTCATGTCCACATTTACACAATCAACATGCCTTAAGAATAACCATGCATGTCACATATGGGGTGCAGTTTTCTTACCTTTGATTCGAGCAAGAATGAATAAAAGAACGACCCTTGAGAACGATCTGACTTGTAGTGCTTTAGTGGTCACCTAATCATAACCAAATATGGGACACCATCAATAAAATGATAAACAAGGGTTCCCAACCAAGATCTAGCCTCCGGGACATCAATCCCCACTAATCCGGGTAGTAGGAACGATCCCGAGGCCTAAAACCAAGTTCCCGGGGCCAAAACACTCAAACGGGCTCAACCCTGCTCAAGGGCTGCGGCCCTAACACCTTGGGCCGTGGCCCCCAGCCACTCTAGGAGCAAGGGCCGCGGCGCCCAGCAAAGGCAAAAACACTCCAGCAGCTTCTTCGAGCCAGGGCTGCAGCCCCCAACCTAGAGCCATCCCCAAACACGTTCTCCTTCATCCCAAACCTCCCAAAAACATGCCTAAACACTTCCAAATCATCAAATCAAAGTGCCCAAGCTTCCCAATGATCCAAAACCATCAAATCCCAAGGCTCAAACAAACCAAAAACTCAACGATTCACAAAAGCCAATTCTAAGCTTAGAAACTCTAAAAGCTCAAAACTTTAAACTTAGATTACCTTTGATTGGGTTGTTTCTCGTCAAATCCTTCGGTCAAGAAGCTTCTAATCTTTCCTAGGATCGCTATGCCTCGATCCTCGCTTGATTCCGACTCCTAGAACTCGAGATTTCTTCGAAAACGCTTCGAACGGTAAAAATGAACTAACGGGAAAGAACAAGAGGTTTTCTAACGTATGTTCTATCTGACAAGCTACTTCAAGCTTAAGTAACCTCAAATAAAACCTAGTGCTCGGGGTACCGAAAACACCCCCGGGGACATTATAGTCAAAACTTCCAGAATTTCCTCCTGATCTCAATAACTCCCAATTTATCATCAAATAACATTCGCATAATTCAATATCCCAATAATAGATCCCCGTTATGACAAAACCGCTAATCCATAGTATAAGACCATCTCATGCCGAATAGCTCGAATATATCTCCATAATAATGGGATCTCATTCACAAATCACAATATGCACTCAAATACACAAATATGCCCTCATCAGGCCAAATTACCAAAATATCAAGATTATCAAATGTGGACCCACATGCATGCATATAACATCATATTATAATATAATTCACATAAACATGAATATTATCATTTAATGGCATAATTAAATAATTATGGCCCTCCCGGCCTACTAATCCAGTCATTAAACCGCATTAGGGATTTTGGGGCATTACACTAGCCAACTACTATAAAGGATTTGTGGTCAGTTACTCAAGAAGAGCTACACCCTTGACCAAGCTGTTGAAAAATTGATAAGTGTGTTGAATAATTCATGAGTTTGAAGGAATCCATGATGGAGGATCCTGTTCTTGCCTTGCCAGATGTTAGCAAGCCCTTTGAAGTACAAACGGATGCGTCAGATTATGCTTTGGGAGGGGTGCTGGTACAAGAGGATCACCTGGTAGCATATGCGAATCGCAAGTTTTCCGAAGCTGAGAGGCGATATACTGCCCCGGAGAAGGAACTCCTCACAGTTATCCATTGCTTGCGGGTGTGGAGACACTATTTGCTAGTGTTGAAGTTTATGGTGAAGATGATCAATGTAGCGGTTAGTCATTTCCTTACCCAGCCGAAACTGACTCCTAAGCAGGCTCGATGGCAGGAGTTTGCGGTGGAATTCAACTTCCGTTTTGAGCACAAGGCAGGACGCTTGAACCAGGCAGCCGATGCCTTGAGTCACAAAGCAGAATTGGCGACTCTAAAGATATTGGATAGTTTGTCGACTAGCGTGGTGAACACTATTAGAAAAAATTATTTTGCCTCAATGGAAATTGACAATAATATTACAACTCTAGACAATATATTACAGATAAATATTGATTGATTGAATAAGGTTACAACTCTCTAACTGAAAATACAAATAAACTAAAAAACAAGAAGAAGAGAAGAAGAATAGAATAGTGAAAATACAACTCAAAGCAAGATGTTACAAGTAAAGTAAAATGTTTGAAATAAAGAAAAGAAGATTACAACCCAAAACAAGAAATACAAATAAACAAAAGAGAATAATATGAAGATGAAGAGAAATAGAATAGAAAGAAAGAACAAACAAAATAAATAGAAGCAAGTCTCACTCACACTACCAAAGTGAAGAGTGTTGGGGATCACCAACTTGAACAAGGTTTGAAACCTTTGTCCAAAAGCTTATTTCCCCCTAACTCAAGCACTAAGGGATCTCTCACAGATTATAGGAAATTCTTTCTGGAATTATCAAGCCTCAAGGTGTTTCTAGCCAAGTGCTCTAATGGATAGAAAATGTTGTGTCTTACAAGTGAGCTATAGGCTCCTATTTATAGAGTTTAGAGACACCCTTTGAATTTCAAATTCCACCAACCCCCATGGTTGTTACCAATGTTTAATTTGATTAATATGGAATTAAAAAAGAGATTTGGGAGTTATTTGGGTTTTTTGAGCCGTTCAACAAAGATTGAAAAAACTGAAAAATTGGTCAGTTTTTCGCCTGTGGCCGCGGCCAGAGACATTAATAGCTGCGGCCACTAGTCTCTGTCCCACAAGCCGCAGCCACCAACATTCAGTGGCCGCGCCCACCGACCAATTTCAACACAAAAAATATGTTGTTTTTCCAAACGGTTCCAAACCATCCCAAATGATTTTGTAACTCTCAAAACACATTATTGGGGTTAAAATCATATCTCTAACAGCCATTTCACATATGGCTTTATGAAATTCATCTCAATATTGTGTAACAACAAATTTACACAATAAAGGGTAATATTTGGAAGTTACAAATTTGTAACACCAAATATGTTACATTATTTGGATATATCTCATATATCTGAATATTGTAACTCTCTATTATATGTTACAATATGTGACACTCTTTGTCACATTTATTTAATCTAAAACATTATATTATAATATAATATAATATTACATTATATTATAAAATAATATAACAAACACTCCCATCAAGGAGCGCATCAAAGAAAACCTGGAGAAAGACCTGATTGTCAGAACCATCCTGAAGCTCATGAAAGAAGGCAAGACTCACCAGTTTTGGGTGGAGAATGATCTTCTACGGGCAAAAGGGGGCCGTTTGTATGTTCCGAAAGCTGGAGATTTGCGAAAAGCATTACTAGGTGAGTGTCATGACACCTTGTGGGCGGGTCATCCAGGGTGGCAGAGGACGCATGCCCTTTTGAAGAAGGGATACTACTGGCCACATATGCGAGATGATGTAGTGGAGTACACCAAGACCTGTCTCATCTATTAGCAAGACAAGGTCGAGAGGAAGAAGACACATGGGTTGTTGGAGCCGTTGCGAGTCCCAAGCCGACCATGGGAGAGTGTTTCGCTTGACTTTATAACCAACCTACCGAAGATAGGGGATTTAAGTGCGATCTTGGTGGTCGTAGACAGATTCTCAAAGCATGCAACATTCATCCCGGTGTCGAAGTACTGTTTGACAGAAGAGACAGCACGACAATTTTTCAAGCACATTGTCAAATATTGGGGAGTGCCCCAGAACATTGTTAGTGACTGAGATGGGAGTTTCACTGGGATCTTTTGGTCCGAACTATTCAGCCTCTTGGGGTCACAGTTGAACATATCCTCGAGCTACCACCCGCAGACAGATGGGCAAACAGAAAGATTCAACGAGATGTTGGAGGAGTACTTGCGCCACTTTGTCAATGCCAATCAGAAGAACTGGCCGCAACTACTCGATGTAGCCCAATTTTGCTTCAACTCTCAAAAGAGTTCTTCATCGAATAAGAGCCATTTTGAAGTTGTTAATGGACAGCAGTCCCTGTTTCCCCACTCAGTGGATGAATACCGCGGTCGGAACCTGCGAGCCTTTCACTTCACAAAAGACTGGAAGAAAACTACAGAGATTGCCCGAGCTTATTTAGAAAAAGCATCAAAGAGAATGAAGAAATGAGTAGATCAGAAGCGCAGACCACTGGAGTTTAAAGCAGATGACTTAGTATTAATCAAGTTGAGGCCCGAACAGTTGAGATTCTAAGGGGACAAATACATTAGACTCGTTTGCAAGTACGAGGTCGGTCCCAATCATCTCAAAAGTTGGCATAACCTCTTACAAAGTCGATCTACCAGCGTTGATGAAGATACATGCGGTCCTTCACGTCAGCAACTTGAAGCCGTATCATGAAGATCCAACAAATCTAGAGCGCAACCAGTCAACCAGAGGAGGAGTCATCATTCAACCAAGGAGCAAGCGTCAACCTGAAGAATCCTAGCGGAGAGGACGGTCACCACTGACCGTAAAAAGCACAAGGAATATATGGTAAGATGGAAGGGGCTCGCAGACAACAAGATAAGCTGGGAGAGGGCGGAAGACTTGAAGAGGCTCACACAGAAGATTGAAGATCTACAAGGTACTTCGTCGAGGACGCCGAAGAATTAAGTGGGGGAGAGTGTGGTGTGCTGCCCCTTTGGCACACCCACATGGGGCCATTTTGTAAGTGAGCATGCCTTGGTGATTGATCATTAGTCAAGTCTTGCACCAAGCAACCTCGTGGGGTAGGGTAGTGGCAATATTGTAATTATTCATATGTCTCCCAGACAAAAATCATATGTTACTGGGTAGACCTTGTATCCCTAGAAGGCTCCTTAGGGGGAGGTGACCTGGTGACTTAGGGAAGCACCACGACCACTAGCAGATAGGGGCTAAAGTTGTGTACTCCCTTGCCCTATCAAGGCTATATATTAATAAAACGATGTTTATCCATACTTGTCTGTGTATGCTTCCTTATTGTCTATGTGTTACTTGATTGTTGTCTTCATTGGGTCATCACGTGCCACTTGCCTTGTTGTATGCTTTTGTGTGGTGTCGACGTTCTATGGAATGACTTGCTTTGTGATTGCTCATACTTCGTTATTGCCTGTTGCATGTCTGAGATGTGTTTGTGGCTAACCATTGAGTTTGTTTGCACGCAGGCGTGAGTTGTAGGCTGACTTGCTAGCTTGGAGTGTCCGCAAGTGTCACACGTTCCGTCTACTTGGAGTTCCCAAATAGTCGGCCCGTGACACGGGGCAGGTGCTCCGTTTAATGCGAGGCAAAAATTGACTTTGCTTCGTTTAATGACTTGCACCGTTTAATGCAGGGCAAACCCGCCCCATTGCCCCTCCCCGCCGCCCCATATTGCCAACCCTAACCCCAATTTGTAAGAGTGGCAACACACGCAAATAAGATCACCGACACCTAGAGCCCAATCACAAGGAAACCTGCTAGAGAACAAGGACACCAACCACAGAATCAAGCCCCCTCCTCACGAAGCTAGCACCATCATGACCAATCTTAGAATCATAGCCCACTGGGGGGAACAAATCAATAGAGGCCAAGCACACTGAAGCCACCAACCCCATAACCCAACCTCACCAAGAACTGAATCCAGGCCATACGCCTACACATCCCAACCCTAGACCCCCAGAACCATTGATTTGCACGGAGATGCCCCGTCGACAGAGAAACAATAAGGCCAATACGAAGAAGGCTCGACCCACACAAATGGCTCCTCACAACAGACGAATGCAACAAGCCACATGCTAAAGTCGACAATGACCCCCTAGCCGTGAGAGGTGAAGAAAAGCAAGAGAAAACCTAGATGTCAACATAAAGACTTTTGTCAGAATGCATTGAATAAGCAACTTCCCTAATTTATTCAAGAGCAAATGGAGCAACCAATGGCAAATTCATTTCTTGATTTTTCTAATTAGTTTTTTTAATGAAGTTTATTGAATTTAGTTTTTTTTAATGGCAAATGTATTAGCAATATTACTTACTTTATTGAATATTTTATTTGTTTGTAACGTATGTGTGACAATGAAGTTTTACAATTGTTTTAGGGTTTTCCCATAATTATTGTGACGATAATTTTATTTTATTTTATTTTTTGGGAAAATTATTCTTGTGATTAGAGAATTTGTTATACTCATTTTTTGCACAATAACGTGGGAAAAAATATGTTTACTGAGATGCAAAGAATAAGTTGTTCGCCAATCTAGGGTAGATGGTCATCATTTGGCTAATTGTCATAGTGAGCATGGTCTAGTCACCATATGTACATAGACTAGGCAGATAACGTGTATTCATGTATTTACGTCTCTGAGTTGGTAATTTATCAGGTTCATACTCGAATTTCTTGAGATTTAACTATAATCAGTAATGAGTAGCTAGTCACCTAGTGACACTCAAATTCCTACTATAAATACGAGGACAGAGCTCAAAACAATGTTAGAGACTCCATTGTACTAAAGAACACTTACTCCATTGTAATATAATCTCAACTACCTCAAGAAACTCAAGTGGACTAGATTCATTTGATCTTGAGGTTTGGGGAGCAAAATATAATAAAATAGACTTAGTGGAGAGGTAATTTATTCATTCAAACCATTATAAACCCCTTTGCATTTACTATTCTCCAAGTTCGTGCAATATTTGTTTTTTTTCATCAGATTACTCATTAACTAAAATCAGAGTCAACATAATTAATTTTAGATTTTTTTCCTTGAATTCCTTTCCAAATTTTAATTAATTTCATTTTCAATTGAAAGAAAATTTCATAGTTGAAAGATGTATATTATTTTTTATTTTGGGTTATAAAAAATTATGATTTGATATTAACTTTTGTTAGCAACAAATGTATAATTATTTTATAGTCTTAGTTTATGATAACGTATATTAACACATCACTTTGGCACCTTAAAGCTTAGTGTTTGATAGTTTACTTTTAGCCATTTTCCTTGTTTCATATTTATTTTGTAGGTTGAAGAGTTATGTGGATGAAGCAAAGAATAATGAAGAATTTTTTAAAAAGTTGCTAACTTTTTAGGAGTTGAAATTACTTGGCACTACAGGGATTAAGTGTGGGGACACTGAAAGAATGAAAAGGCTATATATTATATCATGCTTAAGTGTTTTGGAGCCCACCATTAAGCGTCGCAATGGTTACACAGTGTCAGAACTGGGTAACTAGTTTTGTGCGAAAAAGTTGCTGGCTTTTGACCTAGGCTATAAAAGACCAAAGGATGGCCAGCTTTACAGAGTTTTTAGAGAGGGAAGTTAATTCAAAAAGCTTAAATGAGAAGAAGTAATGGGAGAATCAAAGCCTTGAAGATTGGAGGAGTAAAATAGAGTGTAGTGGCTGGCTAGAAGAAGTGCTAAAGCTAAACTAAGGGTGTGGCACAAGGAACATGCCAGCTACTATAAATTAAAAGAGTGTTGGAAGAGCTGGGAAGTGCAAAAAAGTTACTAATGAAGTTTTACATTGACAACAAGACTCCTGTAAGCATTGCTCACATTCCTGTTCATCATAATTTGTACATGCAAAATGATAGACAGTTTATTAAAAAGAAGGTGAAGAATCTCATAATTTGTACTATATTCATACTTACTGGACAACAAACAACTGATGTTCTCACCAAATGACTCGCTTGATAAAAGTTTCAAGATTTTATAAGTACATTGGACATGATTGATATCTTATTGAGTATATCACCTTATCTATTTACGTGTATTTGTTGTATAGTGAACTGTACTTTACTTGTGTAATGTCTGCCATAGGAATAGGTCCTAGATTGTTTAAGTTTGTTCCTAGAAAGGAGGTCTAGTAGGTTACAACCCTAAATTTAAGAGATTTATCACTTCGAGTGTCTATTTATCGAGTAAATAATTAAAATTATTACTACTGTTTTCACTAATTTTGCTAGTATACGATTTATGGTAGATCTAAACTGGAAAATCTTGAATTGTAGTGGATCAGGCTTATAAGAATATGAGGCAATTCAATTATTGCCAATTACTTATGGTTGGAACCTATAAATTTTAGCACAAATTGCCTAAAAAGTCCATAACGCCCACGCCCACGCCCACGCCCACGCCCATTACAAAAATCAAAACTAGGTAAAGTCATCACAGACAGTTACTTTACTAATACAATAGTGTTCGGTAACATAGCAAAGAGAATATATAATATATAGAAAAGTCTACAATAAGGTAAGCCTTTTTACCTTATCCTAGGACAAGACTCTCTTTTACACATGTTAATTAATTATTCCTAATTTTGTGTCATGATCTATATTGTACTCTTTTGAGAAATTTTAGAAATTCTAAATAAATTATGGTGTTAAAATAAAAGTTCCAATAATTTGTGTCAGTTACTTGGTAAATTATCTGAAATTTCTAACTAATAATTACATTGAATGTTGTCAAAAGAAAAATCTAACATTATAATTGATTTACATGTCTAAAATAAAACCGAATACTATTACTATCAATAAAGTAAAAATACTATACTTTTTACTAGAATTTTTACTAGAATCTCCCCATATATATAAATAATTTATACCAAAATACTAGAGTTGGATGTCTTCTTAAAGCACCATCAATGGATGAGGTAAATTAACTAATTTTTTAAATTATAGGAAAAATGGTAAAAATAAGTTTTTACTAGATGAGCTAAATTTGAATTATTTTATATATTTTTACCTAAATGAATAGTATTATTCTACATGTAAAGATAACTATTTATTAGTTAAAATTATTTTGTTTAATTATATTTTATTTTATTTTGTTTCTTACTCTTTCCTTTTTTTAGTATTTTAATATATAAAAAATAATATTTAAATGATGGAGAGAGAATAGATAAGTTAATGTACAGTGAAATGTAAATATTTTATGTAAAACTAATAAATAAAGTGTTGGTGATGTATTTAAAAAAAATAGAGTATAACATGCAGTTGAAAGCGATCTTAGTCTTGTAGATTGAGCAAAAATACTAGTTACATCTACAGCTCCTCGAAACCTTCTTCATCCCCTTCTTCTTCGAGTCTCTGGAATTCACTTCTCCATGTTTCCATCTGCAGAACATGCTAGCACATTAGAAGTTACAAACAGCAACAAAGAAAAATTTTGACAAAAGAAAAAACGTTTAACAAAGAAAAGACAAAGGTACTCTAATTATATTTTAAATGTTTGCAGAAGCAATCATCTTACTTGATCATCAGAAAACCGCAACTGTTCGGCAACAAACAATACACTCTTGTAGTTTCCTGGTGCTAGTAACTTTCCGAAACTCCTAGCAACTTCCTCATGGTTAACCATCTCCACCCGGAAGCCATTACTCAAGAACAGTTTTTCCATCCATTGTCTTACACTAGACTGCACAAAAGAAAAGAGCTCAGGTGGTGTCTTTGTTGTTGTTGACAAAGAAAAAGAGTTCCATTTGAGAATTAAGACATGTAACCTCAGTTCCGATATTGGTTTCTACAACCCGAGCAGGCAATACGCCCAAGAAGAAACATCCCTTTGTAGCCAAACCACTTACAGTGATTAACATCTCCTCAAAACTGGACAAATTCATCACAGGCAGTCCCTGTAGTAATAAACCAGAATTATCTCTTCAAACCCTTAACGTAAACAAAATGAAGTAAGGATTTTGTAAAAGTGATATGTGAACCACCTGTATGGCCCAGATACTAGGCCGGTTTCCATTAAAGCCATCAGCACACAGAGTCTGCTGAATGTTCGAGGACTCCAATGGAATATGACGGAACAAACAGCCTTTTGGAAGTTTAGCTCCATTCCCTGAGGCATTTTAGGAAACAACACCCTATCAGAACATGTTACACAGCTTAGTTTAAGTGACTACATTTAAGAAAAATAGAAAATTTTGATGTAAATTTTGCTAAAGTAAATTTATAAAGACATGCTAAAACAACTGGGCGATAATGTCACAGTTAGTCTTAGATTCGCAAGTTGTCTGCAAACTCCCCAATTTATTTATTTATTATTATTATTATTTAATCAACATCAGCAATGTTCAAATACCAGCAATAGTATGTGACCAAAATTGAAAAAAGAAAGCATACTTTGAAGCTTTTCAGTAGCTTCTCTGAATATTCTATCTGGGGATATATCGAATATCCTAGTTGAGGCTGGCCAGCTCAGTCTATAAGGCCGAGTGTCCATTCCATCTGTTAACAGAACAACCTGCAAGCTCAAGAACAACACACTTGAGCTTCAAAGAGATGAGAAAGAAGTAGTCATTCTTTGTCTATTAGTCATGGCTAATCACCTGCTTTAGTCCATCAGTTTGGTTCGAAAAGCCAACCAATTTATCATCAATGAATTTGGTAGCGAGTAAGTAATGGAGCGAACATTGCTTCTTATCATCCAGACGAAACTGGCGAGGAAAAAAGCAACCCGCATATGGATCATGAAAGAGAGGCTCTGCATTTGCAAGGAAAAGTAAATATTTTTAGCCATTTCTCATTTACTTAAAAGAAAGGAAAAAGGAGATGCATAAGAAAACTGAGCTGACTAACTATTCGACGAATTGCCTCATTGAAAACATGGAGCAATTTGAAGCAATATATAGGGAAATGGATTTGCCTGGTTGAAGGGTCTCTTGCAAACGAAGAGAAGCGGCGCTAATGGCGGCTTGGAGTAATGGGTCATATTCATCGTTGACTTTTGCTCTCAAGCTGCCATTTTTACTGGCACATATCTTGGAAGTATAGGCTATTGATTGACGAAAGATAACATTGGCTGGATTATGAGAAAATCCCACAACACTGCTGCAATACATTCCATACACTGCACTTTGCGCATTCCTTGACTTTCTGCGATGATAATATTTGCAAACGAAAGGCCGAGTATGCGATTTGTCATTGTTGCCCTTGACCAATCATGGGATAGCATGCTCTGATGAGGCCCAGGGTCAGGCCCAAGCCCATTAGTCAGCTTCTCTGGGCTCACTCTTTTGGGCCCGGACTATTTTTGCAAAATAATGGTGTTGGTGTTGGTAAAATTAAAAAAAATAATTTTTTATTTAATTAATTAAAATTTTGATAATTAAATATAAAATAGTATTTAGTAACTCTATTTTTATTTATTATTTTTTAAAATTTTAAACAAAATTTATTAAATTTTGAAAATAGAAAATTTTACTTTTAAAATTTTTGGCTTTTGATTTTTTTTTTCTTCAAATCAGTACTACATTTTATATTATTAAATAAAAAAAATAAAAATAAAAGTTATCAAATATATTTATTATTTTTTTTAAAAAATAAAAAATAAAAATAATTATCAAACATATTTTTATTTTTTTTAAAATAAAAAAACAAAAAATAAAAATAATATTTCTATTTTTATATTTAAAAAATTAAAAAAACAAATTTTTTAACAAACAGCTCCTACATTGATACAGCATACATACCTAAGAAAGCTCCTAAAATTGTTTTTTTTTAAGGGTTATCCCACCTACCTACTATTTATTAATCTCACCAACTACGCTCTTGTTTTTATTTACTTATTTTATAAATAGAACAAAATTAATTAGTCTCACTTGCCGTCTTGTTTTCACCTCAGCACAGCTCCTTTCGAATTTCTCCCTTTATTGACCAAATAATAATAATTCTTTATCAACTGCTTTTTAACACCCTTTTTTAAAAATAAAAATAAAAGTTATTCTTTTATCAACTACGAAGAGTCGAAGAATATCCTTATCTGGTTTGTTAAAAAGAAAATCATGAGCCGAGCATAAAGAATTATGTTGGGCTTTAGAATTGACATTTGGATTATTAATTAGAATAAATAATGTGTTGATCCTGGTTAATATATATGATTGGATTTTGTTTCCAAGTTTGGACTTCATAAGGAAGAAAATTTAGACTTGTTAAATTTATTCTCTCGATACATGATTCACCATTTCTGTTGTCCATTGAAGAAATATAGTGACCCACTTACCATCATCTTCACCATTTCTTTATATTTATGTATTATTTTCAATAAAATACTAAAAGAAATAGAGTTTTATACAATATATTAATATGAAGAAACAAAATATCAAACTTATATTTATAGATATAGTATTCACAAAATAGAAACATATGGGCCGGAAGTGGGAGAGAACATACCAATAGTGGAGAAGAAAAAACGACATGCACAAAAGAGTATAAACTAACAGCACTAATACCCCTTAGTAAAGATGGAAGAGGAGTTTTTTTTTTTTTTTTGGTACAACGATACAAACAAAGAACACTTAAAGAATAGGCTTATCTTTCAAAAGAGCCATACAGGGAACTCCCCATTCCAGATAGCTATTGCTTTTGATTTTAAAGCAAACATGAGCCACACTAAAAAGATTGCCATAATAATTTTAATTTTTTCCATCTAATCATCACATGCCACTCACATGTGAATTTAAGAGCACTCACAAGAGAATAGGTATAATACCTTATATATAAAATTTATCTATGAGCTAAATTAATGTTCTATTTTACATATGCATTGGTTTATATATACATGTAGCTAAGACTTATTTCTCATTTAAATATATTTTTATTAATTTTTTAGTCATTTACATTCATTTCTTTCTAAATAAATTATTTTTTATTCTTTGTCTCTATCTTTTATTATTTTAATTATAATAATATTTAAATGATATAGACAAAAAATAAAGAAGCTGGTGTATGGTGTGTTGAGATTGATTAAATATAATGGTTAAGTTGTTTACACGTTGAGGTACAAAACACTTAACAATTTTCACTTAAACAAAAATGAAAACATGAGAATGTGTAGAAAATATCTAAAAGTGACTTTTATGGGTCTAAAGTGATACAATGATGTATTCAAACATTCCCAAAAAAGTTTGGTAGCACTTGGAGCAGTTTTAGGACCATTGGAGTGGCCCAAAGTCAGAGAGGGTGGTGATACATCGCCCCCTAAGTGGCGTAGGATCACCTAAATGCGAAGGGTTTCAAAAACCCTAGCAGGCGATGCATCGCCTGGGTGGTCTTTTATGGTCGTACAGTTTACGTAAAATACTCCAAATGATGTGTTTTAAATGCTCTAATCTTATTGGTTAGACTAATGATGATGCCTATGTTAGAGAATATATATTTATACTCAATGGAAACATAGAAAAACCAAAATACAATTCTATGCAAAAAATACAATAGGCAAGGTAATTGATTAAATAAACATTACAACTCAATTGCTCAAAATACAAGTAAATATAAAGAGGTAGAAGAAGAAGATTACAAACTCAAAACAATAATAATACAAGTAAATAAGAACAACAAGATTAAAAGAATAAAAATAAAATCAATAAAAAGAACAAACTCTCACACAACCAAAGTGTAGAGTAGTGGGGATCACCAACTTGAACAAGGTTCAAAACCTTTGTCCTAAAGCTTATTTCCCCCTATTCTATAACCACTAAGGGATCTCTCTAGGAAATAGCTCTCTTGAATTATCAAGCCTATATGGTGTATATTCCATCCAAGTACTTTGTGGATAGAAAATGGTGTGTCTTACAAGTGAGCATTAGGCTCCTATTTATAGAGTTTTGAGACATTCTTTGAATTTCAAATTCCACTAACCCCCATGGTTGTTACCAATAATTAATTGGATGTTTATAGAATTAAAATAGAGATTTGGGAGTTACTTGGCTCTTGGAAACGTTCAAAATTGGATAAAACCGAAGTTTGGAAAATGTTGTCAGCCGCTCAGGCCGCGGCCTGAAAAACATGTGTCGCGGCCCATGATGTTTTCTGCCTCTTGGGCCGCGGCCTGAAAAACTCAAGCTGCGGCCCAAGACGTTTTTTCAGCAACCAATTTTCCAAATTTGCCAAAACGTTCCAAATTCATTCCCACTTGATTTTGTAATTTCCATACACATTATGGGAGTTAAAATCACATCTCTAATAGTCATATTTCACATATGGCTTTAAGAAATTCAAATCAAAATGTGTAATATCAAATCTGCACATTATTGGGTAATATTTGGGAGTTACAAGTTTGTAACTGTTTTTGTAACTCCAAAATATGTCACATTTGCCACACACATGTGTCTAAATTTTGTGACTCTCAATAATATGTTACAAGGTGTGACAAATCACATTTTGTCACATTATTTAATCTAACATTCCCCCACTAGATCAAATAATTAACTTTTGTAACACTTATTTAATCAAACAATATATTAAAATATAATATTCCCCCACTTGATTAAATAATCACTCTCTATAGAAACATTTGCATTAGTGCATAAAGTAAAATATTTTTCAACTTGAATTTTACCTTAGTGTAATTACCACAAAGTTTGTTGAAATTTTGGTTGCCGAAGCATTGAACCACTATCCCTTGATAACAAACCGGTGATAACACACACACATTTGCTATGTTCACTTGAGACCTCAATGTCTCACTTTTGCACTGTTAATGGCCATGTGCACATTCCATTCATAGACTTTTCTTGAGAATGACTCCCAATTCTCATGAGGGGCGGCACCACCCCTAGGTCTATATAGGTAGAACTCTTATTGTAACGCCCTGGATAGCCAAGACCGTTACACTGTGTGTTTATAATGTGCCAAACTTGCTAATCAAGTATTTAAAGTAAAAGCGTGTTACTCAAATAGTAAAGGAACTAAGGTTAAAAGAGTTTTGGTCTCAAAAGATACATTTTCATTACGAAACATTGTTTATGTACAAGGGATCCCAAAAATGACAGTTTAAAAGTCATTTACAAAAGTTACAAAGTCTATATACATCAACAGCCATACTAAGGCAAAATGAGTGGTTAGGTAATCTCCGTCCTGACACACCCCTCGACCGTGGTGATCGAACGGCTGGCTATGTACATTTCACCTCGGAGCTCTCCACCTCAGGTCTGGTCCAGCTTGCCCTTACCCTTACCTGCACCACGAAGCACCCGTGAGCCAAGGCCCAGCAAGAACATATATCAATAATAGAGCATGCACATTTAGCTGTTAAGTCAATCTCACTTATAACATCTCATAAACTCAAGCATATCAATGGTCAAGTATTTCATATACAGAGCATTTCAACTCATATAACACAATGCACAGATGATAACCAGGGCTAGCGCTCACAAGCTGCTCCCTCTGTTATCCTTTCGTTTCTGGCTTCCAGTGGCCAATTCGCGTCCCATACGCTAAATTCATGAACGGTACTCTTAGACCGCTTACACGTGTCCCTTGGCATAATACCAACGATGACACAAAACAATTCTCGGGAGCACTTAGTCCCATCACAGTCATACATTCGGGTGCAGTGTTCTTACCTTTCAATTCGCTGGTTTCCGATATCACGTAGCCACAAGCACGGTCCTCTATCCCGAGCTTCTCCAAAGTCCTAATCAAACACAAATATAATATTCCTTGTCATTAACCAATCCAAGACTACCTTCCCGGTACCTAATCCACACTCTCGGAACCCCTAAAACCCTAGAACAACATCCCGGAGACATCCCCCGAACCCCCGGAGCAAAGGTCAAAAATTGCAAAATATCACTCCCTGAATTTTGCCTTGTGCCGCGGCACCACATTCCTTGTGCCGCGGCACCCACCTCCAGAGACCCCTAGGCCGCGGCAAGCAAAAGCCGTGCCGCGGCACACCATCGCAGACCCAGATTTCTGGGTTTTCCTTCGCATTTTCCCGAGCTCCAACCTCACCAATTCACCCCAAACTCTATCCTAAGTCCCAAAACCAACTCTAAGCCCCTAACAAACCTCACAACAACCCAAAGACATCATGCCTAAGCTCACTCACACCTTCAATCCTAAAATTCACTCTTGAATTCCCACTTGACAACTCAAACCAGAAAAGTTATGCACAGCTTGAATTCAAGCACAACCCACACTTCAAACTCCCTAAACCTTAACAAAACAAATCTAATAAACATACAGAGACCTTACCTTAAGTGATAGGTTCAACCTCCAGCTCTTGACCTTCTTCCCCCTTGGTTTCCAAATTCTGAAATTACATAAAACCAGCCACCAACTTATCTCAATTCACCTTCCTTAACTAAAATTCAGACTTAAAACTTAGATATAGCATAATCAAAATCTTACCTCTGAGTTTTCTTGGCCTAAACTTGGTTGATAACATCAGACATCCCTTGATTCTCCTTCCAAGAGTCTAGATTTCTGCTTCTCCTTTCTATCTCCTTTTTGTTCTAATTCTAGGTTTCCACCATTCAGCATAAACCCCTCTCCAAAATATTATACGTATATGTTATTCCCTCAGCTCAAACTCATCTATTTACTACCAAATTACCATTTTAACCCTCCATTAATATCACTTACTAACTAGACCTCAAGGGCTTATTTGTCCTTTCCCTAACTTTGCAATTCTACCACTTTCCCAAAGAAACCTGTTACTTTCTATAGTTACTAATGGTTACACAGGTTACCAAGTCACCAGTTACCTTTATCTAGTTTCCTAGGACCGCCTTGGCACGTGCATCACGTTTGTATCACAGCACCCACACAGTACAATTCACATATCATAATTATCACATAATATAATTCACATAGTCATATAACATGCTTAAAATCATAATCATACATCTTAATCATAATAATCACACATAATTCCCATCATGTCCTCCCGGCATACTAATCAAGGCCCTTAAGCCTTATTAGTGAATTTGGGTCGTTACAACTATCCCCTCCTAATAAGAATTTCGTCCTCGAAATTTACCTGAACAATTCCGGATACTGATCCCGCATAGCTGTCTCAAGCTCCCAGGTCGCCTCCTCGACCTTACTGTTTCTCCACAGCACTTTAACTAAAGGAATCGTCTTATTTCGCAACACCTTGTCTTTTCGGTCCAAGATCTGAACTGGTCTCTCATCATAAGCCAAATCTGCCTGTAACTCCAAATCTTCATGCCTCAAGACATGAGTCAAATCTGAGACATACCTCCGAAGCATAGAGACATGAAACACATCATGAACTCCAGACAACGATGGTAGCAAGGCTAACCTGTAAGCCACCTGACCAATCCTTTCCAGGATCTCGAATGGTCCAATGAATCTAGGGCTCAACTTGCCCTTCTTACCAAACCTCCTCACCCCTCGCAGAGGTGAAACTCGAAGGAAGACGTGATCACCAACCTGAAACTCCACATCCCTACGCTTAGGATCAGCGTAACTTTTCTGCCTGCTCTGAGATGCGAGCATCCTAGCTCGGATCTTCTCTATGGCCTCACTCGTCCTCTGGACCATGTCTGGTCCCAAGTATCTCCTCTCACCCATCTCGTCCCAATGGATGGGCGATCTACACTTCCTCCCATACAACATTTCATAGGGAGCCACCCCAATTGTTGACTGGTAACTATTATTGTACGAGAACTCAATCAACGGAAGGTACTTACTCCAAGAACCCTCAAAGTCAATCACACAAGCTCTGAGCATATCTTCCAGTATCTGGATCGTCCTCTCAGACTGTCCGTCAGTCTGAGGATGAAAAGCTGTACTGAACTTCAACTGAGTTCCCAAAGCTTTCTGCAAACCTCCCCAAAACTTGGAAGTGAAAATAGGATCCCGGTCTGACACAATAGACTTAGGAACCCCATGGAGACGTACAATCTCTTTCACGTACAACTCAGCGTACTGATCCACAGTATAAGTTGACCTCACTGGAAGGAAATGGGCTGACTTGGTATATCTATCCACTATCACCCATATTGAGTCATGAAACCCTACTGTTCTGGGTAGACCTCCTACGAAATCCATGGTAATATCCTCCCATTTCCACTCAGGAATATCCAAAGGCTGAAGCAACCCTGCTGGTCGCTGATGCTCAGCTTTCACCTGTTGACAGGTTAGGCATCTAGCAACGTACTCTACCACATCCCTCTTCATCCCGGGCCACCAATACAAAGTCCGTAGATCCTGATACATTTTTGTGGTACCTGGATGAAGCGAGTACGGTGTCGTATGAGACTCATCTAGTATCTCCCGTCTGATCCCCTCGTCAGCTGGAACACAAATTCGTCCCTGATACCGTAATAAACCAACCTCTGAAACAGAATAGTCCTTAGCTATTCCTGCCAAAACATCCTCTCTAACCCTCTGTAACTGAGCGTCTGTCAACTGCCCCTCTCTGATCCGCTCTAGCAGGGTCGACTGTAGAGTAATATTAGCCAATTGGCCCACAACCAATTCTATTCCCGCTCTAACCATCTCATCTGCTAACTCCCTTGAGATCTGAACAGAGCTGTACAACTGACCTGGACCTCTGCGGCTCAATGCATCAGCCACCACATTGGCTTTTCCTGGATGGTAAAGAATATCACAATCATAATCTTTCACCAGCTCCAGCCAACGTCTCTGTCTCATATTCAGGTCCCTCTGTGTAAAGAAATATTTCAAGCTCTTATGGTCAGTGTACACCTCGCACTTCTCCCCATATAGGTAATGCCGCCAAATCTTCAGTGCAAAGACCACTGCTGCCAGCTCTAGGTCATGAGTAGGATACCGCTGCTCATACTCCTTCAGCTGTCGTGATGCATAAGCTATCACCTTCTCATTCTGCATCAGCACACAGCCTAAACCCAACTTTGACGCATCACAGTAAACAACAAATTTCCCTTCTCCTGAAGGCAAACTCAACACTGGTGCAGTAATAAGTCGTCTCTTCAACTCCTGGAAACTACCCTCACACTTGTCTGACCAAATAAACTTTAAATTCTTTCTTGTCAATTCTGTCATCGGTGCTGCTATCTTTGAGAAACCCTCTACAAACCGCCTGTAGTAGCCTGCCAAACCAAGAAAACTCCGCACCTCTGAGGCGTTCCTTGGCCTCGGCCAATCCCTAACTGCCTCTATCTTAGACGGATCTACTTTAATCCCATCTGCACCTACAATGTGTCCAAGGAATGTCACTTCAGGTAACCAAAACTCACACTTCTTAAACTTAGCATATAACTGATGCTCCCTCAACCTCTGAAGAACCAAACGAAGATGAAACTCGTGCTCTGTCTCTGAACTGGAGTACACTAGAATGTCATCGATGAAGACTATAACAAACTGATCTAGAAAATCCTTGAATACTCTGTTCATTAAGTCCATAAAAGCTGCTGGGGCATTGGTCAAACCAAAAGACATGACCAAGAACTCATAGTGCCCGTACCGCGTCCGAAAGGCCGTCTTAGGTATGTCCTCATCCTTGATCCTCAGCTGATGATAACCAGATCGAAGATCAATCTTTGAGAACACCTTCTTACCCTGCAGCTGATCGAACAAGTCATCAATCCTTGGTAGGGGATACTTATTCTTAATAGTTAACTTATTCAGTTCCCGATAGTCAATACACATTCTCAGGGTCCCATCCTTCTTCTTAACAAATAAAACTGGAGCACCCCATGGCGAATAGCTAGGTCTGATGAACCCTATATCCAGAAGTTCCTGCAGTTGTATCTTTAACTCTTTCAGTTCCGCTGGTGCCATCCTGTATGGTGCCCTCGACACTGGCTCTGTCCCCGGTGCCAACTCAATAACAAACTCAATCTCCCTACGCGGCGGCAACCCAGGCAAATCCTCAGGGAACACATCCAAGAACTCACAAACCAGTCTGGTCTCCTCCGGTCCAACTAATGAAACTTTGGTGGTATCCACCACACTAGCCAAGAAGCCTATACATCCACCCTGTAACAAATCTCTGGCTCTCAACGCAGATATCCTGGGTACGCGGGGTCCTCGCACCGCTCCCACAAAAACAAAGGGATCCTCACCCTCTGGCTCAAAAGTCACCATTTTCTTTCTACAATCAATAGTAGCTCCATATCGAACCAGCCAATCCATGCCTAAGATCATGTCAAAATCCTCCATACTTAACTCAATCAAGTCTACCGACAACTCTCTGCCATCAACTAACACTGGCAATGCCCTAACCCATCTCCTAGACACCACCAGCTCTCCCGTAGGCAATATAGTCCCAAACCCTGAGGTACTAATCTCACTAGGTCTACACAATCTATCAATCACCCTATCAGAAACAAATGAATGCGTAGCACCAGAATCAATCAAAACAGTAAAGGAAGTGCCAGCACTAGAAAGCTGACCTGTCACTACCGAGGGGCTAGCCTCGGCCTCTGCCTGCGTCAAAGTAAACACTCGAGCTGGAGTCAAGCTGTCCACTTTTCCTGCCTCGCCCTTCTTCACTGTTGGGCAATCTTTCCTGAGGTGCCCCACCACCCCGCATACATAACAGGCCTTAGCCTGACACTCGCCCAAATGGCGTCTCTTGCACCTCGGGCATTCTGGGTAAGTCCTCCACGATTCACCGCCTCCCCGTCGACCACCCTGAGTACCCCGACCTCCTCTATCAAACCTAGGAGCAAATGGGGCTTCTGGAGTCTTTCTCTTCAAATCACTAACACCTCCACCTCTACTAGAACCAGAATACGGAGGCACCGGTCTACGGCCCTCCCTTCTTGCTGCATTATCTCTCCAAATTCTATTCTCTGCTTCCTCAGCAGTCAAAGCCCTTTCCACAGCCTGGGCATAGGTAGTCACTCCAGGGACTATGGTAATCCTCACATCTCGAGACACCATAACATTCAATCCTCTAACAAATCTGTCTAACCTGGCCGCATCGGTAGGCACAAAATCCGGTGCAAACTTTGCAAGTCTATCAAATTTCAAGGCATACTCCGTAACAGTCAAACTGCCCTGAACAAGGCCCACAAACTCATTCACCTTCGCTGCCCTGATAGCAATGTTATAGTACTTCTGATTAAACAAATCTTTAAACTCTTCCCAAGTCATCGTGGCAACATTTCTGGTCTGCGATACCACCTCCCACCAGATTAGGGCATCCTCTCTCAACATATAAGTGGCGCAGGCCACCCTATCATATCCTTCTACCTTCATAAAATCAAGTATAGTGGTAATCAAGGTCATCCACTGCTCAGCTTTTAGTGGATCTGGCCCACCCTCAAAGGTCGGGGGCTGCTGCTTCCTGAACCGCTCATACAACGGTTCCATTTTATACCAACCTCAACAGGCTGTACCACAGGTACCAGCGCCGGTGGCCCAGCTGGGGCAACACTCCCAGATGGAGCCTGCTGCAGCATTCTGATCAACTCATCTTGGCTCTGAAGCCTAGCTTGCATTTCTGCCATTAACTGTTGCCAGTTCTCAGGGACTGGCGGAGAGGTTGGGCCCTGATCATCCTCTCTAGCCCCAGACCTGCCGGCTTGTCGTGTTGATTTCCTTGAACGCATATCTATTCAAGTCAATCTGCAAACAACGACTCGGCAATTAGGCTAAGATGACAGGGTGATAATCTCTCCATAATCCACCACCGAAAGTCCAATCATTCACAAGTAAGCAAGTATAACAATTTATCCAGATATTCATCCACATACACAGCAATGCTAATAAGCACGCCTCAATAACATCATGCAATAGTCAAGGGCCAGGCCCTATCAGAATCTCATGCTCCCTATTCATCAGACAGATATCAACATTCATATCTCACTCAAATCATTTAAACACATAATCATACATATACAGTTACCAAACCCTGAGTTGAGCTTGTCTCCCGCAGCGAATGTACATACCCAGCCAGTCTTCAGGACCCATAAACCTAGGACGCTCTGATACCAAGTTGTAACGCCCTGGATAGCCAAGACCGTTACACTGTGTGTTTATAATGTGCCAAACTTGCTAATCAAGTATTTAAAGTAAAAGCGTGTTACTCAAATAGTAAAGGAACTAAGGTTAAAAGAGTTTTGGTCTCAAAAGATACATTTTCATTACGAAACATTGTTTATGTACAAGGGATCCCAAAAATGACAGTTTAAAAGTCATTTACAAAAGTTACAAAGTCTATATACATCAACAGCCATACTAAGGCAAAATGAGTGGTTAGGTAATCTCCGTCCTGACACACCCCTCGACCGTGGTGATCGAACGGCTGGCTATGTACATTTCACCTCGGAGCTCTCCACCTCAGGTCTGGTCCAGCTTGCCCTTACCCTTACCTGCACCACGAAGCACCCGTGAGCCAAGGCCCAGCAAGAACATATATCAATAATAGAGCATGCACATTTAGCTGTTAAGTCAATCTCACTTATAACATCTCATAAACTCAAGCATATCAATGGTCAAGTATTTCATATACAGAGCATTTCAACTCATATAACACAATGCACAGATGATAACCAGGGCTAGCGCTCACAAGCTGCTCCCTCTGTTATCCTTTCGTTTCTGGCTTCCAGTGGCCAATTCGCGTCCCATACGCTAAATTCATGAACGGTACTCTTAGACCGCTTACACGTGTCCCTTGGCATAATACCAACGATGACACAAAACAATTCTCGGGAGCACTTAGTCCCATCACAGTCATACATTCGGGTGCAGTGTTCTTACCTTTCAATTCGCTGGTTTCCGATATCACGTAGCCACAAGCACGGTCCTCTATCCCGAGCTTCTCCAAAGTCCTAATCAAACACAAATATAATATTCCTTGTCATTAACCAATCCAAGACTACCTTCCCGGTACCTAATCCACACTCTCGGAACCCCTAAAACCCTAGAACAACATCCCGGAGACATCCCCCGAACCCCCGGAGCAAAGGTCAAAAATTGCAAAATATCACTCCCTGAATTTTGCCTTGTGCCGCGGCACCACATTCCTTGTGCCGCGGCACCCACCTCCAGAGACCCCTAGGCCGCGGCAAGCAAAAGCCGTGCCGCGGCACACCATCGCAGACCCAGATTTCTGGGTTTTCCTTCGCATTTTCCCGAGCTCCAACCTCACCAATTCACCCCAAACTCTATCCTAAGTCCCAAAACCAACTCTAAGCCCCTAACAAACCTCACAACAACCCAAAGACATCATGCCTAAGCTCACTCACACCTTCAATCCTAAAATTCACTCTTGAATTCCCACTTGACAACTCAAACCAGAAAAGTTATGCACAGCTTGAATTCAAGCACAACCCACACTTCAAACTCCCTAAACCTTAACAAAACAAATCTAATAAACATACAGAGACCTTACCTTAAGTGATAGGTTCAACCTCCAGCTCTTGACCTTCTTCCCCCTTGGTTTCCAAATTCTGAAATTACATAAAACCAGCCACCAACTTATCTCAATTCACCTTCCTTAACTAAAATTCAGACTTAAAACTTAGATATAGCATAATCAAAATCTTACCTCTGAGTTTTCTTGGCCTAAACTTGGTTGATAACATCAGACATCCCTTGATTCTCCTTCCAAGAGTCTAGATTTCTGCTTCTCCTTTCTATCTCCTTTTTGTTCTAATTCTAGGTTTCCACCATTCAGCATAAACCCCTCTCCAAAATATTATACGTATATGTTATTCCCTCAGCTCAAACTCATCTATTTACTACCAAATTACCATTTTAACCCTCCATTAATATCACTTACTAACTAGACCTCAAGGGCTTATTTGTCCTTTCCCTAACTTTGCAATTCTACCACTTTCCCAAAGAAACCTGTTACTTTCTATAGTTACTAATGGTTACACAGGTTACCAAGTCACCAGTTACCTTTATCTAGTTTCCTAGGACCGCCTTGGCACGTGCATCACGTTTGTATCACAGCACCCACACAGTACAATTCACATATCATAATTATCACATAATATAATTCACATAGTCATATAACATGCTTAAAATCATAATCATACATCTTAATCATAATAATCACACATAATTCCCATCATGTCCTCCCGGCATACTAATCAAGGCCCTTAAGCCTTATTAGTGAATTTGGGTCGTTACACTTATAGCATTTTGTTACCCTAAAATACTTGTCTTTTCAAGACCGAGTTCTATTAAAAAATATTTCGGTTTTAACCCTCATTTTGGTAACTGATGCATGTCGTATTGCGTACCAAATTTAACAAATATTTTATTTACTCTAAAACCAATTATTTAGTATAACGGCAAATAGAGGTCGAACCCAAGGGAACTATATTCAGTTTATTATTCACAAAAGCTTAACAAAGTTAAATTGGAAAGGGGGGTTTTGAAAAGTAAAAGTAAAAGCAAGAATTAAGAAAACAATTGATAGCAAGAAGAGATTAACAACGATTTTAAAGACGGTTAAGAATTATTCTCCACCTCAGACAATCATGCATGATCATCATTAATAAATATTATTCCGATTCCAATTAAACTATTAACCCCGCAGATAATGCTTAAGCAGTCAATTATCCCAATCTCCCTATCACAATCAATTACGGCTTAGCGCTCAATAATCAATTCTTTTTACCAAACAACAAACCTATTAAGCATACGATTCATTCAATTTAGTAAAAGCATTAACAACAGTGGAGATAGGTTAATCTAGGCAATAAATCAATGAAGCATTTAATTCATTTAACCTAGGTTCTATTCTTCATCACAATCAACAACGCTTTTGACCACATCATCAATTGCAATTTATCACAAACACTTAGAATCCTAAACTATTAGGTGAATAGAAATTCTAAGATAACGGTAAAATAATGCAAGCCCTAATTAGTTGTACACCCTAACAAGGAATCACAATATTTCATACAATAGGCATAAAAGAATAGAAGCAATTTAACATTATGGAAATCAAGAACAATATTCACATCTCAAATCAAACATTCATGTCTGGGTTTTGAATAACCCTTAACCTAAAAGAAACTTAGCCAACAATCATGATGAAAAACATAACCAAAATCAAAGAATATAAGAGTTTAGAGAAGAAGAAAACTATTGAAAAAGTTGAATGCGATCGTCCTTCTTCTCCTGCGCTCTCTCTGTGTTTCTCTCTCTAAAATCGTGTATCTAAAACTTAATTCACGAATATCACCTAATCCCCCTTTTATTTCCCGTCCAAAAATTAAGAAAAATCGAATTTAAATTTGAATTCAAACGCGTGCCGCAGCAGCCATATTTCCTTGCCGCGGCACAAGGCTTCAGATATGCGATATAGGCTTTGCGTGTCGCGGTATGCAACTTTCCTTGCCGCGGCACGAGACTCTCTGTTTCTCTTGTAGCGGCAGGGACTTTTCCCTGTAGCGGCAAGGACCTCTCTGACTTGCCTCGTAGCGGAAGGGACTTTTCCCTATTTTTCTTCTCTTTAACACTTTACTCCAATGGTTAGAATCCTACAAAATCATCATTCAACCAAAAATCATCAAAAATATACAATTATCCTTAAAAAATAATGATTTAGATTAAATGAAACAAATTAACAAAACGATTCTAACTATCCCCAAACACACTACTTATGAACACAAAATCTGATAAGTAGAAAGGTAAACTTTATACAAAAATATACTTATCAAATTCCCCCACACTTGAACTTTGCTAGTCCCTTAGCAAACCCAATAGACTCTAAACAAAACTAAAAAATAATACAAAGGCAGTCTCACTGAATACGATGATTGTCTCAGAGAATTACACTAAAATATTATGCTATAGTGACTTTGAATTTCATAACCATCAGATTTTCAACTCCTAAATTGATGAACCACTTGAAATTTGTCTTAAACCACGAGTTATAACAGTCATACTTACCAGCTCACTTGAATCAAGATGAATTTATACATGTCGTTTTATTCATTTTTTTTTTTTTTTTAGAAAACTAGCCCCTCATCAAAAAATGAGTATATATATATAAAGGACAACCACTCCATAGACAATAACCAATTACTCTCCACTAATATAAACACACAGAATCAAAAATCAAAATTTCTTTATCAGCTTGTAATGTATGGCTAGGGTGCAGGGTAGATGAGAAGGATACAATTAGGCTCATATTACACCATAGCATACCTAATATAGACTTTATTTACTCTTTTTTTTTCTTCTCATTTTCTACTTTGGATCTTCTTCCCCAATTCCCTCATAGTTTTCATACATTATTGATCTCTCTATTGTCCCCCACACTTATTTTCATGCAATAAATTTTTTTTTTCTTTGCTTTTAACATATTTCTTGGGGATAAATAGGAGATTTCACACTTATAACCACATCATATACAGAAACTCTTACTATACT
Organism: Humulus lupulus; assembly: GCF_963169125.1. NCBI lineage: Eukaryota > Viridiplantae > Streptophyta > Magnoliopsida > Rosales > Cannabaceae > Humulus > Humulus lupulus. Next base: position 84,635,953 of record NC_084793.1, on the reverse strand, counting down.
TCTTTTTTTTTTTTTTTCATATAACCTTTCATCCCAAAGTACACATAACCCTTCATCCCATAGTAGAAATTTAACTAGCTAAGCCATGGTGCAATGGGTTATCAACATAGATAAAAAAAATAAAGAGGTTTTGGGTTAAGTAATGAGTTTTCATCGAAAAAAATATGGTCTATAAAGCTCAAAACAGGGAACTAAGGATACATTATTGATAAGGTAGGCTTGAAAGGCTCAAACGATCCAAAGAAATTGCCTTTATCATTTTCCTAATTCTGTGCACTTATGATTTCGCCTCAAGCAATTAACTAGTGTGTTCTAGAGTGGCGGGGGCTAAGTTGTATATATCTATATTTCTTTCTTTCTTTTTTTCGACATGCATAAACTATTCCTAAAACAAGTAAGTAGCAAATCTAACTGTAATAAATCGCTATTTAAATCACAAATTCAAGTAGTCATCAAAACAGGAGTCAATCACACGAATCATAATCTATCCATCATCTTCTAGCATTCAAGTTTAGTGTCACTCATAAACTCATCATCGACCATTGCATTCAATAAGACCAGCCCAAGACACAAGACAAAACAACACACACACAAACACTTATAAACAAAGACAATTAACCAGACAAACAATTTGTTACCCGTCCCCCACACTTAAATTGAACATTGTCCTCAATGGAAATAAGTACAAATTGAGACAAGAACAGTAAATAAACGAAAAATAAGAAAAGAAAATTAAAGAAAATAAAAGAAAAATAAGAAAAAAGAAAACTCCCTCATCAGTTGCGACTAAAAGTGTCATCCTCATCATAGTTAAACTCCTCTGTGCCACCTGCTTCATCATCATCTCCATATTCCTGAGTGTGACTCGGCGGCACTGGAACTACTGGAGGATATGGTGGCAGCCACATTGGGGCCGGTGGATATCCTGTTGGGTTTTATGCCCTTATAAAACCATGTCGGACATGTAGCATGATTTCATATTATCAATAAAAGTAGTAGAAATCATTTAGTTTGACAACCGTGTTGCTTGCTTGTTTTATTACATGATTATTGAAATAATACAAACATTTATAAAATCCCGAACATATGGATAGTTACAATTATAGTGACTAGGTCACAGTGGATTATAGTTGTAATTATATGTTCAAAAGAACGAGTCCTAAGATTAGATCAGTGCATTGGATTTTCACTGATTAGGCAATCTACGATATGATCTACTTACACATTCAGGGTGTGATGTCTTGTCCAAGGCATCGACCAAGTAGATAAGATCGGATGTATTTAGTTACATCGGACTAGGACCGATATTGATTATTGATTGATAAATAAGTATCGTTGTTATCAAATCTAATCAATGTCACAACGTTGACCATATATTAAGCCGATCTTAATTCTGAGTGATAATATTCTGCTAATTATATTATTTAAATCTTTTGACTTGTTCGTTACCAGCTTACCCTACGGTCTAGCCCATACTTACATCTTGGAGATTTATTAGTGTAATTGAGTGAGAGTATTATTCATAGATACGAAATCTATAACTTCTGTATGAGAAGTGAAAAGATGATTTCCTTAATTGCTTTGTTCAAAAGGTTAAATGATTGAGATCTCATTTCTGTGATTAAGTTCACGGAAATATCATTTATAAGATACTTAGTGGGAGTTAAGGATAAAATACTGATGAGGGGTAAAACGGTAATTTGCACCCAGCTCGTTAGTAAGTCATCGATAGAGGATTGACTGATTGTAATGGTTATAACAATGGATAACGTATTTATGGTTTTGAAAATACGTTCTATGAATTCAAGAGTTCAATTCCGAGTCTATAGTGGAGTCACGAGGAATTAATAAGGTAGTGAAATTATTCGTAAATAAATTCACGGTAACTTGTTGGAGCTTGATTTCATGGATCCATGGTCCCCGCATCACCTTTGAGTAAATCATCTAGAATGTCTCAATTAATTGATTTAATTATCAATTAGGATTTTTAAAGTTGACTAGGTCAATTTTGGAAAATTTACAGAGATATGAGATTTAGAGAATAAAAGAGAATATTTGGGTAAATTTATTAATATTGATAAATTGGTATCAATATAAATAAATAATATTAAATCAAGTTTCAAATTATAATTTGTTAATTTGAATAAGGATTTAATTAATTAATTATAAATAAATAAATAAAAGGTTTTGAATTTAGGCCCAGTTGGGATTTAAATTCAAAACAAAGAGATTGGGCCCAAGTCCATTTATGGCAGCCCAATGCTTTTATTTTTGTTTATTATTTTTAATTAATTTAAATTTAAATAAATCCCATTAAGTTGCCTATATAAGGAATATGATATCTAGGGTTTTTCAAAAAGAAACAAGTCAGTCTCAGTTGATTTGGGTAAGTGAAAACCTAGACACTCTAATCCTTTCTTAGCCACAATCTCTTCTTCTTTTCTAGATCTCTATCTCATGTGTTGAGAGCCAGCCCACACTAGTTCTAGGTTGATCAAAGGCTTGGTGAGGAAGACTGTGTTGCTGATCTTGTTCAATCTCTTGATAATACTCTGCTACAGAATGGAATCAAGGGTTAGAGAGATTGAAGGATGGAGTTGTTCCAGTTCCGCTGCGTAATGTAAGTTTTTACTTTACTTTGTATTTGTATCAATTTCATAGGAGCATGTTCTAGGAATTTGCATATTTGTGTTGATAATATGTAAATTGCATGAAAATAAATAAAGATCCTGCAATTAGTTTTTCCTACATATCCAGACATATCCGCCCCTAAATTGGTTTGCTGCATCCTGAAGCACAAGTCCTGATAGCTAGCAAACTCCATCATTCTTTGATTGTGGGCCACCATCTCTTCATGATATGCTCGAATATCAAGACGAGCATGATAAAGTTCATTCTCCATGGTGGCAACCCGATCAGTAAGTGTCCTGGTACGGCCAGTGTGAGGCTGAACAGGTGCATGTGAAGAAGATGCAGGTTGCGCAGAAGACGTGGCTGTGGGTTTGTCAAACCGCTGAATAGTATTCCTATCAATGATATGCATTGGGTTTATTACCTCCTCATTATCATTCCATCGTACCCCGGCCTTCTTGCATAGGTCTGTGATTAATGAAGGATGGTAGAACCCATTCTGTGTACTGGACATACTCTTCAGGATTGATGCATGAATGATCTTGCCAACATCGATAGACTTGTTGGTTACAATGGCGTACAACAAGTTCCCACACGCCACGTCCACTGTCCCAAAGTGTTTTGTGGGGAACAATTTTTCCCCAACAAAACGGTGCCACGCCTTGAGTTCATAGTCCATATATTTGGACTCCAGTTTATGAGCAGTGTCATTCTCAGTCGTCCTCCACCGCGCCCCGCTAATGCCAATGGCTTGGATAATGGCATTAGGGTCCAGATTTGATTCAGAAGCATTAAATTCGTCATTGGGAATGTCTGACAAGCCATAGTAACGGTTAATGGCAGAGGCAGAATAGGTAACAGGAACACCCCTAACTATTACCTGTAAATTCTTGCAGTCGATTGCATTAGCATAGAACTCACGAACAATCGATACAACCGCGGGCTGTGGTTGGGCACACAGTCGTTGCCAACCCCCCTGCTCGATGATACTCATCAACCTCGGATAAGGGTGATGCATGTCTAGATCGAAGCCCCTCTCAGCCACCCAAGCTTTCTTCTTATCAATTGCCTCTTTATAACTTTCGAAAGCTTCTTTGGAGGTGAATTTCTTGGTATCATATTTGACTTTGGCTGTGTTCGACGGCCCTGCTTCGGTTCGTGATCGCTTGCTTGACATTATAGCACAGGCAAAATTGGAGGATGAATGTCTTTAAGGTGATAAAAATCAACAATGAATGACACAGCACAGAGCATACAATGTATAACCTTCAAATGTGACTAAGCAACTCACTGATGCATTTCGTCGAACAGGTGGTGTGCACACTTTAAAACTCCAAGGATCACAAAATTATAGCTTGAACAATTACCCCCAGATGCAGATTGAATCAACAGATAAGCAGTTTCACCACAGGAATTATTATCACAAAAGAGATCCAACAAAACCCGTCCACTCTAATAATCAACACCCATTCTCAATCAAAGGGGCAAAATAGAGGAAAATACCTTCAAATGATGAATCCAATCTAGACACTGTAAAATCGTGGGTGAGCTGCCCTTGATCTTTCTTTTAGCTCGTGCAAACACTGCTTAAAGGGTAGGAATTGGTAATGGGTGTTGTGGGTGGCCAAGGATGATGAACTTGAAGAATGGGAATGGATGATGGGTATGGTGGGGTTAGGCAATGATGTTGGTTTAATGAGGGTGAGGAGGTTTGAGGAGGATGAGGATTAGAGTGATTTTGTGATGGAGATGGGAGTGATGTTTAGGGCTGAGGAGAAGAAGACCAATGGAGAATGGGAGACTCGGTTTGTATTTAGGAGAAGGGTGAATGAGTGGTGAAAAGGGAAAGAAAAAGGTTATAAGGCAGTTTCTGGGTCTCGTGCCGCGGCACACGTGCGATTAGGGCACGTGCCGCGGCAGGGATTTTTAGTGGCCGCGGCACAGAAGTCTCGGGTTTGGGGGGTTCTTCACGTGCCGCGGCAGGAGTTTTTCTTTGCCGCGGCCAGTGGGTCTCGGGTTTGGCTCTTCTGGTGCGTGCCGCGGCAAGGCTTTTTCTGTGCCGCGGCAAGAGAGCCTTTTTCTGCCTTTCATTTTTTATTTTTCATTTTTTTTCACGCTTTTCACGGTTTAAAGAGAGAATCAGAGTACATAAAATTGAAATACTAAATGTTCAACTAAAAAAAAATAATAATAATAAAATAGATATAAAATAAAGAAAATAACTAAAACTGAAAACAATTAAGATGGCTACGTTTAACGTCGCTAGCTCGACTTAGAACTTCAATCTTCATCGACATAAACTGGGTCTTCAAGGTACATCACATGAACTTGCTCATCCTCCGCCATTGACTCATAGTAGGGCTTCAGTCTCTGGCCATTCACCTTGAAAGACTTCCCTGTGCTTGGGCTTACAATCTCCACCGCTCCATGAGAATAAGTTTTTGTAACTATGAACGGTCCCAGCCATCTAGACTTCAGCTTGCCTGGAAAAAGCTTCAAACGGGAATGATACAATAATACCTTCTGCCCTTCCGTGAAACTCTTCCGAAGAATATTTTTATCATGAAAAGCTTTAGTCTTGTCTTTGTAAACTTGGGAGTTCTCATATGCTTCATTACGAATTTCTTCTAACTCTTGTACCTGAAGCATTCTTTGTTGCCCTGCTGCATCCATGTTCATGTTACATTGCTTGACAGCCCACCAAGCCTTATGTTCCAACTCCACTGGTAGATGACACGGTTTCCCATATACCAACCGATAGGGTGACATACCGATAGGTGTCTTGTACGCAGTTCGATAGGCCCACAAGGCATCATCAAGCCTTAAACTCCAATCCTTCCGACTTGGGGTTACTGTTTTCTCAAGAATCAGTTTGACTTCTCGATTAGATACCTCGGCTTGCCCATTGGCCTGTGGATGATAAGCAACTGTGACTTTATGTGTGACACCATAACGCCGAAATAGAGCTTCAATGGTCCTATTGCAGAAGTGAGTACCGCGATCACTGATAATCGTTCTTGGGGTGCCAAATCTCACAAAGATATGAGTTCGAATAAACTCAGCCACAGTTTTTGAATCATCTGCTCGTGTTGCCTTTGCCTCTACCCACTTGGAAACATAATCAACTGCTAACAAGATATACTCATGAACAAAAGATGATGGGAATGGTCCCATGAAATCTATACCCCACACATCAAAGATCTCAATAATCAGAATAGGGCTTTGGGGAATTTGGTCCTTAGCAGCTATATTGCCAACCTGTTGACATCGATCACATGACTTACAAAATAAATAAGAATCTCTGAATATTGTAGGCCAATAGAATCCACTATCAAGTACCTTACGGGCTGTTCTTCTCGGTCCAAAATGACCGCCACAAGCATAGGCATGGGAGAAAGCAAGGATAGAGTTGAATTCAGACTCGGGAACACACCGTCAAATAACTTGATCGGCACAGTGCTTCCAAAGATAGGGTTCATCCCATATATAATACCGAGCATCATGTTTAATCTTGTTCTTCTGCGCTGGAGTAATATCCCTTGGTAATTCTTTAGTAGCAAGGTAGTTAACAATATCTGCATACCAAGGAATAATTTCTTGCACAACCAATAGATGCTCATCAGGAAACCGCTCATGCAATGGTAAGAACTCCTCCTCCCGAATCAACCGACTCAAGTGATCAGCCACAAGATTTTCCGAGCCTCTTTTATCTTTTATCTCCAAGTCAAACTCTTGTAACAATAAAATCCACCGAATAAGTCTTGGTTTTGCCTCCTTCTTTGCTAGCAAATATTTAAGAGCAGCATGGTCGGTGTATATGATTACTTTCGTCCCAATCAAATAAGAATGAAACTTCTCCAAAGCAAAGATAACCGCCAATAGTTCCTTCTCAGTGGTAGAGTAATTTAACTGTGCATCATTTAGAGTTCTAGAAGCATAGTAAATCACATGAGGAAGCTTACCAACCCGCTGCCCTAGGACTGCACCCACTGCATAATCACTAGTGTCACACATAAGCTCAAAAGGCAACTCCCAATTCGGCGGTTGGATAATAGGGGCTGTGGTCAATGCCTCTTTCAACTTGGTAAAGGCTAGTAAACACTTTTCATCAAATTCGAACTTAACATCTTTTTGGAGGAGTTTGCACAGTGGTGTAGAGATTTTAGAGAAGTCCTTTATAAATCGTCGATAGAAACCCGCATGACCAAGAAACGACCGTATTTCCTTGACACTAGATGGAGGTGGTAAAGACCGAATGAGATCAACTTTGGCCTTGTCCACTTCAATTCCTTTTTCCGAAATAACATGTCCCAAAACAATCCCCTGCTGTACCATAAAATGGCATTTCTCCCAATTCAAAACTAGATTGGTCTCAATGCAGCGTTTGAGAACCAAAGTAAGATTATGCAGGCATTTATCAAATGAATCGCCATATACACTGAAATCATCCATGAACACCTCAATAATGCTCTCAATGTAATCTGAAAAGATACTAACCATACATCTCTGAAATGTAGCAGGAGCGTTGCATAAACCGAATGGCATTCTCCGAAAAGCAAATGTGCCAAAGGGACATGTGAAGGTCGTCTTCTCCTGGTCTTCTGGGGCTATGACAATCTGATTATACCCCGAATAACCATCTAAGAAACAGTAATAGGAGTGGCCAGCCAATCTCTCAAGCATCTGATCAATGAATGGTAGGGGGAAGTGATCCTTCCGAGTTGTCGAATTTAGCTTGCGATAATCAATACACACCCGCCACCCTGTTTGAACTCGAGTTGGAACCAGCTCATTCTCATTATTCTTCACCACAGTAATGCCAGACTTCTTGGGTACCACTTGAACTGGACTCACCCATTTACTGTCAGAGATTGGGTAAATCACACCCACACTAAGGAGCTTCAGAATCTCCTTCTTCATAACTTCCATCATTGGTGGGTTTAATCTTCGTTGGGCTTCTCTGGTTGGCTTTGACCCCTCCTCCAATAAGATACGATGCATACACATAGTGGGACTGATTCCTTTTATGTCAGCAATAGTCCACCCAATAGCAGTTTTATACTCCCTAAGCACCCTGAGTAGTCGTTCTTCTTGGACTTGATCAAGAGATGTTGTGATAATTACAGGCAGCGTCTCATTCTCTCCCAAGTAAACATATTTAAGATGCTCAGGTAGGGGTTTCAATTCCAAAGTTGGTGGTCTGACAATAGATGGTTGCATCTTCTCAGTAGACAAAGGTAGTTCCGGGTAGGAAACCTGATTGTGAAATTTCTCAATAAAACTGTCCAAGGCAGCCACCACATCTTCAATCTCCTCAGGAAACCAGTTTGCTTCAAGGTGAATATCCTCCCTTAAAGCCACATCCAACTTGTCATCCCCATGTAGATCAAGAACCCGCTGAGATAGGGAATCAATTACATCAATAGAACAAATAGACTGCACATCACTCGGGTACCTCATAGCTTCAAAGATGTTGAACCGAATCAACTCCCCATCAAACTCCATTGTCAAAGTACCCTCATGAACATCAATCTTCGTACGGGCTGTCTTCAAAAACGGTCTCCCCAACAGAACAGGTGTAGAGCATGGAACAGATTCATCCTCCATATCAAGAATATAAAAGTCGGCAGGAAAAACCAACTCATTTACCTTAACCAGGACATCCTCCACAACACCCCGAGGATAGGCATTGGATCGATCCGCCAACTGAATAATCACCCCCGTTTCTTCAAGTGGACCAAGATTCAAGGAAGCATAAATAGAGAATGGCATGACATTAATTGAGGCACCCAAATCCAACATACACCGTTCAATCCTCTTATTCCCAATAGTGCACGATATGGTAAAAGTACCAGGATCCTTACATTTTGGGGGAAGCTTTTTCTGAATCACCGCCGACACATTCTCCCCCACACTTACTTTTTCATCACCCTTCAATTTCTGCTTATTTGTACACAACTCCTTTAAAAACTTTGCATACCGCGATACTTGCTTGATTGCATCAAGCAAAGGAATGTTCACCTCAACCTTTCTGAATGTTTCTAGAATTTCCTTTTCACTTTCCTCTTTCTTGGATTTTCGCAATCTACTAGGGAATGGTGGAGGGGTGATATGTGAGGTCACGGTGGGTTTAGGTAAAGATGTTGTGATAGGTGGGTCATTGTCATTTATGGGTGGTGGTGGTGGTGGTGTGTTTGGTACAGGAGGTGGTGATGGTACTTTAAGTGGGTCATAAGAGGTGCCACTTCTCAAGGTTACTGCACTAGCATTCTCTCTAGGGTTCTTTTCAGCCTGAGAAGGGAGTTTTCCAGTGTTCTGCGTCTCACCCCTGCTCAAGGATGTTGCAATCTGCCCCATGGTGTTCTCTAAATTCTTCAATGAAGCCTGGGTCTGCTGCTGGAACTGTATAGTATTACTTGCAAGAGCCTTGATAAAATCTTCAATAGAGGACCCTTGACTCTGAGTAGGAGCAGGTGGTGGTGGTCGAGGAGCATAATTCTGTGGAGGCCTCGGTTGATAGGTAAACCCTGGTGGCATATTGGGACCTGGTTGCGCAGCTTGTTGATTACCATAACGAAGGTTAGGATGATCACGCCACCCTTCATTATAAGTGTTTGAATATGGGTTGTACCTCGGTCTAGGTTGACCTGGAAATCCTCCAACGGCATTGGCTTCTTCAGTTGACACTTCAAAAAGGGTAGGACAAGCATCAGTTGAATGCCCTACTAACTGAAAAATTCCACATGGCCGCATCTGTTGGCCTAGAGCTAGTTGTTGTACCACGGCAGTTAATTGAGCCAATTGTTGACCCAGCTGATTAGCATTAGAGGTGCTCACTTCATTAGCTGATTTAGGCGGTGGAACAGGATCTTGACGAATGCCAAACTGTTGTGAGTAAGCAGCCATATTAGAAATCAAGCTCCTGGCTGCAGCAGGAGTCTTATCAACTAGTGCACCCCCACTGGCTGCATCAATCATACTCCTGTCCAACGGTAGTAATCCCTCATAGAAATATTGAATCAATAGTTGCTCACTGATCTGATGGTGAGGAAAACTAGCACACAACCGCTTAAAGCGCTCCCAGTAATCATAGAGTGATTCTCCCACAGCCTGCCTGATGCCACAAATTTCTTTCCTTATACTCCCCACTTTAGACGCTGGAAAATACCGCTCCAAAAACAAGGTCTTCATAGTGTTCTAGGTCTCCACAGTACCAGGGGGGAGATAATACAGCCACTCCTTTGCTGAATCCTTTAGAGAGAAAGGAAAAGCTCGGAGTTTTATTTGTTCTTCTGTCACTGAGGCTGGCTTCATACTGGAGCATACAATATGGAATTCCTTGAGATGATTATTCGGATCCTCACCAGGCAGCCCATGGAACGATGGTAATAAATGAATGAGGCCCGACTTGAGTTCAAAGTTCACATCAAGGGGTGCATATTGAATGCATAGCGGTTGTTGATCAATATCTGGCGCAGCCAACTCTTTCAACGTCCTATTTTGTGCCATATCTCTGTAAGATGTAATAGAATCGTCTGAATCTGAGTCGTGAGACAATAAGGGCACTTTCACAGGATCCACTTGATGAGCAAGACGTTGAAAGAGTGGATTATCAGTAATAGTCCGCGAAGTCCGAGAAGAAGATGAAGTAGCAAGATACTGTTTGATTGCCTCCAACCTATTCTGAGTGTCTTCGCCAGACATATAACTCTGAGATGCCAAGAGAAATCAAGTTAGTAAGCGTAAACCAATATGAATAATAAAAAGAATTAAATAGTTCCCCGGCAACGGCGCCAAAAATTTGATGCGTGTCGTATTGCGTACCAAATTTAACAAATATTTTATTTACTCTAAAACCAATTATTTAGTATAACGGAAAATAGAGGTCGAACCCAAGGGAACTATATTCAGTTTATTATTCACAAAAGCTTAACAAAGTTAAATTGGAAATGGGGTTTTTGAAAAGTAAAAGTAAAAGCAAGAATTAAGAAAACAATTGATAGCAAGAAGAGATTAACAACGATTTTATAGACGGCTAAGAATTATTCTCCACCTCAGACAATCATGCATGATCATCATTAATAAATATTATTCCGATTCCAATTAAACTATTAACCCCACAGATAATGCTTAAGCAGTCAATTATCCCAATCTCCCTATCACAATCAATTACGGATTAGCGCTCAATAATCAATTCTTTTTACCAAACAACAAACCTATTAAGCATACGATTCATTCAATTTAGTAAAAGCATTAACAACAGTGGAGATAGGTTAATCTAGGCAATAAATCAATGAAGCATTTAATTCATTTAACCTAGGTTCTATTCTTCATCACAATCAACAACGCTTTTGACCACGTCATCAATTGCAATTTATCACAAACACTTAGAATCCTAAAATATTAGGTGAATAGAAATTCTAAGATGACAGTAAAATAATGCAAGCCCTAATTAGTTGTACACCCTAACAAGGAATCACAATATTTCATACAATAGGCATAAAAGAATAGAAGCAATTTAACATTATGGAAATCAAGAACAATATTCACATCTCAAATCAAACATTCATGTCTGGGTTTTGAATAACCCTTAACCTAAAAGAAACTTAGCCAACAATCATGATGAAAAACATAACCAAAATCAAAGAATATAAGAGTTTAGAGAAGAAGAAAACTATTGAAAAAGTTGAATGCGATCGTCCTTCTTCTCCTGCGCTCTCTCTGTGTTTCTCTCTCTAAAATCGTGTATCTAAAACTTAATTCACGAATATCACCTAATCCCCCTTTTATTTCCCGTCCAAAAATTAAGAAAAATCGAATTTAAATTTGAATTCAAACGCGTGCCGCAGCAGCCATATTTCCTTGTCGCGGCACGAGGCTTCAGATATGCGATATAGGCTTTGCATGCCGCGGTATGCAACTTTCCTTGCCGCGGCACGAGACTCTCTGTTTCTCTTGTAGCGGCAGGGAATTTTCCCTGTAGCGGCAAGGACCTCTCTGACTTGCCTCGTAGCGGCAGGGACTTTTCCCTGTAGCGGCAAGGACCTCTCTGACTTGCCTCGTAGCGGCAGGGACTTTTCCCTATTTTTCTTCTCTTTAACACTTTACTCCAATGGTTAGAATCCTACAAAATCATCATTCAACCAAAAATCATCAAAAATATACAATTATCCTTAAAAAATAATGATTTAGATTAAATGAAACAAATTAACAAAATGATTCTAATTATCCCCAAACACACTACTTATGAACACAAAATCTGATAAGTAGAAAGGTAAACTTTATACAAAAATATACTTATCAGTAACACACTAGTACTCATATCTCAGATGGGACAAAATTTGAGTACTACTACTACTATTCACTTGATTGACTTGTTATTACCTATTGAACCTAATACTAGTTTGGTTACTAGTATTAAGATAGGTTACCATCAACCGTAAATCTCTTTAGGGAGTCTAAGTCCCATCCCTTGAGATGTAGAAATGATTCCATTTGAATCATTTCTTTTCTCATGTATGCATACTTAGACACTCTCATTATTTTTATTCAAACTTTGTTGCTAGCTATAGTTTGATTAAAATAGTTACCTCTTTAAAATAGTGATTTTGATCATAGTCAACACCCCCACTATTTTATAGTTCAATATCCAAGATAAACGTTTGAATATTAATTCTAGAAACCTCTTTGTTTCTATAATTCTCCTTTATGTTTTAAATTGATTCCTTCTTGAATCAAAATATTACAAACAATAACTTTAGACACCAAGCATGTCTAGATTTGTTCATTCTGTACACATATAGCCGATGTGATTTAGAATGTGGAATTCCAAATCACATATTTGATAGGATGACCGAATTAATTAATTATTATCAACAACATAAATTGATTAAGTTTTGAAGCATCACCCCCACATTTCTTCCATAGTGATAATCACTTTTAAGAAGAAATTTCTTCATTTTTATTAAGTCATTTATCCTCCAAGATAAATCTAGACTTATGATTCTCAAAGTTCATCATGAGTCCTCTAAGCCACATGATAAACTCTCAATAGATCAAGATAAAAAAAAATCTCAATGTTTATCTTGATTTATTTACTTGCAAAAGCAAGACACACTTCTTTGAAAATAACTTTCACTTTGTTGCTTTCTTTTATATATTTCACAAAATAAAATATGTAAACACAAATGTCATGTGAAAATTTCTCAAACAAATAATCACTAATTTTCACTTTTACTTGTCTAAATAATCTCAAAATCACTTAAACAACTTTTGTGTATTTCTTAAGAGTCTTTTTAAGATTCTTTTGAAAACACCAATTTTACATCCATTGATTTTCTCATCAAAATCAATTTGAAGATGTCAATTTTTTTAAACACTTTAAATCAAAGAAAATAAACCCTCATTAATTTATTTAAACACTTTAATTTCTTATGTTTTAGTTTAAAATTATCTCATCTTTGAGATTAATTTAAACATATCACCATCTTTAACCAAAATGAATAAAGTTCATTTTAATATATTCACTATTGGTGTAAAGATTCAAAGTTGTTTCTCCAACTTTACAATGTCTCCTCATTGATACATTGAATATTTAAGAATTATTGTCACTAAATAATTCTCAAATATATTTCATTTGACCAAACTCTAGACTTCAATTTTATTGAGTCAATATGTCATCCCACAATTTTTGAATCCACTTGATCCATTTTTCTTGCAATAGCAAGATACAACCATTAAAAGATGTAACTCCCTTAAGTTCATCTTTTCTTATCTCATAAAATGAGATGCTCATCTTTTAAATGAGAAAATTTTAAATTCTCAAATAATTCTTTTATTCACAAATCATATACTAACAATAATATAGGATAAAACCTATTAACAACTCACAAATATTTTCATGATTATATTTCAATATAACATTGAGAAAATCAAAATGTTATATTATTTCATATAATATAATGTTAGATTAAATAATATGACAAAATGTGGTTTGTCACACAAATGTGATTTGTCACACCTTGTAACATATTATTGAGAGTCAAAAATATTTAGACACATGTGTGCGGCAAATGTGACATATTTTGGAGTTACAAAAACAATTACAAACTTGTAACTCCCAAATATTACCCAATAATATGTAGATTTGATATTACACATTTTGATTTGAATTTCTTAAAGCCATAAGTGAAATATGGCTATTAGAGATGTGATTTTAACTCTCATAATGTGTATGGAAGTTACAAAATCAAGTGGGAATAAATTTGGAACGTTTTGGCAAATTTGGAAAATTGGTTGCTGAAAAAACGTACTCAGGCCGCGGCCCAAGAGACAGAAAACATCGTGGGCTGCGGCCCATGTTTTTCAAGTCGCGGCTTGAGCGGCTGACAACATTTTCCAAACTTCGGTTTTATCCAATTTTGAACGTTTCCAAGAGCTAAGTAACTCTCAAATCTCTATTTTAATTCCATAAACATCCAATTAATCATTGGTAACAACCAGGGGGGTTAGTGGAATTTGAAATTCAAAGGGTGTCTCAAAACTCTATAAATAGGAGCCTAATGCTCACTTGTAAGACACACCATTTTCCATCTACAAAGCACTTAGCTGGAATATACACCATAGAGGCTTGATAATTCTAGAGAGTTATTTCCTAGAGAGATCCCCTAGTGCTTAGAGAATAGGGGGAAATAAGCTTTTGGACAAATGTTTTGAACATTGTTCAAGTTGGTGATCCCCACTACTCTACACTTTGGTTGTGTGAGAGTTTGTTCTTTTTATTGATTTTATTTTCATTCTTTTGATCTTTTTGTTCTTATTTACTTGTATTATTATTGTTTTGAGTTTGTAATCTTCTTCTTCTACCTCTTTATATTTACTTATATTTTGAGCAATTGAATTGTAATGTTTATTTAATCAATTACCTTATCTATTGTATTTTTTGTATAGAGTTGTATTTTGATTTTTCCATGTTTCCATTGAGTATAAATATATATTCTCTAACAATCAAAAGCTTATTTTCCTTTTCAATGGAAGGAGAAACCATAGAGATCTTGTGAGGATCAAACTTTGAAAAGATGGTAAGATAAGGTAATGTTCTTCTTTAGTTTTCTTAGAATATCTAAATGTTTTCATATAGTGATAGAAATGAGAAGAAGAAATTTTTTTAAATGAGGTTCATTGTTTTCTAATCTCCTTTGTTTTTTCAAATATGGTGGTTAGATTAGAAGATAATTTAATATCTTGAGTTTTTGTTATATGTGATTAATGTGTAAATAATCTAGTAGATTATTGGGTAATATGATAACATGTTATAGAATTGTCTTATTATGTGATAATGATAAATTATTAGAATGAAAATTTTATGAGTTTTATATGACATTCATAACTATATTGATTATGTGAATCAATAAAAAATATGAAATCGTATATGTATGATATTTGCAATTTATGTTTAAATATTAATAAAGAGTCATGTGAGTATGATATAAGTTATATATGCTGACAACTATGTGAAATTATAATCATGCAAACTGTGTGAGTTTGTTCTTTTTATTGGTTTTATTTTCATTCTTTTGATCTTGTTGATCTTATTTACTTGTATTATTATTGTTTTGAGTTTGTAATCTTCTTCTTCTACATCTTTCTATTTACTTGTATTTTGAGCAATTGAGTTGTAATATTTCTTTAATCAATATTATCTTGTCTATTGTATTTTTGCATAGAGTTGTATTTTGGTTTTTCCATATTTCCATTGAGTATAAAAATATATTCTCCAATAGCCTACACTATATATATGGGTTATTAGAGTTGAAAAGTCTTGATCACACTTTCCAACTCTCTCTCTCTCTCTAAAACTCATCCTCTCTCTAGCTCTCATGACCAAAGTTTTCTCCAAAAAAACTCATCAAGCTTGCTTGACTTACATGAGTTTCAAGGCTTGTTCAATTCCAAATCTCATTCTACTTAGTTGAAGCTTCAAGCAACTGGGAAGGCTTGGAATAGAGATTTTGGACAACAATATTCTTATTGTGTATAAGCCTTAGAAGCTCTCCAAATTTGAAATTTCAAGTTGTTCAATACAAATGTTGTATCTCTCTTCTATTATGTTTTTCATTGTTAGTATTGATGATTAAATGTATCTAAGTTCATATTATCATCATTTAATTATTTATTTCATTATATTCAAGATTAACATTCATATCATGAACATGTTTATTTGATTATTAAGAATTGCCTTCATACTTTGAATTTGAATCTTGATCAACATCTAGGGTTTGGAATATTGTATTATTATCATAATTCATTGTTGATTTACAAAAGGTAAAGCCATATATTCCCAACATGGTGGAATGTAAAAATTATATGTAAAATAAAAAAATTGTTGTTTTGATAACTTATTTTAAAAAATAGAGTAGATAAGGAGTGCTTTAACAACAAAAATAAACAACTCAAACAGAAATACTAACAATTGCAATTATATATGGGAAATTTGATTTTTGATTCATAAAAGGGAGTCCTCTGTCAAAAATACCCTATCACTTTACAAATATCATTTTGGTCCTATTGTTTACCTTACTTCCCAAAATAACCCTGTCATTTTTCCCCACACTCTCTCTCTATTCTCTCTCGGTCTCTCTTTATTCTCTCTCTCACTCTCGGTCCCGAAGCCAAAAAAATCATCCAAACCCACATTTGAACTGTCAGAACCCAACAAAATCAGAGAAGAAGAAGCATTCATTGTCAGAGAAGGAAATCCGTCGGAACCCACACGCCTGTGATCAGAAAAGGCATCGAAGAAGCACCCAAAGAATCAGAGTAGGCAAAGGTGAGGGATTTTCATTTTAATATGCAATGTTTGGTTTTGTTCTTGATTTTTGTTCATAGGATAGATCAGGGCTGAGAAATACAGAGATCTGGTTATTTTTTCAAAAACTTTTACCCACCTCGATAGAAATCGATAGGCCTCAATTAGCCTCGACAGAGATAGAAAATAGTGGGGGGTTAGAGTACCTCGATAGGCCTCGATAGTATCAGTTAGGTTCTAGTTTTGATTATGCCTCGATAGAATTATGTATATTCTAATTTTTCCTGTGCCTCGATAGAATTAGGTGTTATACCCAAAAATTGGAGAATGCATCCTAGGAGGCTAAGGAGAATGCATCTAGGAGAGTGCCTCCTAGGAGAGCTAAGGGGAGTGGTCCTAGGAGACTCCAAGGAGGATGTTGTCCTAGGAGACCCCAAGGAGGATGTGGTCCTAGGAGACCCCAAGGGTGTGTAGGAGGTAAGCCTCCCAGGGTTTTCTAAGTGTTGGCTCGAACGTGTCCAAGGTAAGTAGCTAAGGAGGAGGAGTCTCATGCAAGAGAATGGAGACTTAGATTTTGATAAGGAGAGCCTATATAATGTTCGATCGGACATGTTTGGGAGATGCTAAAGGAGGTTGCCTCAATGTTGTCCAAGGTGAGGTTCCCTCAATGTTGTCCAAGGTGAGGTTCCCTCAATGTTGTCCAAGGTGAGGTGCCAAGGAGGTTGCCTCGGACCACCTTGGTCCAAGGAGAAGCCAAGGAGATTGGTTCAAGGAGGAACATAGCATGCTAGAGGAGAGTACATGTCCGAGGAGAACCATGCACGTTCAACCCACCAAAAGCATGTCCTACCACCATGTATATCCTACCACCATGCATGTTCAACCAGCACTTGCATGGGTAGTGAGTAGGAGGTGGACCAACTAGCTAGAGGAGACTAAGTCAGACACAACTTCAACAACATGCGCGGGAATCTCTCATTCTTCCCACAAATGGGGAGTTTGTTACATTTTGAATTTTGAATGTTTATTTGTAATATAAATGTAATAAATATAATAAAATATCCCTATTATAAGGGGATATCAGTTGAGGATCCCATCTCTATAAATAGAGAGCTTATGAGATGAGAGGGGGTTTCCTTCTGCTTCTTCTTTCTAGAGAGATAAAATTGGGTCTGTCTATTCTAGAGAGAGAAAGTGCTGAAATTAGAGAGAATTCTTGTATTTCCACAATTTATACTGAAGAAACTCAGTTGGCATAGTCCATCTGATCTTGAGTATAGATTTATAAATCACAACTCTAAGTGGATTAGGCTATTACCGACAATCGGGGCTGAACCACTATAAAAATCTCCTGTGTTCTTTACTTTTCTTGTTTATACCGTTTGTTGTCGTTTTGATTTCTCTTGAAGGCTTGTCGTTATTGACGTGCTCACGTCGTTGGCTAAAAACGCAGTCAACATTTTGGTGCTTTCATTGAGAGCCTGAAGAGAAGAACAGACGGTCCCTAAAGCAAGATGGCGCCTAAGAACACCAGTGCTGCTTCCAAGAGGACAAACTCCTCTAAAGAACATGCTAGATCAGAAGGTCCTTGCCCACAATATCATGAGAATGAGCCTAGAGTCATGCTTGAGGATGTGACTCCAGGAGTCGAAGAGCTCCAAGAGACCATGGGGGCCTTCCAGGAGGAGATGGCACAATTCCACGCTAGGCAAGAGGCGTTTGCTGAAGAGATGGCCAGGCAGAGAGCTGCCTTAGAGTAGCAAAAACGCGATATGGAGGCCAGAAGTGAGGAGCTTAGACAACAACAGGAGGAGGTCAACCAGAAACATCGTGAAGCAGCGCTTGCTTTGGAGGCAGCTACCAAGTTGGCCCAGGCCAATGCCCAAGCTACAGCACGAGGGGCAACCACTCCAGGAGCAAGGACCACAGAAGCTGGTGGTAGGAGTAATGATAGACCAAGGAGGGGTGATAATAACCCACCTAGTGAGGGAGATGGAGTTCGATCGCACACTACCTCAACCCAAGGGGAGCACTCTAGAACCCCCTCCAGAAGTCACCGATCGGGCAGTAAAAAGACTCCACCTGGGCAGGAGCAAAATAAAGCTCCTAGAGAGAAGAGGACCTCTCAGTTCAAAGATGGGCATGGTGGGGATGAGGCTGATAGTCATCCAACCAGCCGATCCAAGGAAAAGGAGGGCCACAACCCACAAGGAGGAGAACACTGCCCAGAGCGTGCCAAGAAGCCTCCATTGCACCCCGACCAGCGGCGTAGCAGGAGAGAGGAAGTCCCACGTACTAAGCCCGCTGGGAAATCGAAGAGTACGGTGTTTGATCGGGTAGGAGAGCATGCTTCTCAGAAGGATCTAAGGGACATTATCACCAACAAGAGGAGGACCGTCCCGGTCGAAGGGCAAAATCTGGACCGTCCTACCAGTCAAGTAGAAATACTTGACGGTGGCGTGCCAGATGGTAATGCCCGACCAGGCGGTCAAAACCTTGGAACCTCATCAGTTGCACCAGCTATCCAAGCCCAGCTTGACATGCTAGCAGCTGCAGTGCAAGGTTTGTCGAAGCGACCTTCCGAGATAGATCCGATAGACTACCGGAGTGGCAGCCCGTTCTCTGCTCGAATAAGAGCAGCCCAACCACCAGCAAAGTACAAAGCACCGGTACTGCCAATTTATACCGAAAAGGCGGACCCGATAAGACATGTTGGGAAGTTTGAGGACCAGATGGAACTACTCGGGGTGAGTGATGACTATCGGTGTAGGGTCTTCCCCACCACCTTGACGGACACTGCCCAAGAGTGGTATTGGAGGTTTAAACCAAACTCCATTACCTCTTGGGAGTCATTCAGGAATGAGTTTTGTAGACAATTTAGCACTGCCCGGACTCCACCAGTTTATGCCAACGACTTGGCGGATATCAAACAAAGAAAAGATGAGTCTCTAAAGAGCTATAAATAGAGGTTCATGAGAGAAGCCAATAGAGCAACTGCTGTAGGAGACGAAGGGAAGATGGTTGCCATATCTGCTGGGATAATTTATCGGAGTCCTCTATGGGACAGCATCCATTGCCATCCAATCTCAACACTTCAACAATTTCCTGACCGGGCGGAAAAATATATGAATTTGGATGATGCGATAGAGAAAGGGGAGAATGGCATAAACAACCCAAGCAGACCAACTGACTCTCCTAGTGATGGTGGAAAGAAACGTAGAAGTAATGGGTCTGACCACCATGAAGAAAAGAAGGCAAAGGTGGATTCAAGTGAGAAGCCAACCAAGTATGAGCCTCAATTTACCAACTACACTACTCTCTCAACTAGTAGAGCAGAGATATATCTTGCTAGCCAAGAAGAGGTTCCCTACAAGAAGCCTCCACCCATCAGGAGAGAGATGAGGAAGAGAGACATGAACAAGTATTGTCGCTTCCATGAAGATTATGGTGACGAAACGAATGAATGCAACCACCTCAAGGACGAGATAGAATTTCTTCTCTGGTCGGGCAAGTTGAAGAAGTACCGAGCAGAGACACCCCAAGGAGAAGGAGGTAGAAGCAACTCCGGATTCAAGCGACAAAGATCTCCACCCTTGCAGCCTGGACCTGTGGACTTCACCGTGGACATTATATGTGGAGGTCCACCCTTAGCTGAGGAGAGCAACGAAGCAAGAGGAGGAGTATGCTAAGGAGGAGTGCTAGGAGCAGGAATCACTGGAGTGGCGTGCACATAGAGCATCGAAGGAGATATTATTTTTAAATACCGCTTTCAGAGCGGTAGCTTGATTTCGAGTTTTTTGGACTTGTTGTTTAAGTTTGGTGTATGAACTGGTTATTTGCTAACCAGTCATTTTATTTTGAACAATTTTGGTTGTTTAAGACTCGTTGTTAGACATGTTTTGTCATTTTAATTTACGAGTAATAAAAGAGACTACGCGCAGCGTGGTCGATTCTTGCTACAAATATGCATGTGTGTTAATTATCCGAGCAATGTTCAACTGGTCGATATGTTCAAGCAGTGTTCAACTGCTTGAGTATTTTCCATATATTCTATGTGTTTCACGAGTAGTTAACTGCTCGAACAGATTCAGTCAGGTAGCAAGTGACTAAGGATCTTTCAACCTCCAACCACCTGGGGGGCACATGGGGTATGCTGGTATATAACTTAACACAGGCAATAAGAGCACGAAGTAATATATCCGTTTTTAGGCTGACTTGTAAATTTTCGAAGTCCAAAAAGGCCATTAAGCTAACTTGCTTGGCAAAGCTTAAGTAACTTGGAATTTTTTTAAAAAAATCTCAAGTTAGGAGCAGATATTCGTGTGACCATAAAAATCATGCTCATAAAATGTTAGAGCAATAAGAGTGTGAGAAAGTATACTTAGCATGGACTTATGAAATGTCTAGAATTTCTAAGTTAGAAAACTAAGTACTCATGTGAAAATCTAAGGCATACACCAGAGTGACTTTACTCTTCACAAAAAACTTATAACTTTTTAAGTCTAGAGGAGACTTAGAATGTTTTAAGTTAACAAGGAGAAGTAAAGTCTAAATGCCAACAGCTACAAGTTTAGCTCACCAGGTGCAAAGTTTTCTTGCTCAGGAGAGCAGATACAACTTCCCTGGTAGGCTAAGCATGTATCACCAATCGACTTCCCTGGAGTGAATCAAACAAATGCATGCAAAATAGATGCTACATGGTGAAAATTTGTCCTTGGGAGGAGAAGTCAAGTTTTCACCAAGATTGATTGAGAAAAATCAATCTCTCAAAATAATTTTGGGAGGTTCGAACAAGGTGCTTTGATGGTTTTTCTTGAACGTACCTAAGAGTGCCTAAAGGTGAAATGTTTGAAAAAATTATAGCATGGAGTATACCATGTTTGGTCCGAAAGGTGTGTCTAGTTCCAAGGAGAAGCGTCCAAATGGGGATGCTGCCTATGTCCGATCGGATGTGCATGCTTAAAAGGCTGGCTACTGTTCCATGCATTGCATTGCATTCATGTCAACACGACTTATGCCTGTTTGACCATGCTCACGATCAATACAGATGCTTAAAGTGTTTGAAAAATGTGATGTCCAAGCATACCTTGAGATGGTCGATCGGATGCATGTTGATCCAAGGAGCATCTCGCCTACGTCCAAGGATCTAGGCCCAGAAATATTGGTGCTTAAGGTGCTGCATCTGAGAAGGAGAAACACGCTTGAGTGGTTGGAAGCTACATTATATCCGATCGGAGTGGGGGGCATTTGTCCGAGGAGATGCGTCTGGTCCGAGAAACCCAGCTGCGTCCAAGTAGATGGATCTTGGCCAAGGAGAGGCCACAAAGTACCCGATCGGACCTTGATGGAGGAGCCAAATGCTTGGCTCGGGCCATGTCCGAGGAGAAGCCAAGACATTGGCTTGGACCTTGGTTCAAGGAAAGGTCATGAAGGCCATGTTGAATATCTCCGATCGGACCATGTTGAATATCTCCGATTGGACTATGTCCAAGGAGAGCCATGCATGTGTGCCAAGGAATTGGCTCGGACTTAAGCTTGGTGAGCTCCAAAATGCTTGGCTCGGACCTTAACTTGAGGAGTCCCTAAATGGAAAGCTCCGATCGGACAAGTTCGAGAGGAGCTCACCCATGTGTGCCAAGGGTCCGATCGGACCTTGCTTGAAAGAGATAGGCTCGGACCACTTTGGTCCGAGGAGAAGGGTGTCATGTCCGATCGGACATGCCATGGGAGAGGTGCCTTGGACCATTTTGGTCCGAGGAGATGGCAAGAAAAAGATGGCTTGGACCACGCCAAAGGACTTAGATTTTGGCCGAGGTCACGCAATGTCCGATCGGACATGGATGGAGGATCCTAGTGCGTGGCTCGGACCTATCCGAGGTGAGCTTCAAGGAGATTAGTTCAGATCACATGGTCCAAGGAGAAGCCACAAAGAGTCCGATCGGACCTTAGTTTGAGCTTCCAAGGTGTGTGGCTCGAACATGACCAAGGTGAGCTTCCAAAAATATGTGGCTCGGACATGTCCGAGGAGAGCCAAAGTGATTGCCTTGGACCCATGTCCGAGGAGAGACAAGAATTCCTAACATCTGATCGGACATGTCCGAGGAAGACCATGCATGTGTGCCAAACGTTTGGCTCGGGCATGTCCGAGGTAAACTTCCTAGGTGGTTGGCTCGGAGCAAGTCAGAGGAGAAGTCCCATACAAGCCAAAAGATGGACTTAGTTTTGGACCAAGAGTGCATTGTCCGATCGGACATGGTTGGAGATGCCAAGAAGAGTGTTCATCCGATCGGACATGGTTGGAGATGCCAAGAAGAGTGTTCATCCGATCGGGCACTGAAATTTTTTAGGCAAGTGTGTGGTCCGATCGGACCACGCTTGCCTTCCTTTTCATTGAAGTGCCCAACCTTCTTGACAGCATATTTTGAACCCCCTTAGACGCCCATGCACGATCGGACATCCTGGGGGACTTCACGCTGGGCTCACGTGGAGGCAAGGCTGGACGTTTCCTTGGTCAGGCTGTGTCCGATCGGACCATATCATGAAAGCTCCGATCGGACATAGTTGGAGGAGCCTAGTGCATTTGGCTCGGACATGTCCGAGGTGAACTTCCAAGATGTATGGCTTGGACCACCTTGGTCCGAGGAGAATGCAAAAATATGCCCGATCGGACCCTAGTCTGAGAAGCCAAGAAATTGCCTCGGAGGAGAAGACAAGAAGCTCACCGAAATTCTAATCCGAGCGCAACCAAATCGAGGATATTCAACAACCTGTCTCTATACTATGATGTTTTTGCAACATATACAAAGGGAGCTTATGTTTTCATTACATCAAGAAATAGAGTTTGAAGAAATCACAAGACAGGTTCTGTCATGGGAGTTTACGTGAAAGTTATCATCCGGATAGGAGCTTTTGGATGACCTCGAGAGCATTTTGCTAGAAGAAAAGTTTATCATACGAGGAGAATCGTATAATAAACTTGGGGGGCAAATGTTATACCCAAAAATTGGAGAATGCATCCTAGGAGGCTAAGGAGAATGCATCTAGGAGAGTGCCTCCTAGGAGAGCTAAGGGGAGTGGTCCTAGGAGACTCCAAGGAGGATGTTGTCCTAGGAGACCCCAAGGAGGATGTGGTCCTAGGAGACCCCAAGGAGGATGTGGTCCTAGGAGACCCCAAGGGTGTGTAGGAGGTAAGCCTCCCAAGGTTTTCTAAGTGTTGGCTCGAACGTGTCCAAGGTAAGTAGCTAAGGAGGAGGAGTCTCATGCAAGAGAATGGAGACTTAGATTTTGATAAGGAGAGCCTATATAATGTTCGATCGGACATGTTTGGGAGATGCTAAAGGAGGTTGCCTCAATGTTGTCCAAGGTGAGGTTCCCTCAATGTTGTCCAAGGTGAGGTGCCAAGGAGGTTGCCTCGGACCACCTTGGTCCAAGGAGAAGCCAAGGAGATTGGTTCAAGGAGGAACATGGCATGCTAGAGGAGAGTACATGTCCGAGGAGAACCATGCACGTTCAACCCACCAAAAGCATGTCCTACCACCATGTATATCCTACCACCATGCATGTTCAACCAGCACTTGCATGGGTAGTGAGTAGGAGGTGGACCAACTAGCTAGAGGAGACTAAGTCAGACACAACTTCAACAACATGCGCGGGAATCTCTCATTCTTCCCACAAATGGGGAGTTTGTTACATTTTGAATTTTGAATGTTTATTTGTAATATAAATGTAATAAATATAATAAAATATCCCTATTATAAGGGGATATCAGTTGAGGATCCCATCTCTATAAATAGAGAGCTTATGAGATGAGAGGGGGTTTCCTTCTGCTTCTTCTTTCTAGAGAGATAAAATTGGGCCTGTCTATTCTAGAGAGAGAAAGTGCTGAAATTAGAGAGAATTCTTGTATTTCCACAATTTATACTGAAGAAACTCAGTTGGCATAGTCCATCTGATCTTGAGTATAGATTTATAAATCACAACTCTAAGTGGATTAGGCTATTACCGACAATCGGGGCTGAACCACTATAAAAATCTCCTGTGTTCTTTACTTTTCTTGTTTATACCGTTTGTTGTCGTTTTGATTTCTCTTGAAGGCTTGTCGTTATTGACGTGCTCATGTCGTTGGCTAAAAACGCAGTCAACATTAGGTATATTCTGATTTTACATGTGTCTCAATAGGCCTCGACAGTGGTGGTCAGCATCAATATTGTTTGAGACCTTGATGGACCCAAAATGGGTATGTTTTAAATATTTATATCGCAAGCGCACGAATCGTTTATATAGGATAGTGATCATGTAAGCAAGCATGTCGAACCTAAATGAGTTGTTTAAAATAAAAAAGAAAACTATTTTAAACCAAAATTAATAAATTCTAACCTAGCTCTAAATATTGATGAGATTTTTGTATCAAGAAAATAAAATAAAAGATAATAATAAAGATATTAAAGACAATATATATAACTAAATTAATAATTGCAAACAAGATGGTAGAAGAAAGATTATTAAGATAATAGAATCTACAAAATATAAGTTCAATAATATTTATAAGTACATTGATTCCCAAGTTTTAGTAATAGTAGAAATTAATCAACCAATCACTTATTCAAATTAGATATTCTATTTAAGCACAAGTTTTTATAAAAATATAGGATTTATCTTCACTTTTTAAGATATAATTTCAAAGTATTTAGTGTGAATCAATTTAAAGAAACAACAAATAAATCAATGAATATTATTTATAAGGCAAAACATAATATTTTGTTCTAAGCATTTGATGTGCACAATTTAATGACACACCTTAATCAAATAATATTATAATTTTGCACTAATGAAAAATAAAGTGTAAATATGTGCTAACAATAAAAAATACGTGATATTTAAGAAGAAAGAAGATATTTGAAGAAGAAAAATCTATAAACTTTGTTGCGCACACATGGGAAATTAATATACAAAATAAATACTATTTAGTTACATATTGTTTCATCATCATCTTAATAATCTTAAAAATATTATAAACTCATAACTAGAATAGAAATTACAAAATAAAGAGAAGGCATACTTGAAAAATGCTCTTGAAAAACACTAAAATGGAAGAGAGATTGGTAGAAAAGAAGATGGTAACTAAAAATTAAGCCCCCTAAAATGGTCTTGAAATTACATATTTATAGCCAAAATGATATTATTAAAATAATCGATTTAAATTAATAATAAAATGGCAAGTAGGGGTAAATTGTATGGTGTAATTGTAAAGACCCAACTAATTCTAAGACATTGGACCATTAAAACTACTAGACATAGCTACTATTCTTTGAGAAAACATACATAAGAAATAATCACAACTTTATTAAAACCCCAAAATAAATATTGTGCAAGTTACAAAATATGATGTAAAATATGGTATGGGCACCCATTGTTTAATAAAACATAAAATATAACTTTAAATCAATTGTTCAAAAACTGAATGCGGAATTACAAAAGAAACATAATTCAAAAGACTAATAAATAATGTCGTCCTTGATCGACATGCAGCCCATTCAGTCCATTCATCCTTAACACACAAGCCAAGCTGCCAAGAATCCTTCTGCCTTCCATATTATTTTCCTACATTACACTAAAAATAAAGGAGTGAGCCTAATGCCCAGCAAGGAAAATCTTCTAACAATCATAAATCATAAGTATAAGCATAAGACTATATCATAAACATATACTATAAAACATATATCATATAGGACTACAATGGCCATCATACTTCTTGGGGCTTGTTAGCAAAGCGAGTCATATGCCCATAAACTTGTGGGGCTTGCTGGCAAAGCAAGTCATATGCCCATAAATTCTTAGGGCTTTCTAGCAAAACAAGTCATATGCCCAAGGACTATAAAACATATTTTTGGGGCTTGTAACTAAACAAGTCATATGCTCAAGGACTATAAAACATATAACATAACATATATCATACCATAGCATAAAACATATCATAACATAAACATATAAACACATATATCTAGCCTATTTTCCTTACCAAAAGCCGGGATATATGGAAGCAAGAACGGGATTAGAACACTCCTATAAACCAATAATAGAAAAGGTGATGATCTCTAAGAATAAAGATGAATATGAGAACTAAACAATCAAGAAGAAACTTACCAAGAAGGACCTTAAGTTTCAAGAACTTAAACACCTAATCAAGAATCAATAACAAGAGTTAAGATCTAAAAGAAAACTAAAGAATCATACAGAACTGAACTTAGGAATAGAAATACCTTGAATGACCTTATGGGTTGGTCTATCAATACCGAAATCACACTATTTCTCACTTCCCAAGTGTTTATAAAAGCTTAGAATGATAAAGCTTTAACCCAAACCCCAGTGTATCTCTCTATAGTAACACTAGCACCTTGGAGGCTCTGATCAAATGCTTGAAGAATGAAGAAAATGGCTAAGTACTAGATCCTATTTATAGAGTTCAATGAGTGAAACTAGCCCCTTTTAAATTGAATAAATAAATTATTATAAAATGAAAAAGATTTAAATTTTTGTTCAACTAACGCCCAGAACTCGGTCAAAATCGTTCAAAGGCAGATCTAAGTGATTAAGGGTAATTTTTAAAATAAAAAACGAAACTTTTCAAAAATCATCACTAAGGGTGATATATCGCCCCCTATAGGCGATATATCGGCTCTACTCTAATCCCGAGCCTCGTTCGTACGTTCGTGCAAAGTCGACGTGTTTTCCGTATCTTCCGTAGGCGATATATCGGCTCCTATGCTGCGATATATCGGCATACGTTGATATATCAAACACGTATTTGCACTTTTTCAACATAATTTGAATTGGATAAAAGCTTTAACTGAGTCATAATACGATCCTAACAGCTGCTGGAAGGTTATAGAGCTTCTAGATCTTTCTTTTATTAAAATTATTCATCAAAAAAGCTTAATTCCTTAATAATCATGATTATGACAAGTGTCATGCTCTTAATGATTCTATCTAAACCTTAGGTACTACAGGCAGGCCTAGGGTGTGGAGTAGCTGGTGGGCCGAATAGGGCAGCTGGGCCGTGGTTGGCTGAAGGCTGGAGTGGCAGGCCCACGGTGGCTGGGAGGCTGGTTGATGCGGGCGAGCCTGGGCTGGAGGGAGGCAGCTGGTGCGGGCCTGGGCCGGCTGGGCAGCTAGGGCTTTTCCAAGCCTTTTTAATAATGCCATTTTTTTCTTTTTTTTTCAGATTACTTTTTTTTTAATTATCAATCCAAAAATTCATCATAATTCCTACAAAATAAACACAATTTAAATTAAAAACTAAATATTTCCAATAATAAAATATTCAACATAAGTGTTGACCCTCGTTTTAGCCAACTGACACGGAGTCAAAATATGAATGATATAGGCGAATATGTATAGATAATAACGTAATGACAAAAGTAAAGAAAACACAGTAATTTATAGTGGTTCGGCCCCAGAATCTGGTAATGACCTACGTCCACTTAGAATGATATTGATATGGGAACAAAAGTGCGATCAGAGAGCTTGGGCTCAATGAGTTTCAACACTCCTCATAAACAATCCTCGTTTTCACAGATAATTTCTATATTCCTATGGTTTTTTAGCTGCCAAAGGTCCCTTCCCATGAGCCATCTCTTGCTTTTTATAGGCCCATGGGGGGTTGCCCAATATTGTTACAGATATTATCCCTTGAATCATGGGATATTCAGAAGATTGCATGAAATAAATTCGGGATACATAAGATCTTTCCATAAATGTTGCTTTGCCAGCGGAACCACCGACCAGTCTGGTCGTGGTAAAAACAGGTATGTCCTGCTTCTGGTGTGTCTCATGGTCGATACTCTAGCAGACGCTCCAGGTGTCAGGCATGTGTCAAGAGATTATTCGCCACGTCACAAATGCTAATTTATTGGATAACATTTGCCCCCCAAAGTTTATTTACTACGAACTGTAAATAAACTTTGAGCGTACGACCCTTCGGTAACCCCTCCTGACGTGTCAGAGCCTTTCTGCGTTCTTGAAAAAAGCAAACCACTCCTGTCTAATCAAGGCTTTTCAGTTTCCCAGAAACAATTTTGACGGCCATTACGCTTCCCCATACTTCGAAAATGGAAAATTAATGATCACGCCTTTTGAGTACCAGAGACAAACTTATATAAGGTTACTTGAGCCATTTTCTTCCTTTTTACGCACGTCATCTCTTTGTCGAAAAACCCTAAAAACCAGAGCTTTACTCTCTCCGGCGAACCTTCCTTCGTGCTGTAGGATCAGACGGTGGGCTTGTTGACTTCCGAAACTCTCATTTCCATCTTCACGGCCACTTTCCTTGGTAAGTTACTCTGCAACTCCATGTTTCTAACCTTTCGTGGTGCATGCTTTTAAATGGTCTACTGTTTGAATCTCTTGGTTTCTGGTTTTTTGAACGCCTGTAGATAAGATGTTTTTTGTCGTCAACGTATGCTTTTGAGTAGGTTTAAAACCCAGGATTAGCACCTTTTAGGACGTAGGATCGAAGTAGCATTTCGATTTTTTAATCCGGTTGGAAATAATTTCTTCCCGTTGCGAGGGGAGTCGAAAAAGCTTTTCAGGAAAACTTTTCACTCTCACCCTTTTGGCCCGCTTTTTAAACTGTTTGCGCAGAGAGACTTAGTCAGAATACTGTTATATAAAGGCTTAGCTTTCATACTTCGACCAGCGCTACTTTAAGAATCTCCTAGATCCCTCTGACCTCGCCTCCCCATTCTTCTGTTTGCAGCTTTTAATGCCAGATTTGTGGGGAGGTGAGAGACCCATTGACGACGACCTCCTTGCCCAACTGCTCGAGGGAGAAGAACAAATATCCGATCGCATCCACCAGATACCCTTCTCTCGAGTCTCTTCCAGACCGCACCCTTCTATGGCCCGTTCAAAATCCTCTGGCAAGAAAAGGCCCGAATCTGAAAGTAACCCATCTCCTTCTGCTCAGCCTGACTCGCAGGCGGGGGCTCCCTCGACCAGTGGTCGAGAAAATCTTACTCCTGACCCCAATATCCAAACTAGGGCTCGTCCTCGTCATCGCAATCCGCCTGATGTCGAGTGGTACACTCCTCCAGCTAGTTCGATGACCCTTCGGATGGTCGCGAACTGCTTCAGAAAATACCCCCTAACGGGGGTGACCATTACACGTCCTACTGCGGAGCAGAGGGCTAACCGTCCAGGAGGGGCAAACAGCGCCTGGTCCCGGTATCACATTGAAGCGGGGGCTTATCTCCCTCTTCATCCTTTCTTTGTGGGGGTGGCCAATTATTTCGGCGTCGCTCCCTTTCAAATAACCCCTAATGGATATAGGATGTTGGCTGCGCTCTATGTCCTGTACAAACTTAACAAGTGGCCAGAACCTTCACCTCATGAGGTTAATTACCTCTTTGATCTTAAGTCCAATCCTCAACACAACGGGACGGGCTTTTTTCACTTCTGCCATCAGGAAACTGGCCGGACGTTTTTGAGTGGCACCACCCACATATCAAACGTGGGACATTACAACAAGGAGTACTTCTTTACTCCGGATATATCCAGCAACAACTTGGCCTTCGCGAGAGGAGGTACAATTTTGTCTTTGTCCTGGTCGATACTTTATCATAAAGTATTTCTCTTCGTCATTTCTCAAACTCGACTCGTTTTTCAGGCCCCTGGTTGCGCCCAACCCCAACACCAGACATGGTGTCGAGGTCTGACACTCTGGCCAAGATGTCTGCCGCTACCAAATGTGTCAAGACCTTGACACAAGAAAAGAATTTGAGGTCGTCTGGCCTTCTGGCTCCTCGCCATGACAATAGAGGGTCCGAAACGGACGAACCCACTGCTGGGGGGGTCCCCGAGCAGCAATTTCCTGTGCCCTCTCCAAGGAGGAGGCCAACAGGAGTTACGATCAGGGAACCCATGGGCAGCCCTTCTGCAGAAAGGCCTTCTGCTCCCCAAGGCAAGGGGAAAGAAAAGGCCAAAGAACCAGTTGTTGACTTGGAAGAGTCTTCTGATGACAATGGTAACGTTATTTCGCTTTTAAATGGTCTGCCAATCCCCTGTCACATGTTCGACGGGGATGGCAACTTTACATATGCTCCAAATCTAGTGCCAAACTTCTTCATGCCAGAAAATGAGTATATGATTAATAGAGTCAATAGTATAGCGACCAGTAGTTGTAGCTCGGGTATTCACTTTATTATCTTCTTTCTGTTGTATTACTCTTTTCCACCTTTTTCTTCCCTTATTAACCTTTTGTGTTTATTTTCATGCAGATATGTCAACTCCCAATATCTTTGACATGTACCAGGCCGAAGAGGAAGAAGAAGTCCCTCAACTTCAACGGAGGTCAAAGAAACGAACTGGTGAAACCAGTCGAGGCCCTTCAGCCAAGAAGAGTCGACCAGAAGACCTTCCTCAGGGCATTCCAACTGGGCAAAGTCCTGCGCCAACTGGGCGAACTCCTACCCCTCCTCCAGCTCCTTCTGAACAGCAAAACACCCCTGCTCGGTCCAATCCTCCACCTGCGCCTGCTAGGGAGCATCTTTCTCGCGAAGAGGCTCATGAGGCCAGGCTCGTGAGCCATACCATTCGATCCGCTAAGGATCGAATTGAACGGATTGGCAGAGGTGAGCGTGTTGGGGCTGCCATGATCCAAGCTGTAGAGCTACCAGTCGATCAGATCCTGAACAGGACTCTGAACGAGATCTCCAGCGTAAGTATTTCTTTGTTTCTTGAGTCTTTGTTTTTTTCAGTTCTCGCGATGAGTCTTGACTTCTTTTTCTTTCGTTTACAGGCCTTACTTTCTGCCATTACTGCTCGTACCCGAGCCCAGGCCTACTTTGAGCAGATTGAGGTTAAAGTTCTCGAGAAACATCAGGTGAAGGCGGCTGAGGAGCTTTCGGCTGCTGAAGCCAAACATGCTAAGGAGTTGGGGAAGGTGGTCCAAGAGCGGGATGCAGCGGTGACCAAACTGTCTGCGGCTGAAGCTGCTAAAGATGCAGCGGTTAAGCTGAGGGAAGAGTATCGGTCGTACAACAAAACTCATCTCCGCGAGATCAAGCATCTGGAGGGGGTAGTCAAGTCTAAGGACGAGACTATTGCCACTCTCGAGGGCAAGCTGCAGCAGTCGGAGCTCGACAACTCCAAGAATCTGGAAAAGTATAAGAGGGCGACACTCCGATGTTTCTATAACTTTTGGAAACATAATCGGGGTGCTGACTTTAGCTACCTTTCAGAGGAGGTTAGAGTTGCAGAGTTGGCTCGGTGCGCTGCTCAACTGGCTGAAGAGGAGGCGAGAGCTGCGACTCCTGCAACCCCAAGCGTCGTTGGTTTGGACGAAGAAACCATCGAGGAAGAGACTGACCAGGTTGTTGCCCAGGATCCTCCTGCCCCCCATGCCTCTTAATTTATTTAGCTGTTCTTCTTTCTTTTTAAACACGCGACCCACGGGTCGCCATGTAAAGACAATAATTTCTTTTTAAACTTTGCTGCACGGGCAGTAAATCTTTTTGTTTGAACAATTACATCCAAGCAGCAATGCTTGCGGTGTAAAAGCTTAACTCTTGGTGTTATAATATTTTTACTTATTATAACATTTGTCCGTATGACCGAACTTAGCATAGTACTTTGGCATCATATATTTTGAAAAAATACTCTAAGTACTTGAAGCATGCTTTCACTCATTTTGTTCATGTGTTTACATACCTTGAGAGTATGCTTTGCTATCGATGTGCCTTATATGCCCCCTAAGTGATCGAGGAGCTCTTAGGTCCTTGGTCACTTGCCTTGACCATGGCCTGTTCGAACATTACTGTTCGCGCGGAAAAATGATACTTGTAATACAGCAAAACAACACACGTAATGAACAAATACTTGTAAATGTAAATTCACAAAGTTTGGCAAGAACGACTGGCTGAGCACAGTCCCTTATAATTTCGTATTAAAAATGGACTAATCATGTCTTTACGAATGATTCTGAAACAGAATCTTACATATACGAGCAGTTAGCCATACACTGTAGCTAACCCTCTTTGCAAAACTTGTAAAAATTAATGGAAAAATTTGAACAAGCCAGCCCTTTAAGAAGGGCTGTTTATTGATAATACTTGCGCAGGTGTTCTCCATTCCAGTAACGTGGAACGAGATCTCCGTTTAAGCGTGCAAGTTTGTAGGTGCCTGGGTGAAGGACTTCTTCAATCTGGTAAGGTCCTTCCCAGTTAGGTCCGAGCACGCCGGCAGTGGGGTCGCGGGTATTCAAGAAGACTCGTCGTAACACCAAGTCTCCGACGTTGAATCTTCTTTCTTTAACTTTGGAGTTAAAGTACCGGGCGACTTTTTGTTGATAAGCAGCAACTCGGAGTTGAGACTTTTCTCGTATCTCATCAATTGAGTCTAAGGACTCCAGTATTAGCTGGCTGTTTTTCTCTTGATCATACGTTAAACGCCGATGTGAGGGGGGATCTATCTCGACGGGTATCATTGCCTCATACCCATAGGCTAAGGAAAATGGGGTACGCCCTGTGGCTGTTCGATGAGATGTTCTATATGACCAGAGGACTTCCGGTAATTGTTCTGGCCATGCTCCTTTCGCTTCTTCAAGTCTTTTCTTCAGGGTGTCCTTGAGGGTTTTGTTTACAGCTTCGACTTGCCCATTCGCTTGGGGGTGTGCGACTGAAGAAAAGCTCTTGATTACCCCATGCCTTTCGCAGAAATCGGTGAACAGGTCGCTGTCAAATTGGGTTCCGTTGTCTGAAACTATCTTTCTGGGCAATCCATACCGGCACACAATGTTCTTGATGACAAAGTCGAGAACTTTCTTGGTCGTTATGGTTGCGAGTGGTTCAGCTTCGACCCATTTTGTAAAGTAATCGACTGCCACAACTGCGTACTTTACTCCCCCTTTTCCTGTCGGTAGTGATCCAATTAAATCTATTCCCCATATTGCGAAAGGCCACGGGCTTTGCATCTGCTTTAGCTCGTTTGGAGCTGCTCGTGGGATTTTGGAGAACCTTTGACATTTATCACACCTTCGTACGTACTCCATCGAATCCTTGTTCATCGTTGGCCAAAAATAGCCTTGTCGAAGAATTTTTTTTCGCCAAACTCTGCCCCCCAGCGTGATCTCCGCAGAAGCCTTCATGCACCTCTTTCATGAGTTCCTTAGCTTTTTCTGATGTAATGCACCGGAGCAGTGGCATTGAATATCCTCTTCGGTACATAACACCGTCGAGCAGTATGTACCTAGCAGCTTGTCTTTGCAGAGTTCTGGCTTTGTTTCTATCTACTGGCAATGTCCCATTTGTCAGATACTCCAGGTAAGGTGCCATCCATGTATCTTCTACTCGAATTTCCATGCTGGCTTCGGCTGCATCAATGCTTGGTTCACTTAATTTCTCTACTGGGACTATGTTCAAGGTGTCAGCGTCTTTGGCACTTGCAAGTTTGGCCAAGGCGTCGGCATTCGAATTTTGGTCTCGCGGAATTTGCTGGAGGGTGTATTTTGTAAACTGTGCTAGCAAATCTTTTTCTTTATTAAGGTAGGCCATCATTTTTAACCCTCGTGCTTGATATTCTCCCAGGACTTGGTTTACGACCAGCTGAGAGTCGCTGAAAATATCGAGCGCTTTTATGTTCATCTCCCTGGCCATTTTCAGTCCAGCGAGGAGTGCTTCGTATTCCGCTTCATTGTTTGACGCTGCGAAATCAAACCTGATTGCGCAGTGAAATCGATGCCCATCGGGCGTTATCAATATCACTCCTGCTCCAGCGTGAGATTCATTAGATGATCCATCTGTGAATAGTTTCCACGAAGGAGTCTTGTCTTGAGGCATGGGCGCCTCAGGTTTCTCGCACAACTCGTTGCTGGGGAGTTCGGTGAACTCCGCAATAAAATCGGCTAAGGCTTGCCCTTTTATTGCTGCTCGCGGTGAATAAGTCACGTCGAACTGTCCTAATTCGACCGCCCATTTTAACAGTCGTCCAGCCGCCTCAGGTTTTTGGAGGACCTGTTGAAGGGGCTGGTCAGTCAAAACCGTGATAGGATGGGCTTGGAAGTACGGTCGCAACTTTCGGGAAGCTAGAATTAGGCAATACGCTAATCTTTCGATCGGTGGGTATTTTAATTCTGCACCGATCAGCCTTTTGCTGACGTAGTAAACAGCTTTCTGCACGCCTTCTTCTTCCCGTATCAGTACCGCACTAGCAGCAACTTCGGTAATTGCCAGATAAATGTACAAAGTCTCTCCTTCCATTGGTTTTGATAGGACAGGAGGTTGCGACATGTGAGCCTTTACTGTCTGGAATGCTTGCTCGCAGTCTTCCGTCCATTCAAACTTTTTATTTCCCCTAAGTAGATTGAAGAATGGAACGCACTTGTCAGTTGATTTTGAGATGAATCTACTAAGGGCAGCTATCCTTCCGGTCAGGCTTTGGACATCCTTGATCTTTTCTGGCGACTTCATATCGATCAGGGCTTTTATCTTGTCGGGGTTGGCCTCGATTCCCCTTGAATTCACTATAAATCCCAAAAACTTTCCTGACCCGACTCCGAAGGAACATTTGAGGGGATTCAACTTCATATGGTACTTATTTAACACATCAAAGCACCTTTGCAAATCTTTCACATGTCCTTCAGCCTTCTTGGACTTTACCAGCATGTCATCCACGTATACTTCCATGCTTACCCCGATCAGCTCCTTGAACATGTGGTTGACCAATCGCTGGTAAGTTGCACCTGCGTTCTTCAGTCCAAAGGGCATTACTTTGTAACAATATAAGCCCATATCGGTCCGAAAGCTAGTATGATCCTCATCAGGGGGATGCATGCTGATCTGATTGTAGCCTGAATACGCATCCATGAACGAAAGGGTCTCATGCCCAGCAGTTGCATCGACTAGCTGGTCGATCCTCGGGAGTGGGAAGCAGTCTTTTGGGCAGGCCTTATTGAGGTCTGTAAAATCCACACAGGTCCGCCATTTGCCATTAGGCTTGGGGACCAACACCGGATTGGAGACCCATGATGGATAAAACGCCACCCTGATGAACCCATTTTCTTTAAGTCTTTCGACTTCTTCTTTCAAGGCTCTTGACCTGTCTTTATTGAGCAGCCTTCTTTTTTGTTGCACCGGTGGAAAGACTTTGTCTATGTTCAGGACATGGCTGATCACCGCAGGATCTATTCCGACCATGTCTTTATGTGACCAGGCGAAAACCCCCTGGTTCCCTTGCAAGAATTCCACCAGCGCTTGTTTCGCAGTAGGTTCTAAATTCTTCCCAATCTTTACGATTCGAGTCGGGTCTCTTTCATCGAGATGGACCTCCTCCAGGTCCTCGACAGGCCCAACATTTTCTTCAAAATCCCCAAAGCGAGGATCCAAATCTATATCCTCACTTTGGGCAACACCCTATTTGGTGACTTTTCCACCTGATTGGGTTTTGCTGTCTTTCGTCATCTGCAATCGTTCTGGGGTAGTGCTCCTAGATGTTCCACTTTTTGCCTTTGTGATCGAGGCATTATAGCACTCCCTGGCTTCCCTTTGGTTTCCCAAAACGCATCCTACCCCTGCGTTCGTTGGGAATTTCATGGCTAGGTGCCACATGGAGATGACGGCCCTCAGTTCAACCAGTATGGGTCTTCCAATAACGGCGTTATACGCTGAAGGACAATCGACCACTACAAAAGTGGCGAGTAATGTCCTTGAAGCGGGCGCTGTACCCGTTGTCACTGGGAGTTTGATCATTCCGGCTGGAACGAGTCCTTCTCCAGAGAAGCCGTATATGGTTTGATTGCAGGGCTCCAAGTCCTTCACGGACAGCTTCATGCGTTCCAGCGTTGATTTATAGAGGATGTTTACTGAACTTCCTGTATCGACCAGTATTCTTTTTACCATCATATTGGCCATTTGGATATCTACGACCAGCGGATCGGAATGTGGGAACCGGACGTGTTGGGCATCGCCTTCAGAAAAGGTTATCCCACACTCCTCTGAGCGGGCCTTTTTCGGCGCTCGGTCCTCCACAGTCATCATCTCGATGTCCTGGTCGTGGCGCAGAGTTCGAGCATATCGTTCTCTAGCCTTTCCGCTATTTCCAGCGAGGTGTGGGCCTCCACAGATGGTTAAAAGTGTTCCGACTACGGGGGCAGGCTGTAATGGTGGCGAGCGTTGGCGTGTGGACGTCTGCTCGTTGCCACCTGGAGCTTCTCGTTGGGAAGTTCCCGAGGCCCGTACGTACCTTCTCAAGTGTCCTTGTCTAATGAGGAACTCGATTTCATCTTTTAGCTGGTTGCATTCATTAGTGTCATGTCCATAGTCGTTATGATAACGACAGAATTTGGTAGTGTCTCTTTTCGAAATGTCTTTTCGAATGGGCCCAGGCTTCTTGAAGGGCACGCTAGAGCTTGTGGCCTGGTATACCTCTCCTCGAGACTCAACGAGGGCAGTGTAGTTAGTGAACCTAGGTTCATAACGATTACTCTTAGCTCGCTTATTGTCGGAGGTGGAAGGCTCATTGTGTTGCCGTTTCCCACCATTCTTGCCATTACCGTTGCCGTTTCCATTGCCCTTGCCGTTGCCATTTGGTTTAGTGCCATTGGCGGCTTTGGCGGGTTCGGCAGCCTTCTTGCCCTTGTTCGAGGATTTTCCATCATCGGCAATGGCTTCTTCGAGTTTGATATATCGATCAGCTCGGTCTAAGAATTCCTGGGTGGTTCTGACCCCATCCTTACGAAGACTTTTCCACAGGGGCGAGCGGCGTCTCACTCCCGCAGTTATAGCCATCATCTTTCCTTCGTCCCCGACTGTCTTTGCTCCGGCTGCCGCTCGCATAAAGCGCTGGATGTAATCTTTTAGCGATTCTCCATCTTGCTGGCGGATCTCAACCAGTTGATTTGCTTCGGTCGGGTGGACACGACCTGCGTAGAACTGTCCGTAGAACTCCCTTACGAACATTTCCCAGGAAACTATGCTTGCAGGTGGGAACTTAAAGAACCATTCCTGCGCGGCTTCAGAAAGTGTTGCAGGAAAGATCCTGCACCGAGCGTCTTCGGATACCTTCTGAATGTCCATCTGGATTTCAGACTTATTCACATGCGAGACGGGATCTCCGTATCCATCAAAGTTCGGGAGCGTGGGCATCTTGAACTTGCCGGGAGTCTCTGCGTTGGCTATTCTTTGGATAAATGGAGTGCCCTTTCTTCTATCGTGGTCAATATAAGAGGTTCTTCCTCCGACCAATTGTTGCACAGCCTGATTTAGTGCGTCTATCTGGGCTTGCAAGGCAGTAGGAATAGCTACGTTCTCCGCTGCTGGGGGGATGTTCTCACCATGCTTCTCTCGACGATCATTGAGTATGTCTCTTAGATCTTCCTCTCTTCTCCGTTGCTCGCTACCTCCGAGCCGGTTGAAGACATTATTTTGCCGGGGTTGCCCCCCAGCATCTTGTCTATTTGCCTGATCATCTTGAGGTATTTGGCTCCTGTTCCTACCTTTATTTCTGTTCCTCCCATCAGCATTGTTCTTGCCTGAGTCAGCCTCATTGTAGCCGTGGCCATCTTTGAACTTTGACTGGCTATGGTAAAACTGGTTGTTCCCTCTATTCCCGTCTCTGGCAGAAACACCTCGAGCGTTAGGGGGTGGCCTGCGCTGGTCGCGATGTCCCCGTGCATTATCATGCTGCTGGGATCCACAGACCGCAGAGCCTAACTCCGAGTCTCTCCTGTTACCAGGAGGGTAGTGACCCCTGTTCGCTTGGTGTGGCCCATCATTCTCGCGGCGTCTAGGACTACGAGGCTGTCGCTCGGCCCTATTCTGCCTTTGCTGCGGGGGATTACCTCGAGCAGCGTGGGATGGTGGATCTGCCTCGGGGTCCAGTGGGACGTCGTCATGGGGCATCTGGGGCTGTTCAGGCCTTTGCGGACTTGAAGGATGGACTGGTGGGCTAGGATTGGGACCTCCCTGGGGTGGCCCAGTTTCAGGTTGATTAGGCTGCGAGGCAGGCGCGGCCTGATTTCTGGCCAACAGCAAGGCCGCTTCAAGGGCTGCCATGGCCTCAGTCTGGCGGCGATCCACCTCCGCCTGTCTCTCGCTCAACTCCGCCCTCTGACGATCAAGTTCCTACTGTTGCCTCGCCATAGCTTCTGCGGCAGTCTCTTGATTGGCTCTCAGACTTGCCAGCTCTTCCTGCAACGTGCCCAAGGTGCTCCTCAAAGTCGCATCGTCCATTTCCTCCTCTTCAAAATCTAGTTGCGGTTCATCTTCCGCCATGCTTGCTGGGGGAGGAGGAGGTGGCGGGTTCGACGGTGCAGCGGCAGTCTGAGCAGCTTTCTTCCCTGCTTTCGCCATTAGTTTTATCAACAATGATGAGTCGCCCTCTCAATGAAAGCACCAGAATGTTGACCCTCGTTTTAGCCAACTGACACGAAGTCAAAATATGAATGATATAGGCGAATATGTATAGATAATAACGTAATGACAAAAGTAAAGAAAACACAGTAATTTATAGTGGTTCGGCCCCAGAATCTGGTAATGACCTACGTCCACTTAGAATGATATTGATATGGGAACAAAAGTGCGATCAGAGAGCTTGGGCTCAATGAGTTTCAACACTCCTCATAAACAATCCTCGTTTTCACAGATAATTTCTATATTCCTATGGTTTTTTAGCTGCCAAAGGTCCCTTCCCATGAGCCATCTCTTGCTTTTTATAGGCCCATGGGGGGTTGCCCAATATTGTTACAGATATTATCCCTTGAATCATGGGATATTCAGAAGATTGCATGAAATAAATTCGGGATACATAAGATCTTTCCATAAATGTTGTTTTGCCAGCGGAACCACCGACCAGTCTGGTCGTGGTAAAAACAGGTATGTCCTGCTTCTGGTGTGTCTCATGGTCGATACTCTAGCAGACGCTCCAGGTGTCAGGCACGTGTCAAGAGATTATTCGCCACGTCACAAATGCTAATTTATTGGATAACAATAAGTTTCATGAAAATACTAATTAAAACTTAATTTACTTTGACATTTTTAAACTCAATAAAATCACATTTCTAAATTTTAATCTAAAAACACTAATTTCAAATAATTAAACTACAACATATTATAATAAAATATCTATAAAAACATATAAAAATCTAACAAATTACAATAAGACTAATAAATTCAAAATCACTAAAAAAACTTAATAAGTTACTTAAAAACTCAAAGACCAAGCAACAATTAGCATAAAAAAATGTGGTAAAATAACTCTATTTCATAGA
Organism: Humulus lupulus; assembly: GCF_963169125.1. NCBI lineage: Eukaryota > Viridiplantae > Streptophyta > Magnoliopsida > Rosales > Cannabaceae > Humulus > Humulus lupulus. Next base: position 84,596,258 of record NC_084793.1, on the reverse strand, counting down.
GTTATCACACCCTCAAACTTAAATTTTTGCTAGTCCTCAAGCAAAAGAAAATTTAAAACACACAATTTTTTATTGGTGATATAAAAAGGATTTTCTCAAAAATTGCATAATGAAAATAATTCTAAAAAATTATTATGAATAAAAGTTAAGCTTATGTAATTAATTAAATTATCAGTTTTGCTTTTTTTTTTTTTTAAAAAAATAGGTTTTCAAAAATTATTTTTCACTTAAACTTATAGGAAGTAAAAGTATTCTTGTTATTAAAAAAATGTATTTTTTTGTTATAAGCAAAATTGACCCTATAATTAAAAACAAAGCTTAAACATTATTTATATTTTTAAGATAATTAAACTCAAACTCAATCAAAATTTTTATCATTGAAAATGAAAAATATCACCAATTTTTTTTTTAAACAACACTATACAAAACACAATAAAACAATTTTTTTTCAAAACAAACTTAACACAATTCTACCCTCATATTCAACATAATGAATGGTAAACAGCCATTAAACTCACTGCCCCCAAACTTAATTTAAGCATTGTCCTCAATATGTCAAAATATAAATATAAATTAAAATTGACAAGAGGTTAGAGTTTAGAATGGCCGTACCTCATTGTGGTGCAACACCAAGAGAGTAAAAGATACAACAAACAAAAAGTATAACACACAAAAGTAAACAAGAAAATAAGCACACAAAAATAAACACAGAAAACACATAAACACAAGTTACCGAGAGTAATTGCAAACAATCAAATAACTTGGTAAATAGGATCCTCAATGAGGCTTTCATCCACTTCATCGGTTTTTAATTCTAAAATGGTTTTAATTTTTGTCCATTAACTTTAAAAATATCACCATTGTTAGGATTTTCAATTTCGATAGCCCCATGTGGAAAAACGACTCGAACAATATAGGGACTGGTCCACCTAGAACGTAATTTTCCTGGAAATAAATGCAACCGAGAGTTGCATAAAAAGACTTTTTGACCGGGAGAAAAATCTTTTCTCAAAATATTTTTGTCATGGTAAAATTTCATGTGATTCTTATACTTTTTTTAATAGTCATATGCATCATTCCTAATTTCATCTAGCTCATTCAATTGAAGTTTTCTTTTCTCACCTGCCTTGTCTAGAGAAAAATTTAACTGCTTAATAGCACAAAATGCTCTATGTTCTAACTCAACAGGTAAGTGACACGCCTTCCCATACACAAGTCTATAGGGTGACATGCCAATGGGCATTTTGTACGCGGTGTGATACGCCCATAATGCATCAGTGAGTCTTAAGGACCAATCTTTCCTAGTTGGATTCACAGTTTTTTCTAAAATGTGCTTTACTTCCCTATTAGACACTTCAACTTGACCACTAGTTTGTGGGTGATATGGTGTTGAGACTTTATGTGTAATGTCATATTGTTTCATCAAATGTTCAAATGGCTTATTAAAAAAGTGTGTACTGTTATCACTAATGATAGCACGTGGTGAACCAAAACGGGAAAATATATTTTCTTTCAAAAACCGAAGCACAACTTTGTGATCACTAGTGTGCCATGCAATAGCTTCAACCCATATAGACACATAATCAACTCCAACAACAATATAAAGATTACCAAAAGAGTTAGGAAATAGTCCCATAAAATCAATGCCCCAAACATCAAATATGTCAATTATAAGAATAGGATTCAAAGGCATCATGTTTCGTCTAGTTAAACTTCTTAACTTTTGGCAACGCTCACAAGCTTTACAATACACATATGTATCACAAAAGATAGTAGGCTAATAAAAACCACATTGTAAAACTTCAGCAGTTGTTTTCTTACCACTAAAATGTCCTCCGCATGCATGATCATGACTTAGATTGGTCACAATTTGGAATGCATCTTCTAATTATTTGATCAGGGTAGTATTTAAACAAGTAAGGATCATCCCAAATAAAAAATTTCACCTCAGAATAAAATTTAGATTTATCATGCTTAGACCAATGTGATGGTATTTCTTTAGTGACCAAATAATTCACAATATCAGCATACCAAGGCAAAGAAGAAACATGCATCAATTGTTCATCAGGAAAAGTTTCAGTGATAGGAGTGGAATCATGTATAGTTTCAACAACTAGTACAGATAAATGATCAGCAACAACATTTTCAGATCCTTTTTTATCACGTATTTCTAAGTCAAATTCTTGTAAAAGCAGGATCGAACAGATCAAACGAGACTTAGCATCTTTTTTCGATAAGAGATATTTTAATGCAACATGATTAGAATAAACAATAATTTTAGACCCTAACAAATAAGATCTAAATTTCTCCAATGCAAAAACAACAACAAGCAATTCTTTTTCGGTTGTAGAATAATTTAATTGCGCATCATTCAAGGTTTTGCCAGCATACTAAATTACATGAGGTATTTTTTTTCAAGTCTTTGTCCTAAGATAGCACCTATAGCATAATCAGAAGCATCACACATTATTTCAAAATGTATTTTCCAATCAGGAGGTCGAATAATGGGTGTAGTAGTCAACACATTTTTTAATTTCTCAAAGACAACAGGGCAATTATTATCAAAGACAAAAGCATTTTCTTTTCCAAGTAAATGGCATAAAGTCCGAGAAATTTTGCTAAAGTCTTTTATAAATCTTCTATAGAAACCAACATGGCCTAAGAATGATCTAATTTCTTTCACAATTTTAGGTGGGGGAAGTTTTGAAATAAGATCAACTTTTGCCTTATCAAATTCTATTCCCTCAGCTGAGATTACATGACCTAAAACAATTCCTTTTTTAACCATAAAATGACATTTTTCCCAATTAAGCACAAGGTTTTTCTCTTTGCAACGAATTAAAACAAGTGAAAGATGGTGCAAACATTCATCAAAGGAGGAACCAAATACAGAAAAGTCATCCATAAACATTTCAAGAAATCTTTCAACTATGTCAGAGAAAATTGAAATCATACACCTTTGAAAAGTCGCAGGTGCATTGCATAATCTAAAAGGCATGCGACTATAGGCAAAAGTCTCGAAAGGGCATGTAAATGTAGTCTTTTCTTGATCTTCTGGGGCAATTGGGATTTGGTTATATCCTGAATACCCATCAAGAAAGCAATAATATGCATGGAAAGCTAAACGTTCAAGCATTTGATCAATAAAGGGTAATGCGAAATGGTCTTTTCTAGTAACATTATTTAGCTTTCTATAGTCTATGCACACTCTCCACCCCGTTTGTACTTTAGTAGGGATTAATTCATTTTTCTCATTTTCAATAACTGTGATCCCAGACTTCTTCGGCACAACTTGAACTGGAATAACCCATTGACTATTAGAAATAGGGTAAATGATACCCACATCTAATAATTTACTGACCTCTTCTCTAACTACTTCTTTCATATTTGGATTTAGCCTTCTTTATTATTCCCTAGAGGTTTTAACACTCTCTTCTAGATGGATTCTATGTATACATATGGATGGGCTAATTCCTTTAATGTCTCCAATGGTCCAACCTATGGCTTCTTTATGTTTTCTAAGGACATCTAACAATTTATCTTCTTGTTCTTTATTTAAGGCGGATGCTATGATAACAGGTAAGGTTTCAGACTCTCCTAGAAAATCATATTTTAAATTTTCTGGCAAAGGTTTAAGGTCTAACTTTGGAGACTCAGAAATTGATTGAACATGATTTAAGGGTGAAAAATGTTCATCATTAGAATCATCAACATGCAAGTTCATACCAAAGTATTTTTCACAAAAGTCAAGTAAGTCATTTCCATCATCTTCACAAATACTATCTATCATGTTAACTTCATGCACTTCCTCACACTCAATTGATTTAGCAACATTAAACACATTCAATTCAACAGTCATATTTCCAAAAGATAATTTCAAAACACCATTACAACAATTAATGATTGTGTTAGATGTAGCTAAGAATGGTCTACCTAAAATGATAGGAATTTAAGCATGCACATTTTCCACAGGTTGAGTATTAAGAACAATGAAGTCAACAGGAAAGTAAAATTTATCAACTTTTATCAAAACATCATCTATAATGCCTCTAGAAATTTTCACAGAACGATTGGCTAATCGGAGAGTTATAGAAGTAGGTTTTAGTTCACCAAGATCAAGTTGCTTATAAATAGAATAAGGCAATAAATTCACACTAGCACCCTATGAGTGCTAAAAATCTGGTACTTGTAGGAGACCCAAAACAAGTGCCAAAAGCCCCTCACGTGCAGCCAAGGACCCGCGCACGCTGACCGCGCGACGCCCCTGCTCCGCGCGACGCCACCAGGATCCGCGCGCGGGGTGACCTCGCCCTCAAGGGCCACACCCAAGTAACATGCAAGCATAGGGTGGCCTCGCCCAAGGACTAAGCACGCCCAGTGGCCTCACCCCAAAGGGCCTCGTCCCAAGGGCCACGCGTGCCTAGTGGCCTCGTCCCAAGGGCCACGCGTGCCAAGTGGCCTCGCCCAAGGACTAAGCGCGCCCAGTGGCCTCGCCCCAAAGGGCCTCGTCCCAAGGGCCACGCGTGCTTAGTGGCCTCACCCCAGAGGGCCTCGTCCCAAGGGCCACGCATGCCTAGTGGCCTCGCCCAAGGACTAAGCACACCCAGTGGCCTCGCCCCAAAGGGCCTCGTCCCAAGGGCCACACGTTCCTAGTGGCCTCTCCCCAAAGGGCCTCTCCCAAGGGCCACGCGTGCATGATGCCAGTGTTCAAGGTGGCCCACAAGAGACAAAAAGAGTACGAAGGAGGTACCTCTAAAGGGGTACGTACATGCCTGCAAGGATCATGGGACAGGCCTGACACCAGTACCCGACAAGTAGTGGCGGTTGGGAATAGTACAAGGAGTGGCTACACCACCACCACGTCTCTGACACCCGTACGAGACAAGTAGTGGAGTCAGGTCCGGGTACAAAAGCTGAGGTGCTCCCATGGACCCTAACGGTGTACCAGAGCCGACACCACTACGCCTGATACCACTCTCCTGACAGAGTACCTGTGTACCACTTGGTCTCCTAGACCACCATGTATCCCAGGCCATCAGAGCCTACTATAAGAAGGACCCCTCTCCCACATGGGAGGGGGTTGGAAAATTTACTGTAGCAAATGCTTGAGAGTGAATGAAAGATTGATTTCTCCATTGTTATTCTGTCATTGTTCTTGAGTTAACTTTTTTATTGACTATCCTTACTTGATAATTTTTTCCAACTCAACTTAGTTGACGAGTTCTCACCATCAACAGTTTGGCGTCGTCTGTGGGAACGTTAGTTCCAAGCTACTGTTCTACCATTATTTCCAGCAAGAAGAAATGCCAAGACGTTCAAAGCGACTCAGGGAGCCACGGGAGGTAGAGGTCCACCTGAGCGGAGTCCAGTTGAAGGCCTCCATGAAGGACCCTCCTCCACCCAAAGATGTGGAGCCCCCGAAGGACCCTGAGGTTCATGGAGGTGATAGAGTGGCCTCGTCACCGACCGCTCCACCTAGAGAAAGTCCTCCAAGAGCACCATCGGGAAATGCTAATGAGTTCCCCCTCCCAAAACCACCGCAGGTACCGAACTCTGGCCGGCAGGACCCGGGCCCCTCTACCCGTAGGCATGATAAGCATCCCCGGGTCCATTCCGTGAGCTCGAGTTCGAAATCTCGATTCTATGAAGAGTAAATACGTGAGCTCCACTGTAAGAACCAAAGGTTGGAGACCATCTTGGAGAACATGAAAGAGGTCCTGAATGGCCTGTTGCAGGGTAAATCGAGCGTGACCTTGCCTAAGAGGAAGGAGAAAGGCCGGGAGAGGGTGGAGACCACCGTACCAGTAGATGATGGGAGAACCCGACACTCCACCAGCAACACCCCCCGAGCGAAGCAACGCGAACATCCTAAACCACCGAAGCAGGCCCAGAAGCCAGAGCCAAGGACCAACGCTGCCCCTCGCAACAAGGACGAGGTCACCTCTAGGAGAGCACCCTCTGATTTACGGGAGGAGCTCAATAAAAAGAGGGCTGGTAAAGGGACCACGCCCCCTATGGCGCCTCGGGGGGGCAAAGGAGAGGGTGATCCTAACCCATCCGCTTTAAAGGACACCCTAAGCAAGAGAAGGAAGGACTTGGACACAGAAATAAGGAGCCTGCGAAGCAAGATCGTCGTCGCCTCGGGAGGACCAATTTTTTAGGAGGAGTTCGACCCTGAGTCACCCTTCATCAAAGAGATCCAGGCCATCAGGCTCCCTGCCAACTTTAAAGAGCCCCACATGACCCACTACGAAGGAAGCACAAATCCAAAATATCATCTGGATACATTTAACGACTTGATGAAGCTGAGGGGAATCGGCAGCGGGGCGAGATGTCATTGCTTCGTTGTCACATTAAAAGGACCTGCATACAAATGGTTCAAGAGGCTTAGACCGGGGTCCATTCGATCTTGGCAACAACTTTCAGATGAATTCCTCCAGCAGCACCACGCTGTGCGAGACTACACGATGCCAGGCACTAGCCTCGTCAACGTGAAGCAGGGAGAAAATGAGAGTCTGAAGAGCTACCTCCACAGGTTCAACATGGAGGCAGCTAAGGTAGGGAGCCTAACCCGCCGAGAGCTGAAAATGGCCATCACGGCAGGAGTACGCTCGGGGAGCAAGTTATGGGATAGCATGCTCAAGAGAGAGGTCACAAACTTGGATGATTTCTACGAGCGGGCACAAAAGTACATTCGCGTGGAGGACGGTCACGAGAACCTCAAAGCTGAAAAAGGCCCATCACCCCCAAAACCTTCAGTCCGGGATAGCCAAAGCGGTGCAAGGAAGAAGGGGGTTTATGAGGGAACGAGAGACGATCGACCCCGGAAGCACCAACGCTCTGAGGAGCGCCTACAGGGCCCCTACACCTCTTACACTGACCTCACCCATGCGAGGGAGCATATTTTCGTTGCGAACGAAAACCAAGTCCCTTTCAAAAGGCCCCCGCCAATGAAAAAAGACAGGTCCAAAAGAGACCCCAGCAGGTATTGCCAGTATCACAAGGACGTCGGCCACACCACCGCGAAATGCAACCATTTGAAGGTGGAAATTGAGGAGCTCATTCGCCGGGGACATTTGGGCAGGTACGTGCGCAAAGAAATCCAGAAGCCAGACGAAGGAGCGTCCCTGCCGTGGGCGCGAAAGGTGGCCCCAGAAATACAGCTAGAGGTTAGGACTATATTTGGGGGACCAGGATTCGGAGGCGATTCAAGGAAGGGGCGAGACAAGTACGCCAAGGAGGCCAGACGAAGTCCACCTCCTCGCGTGTTATGTTTGGAGCAACGCCCCCCGAAGAGCTTCAAGGGTGAGAATGACTCGATAACTTTCACTGAAGAAGATGCGCAGGGGGTGCATTTCCCACATAATGACCCCTTGGTGCTAACTGCCCAGCTTGCTAACATGAGGGTACATCAGGTCCTGGTGGATAACGTGAGCTCTGTGGACATATTGTATCGACTTGCACTGGAAAAGATGGGATTGAGCCTCCGCCACCTAAAGCCTTGCACTACGTCTTTGTATGGGTTTACGGGAGATTCGATGCAGCCCCTGGGGGCAATCGAATTAGCCCTCACCATAGGGGAGCAACCCAGGCAAGCCACCGTAATGGCTAATTTTGTCGTGGTGGATTGCACCTCAGCCTTCAATACGATATTGGGGAGACCCTCTCTGAGAGAATTGAAGGCGATAACTTCTGTGTATCACCTGGCTATGAAATTCCCAACCCCCGGGGGAGTAGCATGCGTGAAAGGGGAGCAGAAGGAGGCGAGGCAATGCTATAACATGTCCCTCCGCACAGCCACCGAACCGTCCCTACCAATGGCAATGGTTGAGTATGAAGGAGCGACCCACACAAATTAGACCCACACAAGTTGGACGCACGAGTTACGGATCATCTCGAGAAGTGCTACCAGTGAGGCTTCGACACTCTGTGCAAAAAGAACCTGTGTTTAATTTGCTCCTTGTTGTTTTAGCTTAATTAAGTAAGAATCAAAGAGGCTACCTAGGTAACCTCCTAGTTAGATGGAACCCTTTTTATTTACAAGATTGGTTGTAAACCGCATGCTATGAATGAAATTGTTTGCAACTTCATGTGTTACTTTTCTTCGCTATGCGGGCATCATCCAAAGTGCCTGCCGAAATAAATTTCACCAAACACTTGGGGGTAGGACAGGAGGCAAAAACATGCAGCTAGCAAGGAGAACCTAAAAAGGGCTCCTAAAAAGGACCCTCTAACGGAGGATCCTAGAGAGGACCCCTTGCCCTCCTAAAAAAGAGGCTCCTAAAAAGGACCCTCTAACAGGGGATCTTAAAAAGGGCCCTCAATTAGGAAGAACCTAAAAACGACCCCCTATCAGGAGGATCCTAAAAAGGGCCCTCCATTAGGAGGAAGTGGCCCGTGAAGACAAAGCAAGCAACAAGCAGGAGATTCCAAAGAAGGACCCCTTGCACCAGGATCCTAAAAAGGATCCTATGCACCAGGAGGATCCTAAAAAGGGCCCTCCATTAGGAGGACCCAAAAGGGACCATGGCCCTAAAAAGGACCCTTTAATGGGAGGTCCTAGAAGGACCCCTTATATCGGGGCCTTAGGCGAAGTCCTTAAATACAGAAAATAGGGAGAGGACCTTGCAAGGCATCCCTTGGGTTTACAAGGATTAGCTACCCTTGTGAACATCAAGGAGGCCAAAAGGTCTTACGAAAGAAAAATATATAGTGACAACACTAATAAGTCTAGAGCGGCCACCAAGCCGTCTAGCCAAAAAAGGTCCTAAAAGAGACCCTTGCAAAAATAGTACTATGCATAATGACGAGAGGGACGCTTCTCGCAAAAAATAATAAGCGCGCGCAAGAATATATAAAAGGATAGCTAGGACCCAAGGGGTCAAAATATCCTTATAAGAGTAATCAAGAGGCACCAAAAGAGGTCCCAGTGAACCCTTTCACATGGGCTCCCAAGGACCTCCAGCCTGGTAAATAAAAGAGGGGAACCAACCAAACCCAATCATACAGGCTCAAAAGGGCCTCGAATGCAGTATAATAAGAGATAAATATCAACACATGTATATATACATTGAAAAAGAAAGTTTTGAAGATAGTACAAGAGTTACAAAAGAAAAGTAGTAGTGATAATGATATTACAGAGTCAAAAAATAAAAAAATAAAAAGAGCGCACACCCATGGTGGGCTAGCTAACAAAAATTATGAAATGACTACTTCAGGGCCTCCTACCATGGGCGCTCGAGCGACAGCATGCTCACCAAAAGAAGAGAAATCAAAATTGGGATCCTGCCTCCATACGTTGTAAAGGGCGCGGTCTATGGACCTGTACTCAATGACAGTCTTCTCTGCCTCCAAGGAAGCATTTCTCTCTTGCAACGTAGCGACATTGGTCCTAGCAGCCTGGAGTTCAGTCCTGGTAGCCTCGACTTCGGCCCTTGCAGTCTGGAGTTTGACCCTGATAGACTCGACTTCGACCTCTAAATAAGTAACCCTCTCCTGCGACACCGTCACGATATCCTTGGTCGCCTGGAGTTTGCTCTTCAGGCTGGCAACTTGGTCCTTCAGCTCCTTGGCCTTGGCAACCGCCTTCAGCTTCCTCCTCGACGAGGTGGCAAGTTCGGCCCGAACCTTCTTTAGCTCAGACTGGGTTTTCTCAAGCTCTTTCTCGAGCTCCTGGACCCGGGCTGTAAGGCAGTCCCTCTCAGCAGTAGACGCGGAGAGGTTGCTAGACGAGTCGGCAAACCGTAGAGCCAGAGTATAGGCCTGCAAAAATAGACCAAAAGGATGTGTTAGTCTCCAAATAGATACCCCAAGAAATTAGCCCATACTTAAAAAAAAAAAAACTATGGAAAAAGTGAGGTGATGGGGGATTGAACCCCTTACCTCTTGAAGGGAGTATGGGTCTAGATACCACTAAGCTAAGGAAGTGAGGTGTACATAATGAGCCTTGCATGAGGGCCTATTTATAAGAATTGATGAGAATAGTCTACAAGAGCACCTAAAGGTACTCTCCTAGACTTGGGGGGGGGGGGGGGGGGGGGAGTGTGAATGCTAAAAATATGGTACTTGTAGGAGACCCAAAACAAGTGCCAAAAGCCCCTCACGTGCAGCCAAGGACCCGCGCACGCTGACCGCGCGACACCCCTGCTCCGCGCGCGCGCACCACGCGACGCCCCTGCTCCGCGCGCGCACCTCGCGATTCCCCTGCTCCGCGCGTGCGCACCTCGCGATGCCCCTGCTCCGCGCGCGCGCACCACGCGACGTCCCTGCTCCGCGCACACGCACCGCGCGACGCCCCTGCTCCGCGCGACACCACCAGGATCCGCGCGCGGGGTGACCTCGCCCTCAAGGGCCACACCCAAGTAACATGCAAGCATAGGGTGGCCTCGCCCAAGGACTAAGCACGCCCAGTGGCCTCACCCCAAAGGGCCTCACCCCAAAGGGCTTCGTCCCAAGGGCCACGCGTGCCTAGTGGCCTCGTCCCAAGGGCCATGCGTGCCTAGTGGCCTCGCCCAAGGACTAAGCACGCCCAGTGGCCTCGCCCCAAAGGGCCTCGTCCCAAGGGCCATGCGTGCCTAGTGGCCTCACCCCAGAGGGCCTCGTCCCAAGGGCCACACATGCCTAGTGGCCTCGCCCATGGACTAAGCACACCCAGTGGCCTCGCCCCAAAAGACCTCATCCCAAGGGCCATGCGTTCCTAGTGGCCTCGCCCCAAAGGGCCTCACCCAAGGGGCACACGTGCATGATTCCAGTGTTCAAGGTGGCCCACAAGAGACAAAAAGAGTACGAACGAGGTACCTCTAAAGGGGTACATACATGCCTGCAAGGATCATGGGACAGGCCTGACACCAGTACCCGACAAGTAGTGGCGGTTGGGAATAGTACAAGGAGTGGCTACACCACCACCACGTCTCTGACACCCGTACGAGACAAGTAGTGGAGTCAGGTCTGGGTAGAAAAGCTGAGGTGCTCCCATGGACCCTAACGGTGTACCAGAGCCGACACCACTACGCCTGATACCACTCTCCTGAAGAGTACTTGTGTACCACTTGGTCTCCTGGACCACCATGTATCCCAGGCCATCAGAGCCTACTATAAGAAGGACCCCTCTCCCACATGGGAGGGGGTTGGAAAATTTACTGTAGTAAATGCTTGAGAGTGAATGAAAGATTGATTTCTCCATTGTTATTCTGTCATTGTTCTTGAGTTATTACTTAAATTTCTACAGCCATTTTATTGACTATCCTTACTTGATAATTTTTTCCAACTCAACTTAGTTGACGAGTTCTCACCATCAACACACCCAAATCAAGTAAAGCCTTGTTAATAAAATGATCACCAATAATGCATGAAATTGTGGGACACCCAGGATCTTTATTTTTAACAAGACTCTTATATTGAATAATGGAACTAGCTTGTTCAGTTAACAATGCATTTTTAGGAACATTAGTGTTTTTTTTACAATACAAAGATCCTTCAAAAAAGTTAGAGTAGGCAGGAATTTGTTTAATGACATCTAAGAAGGGGATATTGATACTAACTTGTTTAAAAACTTCTAAGATGTCATTATATTGGCTGTCTTTTTTAATTGGAAGTAATCTTTGTGGGAATGGAGCTTTTGGAATGAAAGGATGGATTGGAGTATTCTCATTTGAAGAGTCATTGGCATTAGAACTAGAAGGTTGACTCTTTTCTTTTTCTTTTTCAACCTCGGGTATCTAATCGGGTTTGACAATGTTCTTTCCGGGCCTAAGAGTTGAAATTGATTTGATTTCTCCATTATGACTAGACTTTCCTATCTCATATTGACCTTTTGGATTTGGGATAGGTTGACTAGGGAATGTTCCTTTTTCTCTATCTGCTAAAGCAGTAGCGAGTTGTCTTACTTGTGTCTCGAGCTTGGTAATTGATTGAAACTGATTTTGTAGGATTTTTTGAGTGGATTGCATAAATTTTTGTCAAGTATCTTCTAAGGAATGTTTCCTTTGTTGAGAATATGGTTGATTTTGTGGGGCATGAGTTTGGTTTTGTGTGTTGTATTGGTGCCCTTGATTCATTGGAGGCTAGTTTTGTCTCCATGAAAAGTTTGGATGGAATCTCCAATTTGGATTATAAGTGGATGAAAATGGGCTATCATTTGGTTTCTCATAAGCATGAAGAGCACTGGCCTCCTCAGAAAAGTCTTCTTGGTAGGAAGGACATGATTGGGCATTATGGCAAGGACTAGAACATGTAGAACAAACATCTTTTCTTGGTTGTATTGGAGAATTTATAGTTTGGCTTATGGCTAAAGCTTCTACTTGTCTCGCTAATTTGTCTAAGGATGCTCTTAAGTTTAATTCATCTTTTACTTCATACCTTCCTCCTCTTTTTGGTGAATTAGTTGACCTAGACCTAGGATCAAAATAATTCCATTGTTGTGAATTGACAGATAAATCTTCAAGGGCGTCCCAAGCCTCTTGTCCTTGAAATTTTAAAAAATTTACAACATTCATAGATTGAATCATTTGACGATTAGAGGGAGTCAAACCATCATAAAAATATTTTACAAGTCTCCATTTTTCAAAACCATGATGAGGACATTTTAATAATAAATCTTTAAATATTTCCCAACATTCATAAAACTCTTCATTATCTTTTTGAAAAAACTCGGAGATTTCTCTCCTTAGACTATCGATTTTAGACATAGGAGAAAATTTCAGCAAGAATTTATTATAAATTTGATCCCATGTAGTTATAGACCCCGTGGGATGGGAATTTAACCAAGCTTTTGATTGTTCTTTTAATGAAAAAGGGAATAATCTTACTTTGACCGACTCGTCAAAAATTTTTTGAAATTTAAATGTTGAGCGAATTTCTAAGAAATCTTTTACATGCATGTAAGGATCCTCTCTATCTAACTCATATAAATATGGCAACAATTGAATGATTGATGGTTTAAGCTCAAAATGGGTAGCAGAAGTGGTAGGAAAAACAATACATGAAGGAGCATTAGATGAAATAGGTGCGAAATATTCAAGCAAAGTTTTTTCAAGCACAATATTTTCATCAACAGGATTTCTAGTGATATTAGCAATTGGTTCCATGATGCTCAAATTTTTACTAACACTTTCAATTTCAAACAAAGATAAACGTATTTTTACTAATCGATTTTTAGAGTTACGTTCCCAATGATGCATACAATTTTCACAAGCAAGGCAACAAAGATAATCTCAAACAAACAATTTTCTGATGTGGAAGATCAGTTAAAACCGCAACCACAAAGCATACTTAGAATTTTTAGAGATTTCACAACAATATAATTTTATGGTTTACTTGCCCCCATGCCTATTTGATTCCACTTACTCGCACACTACTAACAACTCCCCGAGGTTAATTAGTAGAGGCGGATTGAGAATTTTGTTCAAATTTCCTTTAAGCAAAGATTGCTTATGGTGAAATGACAAGAGTTAGGTTTTATTTTTTTTTTCTTTTCACGTATTTTTTCACAATTACACAATAATATGATAAGAGACAAAGAAAAAATAAGTTAAAATTAAATAAGACTATAAAAAATTCGGTAAGAGTAGGGAGGCATAGCATGCCATCAACCATAACAAAAATAAGGTAAAAATTAGGAGGCATAAGTGCCGTCAACTAAAACAAAAGATAAAAGACTAGGAGGCAAAATTGTCATCAACTAGCTAGGAGGCAAAATTGCCATTAACTAGTAAATTGCAAAAAATATATATATATATAACAACAAGATAAATAAAGAAAATTAAAACAAATGTTAGGAGGCACAAGTGTCGTCAACTAACAAAGATATACAAGGAATAAAAGCTACAACAAAATTACAACAAAATTATGAGGCACAAGTGTCATCAACTATAAAAATTAAAAAGATAGAAAGGAGGCACAATTGTCGTCAACTAAAAAAACTAATAAATATAATTATAAATAAGTTGTTTTTTATGGGTGGTAGAACCGTCCCAAATTTTATTTTTATCTTTTTTTTTTAGCTTTAAATATATTTTTTTTAAGTGCAAAAATTAAAATAACTAGTATAATAATTCACTAACCTTGAGAAAAAGTTCGTTTCTTTTCTTGCAACTCCTTGGCAACGGCGTCAAAAACTTCATGGACCTAAAATTGGTATGTTTTAAATATTTATATCACAAGCGCACGAATCCTTCATATAGAATAGTGATCGTGTAAGCAAGGATGTCGAACCCAAATGAGTTGTCTAACATAAAAAAGAAAACTATTTTAAACCAAAATTAATAAATTCTAACCTAGCTCTAAAGATTGATGAGATTTTTGTATCAAGTAAATAAAATAAAAGATAATAATAAAGATATTAAAGACAATATATATAACTAAAATAATAATTGCAAACAAGATGGCAGAAGAAAGATTATTAAGATAATAGGATCCACAAAATATAAGTTCAATAATATTTATAAGTACATTATTCCCAAGTTTTAGTAATAGTAGAAATTAATCAAACCATCACTTATTCAAATTAGATATTATATTTAAGCACAAGTTTTTATAAAAATATAGGATTTGTTGACCCTTGATTTGGTCAATGACACAGAGTCAAGTAAAACGACAAAAAACAAGATGAATTCAAGATCAAAAGATAAATGACACTAAATATTTATAGTGGTTCGGCCCCAGTGATGGTAATAACCTACATCCATTTAGTGTTCTTATTGATGTAGAATCCCAAAAACTGTGATCAATAAACTAGGGTTCACGAGTTTCACAAGCTTAGAGATGAATACAAATTTGGCGGATAAAAACACTTTAATTCTCTCTTAAAATTCTCCAAAAGAAAAAGTCTCCTCTCTTGAGCCCTTTGATTCTTATTTACAGGCTCAAGGAGTTCTACATGGGTCATGGGCCTTAATTACATTTAATATAGGCGTATCTAAATAATAATAGAAATCACAATTATTACATAGATGTGAAATTACATATCTGAAATACTGCGACCAGACTGGTTGCCCATGAAATATGTCGTTTGCTGAGTGAACTCTCTTCTGGTCGATGGTCGAACAGATCGTACTCACTTAAATGGTCATGTGTATCCTATGTGCTTGTTAATTCTGCCATGTCATCAGATAAATCTTTTTTGGGTAAACATTTGCCCCCTAAGTTTATTTTACTGCGACCAGCATATAATAAACTTAATCGACCAACTAGCCGTCTGACCTGTCACGTCTGTCAGCACCTTTTCAAAAAAGTAAATAATCATGACCATTGCAGTTTCTCAAAGACGTTTTGACGGCTAACACGATTTCCCACACATCGAAAACTTACCCCCATCATTACCTCTATTACTGTGCCACGATCAGTATAAATAAATCACTTGCCTCATTTTTTACTTTTTACCAAACCTTCCTCTCTCAAGAACTCAAAAGAAAAATCCTCAAGAGAAGCCTAGAAAATTTCGGTGATCCGAGGCGTGTCCGACCATTCTTGACCAGCAACACCCGTGACTTCTACATAATCTGCAATCCAAGTAAGTTTCTTGATCCCTCGATCTCTGTTATACCATGCAAAATAAATTTGATGAGTTTTCTGGTATTCGGGTATGAGTTTTTTAATGTTCTGTGAGAAAAAATTTCGGGGTAATTGGGTTCGTAGGCAGAAACATGATCGGATAGGAGTTTTAAGTTGTAAAAACATTAAGTCAAGCTTAGAAATCAATGCGAGAATTAAGAATACTGTTTTAGGGCCCAAAATTGAAGTAAAAATTCGATTTTTATGCTTTCGGAAAAAACTGGCCTTTTCCCACCTGTTTTCGGAGTCAAAAAGTTTTTCTGAAAATCTTTTCACTTCCACTTTTTGATCTATTTTTCCAAACTGCTCGCATGCTTTTAGTGTTTTCGTTAAAATGCTGCTGGTCGTATAAAAGCTTAACTTTTATACACGAGCAACGTTATCCCAACGTTTCCTCTTCTTCTATCTGTTGGCCATAGATTCTCTTATTCCCTTTTCTCAGATATTCATGCACGATCCTTGGGGAGGTGAGAGGCCAATCGATGACGATCTTCTCGCGTTGCTTTTCGAGGATCAAGAACAACAGTCACTGTCATTTTCGGAAGTCCCATTTTCACAACAAAACCCAGCGACCAGCCCTCCGACTAGTCAACCAAACATGGGTCGCGTGAAATACACTGCCCATAGAAAAAAAAACAGCTCTCCTTCTAACTAGCCTGTCCCTCGCACCGAGGACCCATCTACTAACCCTCAGCCTATAAATACCGTACCACTAGAAATCCAACCTAAAGCCTGACCTCGCAACGGTCTTAGGTCAGACGTTGACTGGTACGTTGCGCCTCCTAGTATCATATAGGCCAGGATGGTGAATAATTATCTCAAGAAGTACGGTCTTCCAAGGATCACCCTAGTCAAACCTTCACCCGACCAGAGGGCAAACGTGCCCGGAGGCACCTTCAGTGCCTGGTCGAGGTACCACATCGAGGCAAGGGCAATCTTGCCTTTGCACGAATTTTTTCAAGGGGTGGCCAATTACTTCGAGGTTGCCTCTTTTCAAATCACCCTCAACAGATATAGGGTACTATCAGCACTCTATATCCTTTACAACCATAAAAAATGGCCTGTGCCTAAACCGCACGAGATAAACTACTTGTTCGATCTCAAGTCCAACCACAACCACAACAACATGGGGTTTTTCCATTTCTATCATCAAGAGTCTGCTCGTACCTTTCTGAGCGACATCACCTACAAATCCAACGTTGGGAAGTACTTCCAAAAGTATTTCCTTACGACGGACCTAGTCGCCGATAACGTGGCCTTCACTCGAGGAGGTATATTTCTTAATTTTTGGTCGTTTATTTTCTGCTAGTTTGTTTTTCTCCGTCCTTAGAACCCTGAAGTTACGTCTAGGTCCATGGTATTGACCAGATCCCACTCTAGAGATGGAGATACGGGCCGCAACCCTGGCTAGCTTTACAAATATCGAGAAGAGGGTCAAGGAGCTGGTCACAGAGAGCAATATGAGGCTGGTCGGCCTCTTGGCACCTCACCAGGAAGTGAGGGAGTCCACCGAAAGGAGTGCGACTAGAGAGGGCATCTCCAAGCAGCAATAGGATGTGTCACAACCCCCGAGATGGCAGGCAACAGGAGTGACCATCCGAGAACCATCTAGCAACCCTCAGGCTACTGCTGCCCCTGCCCAACATGGGAAGGGCAAGCAAAAATTTCCAGAGTACATCGAGCTTGTACTCGAGTCTTCCGACGATAACAGTACTGACTTCTCACTTTTAGATAACTTGTCCATCCCCTGTCATTTATTTGATAGGGACGACAACTTTAGATTTGCGATCAATAGTTTAAATTCAGACTTCTTCGAGGCAGAGAGTGAATGTAGCAATAGCAGTAGTTCTATAAATAATGTATCGGCCAATAATTATAGCTCGGGTATATTACTTAGAATTTCCTTTCTCCTTATTCCCTTGCTCTTTTAAATAACCTAAATTATATTTTCTAATCGTTTGTTTCCATCCTGCAGTCATGCCTTCCGGAGAAGCCTTTGATCTGTACGTTGATGATGATGCTCCTCCGAGCAAAAAGAGAGCGAGCAGAAGGCATCCTAGGGAGGGCAGCAGCGATCCTGCCAGGAAAAAAGCTCGAGCAGAGGATCCTCCAGCACCCCCTGCTATGCCCACTCCTTCTAGGAATACGATGCCTCCTCCCCCTCCTCGCAATAGCCTTCCTCCTGAATAGGCAAGGAAACCTTCAACAAATGGCCTGCTGAGTGTTGCCAACACCACTCAGGAGAGGATACAAAAGCTTTCACGGCACCGTCGTAGCCAAGAGGCCTTCTCGCACCTTCCTCCACTGCCGCACTCTCAGCGTAATTTTTCCTCCTTTCTTTAATTGAACAACATTTTCTTTCATTGCCCCTGACTGGTTTACTGTTCTTTTTCTGTTTGCAGGGTATCCTCACAATGGGGCATGGCTACCGCCGAACTGAGGAGTTCGAGGCTAAATTTGCTGAGGAGGTTAAGGCGGTCGAGGCCAGATATGCCCAGCAGCTGAAAGCGCCCGAGGAGAAAAGTGCCGAGTAGCTGAAAGCGGTCAAGGAGAAATATGTCGAGCGGCTGAAAGTGGTCGAGGAGAAAAATGCTAAACTAGGCGAGGAGCTGAAGAACCACCAGGAGGCATTGGTTAAAATTACTAAGGCCAAGGAGAAGTATAAGGAGGCTTCGGTGCTGAATTTTAAAGAGGCCTCCAAACTTCAGGATGACCTGGTGATTAGCAGGAAAGAAACCGCCGAGCAGGAGGAGCGTGCTAACCGGCTCGAGGAAGCCAATGCTCGCAACTTGGAGAAATATAAGGGAGCAGCGTTCAAATGCTTCTACCTGTTCTAGAATAGCAACCCATGGGCTAACTTTGACTACCTCCCATAGCATATGAAGCAAGCTGAATTGGCCAAGTGTGCTGCTCGCCTGGAAGAAGAGAAGAAAGCTCAGGAGTCTCCTGAGATTTCTTTGGTGACAGGCATTAAAGGCGCTGAAGAGGATGCTGGGACCACAGTTGACCAGCAATCCCAGCAAGATCCTCAAGCTACTCATACTGCTCCATAATTTTATTTATTTATTTTTATTTGTAACTGGGACACACAAACTACGGTTCGTGATATCAAGACAATTTTTTGTTGCATAGGGCAGCTTTCTTTTAATTACAAATTACATCCGCGCAGTAACTGCTCGTGGTGTAAAACATTTCACTTTGATATTATAATATTTGCTATTTATTATAACATCTGCTTGCATGACCGAACTTAGCATAGCACTTTGTTTCCATTTTACAAAATCTATTTTTTTTTTAAAATACTCTGAGTGTCGTAGTATGATTTCCCTTATTTTGCCCGTGTGTTTACATATGCTTTGCTTGCTTAGTACCTTATATGCCCCCAAAGTGATTGAGGAGCTTAAGGTCCTCGGTCACTTGCCATGACCAAGACCTATTCGAACAATACTGCTCACGAACATATATAAAAAATGATAATATAGCAAAACAACACACGTAATGAGCAAATACTTGTAATAAATACAATGATTGGCAAGAATAACTGGCTGTGCACAGTTCCTTTTATTTCTCGTAATAAATGGACAAAATTGTGTCTGTACGAGTGATCAAAAATTGATCTTACACTTGTAAGCGACCATTCATATAATGAACCAGCCCTTATTCATAAACTTGTAAAAAGTGAAATTAATACAAGCCAATTCTTTAAAAATAATTGTTTATTGAAATACTTGCGTAGGTGTTCTCCATTCCAATAGCGAGGAATGAGATCTCCATTCAAGTGAGCAAGTTTATATGTGCCTGGTTGGAGGACTTCTTCAATCTGATACGGACCCTCCCAGTTAGGTCCAAGCACTCTGACAGCTTGATCGCGTATGTTAAGAAAAAATCTTCTAAGTACTAAATCTCCCACATTGAATTTTCTTTCTCGTACTCTAGAGTTAAAGTATCGAGCCACCTTTTGCTAATAAGCTGCCACTCGAAGTTGAGCTTGCTTGCGCCTTTCATCGACCAAATCCAAGGATTCCATCAATAATTGATCGTTAGTACTCTGATCGTATGCCAACCTTTTATGTGATGGTGGGTCTAATTCAACAGGCAACATGGCTTCATATCCATAGGCTAGAGAGAATGGAGTATGGCCTGTTGCGGATCGATGGGATGTTCTATATGACCAAAGGACGTCTGGTAATTGTTCTGGCCATGCCCCATTTGCTTCTTCAAGACTTTTCTTCAGGGTGTCCTTCAGGGTCTTGTTGACAGCTTCAACCTGTCTGTTTGCTTGCGAATGAGCTACCGATGAAAAACTTTTGATAATCCCATGCCTCTCACAAAAATCAGTAAAAAGATCACTATTGAATTGTGTGCCATTAACTGAGACAATTTTTCTTGGTAACCCATATCGACACACAATTTTCTTGATTACAAAGTCTAAAACCTTCTTGGTCGTTATTTTCGCAAGTGGCTCAGCCTCAGCCCACTTCATAAAATAGTCAACAGCAACCACTACATACTTGACATTTCCTTTTCCCGTGGGTAAAGACCCGATCATATCAATCTCCCACACTGCGAATGGCCACAGGCTTTGCATCTGTTTGAGCTCATTTGGGGCTGCTCGAGGTATTTTAGAGAATCTTTGACACTTATCACATTTTCGAACAAAGTCCATAGAGTCCTCATTCATGGTAGCCCAGAAGTATCCTTGCCTCAGGATCTTTTTTGACAAACTCTGCCCCCTGGCATGATCTCCGCAGAAACCCTCATGGACTTCTTGCATTATTTCCTTGGCCTTTTTCCTTTTAAACACACCTTAACAGTGGCATCGAGTACCCTCTTTTGTATAGAACTCTGTCAACTAGAATGAATCAAGTCGACTGCCTCTTGAGGGTCCTTGCTTTATTTCTTTCTACTGGCAACACTCCTTGCTCAAGGTATCTAATGAAGGGTGTCATCCATCTGTCTGCCGCTTGGATCACCATTGAAGACTCTTCTGCTTGAATGCTTGGTGCTAACAAATGCTCATCTGGGTCTATGTTTAAGGTGTCAGTGTCCTTCGCACTTGCTAACTTTGCCAAAGCATCAACATTTGAGTTATGATCGCGAGGTACTTGCTGGAGGGTATACTTTTTGAATTGTGCCAATAAGTCATTTGCTTTGTTCAAATAAGCAACCATATAGAGACCTCGGGCTTGACATTCTCCTATAATTTGATTAACCACCAGCTGGGAGTCACTGTAGATCTCAAGTGACTTTATATCCATGTCCTTGGCTAATCTTAATCCTGCAAGTAGAGCTTTGTATTCGGCTTTGTTATTGGACACTATAAAGTCAAATCTGATTGCACAATGGAATCGATGCCCTTCAGGCGTGACTAAGATCAAACCTGCTCGAGCATTGTGCTCGTTGGAAGAGCCATCTACAAAAAATTTCCACGCAGGAGTTTGACTTTGGAGTCCAACATCCTCCATTGGTTCGATATCCTGGATTCCAGTGAATTCTGCGGCAAAGTCTGCTAGAGCCTGTCCCTTCACAACTGCTCGTGACGAATAGGAAATATTGAACTGCCCTTTTTAATAATCGACCGGCAGCTTCTGGTTTCTGCAGGACTTGTCGTAATGGCTAGTCGGTGAGTACCACAATGGGGTGAGCTTGAAAGTACGGTCGCAGCTTTCTGGAGGCTAGAATCAAGCAATAGGCTAATTTCTCAATGGGCAGATACTGCAACTCTGCTCCTGCCTATATAATACACAACTTTTTGGACATGGTCCTCCTCTCTGATCAAAATTATGCTAGCAGCATATTCTGTGACTACCAAGTAGATTAACAAAGTTTCTTTTTCGATCGGTTTGGACAAGATCGGTGGTTGTGACATATGAGACTTTAGCGCCTAAAAAGCCCGCTCGCACTCTTCAACCCACTCAAACTTCTTGTTTCCCCTGAGTAAATTAAAGAATGGAACGCACTTGTCCGTTGACTTAGATATGAATCTACTCAAAGTGGCAATCCTCCCGGTTAGACTTTGAACATCTTTAATCTTGGTGGGTGACTGAATCTCGATCAGGGCCTTGATCTTTTCGAGATTAGCTTCGATTTCTCGCGAGTATCCTATGAATCCCAACAAATTTCCTGATCCAACACCAAATGAACACTTGAGGGGATTTAGCTTCATCTGATATTTGTTCCAGATGTTAAAGCATTCTTGCAGGTCCCCAATGTGCTCTTCTGCCTTCTTCAACTTGACCAGCATGTCATCGACATATACTTCCATGTTAACGTCAATCAATTCTTTCAACATATGGTTGACCAATCGCTGGTAAGTCGCACCAGCATTTTTCAAACTGAAAGGCATTACTTTGTAATAGTAAAGCCCTGTATCTGTTCGAAAGCTAGTGTGATCCTCATCAGGTGGATGCATATTGATTTGATTGTACCCAGAGTATGCGTCCATGAATGATAAAATCTCATGCCCTGATGTAGCATCGACCAGCTGGTCGATCCTAGGGAGTGGGAAACAATCTTTCGGGAAGGCTTTATTGAGGTCTGTAAAATCCACGCATGTCCTCCACTTGGCATTCAGCTTAGGAACTGGTACAGGATTAAAGACCCAAGATGGATAAAATGCTATCTTAATGAATCTGTTCTCCTTTAGCTTCTCGGTTGCATCTTTTAACGCCTTCGATCTGTCTTTGTCGAGCAGCCTCATTTTTTATTGCACTGGTGGAAATTTTTTGTCTATATTTAAGACATGGCTGATACATGCTGGGTCAATCCCAACCATATCTTTATGCGACCAGGAAAACACCTCCTGGTTCTCCTTCAAAAATTCCACCAATTTTTTCTTAGTTGTTGTCTATAAGTTTTTACCGACTTTCACAACCCTGGTCGGATCTGCCTCTTCTAGTTGGACCTCCTCGAGGTCCTCCACGGGTCCCACATTTTCTTCAAAATCCCTAAAGCGAGGATCTAAGTCTCTATCCTCAATTTGGGCAACACCCTATTTGGTGACATGTTCACCTGATTGGGCATGTACCTCATTTGCTAACAACAACCTTTTTTTTAATTTTTCCCCTGATTCGTCCCTTTTTGCCTTGGTAATCAAGGAATTATAACATTCTCGCGCTTCTTGCTGGTTTCCCAACATGCATCCTACCCCTCCGTTGGTTGGAAATTTCATGGCCAGGTGCCAGATCGAGGTCACAACTCGCAGGTCGACTAGGATAGGCCTTCCAATCATAGCATTATATGCAGAAGGACAATCAACTACTATAAAAGTAGTGAGTAATGTCCTGTTCGTAGGTGCAGTTCCTGCTGTGACTGGAAGCCTGATCGACCCAGTTGGGGCGAGCCCTTCGCTGAAGAAACCATAAATGGTTTGGTTGCATGGCTCCAAATCTTGCACTGACAACTTCATCCTCTCCAGTGAAGATTTGCACAAAATGTTGACTGAGCTTCCTGTATCCACCAATACCCGCTTGACCATCATATTAGCGATCTGGACATCCACGACCAGAGGATCTGAATGGGGAAATCAAACATGTTGAGAGTCATGCTCAGAGAAAGTTATCGGTTCTTCCTCTATTCGAGATTTTTTGGGAGTTCGCTCCTCTACGTTCAACATTTCAATGTCATGGTCGTGACGTAAGGTTTGGGCATAACTCTCCCTTGCCTTCCCACTATCACTCGCTTGGTGTGGGCCAGCGCAGATGGTCAGCAATGTTTCGGCGACTGGAGCTGGCTGTAAATGGGGTGAGATTGGCGTGCAGGTGCCTTCTCGTTGCCTCCTTGAGCCTCTCACTGAGAACCTCCAGTTGCTCACACATACCTCCTCAGGTGTCCTTGCCTAATAAGGAACTCAATCTCATCCTTGAGGTGGTTACACTCGTTGGTATCATGACTGTAGTCGTTATGAAAACGACAAAACTTGGTTGTATCTCGCTTGGAGATGTCTTTCCTGATAGGGGCTGGTCGCCTGAAGGGAACAGTTGTGTGAGTTGTATGATAGACTTCTGCTCTGCTATCGACTAGGATCGTATAATTGGTGAACCTCAACTCATATATGTTACTTTTAGGGTGCTTGTTCTCAGATGTTGATGATTCGTGGTTCGCCCTTTTACCTCCATGTTTCCCATTATTTTTGTCGTTGCCATTGGGTTTCTCAGACCCAGTGGCGACTTTGGTGGGGTCTTCTTTGGGACCCTGGTCGTCTGCAAGCGACTTCCCTTCGTTGGCAATGGCGTCCTCGAGCTTGATGTACCTGTCTGCTCGGTCCAAAAATTCTTGGGTGCTCTTGACCCTATTCTTCCTCAAACTGTTCCAAAGGGATGAATGGCGTCGTACTCCAGCAGTAAGATCCATCATCTTTCCTTCATCGCCAACTGTCTTAGCCCCGACTGCTGCTCGCATGAAATGTTGAACACGCCCCTTCAGGGTTTCTCCCTCCTTCTGCCGTATCTCGACCAGCTGATTGGCCTCAGTCGGATAAACTCGACCAGCATAAAATTGTCCGTAAAATTCTTTCACGAACATTTCCCAAGACATTATGCTCGCTGGAGGGAATTTGAAAAACCACTCCTGAGCAGTCTCGGACAGGGTAGCTGGAAAGATCCTACACCGAGCATCATCTGACACCTTTTGGATATCCATTTGTATCTCGAATTTATTCACGTGAGATACAGTGTCTTCCAATCCAGTGAAGTTGGGTAAAACCGACATCTTAAATTTGCTCAGGGTCTCGGCCATTGCTATTCTTTGCACAAACGGAGTGCCTCTTCTCCGATCAAATTCGATGTGGGATGTCCGGCTCCCCACTAATTGTTGGATGGCCTGGTTCAAAGCATCAAGCTGGGCTTGTAAAGAGTCTGGTACTATTGGAGCGACTAGTGCTGGATGTGCATACTCGTTGTGTCTCTCTCTTCTATCATTAAGAACATCCCTCAAGTCCTTATCCCTATGCCTTTATTCGTTCGCGCCAAGTCGATCAAAGACGTTGGGCTGTCTCGGCTGCCCCCCAGCATTCTGGCTCGTCGACCGGTTATCTCTTGGTGGAGGGTACTGTTCTCCACCCCTCTCTCCTTGCCGCCGACCAGCGTTTCCTCTGCCAAAATCTGCCTCATTATAGTCATGGCCATCCTTAAAGTGTGACCGGTTATGGTGCGACCTGCTGATCGCACTGTTTCCTCCTTCTCTTGATGGCATGTCCCGACCGACGGGTGGAGGCCTGCGTTGGTCGATAGGTATCTGGGCATTATTATGTCATGGGGGACCCCTGACCACAGAGCTTGAATAAACATGCCTTCTGCTTGCAGAAGGACGCTGTCCTCTGCTCAGTTGGTTTGGATCCTCAGCAATTTGGCGTCTAGGACTTCGGAGAGGCTGCCCAACCCTATTCTGCCTTCGCTGCTGGGGATTATCTTGACCAAGGAGAGAAGGTGGTTGTTGCTCAGGATCCTAAAATGGCCTATCCTGTTGAGCAACAAGGGGTTGCTCCGGTCTCTAAGGGTTTTTCGATTGAAGCGAAGTGTGGTGATGTTGAGGATGATCTGAATGTGGACCTTGATGTGGTGGTGTACTAGGTGGATGATCTGGTCAGGAAGCCTGTGCAGGCTGTCCTTGGGCCAACTGAATGGCTGCCCCTAGAGCGGTAGTGGTGTCCCTCTACCAGCAGTCCATATCGACTTGTCGTTCATTCAATTCTTGGCGTTGCCTATCAATCTCTCTCTGCTGCAACGCCATCGTTTCAACCACATTTTCTTGATTAGCCCTCAGACTAGCTAATTCCTCATGCAACACAATCATAGTCATCCTCAAGGTCTCAGAATCCATTTCCTCCTCCTCCTCCAAACCCACTTGTGGCTCATCTTCAACCACATTTTGCGGAGGAGTCTGGGTTGGTGCAGTACTAGAGGTTTGTTCAGTCTTTCTAGCTGTTTTCGCCATTTGATATTCTTGGAGGTCTTGAGTTCAGTCTCTTAATGAAAGCACCAAAACGTTGAACGACAAAAAACAAGATGAATTCAAGATCAAAAGATAAATGACACCAAAGATTTATAGTGGTTCGGCCCAAGTGATGGTAATAACCTAGTCCACTTAGTGTTCTTATTGATGTAGAATCCCAAAAACTGTGATCAATGAACTAGGGTTCACGAGTTTCACAAGCTTAGAGATGAATACAAATTTGGCAGATAAACACACTATAATTCTCTCTTAAAATTCTCCAAAAGAAAAAGTCCCATCTCTTGAGCCCTTTGGGGCCGATGGGCCTTAATTACATTTAATATAGGCGTATCTAAATAATAATGGAAATCACATTTATTACATAAATGCGAAATTACATATCTGAAATACTACGACCAGACTGGTCGCCCATGAAATATGCTGTTTGCTGAGTGAACTCTCTTCTGGTCGATGGTCGTATAGATCGTACTCACTTAAACGGTCACGTGTATCCTATGTGCTTGTTAATTCTGCCACATCATCAGGTAAATCTTTTTTGGGTAAACAAGATTTATCTTCACTTTTTAAGATATAATTTCAAAATATTTAGTGTGAATCAATTCAAAGAAACAACAAATAAATCAATGAATATCATTTATAAGGCAAAACATAATATTTTTGCTCTAAGCATTTGATGTGCGCAATTTAATGACACACCTTAATCAAATAATATTATATTTTGCACTAATGAAGAACAAAGTGTAAATATGTGCTAACAATAAAAAATACATGATATTTAAGATGAAAGAAGATATTTGCACAAATGGGAAATCAACATACAAAATAAATACTATTTAGTTACATATTGTTTCATCATCATCTTAATAATCTTAAAAATATTAGAAACTCATAACTAGAATAAAAATTACAAAATAAAGAGAAGACATACTTGAAAAATGCTATTGAAAAATACTAAAATGGAATTGAGAATGGTAGAAAAGAAGATGGTAGCTAAAAATTAAGCCCCCTAAAATGGTCTTGAAATTACATATTTATAGCCAAAATGATATTATTAAAATAATCAATTTAAATTAATTAAATTGATTAGATTAATCAATTTAATAATAAAATGACAAGTAGGGGTAAATTGTAGGGTGTAATGATGATTTTCTGGTGAAATATGTAGAAAAGTTTGGTAAAAATGTGACATTTTTGGACAAAGGGACAATTTTTTGGGCTCAAGAGAATGGGAAAGTGGTTGGAGGCTACTGGTGACAGGCAGGCCTGGGTGTGGAGCAGCTGGTGGGCCGAATGGGGCAGCTGGTTCGTGGCTGGCTAAAGGCTAGAGTGGCAGGCCCACGGTGGTTGGGAGGCTGGTTGATGCGGGCGGGATTGGGCTGGAGGGAGGCAGCTGGCGCGGGCCTGGGGGAGCTTGGGAGGAATGAGCCTGGGGCGGTTGGGCAGCTGGGGCTTTTCCAAGCCTTTTTAATAATGCCATTTTTTTTCTTCAGATTACATTCTTTTTTCTCTTATTTGTCAACCCAAAAATGCATCACATTTCCTACAAAATAAATACAATTTAAATTAAACTAAATATTTCCAATAATAAAATATTCAACATAAGTTTCATGAACATACTAATTAAAACTTAATTTACTTTGACATTTTTAAACTCAATAAAATCACATTTGTAACTTTTAATCTAAAAACATTAATTTCAAATAATTAAACTACAACATATTATAATAAAATATCTATAAAAACATATAAAAATCTAAAAAAATTACAATAAGACTAATAAATTCAAAATTACTTAAAAAAACTTAATAAGTTACTTAAAAACTCAAAGACTAAGCAACAATTAGCATAAAAAATGTGGTAAAATAACTCTATTTTGTAGAGTTATCAGACCTCGATAGGTCTCGATAGTTTATTTGCCTTTTGATTTTTTTTTACCTCGATGGGCCTCGACATGCCTCGATGGTCCTCAATGTTTACCAGATTGTTTAAAATTGTATTTTTAACAGTTTAGCAAGATTTCTTAAAAATATATTACTAACAGTTTTTTTTTGTTTTTCTTTTTTTCAGATGTCTGGCCTTATTGTACCGTTGGAGAAGCACTTTCCTGGAAAGTCACTCATAGGGGTAGTGCTTACTTGGATACCCTTATAGAGCAATTTAATAGGCATGGGCTTATTGAACGGGCAGAGGTATGCTCGTTGGGATAGTTATTTAAGGCGAAGCCCTTTAGTTTTTCTAGGGTTCTACTGCTTCAGCTGATGTTGCGTAAGGTGGAAAGCAAGAAGCCTAAAGAGAGCCTGCTCTACGTGGGCAACATTGTTTGTAGATTTGGGATTATAGAGTTTTCCCTAGTTACCGGGTTGAATTTTGGGAACACACTGTCTCCATATGAGTTGAGAAAGCATCTTTCAAGTGATCGGATCATCCATGAATATTTTAATGGTGATTCGAAGGTTAGTTTTGGTCAGTTGGAAGATGCTTTGAAGGCCTCAACAAACCTAGAAGATGCATTTAAGTTGGTTTTATGCTATTTCATAGAGGGGGTATTGAATGCCCCAGAGAAGACAACATGCATATGGGGTGATTCTATAATGACCCAACTACTCTAGACTTTGGACCATTAATGACTACTATACATAGACACTAATCTTTAATAAAACTCACAAGTGAAATAATCATAACTTCATTAAAACTTGTAAAACAAATGTTAAACTACATAAAATTTAAAGTAGGATATGGGATCCCATTGTTTTTAAAATAAAAACATAACATAACTTTAAATAAATGGATTACAAAATAAAGTGCGGAAAATACGTATAAAGCATAATTTTTAAAAGACTAGGAAGCGACTTCATCCTCGAATCGAACGCTCAATCCACCGATTCCATCCTGCCTCAATACACAACCCCCAAGCTGCCAAGAACCTTTCCGTCGCCATAGCTAATTTCCTGCACATATAAACATAAAGGAATGAGCCTAATGCCCAGCAAGGAAAATCTAACACATAAATCATATACATAAAATTCATATCGCAACATATACTAAAACATATCATAAACATATGTCACATATACTATAATGGCCATTACTACTTGGGGCTCGTAAACTAAATAATTCATATGCCCATTAGATTTGTGAGGCTTGCTAGCTAAGCAAGTCATATGCCCATAAATTTATTGGGGCTTGTTAGTTATACAAGTCATATGCCCAAGTCTACAAACATACATAATATAACATATAACATAACACATAAAATCATAAGATAACATATAACATAACATATAAAATCCTATCCTATTTTCCTTACCAAAAATACCGGGATATGAGAACAGGATTGGGACTTTGGAACACTCCTAAAAATCATCAAAAAAAGGTGAGTATACTAAAGAAAAAGGGATGAAAAGAATGAAAGAACTATACCATCGAAAAGATACTTACAAAAAATCTTACGTTCAAGATCTTAGATTTCCTAACCAAGAATAGAGAATAGAGTTAGGATTTTGAGTAGAAAACTATAAGAATAACACAGAATTGAACTAGAATAATGAATACCTCGAATGCTTCTATAACCGAACTACACCTCGAATAGAAAAATACTATGAACCTTACTTCCCGAGTGTTTATTAAGCTTATAAAGTTAAAGCTTATACTCCCAACCCAAGTGTTTAAGCACTCAAAAATACCCTAGCAGCTTGCAGACTCTGAACTTAGCATGATGAATGAATAAATGGCTGGGTACTAGGTCCTATTTATAGAGTTCAAGAATGAAAAGATCTTCATTTAACTTGAATAAAATAATATCTTTTTAATTGAAAAATATTTGAATTATCGTTCAGCAGAGGCTGAAGACTCGGTCAGAAAGATGTTGGACTTATCAAGAGGTTAAAGATTAAAATGAGCTCGGTTTTAAAAACATTCAAAAATCCTTCAAATGAGCCGATATATCACCCCTAGTAGGCGATATATCGCCTGGGCTAATATGCCCGAGGCTCATCGAGGTGGTCGTGCGAAGTTACGTGTTTTTCGTATCCCCGTATGGCGATATATCGCCCCCTATAGCTGCGATATATCGGCATACGTTGAAATATTAAACACGTAATTACACTTTTTCAGCCTAATTTGAATTGAGTAAACATCCTTGACTAAATCCTCTAACGATTTCAAAGCTGCTGACAGACCCTAGGATATTCAAATATTACTCTTAATAAGTTTATTCCTCAAAAATACTTAATTATCATTAAACATACACAAGACAAGTGTTACTATCTTATTGGGTCTATCTAAACCTTATAATATAATAAATATCACCATCAATATCAGTCATATTAATCAAACCTTAGGTTAAAATTAATATTCTTAAACTATAGGTTAAACTTAGAAAATCTACAAGTGTTACTACGAGTGTCCAACTAAATCCCGGTCTGAACCAAAATCCACAGTCACAAAAATACTACAACTATTACTATTGCTACTACTATCTAACTAGCTAAGTAAAGTTCTTGGACTCTACAGATTCACTGAAGATGGTTGAGGATCTTGATTACTTTTTTAAGTATTCGTGGGGGAAGTTGTCCTTTAGGAAGGTTATTAGTGGAGTTCAGAAGGACATGTAGAAGCAATTGATACATTACGAGGAGAAGAAGAAAGAGGGTTCAAGCAAAAAACAGAAGGAGTCAAAGTACATTTTCTATGGCTATGCCTCCACACTTCTGTATTGGGCTTTTGAGGCCATGCCAACTATTGGGAGTAAGTTCGGTGAGAATAGTGGGAACCAAATTTCCAGGATGCTTAGTTAGGCTAAGAAGACCGATATCACTCTTTCAACAACTGAGTTGGTTCCTATTTTTGGCAAGCGTCAAGTAAGTTCTACTTTATCGAGTTAAATGTGACAAATTAATTTATTAACGGTTTATTTTATTAAAGTTTTTCTGACATATGTTATTTGACCATGCAGTTGGTAGTATTTTCTATGTTGAAGCTACGTCCTGGTGAGGTAGTCTACTACAATAGCCTCCCAGACATCAACACCAGGTTATTCCCTGAGTTGGAATCAATTGTAGTGGAGGTTGGGACTGCAGTGGAGGAAGTAGAGCCCTAGAAGGAGGCAGAGAAGCTGGCAGAGATTGCAAAGGAAGCTTCTATTTTTTACGAGGATGTCCCGAGGGTTGAGGAGGGCACTTCACAGGTCTGTGCACCTTCTTCTAGTCAGGTTGTCTAGCTTGATTATGAGCAGTTGATGCAAAGGCTCAAGAGGATTGAGGAGGGCCAGGTGACCTTACTTCAGAATCAGACTACGATCATGGCTCAGTTGGCGCAGCTGATTTCAGTGGTCTCCACAGAACAGAGCCAACCCACCCACTTACAATCAAATGTTGGTTTTTATTGATCAAATCAGAGATTATGCGCAGCGGAACAACAATCAAATTGTCAGAATAATCCCATAAGATTTCTAGATCTACTTCTTCACACTCATATATATATTGAATCAATGACAAGAATAGAAAAAATTACCTCAGGTCCTTCCTTGCTGCTATCTTTTCGTATGGCTGAATCCTTGAGATCTCACACCAAGATCTTCTAAAATGTTCTCAGTCACACAAAGAACGAGTGTGGGCTCGCTATACAAATAACAGGCAATAACTATTTATCAGACGTTCTCAACACATGAGATCTGATAAAGTTTGGACCTAGGTTTTGTGAAGAACAACGACCTTTGTTTTTGTCACTGTTCTCTTTCTCTGAGAGAATCGTAGATATTTTTCTATCCCTGAAAACTTACGTTCTGTGAAAACTGATATCCCACATTTAATAATATCCAATATATTAAAATATTTGTTATTTTAAACAAATTCAAAATAACTGATCAGTTATCAGATTTTTGTTTAAATAATAATATTTTAATCATATTAAAATATCTCATTATTTATTTAATATTTAAATAACTAAAATTGTGGAATCAAGAGACCAAGTCTATCTCTTATGCGTGTAGCACAGTGCCTGTGCACTGTGCCACACGTGTACCACATACATGTGCAGACATGTGATTTTTCCAAATTTTATTATTATTTAAATACCAAAAATCCCAAAAATAAATTAATTCAAAATTAATTATATTTTTTTTGTTAAATCAAATAATTAATTAATTACACATAATTAAACAATAATTATGTTTGATACATAGAAAAATATTTTACTTATCACATAAGTCCTTTTTGCCCAATTTTTGTATTTGCCTTTGACTGTGATTGTTTGAGCCATTTTGGGGACCATGGACCTATAACATTAAGCTCCAATAAATTGAAACTAAATAATTAAACTCTTTAATTATAATAGTTAATTTATTAATTCTGATATTACTCCACTATAAATTCAGAACTGCACTCTTTATGTTATAGATATACTTTTACAGAAATCTTTTTCTTAAGTCGTCCATTGATATAACCATCTTACAATAGTTCAACCCTCTAATTAATTAGTTCATAAATTAGAATGGAAGAATTACCGTTTAACCTTTCTAATTTACTTCTTATTCCTTAAGTACCATTAATTCACTAGTGAATAATTAATCTATAATCTAATTATAGATTTGAGCTCAAAATCATTCAGTTCCAGAATTAACCCTTAAGGGAACTAATATACGATCCGTTAGGGAATATTAGATTCCGTATTGTTGATACATGTTCCCAGCCATCCATGATATTAAATCTCCAAAACAAAAGCCATTAGCCTCATTCTTTGAAGAGACCTTAACGAGTGAATCAAAAGATTTAATAAATATGAACAGGAGTTCATGAACACTCAGGATTTAGGTTGATCTATAAATGATCATCAGTTATGATATGAATTACAAGTCTTTATTGTTAAATGGTTTTTGGATAAAGACTTTAATTCATATCGGTCCATGTCATATATAATCATATTATATAAAGCACCTTTACCGAGATGTCTTTCCACATCAATAATCTGAATCTAGATTATTTGTATCATTATGATACTCAGTAAACCGTACTTACAACTCCAATTAAAGAATTTCATAACTTTAATTTGTTGTTGTTGACTATTTTTATTCATTCATGTGATCTTAATTCTCTCGTACTAATACAAGATCACACCCTTAATAATGAATATGGAATTTTTATGATATTTACACAATTATTCAAACAATAACTTAACAATCTAAATATGACAATAATAATAAACCATTGTATTTATTTATTCACAGAAAAAACAAATGTCTTTACTTGCTTTTAGGACACACTCCTAACAGATACAAAGTCTAATATCTTGCCTCATGACTATGAGCCTGGTGATCCACCTTCCACTCCATAGGCCCAAACATCTGTTGTTGCTAGTGATGCCAACAGTCCCAGTGTACGAGTACTATAGGCTGAGGAGGCAGCTGGCCTTGAAGTTATCAGGAAGAAACGCAGGGCAAGTGTTTTGATGACTTCACCGACCCTACGAAGAGGTTAAGAGTATATAAACATGGGCTAGTTACTGAACCTTTGAGGAAGTGTGACCCGCAGCAAGAGAAGAGCTTCCACAAGTGGATGATCAGGAAGATTGACAATAACAGGGATCGAAACATTTACTGGGATGCACAGTGTGGCATGGTTCTTGCAGGTGCACACCATTCAGACTTGGCTTTGGGATTCGGTATGTAAATTAAAATTATGTTTTCAATTCAATCATAAAATATATTGATGGTAACGAATTTTTATGTTTTTGCAGCATATTGATGCCGCTCTACACATGCTACGTCATCGATGCCACTTTTATCACGCCGCATTTCGGCAGGATGCTACTATCATGAACATCACCTTCCCCCAAGTGTGCCTAGGTCATTGGAATCATTTCAAGGAGATAGACACTAAGTATACATGGGACAACGACGTGCTGAAATTGCTGAAGGGCGACGAAAATCAATTCCTCGTATCCTGGAAAAATGTGAGTGAAGTATATTTTTCCTTGCATGTCGATCAAGCTAAGCATTGGATCGCCATTGAAGTGTCCATTCCATTGTGGTGCATCAAAATTTATGATTCCAACCATAGCGTTCTTAGTCCGAATCTGTTGGCGGAAGTGATTAAGCATTGGTGCTTATTGTTGCCTTCATTTTTGTGGTATTCTGACATGGTTGACGACCATGAGGACCTCTAGTCGTCTCTTGAGCAGAAAGCAATTTTTTTCGTATTGTTGTATTTCTCTTGAGGAGTGTCCTCAGACTAAGACAAGGTATTCCCCTATTTAATTAGTGTTTTTGAAATCTGAATATTGAAGTTATTTTTATCTTGAATTGACACAAAATCGATTATGTGCAGTGGAGATTGTGGTATGTTTGCCATCAAACATATCGAGCATTTGATTTCTAGGCTACCACTCGTTACCGTTATCGATGAGAACATGCAACATTTCATGACCAAGTGGTGTGTTGACCTATTATATCAGAATTTGTCACCGTGATGCTGTTTACATTTTCTTGATACACCTATTGTATAGACTAATATATAGTTAGTTTTTTATATGGTTTAGTTACAGACATTATTTTCTTTTTACGAACTTCAATGCTACTTGACCAAACATGTCTTTCATTTTCGACATTGATATGCCTCGGTAGAATTTGATTAGGACCGTCTAAATATTTCAAAAGTTATTAAAAAAAACTACTAAATTCACAAAATTTGTCTGCCTCGACAAAACTCAGTGGGTCAAACCAACTGCCTCGTTGAACCTTGACTACACCATCAAATAAACGATTAAAATGTTTCTGCCTCGATTGGCCTCGGTATGTTTAAATAAATACATTACCAAGCCTGCCTCGATAGGTCTCGATAGGCCTCGAATTGACCTTGACAGGGTTAAATAAATACATTACCAAGCCTACCTCGATAGGCCTCAATAGGTATCGAGGCCAAATAAATACATTACAAAGTCTGGCTCGATAGGCCTCGACTGGCCTCGATGGGCATGATTGACAAAATTCAGTGTCGAGGTATATCGAGGCCTATCGAGGCAGACAAGAAAAAATTTGTAAAGTGTTATTTCTTTAGATCAAAACCAATAAAATAATAAGAGAGGTACCTGAATGAATTAAACGCAGCAAAATCAATTGAATTATTACAGAAAACAAATTTTTTTAAAGCCTATCCTTACATGACTTCCTATTGTGCCCACTACCACCACATCTGCTACACTTACGTGGCTTGAAGATATTTTCCCCGCGTGAAGCATAGCGGTTTGTCTTTTGCCTACCCACTTTCTGCTTCTTGGGCCTTTCTACAGGGGTTTTCTCAACGGGGACGCCGACAACCATATCTCTGATGTGATTAGGGATTACCCATTCATCCTCGTTCTCAACAGGGTAAATAATTTCCTTATAAGTGTCCCTCAATGCCTCGATTCTATAGTAAGGGGAACACAATGAGTAAATGCTTATGCTTCTTTTTCTGGCTGCAGCAAAAGCATGGACACACGGTATCCTAATGGTTTGGAACATCCAACAAGAGCATCATTTTGTGGCCAAGTTCACCTCACTATCACCATTACCATCAACCACAAGAAATTCATGATGACCAAGGACTTGGACATCTAGGAAAATTGCTTCACATCTTTTTCCATCTCAGGTGATAACACAGTTGTTGCTTTTACAACTCTTTCACGTCTATCGGCAAACCAAGATTGAAGAGTGAATCTTATGAATTCAAGGAAAGTGGCAACTAAAAAGCTCAATGCCTCCTTGGTTTTATTGTTGAAGCTTTCTGCGTAGTTACTCATCATGATATTATATTGGTTTTTAGGAAAATAAGTGCTACTCCACCTTTCTAAACCAATTCCCTCAAGACATTGAGCAATGGGCGGATCAATTATCTTAATCTTGTCAAAGAACTTGTGAAATTCTGTTATTCGAAACGCGTACGCTGCACACCCCATGATGTCTTAACAGTGGTCAGTTTTGAATTTTGCCACCACATTCATACAGATGTGGTGGTAACAAGCACCATGATAGGCATCTGGGGACACAAGCTCCAAAGCATGAGTAATGCTTTTATGCCTGTCCGATACAAAAGCTAGGTTGTCAACGTCCCCTATGGTTTCCTTCAATTTTCTCATGAAATAAGTCCAAGAGTTATGGTTCTCACTGTCCACCAATGCAAACGCAATTGGAAATAATTGGTTGTTTGCATCCAACATGACAACACAGAGCATGTGGCCACCATACTTGTTCTTCAAGAATGTGTCGTCCACACAAATGACAGGACGACAGTACTGGAATCCACGCTTAGAAACACCGAGGGAAAAGAAGCAATACAAGAAACGACCATCTATTGCTACAAAATCAGTAATTGTACCTAGGTTCTTATGGTCCAACTGACACAGTTATCCATGTAACTTGGAGTATGATTCCTCAGGTGTGCTTCTAACATACATAAGAGCCTTTTCTCTGCATCTCCATGCCTTCTCATAGCTTATTTCGACCCCAAAATGGTGCTTCATGTCCTCCCTTATGTTGTTTTCCATGTACCGAGTACCATCGGTAGAAAATTTCCTCTTGATTAGGTGGCCAACAACCAACGATGATGCTTGACGGTGGTCCTTATCTCGAATTTCTTGTGAGCAAGTGTGTACTTCGTTGTATACAGTAATCTCGAACATTTCAGAACACATTTTTTTTCTTTCCCCTCAATCTCCAACCACAATCAGGATCCTCGCAGGTAATGTACCACACATCAGTACCTGATTTCTTAACCATAAACTCAAAATTATTCTTCATCGCAAATATGCCTGCTTTGGTTTTCAATTCAAGCCTGTTCTGAAAGAACTTGCCAAGGTGAAATTCTCCTGAAACTTTGCTGGTTGAGGAATGATGTTGATGTGAGGCCTATATATCCTCTTTGGTGAACATGGGAGCATTCCATGTTCTCCGATCTTCACCTAAGTCCAATGGAGAACTTTATCTAAAACTATCATCGGTTCTACTTGGACCTAGACGACTACTGCTAGTCTCAGGTGTTTGCCGATCTTCTATTTTGCGCTCCTCAACTACCATAACATTTGAACTCTGCGTTGGCAAATCTGCCCTAATATTTGGCCCACCAACATCTGTTGCATTAGCAATAGGATCGTCCTTGACATAAGGATCATAGCCATAGGGATCGTACTCTGATGTGTCATGAAAATATGATGTATCTCTAACAGGGATATCTTCATGGACTATAACGTCTGGATTTGTCTTGGGAACAAATGTCCCAACCTCACTTTGAGTTTCTTTGAAACCATGACACAGGGGAGAAATGAACTTCTTTATTAACGCCGAGAGCCGATGCATTTATTATACCTCCCTTCTTAACCAATGTTACACATAGAGGAATCAACTTCTCTACAGATTTCAAAGCTAACCCAATGAATGCACGCACATGCCTATCATTTTTTATAACAGTAGGTTTGACGGATTGTGAGAGACATGTGTATGGGACCTCAAGTTTCAAGTCACACACACATTTATCCACTTCAAGCTCATCGTACAGAATGTCAAGCGGTTGCTCATACGTCACACCCTTCTCTAAAGGCAGAACTTTATTTTAAGCATCCCTGAAAATCCAATCCCTATTTTCCAGTT
This sequence comes from Humulus lupulus, assembly GCF_963169125.1. NCBI lineage: Eukaryota > Viridiplantae > Streptophyta > Magnoliopsida > Rosales > Cannabaceae > Humulus > Humulus lupulus. The sequence goes on along the minus strand of NC_084793.1, from coordinate 84,559,141 downwards.
CTCAAACACCATTGAATGCAACAAATATGGAAACAATTCGAATCTGTATAAAAAAAAAAGGTAAAAAATTAAAACTATAACATAAAACAACAAAAAAATTGATTTCTATCTAGTACAATCAAGGCAGACAATCCAATGTAATTCTTATGACCTATCGAGGACAGTCGAGACACATCGAGGTAGACTACCCAAAAAAATTCTTATGAACCCATCGAGGCCCATCGAGGACTATCAAGGCATATCGAGGTAGCCAATGGGCATAAACGTATAAGGGTTTTATCGAGGACCACCGAGCCTCATCGAGGTGTTAAAATCCTAACACTATCGAGGCACATTGAGGTCCATCGAGGATCTATTCATGCAATCCATTGAGGCCTATCGAGTTTCATCGAGGCAGATGAAAAATCCAGATTGGAATGAAAATCAATTCTAACAGTGAAAAATTACAATAAAACATGAAGGCATACACATATCTATTCGAAATAGCACAAGCAATGTAGATAAACAAGCTTCTTCACTACATATAATAAATATATACTTACTCATACGATTTTTGCCCCTAGATCCGAAAGAGAATCCAAAATGAGCTCGAAAATTAGTATAGATTAAGATAATATTGACTGCCTTTGTGTATGAGAGCTTAGAGAGATAGAAAAGGAAAATGTGAGAGATAGAGATGGAGAAGACAATAGTAGAAAAAAGAGGGAAACTTATGTCATGACATTTTGAGAGTGAAAGGGAATATTAAGATAAAAATGTGATGTTATTTTAGCTTGACATTATTTTGACATAAGACCCTTTTATGCATCAAAAATCAAATTTAACTTTGTTGATGTAATTGCAAAAATATAGAGATTGGGGACTTAAAGGGCCAAAGATATAACTATTTGTTAAGATATCTTAAGCCAATACAAGATCAGAAAAAGAAAGTATATTTACAGAATCTGAATGAATATAACTCTAGTGTTTTTCTCTCTCTTGTTTTTATTGTTTAAAGTGATTGTAGTTTAAATCTTCTAAATGAACAATCTTTTTTTATGACAAAGATAAAAACAACACTTCACACGTTTGTGTTTCAACATTCAAAATGAATAAAGTAAGAGCAAAACCCAAGTACTGCACCAGTCTTTTCCAACTAACGTTGACATTTTACCAAAAGTCATTGGCCATATAAAGCTTAACCCAGACATCAAAATGATTTATTACAAAAATAGTTGATGAAAAATCACACCGAAATGTAAAATAACTTGTGAGTACTTAACCAATAATTGATCCCATAAATATATAAACAAAAAATAACGCTTAGCTTACCAAACTACAATTTTCTTTAATTTCTAATTAAAAGTATATAATTTCTTAAAAGAAAAATAAGTGAAATAATAAAGACTTATAAATTGAATAATAGTTCTACCAACCCCCAATGGTGTACTGTATTTTTCTCTTAAAAATATCAAAGGTCGAAATTTGAAAGTTAGTGGGAAATGTTAGGTGTGGCCAGGCAGTCAGATATGGAAGGGCAGAGGATTATTAAGAACAAATTGAAAAATTAATATAAAAGCCTTTTAAATAAAAGCCCCATAAATTTTACTTACAAAATTCAATAGATAGATTAGAGACAAAAAAGAAAAGCTCTTTTATTTGAGCAGAGGTGGTGAGAGAACAAACCAGAGGTAGAAAACCAGGAACAGCTTATCTTCTTTCATTTCTTTTTTCATATCAAAGTTCGCCTCTAATCTTTAGAACCAATCTCCCAAAAAAAATGGACCCAGATTCAAAAATGGAGAACCCAGAAATCCAATCCTCAGAGGAGCAAAGTTCAATGGCCGTTGTTGTACCCTCTTCTGGAGAGACCAGGCTACCCCCCTTTGCCACTGCTTCACTTTCTCTTTCTCTCTCAACAATCATCCCAACCCATTTCTTCCAACAATCCAAAATTTCCACCTTGTTTTCTCAGCTTAACAAGGCTAAAGTCCCCACACAAGCATCTTCCCTTACTCATCTTTCTCTCTCCGCCGCCTCTGTGTCTCAGCCGCCGAAGCTTTCATTCAAGTCCACCATTTCAGCTAATCCTCTTCAGAACCCTCTCTCTTTGGGCCCGCGCCGCCCCATGGATCCCTCCAATGGGGCCGCCGTTCGCCGAGCTTCCATCGTTTGGTTCCGCAACGATTTGAGGGTCCACGACAACGAGTGCCTCAACACGGCTCACAACGAGTCCATGTCTATTTTGCCTGTCTACTGCTTCGATCCTAGAGATTACGGCAAATCGTCTTCTGGGTTCGATAAAACTGGTCCTTACCGGGCCACGTTTCTGGTTGAGTCCGTTACGGACCTCAGGAAGAACCTCCAAGCTCGAGGGTCCGATCTTGTGGTCAGAATTGGGAAGCCTGAGACTGTTTTGGTGGAGTTGGCCAAGGCGATTGGTGCGGACGCAATTTACGCGCACAGAGAGGTTTCGCATGATGAGGTTAAGGCCGAGGAGCGGATTGAGGCAGCCATGAAAGATGAGAATGTTGAGATGAAGTACTTTTGGGGAAGTACATTGTATCACGCTGATGATTTGCCGTTTAAGCTGGAAGACATGCCTTCCAACTATGGTGGATTTAGAGAGAAAGTGCAGGGTTTGGAGGTGAGGCAGACCATTGAGGCTCTTGAACAAATGAAGGGGTTGCCTTCTCGTGGTGACGTTGAAACTGGAGATATTCCTTCGTTGATGGATTTGGGTGTTAACCAACCTGCGACAATGACTCAGGTAGGCTTCTTGGTTATGTTTCCTCTCTAGTTATTGTTTGTCTTAATCACGTTATATTGTTAAATATTCAAAATGAACAAGTATAGTTTGCTTCAAGAAAATGACTAGTTATATGGTTTCGAATGTGTTATAGCCCTTCTATGTATCACAAGAAAACGAGGAATTTGTAGTGGACTCCCTACTAGCAGTGTTTTTTTAGTCTGGAGTGCTCTAAAGTTTACCATGTGCAATAGAGAACTTGGGAGTTTAGTCGGGACTCGGGAGTACGACTTAACTAGTCAAAATGCTTTCAAAGGATTCAAAGTATATGTTTTATGGTGTAGCTAAAGAAAAATATATTCATAGCAGAGAAATCAAAACAAACAAAAGAAAGTTATTAAATTGAAATCAAAACAAGCAAAAGAAGGGTATTAAATTTTCTGAGGCATGAATACCTGGATGGCTGATCATGAAACATACTGAAGTAATTGTTAGGGATATATTTGTTCAGTAGGCTTGAAGGGAACGGTGGTTGGAGTCATATTCCTAGGAAATCGACCAGCCTAAGTTTGTTTCACTTTGATTGCAAACTAAATTCTTTTGATCTGATTGAGGACATTAATTAAGGGGCACTTGATTAAAATACTAGTGTTGTTGTGTGACTGTTGTGCTCGACTCTAGTGGATGTGGTTAGAGTACATTTTACCACTGTTATCTATGTACTTCTCCACTGAAATTGTATACTCTCTGTTAGGACTAAGTAACTATCTCTGGGCTTTACATAGATGATTAAGGGTAGGAAAGTACTTTTTATGCTAAGGTACAGTATAGATTAGCTGAACTAGTGCTCTTCCTTTTCAAGACTGATATGGCTAGCCAGTTTTACTGAGTCTAATATTTATCTTCCTTTGCAAGACTAATTTAGCTAGTCAGTTTTCCCGAATCTAATATTGTCTTCTGTTTCCATGAACTTTGGAAAGTTTAACTACAGACATTAACATTGGTTGGTATATCTCTCATGTTGTATCCATTTACTAATCATCAATTCATAAACAAACTTTTCTTCAGTTCTCTCTTCAATAAATTGGTAATAACTGATGTGTTGTAGGATGGAAAGCCGGCTGCCAATGCTTCCTTGGTTGGGGGAGAAACAGAAGCACTAGAAAGGCTTAAAAAGTTTGCAGCTGAGTGCCAAGCACAACCTCACAAAGGGAGCAAGGATGGCAGTCATGACAGTATATATGGAGCAAACTTTTCCTGCAAAATCTCTCCATGGCTGGCTATGGGATGCCTTTCTCCCCGCTCAATGTTTGATGAACTAAAGAAAACAACTTCCAGGTGCAATTCAAACTTCCCCATCTTTTCAGCCTTGATATTATTTTTGGAAGATTTTCAACATAGGTTCTGACATTAAAATTGAAAACTGTATGGTTATCAGGACAATTTCTGCTTCCTCAAATAAGAATGACAGTGGCAGTGGAATGAACTGGTTACTGTTCGAGTTATTGTGGAGGGATTTCTTCAGGTAAACCTATATTTTGGAGGACTTCTTTAGCTAATGCTAGAAAATCAATACTTTCTTTTCCATGAATGAAAATATCATCACTGGGTTTTCCACTTTGCATCACTTATTATCTCCCCCTTTCTATGATTTACTTGATTTCATAGAACTTCAATTGTGACCACTGTTATTTTAGGAAGTCAAGTGGGCTGCATTGAATGTTGACAATTATTGACAATTTGACATACTTCTTTATTCTCTTAAAAATCTGATTACTAATGTTTTGTTGTTGAAAATGCAGATTCATTACCAAGAAATACAGTTCAGCAAAGAAACAGCTTGACAATGCCCCAGCAACAGCTTGTACTGGTGCCTTTGCTTAAGTTAGAATGCGTATTCCATGTGAAGAGAAAATTTACTTTGGATTGCTGATTTCGTTTGTTCACTGTCCCCCATAATGTAGCTATTAGAGCTGGAGTAGGAGAGCGTAACATTTTTCATTGTTGAATTCTGTTCCGGGTTCTAAATAAAGTAGTCAAATTTTGTTTAAAGATTTCTGGTTTTATAGTCCATTGAACATTTATATATGATTTTTTTTTTTTAAAAGAGGAGTGGGATTGTTTGCTGGGTCAATTACATATTCGTTAGTAATTGACACTAAAGGAATCATCCGTATTCAACTTTTCATACAACTTCAATTATTTTCAAACGGTTACAAAAATGAATGACAATGTTGTTAATATAAAAGAAAAAGAATATTTTTTTTCAACCTATTGATACATTCAATTACATAATTATGATATGTTACTATAACAGGGGAAGGAAGCAAAAATGCTATATCGAACAAAAAAAATGAGAAGAAAAACCACTCGTATCATATGATGCCAGAAACTCTGAGAGAAGATAGCACAACAAAAATTAGCCAAAGTAACATGAAGTAGGCAGAGGTAAGCCAGGCCCAGAGCTTTGGCCCTCCGAGTTCTGCGCCCAACGTTAGACGCCTAAATACCAGAACAGCAATACATCCCACAGAAGTAGAGAAAAATACAAGTAATGAGAAGCTCAGTCCTGCGGCATTCTCAACTCGCAGAGGCTCTCCATATGCAATGAAGTTGTATGCAGTGTCAATCAGCCATGGAACACCAATGCCAACATATATATTCACTGAATTGCTGTAACATTGCAAAACTAAATGGTTTACACACTACTTATATAAGTAACAGTATTAGTAAATGGCTTATCGAACCTACTTTGCTAAATGGTTCGCAAAAGAGGCGATAGTTTGCTAAAATTATCAGCCAAAAGTCAAGCTCAAGTATCAGGCACTATGATGTGTTAATGTAGAGATTTTTATCCTTTTTTTTTTAAATATACTTCTAACGGCTATTTTCCTTCTCAGGCAGTTTAGTTTTGTTGAAAGAATTCTAATTATATTATTGCAATTTTGCCTAGGTTGGTAGCATGCCTCTTGTGGGGTCACAACACAAGTTCAATTTTAAACTCAGAATCAAAGTACATGTTGATAAGTGATAACAATTCTTTCTCTCCATTCACATTAAACAAGAAGCTATAAATTGAAATGGAAGTCAAATGACTAAACCTGCAAGTAATGTTTGCAATAGCAGAGTCAGCCGTTGTCTGACGTTCAGCAGCAATCTTACTCGCAACTAAGTCTGGCCATGAAGTACCACTTGCTAATGCAGTAAATGCTATAACATATGGATTTATTCCTGCAAAGAATTAAAGATATGTGAATCTAAAATATCGAAAGGGGGGGGGGGGTAATATTGGGTGGACCAACTTGGTTTTAGAGTCATTAATATTGAAGGATCTGGAAAATTTGTTTCAGGGGGGTAATATTGGGTGGACCAACTTGGTTTTAGAGTCATTAATATTGAAGGATCTGGAAAATTTGTTTCAAATGACGCAAACTACCTGTGACACAGCTTATCAGATCTGTAAGTTCTGTCACTATGTAAGCGATACCACTGATGAAAATGAGAGAAGATATGAAGGCAACCCAACCATGGGCAATATTATATGGAGGAACAAAAGCAAACATAAGTCTCCATGGAGCCAAAAGTAATTGCCAGGAAATTCTTGCAAGCCGCAGATATACATTATTCAATTTTCTTGATTCTCCGCTTTCCAACTGTGCAGGGAGAACGAAATTATTCACTAGGAAAGGAATATGAATACTAATCAAAGACAACACTTTCTTTATGCTTGCCAAACACGCACATACAGAAGCTAGCAGTTTGAAGTATTTTTAAGAAAGACATCCTTGACACACCACATAACAGAAAAATACTGAGTTAAAAAAAAATCTCAACATTCAGATAATCTAGATCAAGTGTAACTTGTTAAAATCAGAAATTAAAAAGGATGATGTTATTGCATAAGAATCAAAGTTGAATTCCTGAAAATTTATTGATTTGCATTTTGGACAAGATTAAATAAAAAAGATGTGGCAAAGTAATTACTTATACTCAGCAAAAGTGCAATACCATGAGTGCATCCGCAAATTGCTGTCTCCAAAGTGCAAGAACATCAGAATCTTCTAAAGTTGTCTCCTCTTTCAAAATTTTGTTTGACGATTCAACTGCATCATCGAATTCAGGCACCTTTTGATACCCTGGACCCGGAAACGCTGACATTCATTGTGAATTTAAATTTTAGTGTGAACAAATGATGTTATAAGGCATTGCAGAGTGCAATGTAAAACTAATATATCTCCTTGTTCTTTTCATATGCAATTATTAGCTACTCAAATCCGTGGAACAAGCTCAAGCTATTATCTTCTGGTATGATAGACCTAATATCACTTCATGGTTCCCAAAATAATACACATTCCTTCAAATTCTAGTCAGATCCCATTAATCTAGTTGCTGATGTTGAAAGTGTTTCTTATAATTCCTGGGGCCAAATTGTATAATTTTGTGCTGACCCGTGTCAACTCATTGTGTTGACAATCGTGGATGATTTTGATGGTTTTATGCCTCTTATTGAATGCTTGTTGTGAAATTTTTGGTGCCTTTTCTGTCAATTTGGATGGCTTAGTTACTTGGCTGGGAATTGTTGCATTGGTTCTCTTTGATAATACTTAGAACATAATTTATCTCTAATGAACTTAACTTACACTTTAAATAAGACTAAAAGACACCATAATTGGAATTTCAAACAAGTACCTGTTTCATCTCTTGAATGAATGGAGAAAATATCAACAACATTTCTGTCTGCATTTTCACTGACTGGAAGTATTTCAGAGTAGCCATTGCCAACACCAGTATCATGCTTGCGTGAATCTGCCTCAGCTGGCACCCACTCCTCTGGTCTTCCACCTTTTTTCCTTGAGAATGAAAGATCCGCCAAAAAGAATAAAGTAGATATATAAACATCAAATGTGCTAGTGTTGCAATAAGGTTTTCATCATTGCAGCTATTATTAAACAAAAAATCAGAAATTATAAAAATGAAAACAGGACAAAAAATTGCAGATTTTTGCTATGGCAGGTGGTCAATTCTCAGCTCTTAACTAGAGATAATCTTAGCCGAATGCATGTTCCAGTGACCACTTTGGTCTGTCCTGTCTGCGAGAGCCATCAAGAGAGCCATCCTCATCTCTTTTTTGATTGCTTCCTCTCTAGACAGTTTATTAATATCATCTTTGACTGGCTGGGATTCAAAGCTTGGCCTATTGAAATTCATGGCTGGATTGTTTGGTTGGCTAGAGATCGGAATGGCGTAATGGCTGCTATCTTGAATATGGTTCTGGCAGCTGTTATTTACAGCATCTGGAGGAACAGAAACAGGTGTTTTTATGATGGTTATTCCTTGACTGCATTGAGCCTAGTTAAGGAAGTTAAGTACATAATTAAATATAGGCTTTACTTAGTTAACACTAGGCAGATTTCTGTCCAAGAACAATTGTACATTCGGAACCTCCAATGTAATTAGTTGAGTGGCTGTGCTGGTTTGTAGCCGGCTGTATAGCTTGCTTGTTTTTGAGTCTTTGGCTCTCAATTGTTTTGTTCATTTGTTCAATGAAGTTCATTTTCTTCTTGATCAAAAAAAAAAAAAAAAATTGTCACTTCGTTTCTTAATTTAATTCAACAAATTGCTTACAGAGGAAGAGATAAGTAAGGCCAGCGCTTGTCTTGAGCATATGCATGTGTTAGCAGCAATCCATACTGAAGTACTGTTAATAAGGCTTCCCATAGCGTAATCACATTTGGGGTCCAAACCTGCAAGCATAGAGCAAAACTACTTCATTACTAGATTCATATATGTCAGCAGTAATTAAATGTATTCCTTTGATAAATGAACCATCAAGAAGAATATAAGCAGAAAGGTCAACGAGGTAAAAAAATGATCATCTCAAATAATTGCTGACATAATATCTATCAAACTATTATTTTGTTAGAAGCGTCCAGAATATGAAATCAGCCTATGCTGGTATGACGTTTGAAACTACAACTAATTAGTGTCACACTTTTAAGTGTGTTTACAGTGAAGAGAAGAAACAGCAATATAACAAAACATCAAGACGTAAACAAGATATTGCAAATTTTGTTGATTAAGTGATGAAAAAGAGGAAATAAAAATAAGTCCAACCAAGCAAGGAATAATATCTGTACCATAAAAAAAATGAAGATTTACTCAAATTTCTATAATTACCTCTAGAATTATATACAACCAAATATAAGCCCAAAAAGACCACAAAAGCTCCACTAGCCAAACTCCTATGTCAGATATCTTTTTCAACTCTCCAGCTCTTGGAACTACAACACAAACAGCATGGATAGGAAAGAGGTCGAATGCAGCAGAACCAACAAGGGTTCCAGGGCCCAAACCTATATATCTCACAAAGTAGACCCAAAAAAACTCCATATTAAATTCTAAAATTTTGTTTATTGAAAAAAAAAACGAAGATTTTGCAAAACAAACAAACCTCCAGCATAGAGGCTCCCCAAATTCCTTATGGCATCAATAGTAGCTAGGGATATTTGAGGAAAACTAGTCCCAAAGGCCAGCAGGGTAATGTCTGCAATAGTGAAATTCCACACTTTTTCATGCCTAATGGTTTCTGCCCCAGTAGAAGGGTCAGTCACTACCACCTCACGTGTGTGCTTCACAACACTTTCCATAGACCGGAAAAAACGAGCAGTTATTGCTGATAGTCCAAGGAAACAGTAAGCAAGACCAAGAAAATACAAGAATGTCCTAAACCCATTTCCCAGTTTAGTTTCAGCATGAAAAATCAAGTAGCTTTCACACGTTTCTTGTCCAAGAATACTCGCAAGTCCAACCATGCTTACTGCAGTTGAGTTATGCAATTAACCTACTTTTGTATAGCAGTAGCAGTCAGTGACAGAGCTGAAGAAGAAAATGTTAATCAGAAGTTTATTGATCTATCTTAAATTAAGTACTAATGCACAACTGAATGCATAATAGAAGTAAGTTCAATAAGGAAATAGATAAAAGGAATCTAGCACAAACACGCAACACCATTTATAATGGTAACAATAAAACAATCCCAAAGTCCAAAGATGTAGGAGAAGCTGTTATATGTTGAATTGAGAGAAATCCAAACGATCAATGAATGAAAAGAGTAAAAATTTATACAAACATATGGTAACAAGAGTTCAGATCCAAATTGCAATCATCGACAAGAAAACAAACCCAAAATTCCCATAAATATAACAAAACTCGATCTTCATCAATGAATGAGACGCGATACCAGAAGCAGAGATCAGAAAGACGGGCCATAAGAGGAGAAGGATAGCTGGAAAATTACCAGCGCGGGAATCCACCGCCGGCGCTCCGGCGTAACCCGCCGCTTGCCCAGCCAACTATGGTGAAAGAATGGAGTGAGATTTGGGGATTGGATGAACGCACGTTATTATCACTCTCAGCGATCGAAAAAAACGTGCATGGTTTCTGTGCTGTGTTCTGTATCTAGGACTATGATAGACTTTTTTTACACTTTCTTATCCCTCAAATTAACTATATTTTTGTTTATGAATTTAAAAACAAGGCAAATTTGCGCAATAATAACTATCTAGTTACATTTCTCGTAATTAAATAAATGCTTATGTAAATTTTTTAGCGACAATAATCTTGGCTGTTGTGAATTTGATGCAAACATTGGTCTAAGTCTAACGAGAGAGACTTGTGTGGCTGCCATGCGCTGCATTTAATTGGCCCAAATAATTTAATTTATTAAATATTTTAAAAATAATTTAAAAAAGATAAGAATAATCAAAACTTAAAATTAAATAAAATGTCAAATAATGAGTATTAAATAAATCATTATCAACCCTTTCTCTTCTCTCCCATTATACAGATCATCCACAACACCATTAACGACCTTTAAAGTCTTGTCCTTCACTTCTCTCACGACCGTCTCAGCCTTTTCCACTTTCTTTTGCAAGTAATGCACCTAAAACTCCATAGCCTTAGCTTTCTCCTATGATTCTTTAAGCGCAACCTCAATAGTCACTCTCTCCATCACCCACTTCTCGGCTTCAACCCCACTATCAGAAACAAGAGATTCCCACTCCACAGCTACTTTCTTCAGCTCAACTATTTGCCTCTCTTGTTCCTCCATTTGTTCCCTCAGCTCTAACTCTCTTGCTCTTCTCCTTAATTTCCTTCATCTCCAAAACCCCAAATTTCCTCTCCAATTCCCTCACCCTCTTCTCGCTCTCCGCTTTCGTCGTCTTCAAGTTCTCCACCTCACTCTCAATGCTCTCAATCTTCACTTCTTTCTCTCTTAAAACCCTCTGAAGCTCCAACCTCTGCCGACGCCGCCCCGCCGTCGGACATGGCAGTGATCAGATCGTGTTGGAGCCTCGAGACTTCAGTCTCCAAATCCGTCGCGATCGCTCCCAATGCCTCCTTGTCCTCTTCGAAACTCTCGATCTCCTTCGCCATCTCTCTCAACCTCTCTTTGAGCTCTGATTCATCGCTCCTCTCCTTCTCGATCTCAATCATCAATTTATTAATCTTCTCTTTCGTTTCTTCATTCTCACCAGCCAATTTCAGCTTCTCTTGTTCCAGAATCTCAACCTTTCGGCTCAGCTCCACCGTCTGATCGGAATTGTAGAAATTCTCCGTCACTTGATCGTCGACGCCATTCATTGCCGTCTCTTCCGCCATTCCTCAAAGCCTTATCCTAAAAAAACGATTATTAAGTTAACATTTTGGCTGCGTTGGGTAAAATTTTTGGTTTTAAATTTTAAACTCAAAAATAAAAATATATTTTTGTTTTATGTTATTTGATTTTTGATTTTTATAAAATAAAAATACTTTTGGTAATCATTTTGTTTTTGTTTTTTTAAAAATAAAAATAAAAATGTGTTTGATAATTTTTTGTTTAAAAAAATAAAAAATATATTTGGTAAATATTTTTTTTTTGAAATTTTATATTTTATTTTCATTTTGTAAACTAAAAATTAAAAATATTTTTTGTGACCATATTTTATTATATTAAAATAAAAAATAAGAAAATTATAGTAAAAATAGATCATATTAATAATATCCAAATAATCTTAAATTTCAAAACTTAATATTTATCCATGACTTAATATCTATCCATGAGATAATACAAAATCAATAAAGTCTACATAGTAAAATAAAAACGTATGAACTAATAATTGTTTAAACTTAAAGTAAAGTATTAAACGAGTCATAACAATCAACTAATGTATTTACTCAATCTCACTATCGTCGACTAGCTCTCCATATATGATCAGTAATTTCATCACGAACATGAGCCATTTCACGTAAATGAGTTCTAGAAATACTGAATTCTACACTATCAGTCAAAGTTTCATCCGTGCTTTGTAAAGTAGTGGCCTGTACTTCAGAATTTCCTTCACCTCCATCAAAATATACACATGCTTCTGCATTTGTCCTTATAAAACTGTGAATCCCACAGCAAGCAATGACAATGTACTTTTGTATTCTTAGATCATATGAATGCATTTGCTTTAGGATTGGAAAGCGAGCCTTCAACACGCCGAAACACCGCTCAATGCCATTTCTCAAGGAAGAGTGTCGATAATTGAAAATCTCTTTTTTTCATATGGGATTAAGATCTGTGTACTGGCCCAAATGATACATTTCCCCTCGATATGGCGAAAGAAAACCAGACATGTTTGTATAGTCAGAATCAACAAGATAATATTTTTTTGATCCAACGATAATTCATGTTAGTTTTTACTTATAGATATTTAATATAAAATAATATCAATCAACCTAATAAGTTTCATAAATACTTACCTTGGGGCGGCATTGGAAATCTATAATCTGGGTTTTTGGCACATTCTAGAAGAATTCGTGCATCATTAGCTGATTCTTCCCATCCTGGGACAACATATGTGAACTTCATGTCAAATGAACATACACACATAACGTTCTGAGTTGTATTTACTTTCCGACCTCGATATGGTATTTGTTAATCAATTGGAACATGCGCAGAAATATGAGTCCCATCTATAGCTCTAACACAATTCTAAAATACAAAATAGATTATTAGATTTTTTTTTATTGAATATTGAAATAAAGGAAAAAAAATAATTCAATTTTTGTACCTTAAAAAATGGATAGTATCTTGGATCGAATCGAATTTGTAGAGGAGTTACATCAAATGAAGGTGGAGTAATTAGTTCTTTGGATAGACGACATATTGCCTTCAAAACCTTCATAAAATAATGAGATGTGGTTGAGGTGGAGTGCTGAAATCGTTCAACAACCACACAATGCCGTTCATTATGGCCAATCACAAATAAGAACATCCACTTGTTCTTCAACAGACATATATAGTGAGTTCTTCAATAATTTTTTTTCCTTTAGAACACCACAAAATAGTTTGAAGACATCTTTGTTCATTCTGAACAAATCATAACACCTACTCCAATGGTCGTGCAATACTTCCATAACGTATTCATTGCCTGAAAGAGCTGAATTTCTACAAAGTTGCTTAGATAGATATAATTGATTATATTCCTCGCAAGCAAAATATAACAAAATCTCTTTAAACTCATCATCTGATTCGTCTAGTAAATTATCCTTGTTGAACTGAGCAATGTTTAAAGACATTTTATCCTGATAGTAGAAAAAACTTTTAAATTTTACATTCAATATATAAAAATATATAAACACTCAAAGTCAAAGTCAAACCATAAAACAAAATAAGCAAAACAAGTCATCGAGTCAATAGCTAAACAAAGTCATCGAGTCAATAGCTAAACAAAGTCATACAGTCAATAGCTAACAAGTCATCCAGTCAATAGCTAACAAGTCATCCAGTCAATAGCTAAACAAAGTCATCTAGTCAATAACTAAACAAATTCATACAGTCAATAACTAACAAGGTCATCCAGTCAATAGCTTAACAAACCCATCCATTTAATAGCTAAACATTACTAAATTTAATAGCTAAACAAAGTCATCTTGTTCATAGCTAAACAAAGTCTAAACTTTTCACTTCAAATTCAGCAACCAATCTATTATTCTATGCTCTGGCATCTTTAGAAACAATGTTCTGAACACCTCGTTCTCAAACTTCTCAATAGCTTTTGCGTATACTTCTCCACTAATTCCATCAATTGGATTAAGAGCTTCAACACTCTCATCCAATAAGTAATGTGATACAGATGTTGCCATTGATCTCTCTATCAATTCTGTCTTTTGCTTTGCAGTTTCATTATATGTTGCCAGTGCATCTGCCAAAGCTGATAAGAACTTTGCTCTTTTTACTGATCGAGAATTCGAAGTGGCTATTGATTTACTACCGTCTTCATAAAAACCACTTTCTTCATTCCTAGTAGAAGGACTTATCGATGTTGCATCATCATCATTAGTATCTCCGTCATTGTCATTAGAAGGACTTCGAGTTGAAGGATGAGCATTGGAACCAGTTGCAGTAGTATCACCAAAGATAGTGCATAATTTCTCATAAAACTTACAACCTTTCTTTCTAAATCTTTTAGCAGACTTGTTAACCTACATGAAATGAAATTATATTGATAAAATATACCAATACCTATTAAAATAAAATAAGCATAAAATCCATTTTAAATAATTTTTACCCGAATAAGTCTATCCCAAACTTCATCAGTCGCACTAACTTCTCCAGTCACTGCATTGCATCCCATACCAGTCTCTTTTAGTAAAGACTTAAAATCCTTATGCTTTTGCTTTAATTGATTGTATTTGTTCCTTAGTTGCATATCACTATTATTTCTTTTTGCTCGTGCACAAAACTCCTCCTTTATATATTTCCATGATTGCTTTGTAAATATTGTGGTATTCTTATTTCCCTTTAAAACTTCTTCATCCATAAGTTCGATGAAAATTTTTTCATGCCTTTGAGTCCAAACAGAAGCCTATCATTGTTCTCAATAATAAGAACTTCATTATCAATACATGCCATCTAGGTAAGACCTAAGGATTTAATAAGAATTCTAAATGGAAATACAAAACTATTCCTAAAGAAACAACAATTTCAAGAACAACAAGAATTGAAAAGCTGATTTAGTTATAATTACCAAGTAAATATTAGATACAATCAAATCATGTGTGGAAAGAGTTTCACTGAACACAAATAAAAGTTCAAGACATTTATTGTACAAATAACTCGAAAAAGTTACTATATAGCATCATACTTAATGTGTGTATACATACATACATATATATATATATATATATATAACTAAAAGAACTTTTAGTAATAAATTAAAAAAACGGAAAAAATACAAGAAAGAGTATGATTAAGTTATCCTCAAGAGTAGCAGAATTACAAACTACAGCTAAACGAGCAAAAAAGATATTAATTACAGTTAAACAAAGTTGATATCACCACACAGCTCCATGTGACATATGTCACCTTAGACTTTCCAAACACAATAGTCTTCTCAATCATTAACACCCCACATATTTGAAAAATAAAAATAAAAAAACCAAGCAAACTCTGCTTCATTTATTAAACCATAAATTTCTGGCCACTTTACAATGCAGAACTAATTATCCAATGTCTCACTACTTTCTTGCACATCACATACCGCAAGGGAAATAGAGTAAGGTGAAGTCTTTTCCTTTGAACCAATTCAAAAGTATTAATCTTTCTAAGATAAACCAGATAACAAAAACCTTAATTTCTTTTAGGAACATGCGATTTCTATTTAGAGGTTCTCAAAAAGAAAATAGATCATCTAAATTAGCCAAATCATGATAAGGATTTTAGCAAGGAAAGACTCCTGAATTTTCATACCAGGATTAGAAGCAGCAAGAAAGAAATTTTCTAAAATGTTTTAACATATGAATCACACGGAAAAATCAGAATTAATGGAATAATATTAAAAAGATGGTTTCAACCTAAGCTTGCTCCTGTTTTCAGTGGCAAACCAGAAGAGATAAACCTATCCCAGTTTCGACTAGGATAGAGCAATTTAGAGCAGCAACAACAAAATTAGCACAACTAAGAAACCAATTAATTAATAGATAATACCAAGCATAAAAACTACACAACCAGTTGTGCATGGTTCATTCAAAATTGGAAATTGGCAGCCTTCACTATCATCATCATCAAATTTACAAGATATTATTAGCTAGAAGCAAAAACTAAGAATTGAGAAAATGAGTGACTCTTTACTATTGAAATGTAAAGTGTAGAAAGACAAGTGTATAAAACACGTATTTATACTCAGTAGAGTAATACTGCAACAATTAACTTCTGCAAGTTGATATAACAGAAGATGGTTAACAAGTTTGATATATAATATAACAAACAAACTTCTTGTAATTACTGAGACAGTTATTCCAGGCATGGTTGCTGGGTTGGATAATGGAATCAGAATAGGAGTGATGAGAAAATTAAGAACATAGTGAAATTTAGAGAGTTATTCTTGCCATGGTTATTAATTAAAGTCATCACATTAAGGAACCATGGCAAATAATATGAATGATGAAACTAAAGCAAAAGACACAAGAAAATGAGAGAGAGAGAGTTATTCAAGTAGTGGTTTTTGAGTCACGGAAATGAATCAATGGCAGAGTATAAGAGTATATGAGTATATATATATATATATATTTATATATATATGACTGGCAAGTCATGATCATGAGGCAAAACAATCAAAACCCATATCAGAAAAACCAACAAATTAAACAAAAATAGCAGAAAATAATAATAATAATAATCGAGTGATCAGTAATGTATGTGGGACATTGAAAGTATTAACCATTAGTCATAAGATAATCAACATATCTAGAAATAAAAATAAACCATTCTTGAAGCACTTCTGAGTTTAGTAGGAATATATTAAAAACAGTAGAGTTTATCACTTACTTCAACATCTGAGTTCAGTTTGCAATATCATCCACAAAATTTCTAAACATTAAAAACTAGTGATCGTACACTTTCAAAATATCCATAACTCTTGAATTGTGAATGCATATACAAACGACACAACACCGATTGACACGAAACAACAAGTTACAGAGACCCGCATACGAATCATCGCCCTAGAAGCAACAAGTCATGTAAAAGCACAATCCCATTTCTCGATCCATCAAAAAGCATTACAAAACTATTGAGGATTCGAGAATCATTATCAGGGTTTCTTAGGGAATAAAAATGAGGCAAACAGTCGCTACTCTGTAAGTTCTGTGAGTAAAGCATGCATATGATGCAAATACAAGTATGAGAATAACACTTAATATGTAGCACAAAACCTAATCCCTAAAAAATAATAAATAAATTCATACCTTACTTGAAAAATCCAACCCCTAAGAATCTGATTTAGTCAGTACGCCATTTTTATATGGATCCAAGAACCTTTACAATGCAAATATAAGATATCAAAAATATTAGAGAGAAGATTCTTATTGAGAAAAAAATAGGTCGTTCATATGATGGAGAGGATAAAATGGGGATAAAATGGTACTTGAAGTAGCCATGAAAGCTAATAGCAAGTGATAGTAGAGTAGATAACAATGGAGTCTCTGAGGAGAACCGGAAAACTAGAGTCTCCGATGCGAAGGTTGGAGAAGAAAACTGTTTAAAAAAAATATGAAAGTATAAAAAAGTTATTTTCAAAATTTTATTAAAGTTTTAAAAAATAAGAAACCAAATTGAACTTACCAAACGTGTTTTGCATTATATTTCCATTTTTTTATTTAAAAAAATATAAAATTACTTTTTTCATAGTTACCGAACAGGCCCTTTGTTATTTGAAATTTGAGTTTTAGTTTAACATTTTATTTAATTTTAAGTTTTAAAAATTCTTATCATTTTTAAAATATATTTTAAATCATTTAAAAATATTTAATAAATTAAAAATTATTTGGGCCAATTAAGTGCGGCCACGTGATAACCACATAGGTTTCTGGTTAGACTTAAGAGCCAGGGATCAACATCTGCACAAAATTCATAACGGCATGCATTATTCCAGCCAAATTTTTTTACATAAGCATTTAAGTGCAACAAATCTAACTAAATAAGTATTATTGTCACAAATTTCCCTAAAGACAATTAAATTTTTGTGCTTATGTTTGCTCGCGTTCAACTGCAACGCTGGCACTGTTGTCGTTTTAATTATTGAGTATCAATAATTTAACACAAAATCAATTCAATTCACACATTCAGTGCTAAAATATAACACATCTTAAAGAAAATTTTCCCAATAGTAAGTTGAATGTTTTCTCGTACATACTAAAAGTTGATTTGAATAAGAATATATAAAATACATCATCATCTAAATTTAGATAAGCAATAAATAATCATTTTTGCTTTTAAACATCGATGAAAAATTCTAATACACAGTTTTAATTAATAATATTACCATTAATTAATTTTTAAAATATTTAATTTATTATATCAATTTGCATCTTAAAATACTAATACACATTAAAACATAATTAAAAGTATTATACTATATATAACTCTTTTTTTTAGGTCATTCAATTCAATGGAGTCGGTGTTACTGTTTCATATATTAAATGAGATTCATTCCGCCCTAATATAATATATTATTTTAGATTTTTAATCAATTTCAAATTTTAAAAAAACTTTTATTTTTAATCTAATTAGTAAAATTTATAATTTATTTCGGTGTGAAAATCAATTAACCACTCTACACAATAAAATAAAATATAACATTGTTTCTAAATTTGTTTTATTTTTTTTAACTTTGGATGTAAAATTAAATTTTAGATTGATTAAGATTTTTTTATTTATGTAAATAATTTAATTGTAATAATGTTATTACAAAATAAAACAGAAGAGGGACCAAGCGTAGGTCCAAGTTCCCAAAGCACACTCACTCTCAAAGCTCCATCTAAGAAGATTGTGAGCATTTTGCAGATTAGATTGAATCATACAAATTGATTGGGATTAATTAGATAGATTTTGAACACCTCTAACACCTTTTCCAATTTACGAAAAAATATATGACATAATTTAGATGCCTGAGTCAGCTTATTTTCACTGTTTTAAAAGGTGACGCAACTTACACCACTTCAATATAATAAATAATTGCAAATATTAGTTAAACAAAAATCTTTAGCATATAACATAACAAAGACTATGTTAAACTAATAAAACTAAGAAAAATTTGTAGTGAAATTTAGTAAGCAGTCTAAAAAATTATACTTAAATCACTAGTAATTTTTTTGGCGACAAAAATTAATAAAGAGTCTAAATGATTGTACTTAAGTCACTAAGTAGTTTTTAATGGTAAACATCAGTAAGTAGTCTAAAATGTTATACTTAATTCGCTAAGTAATTTTTTATTGTAAAAGTCACATTTTACACAAATTTTGTCTCAATTTTAATTAATTAATAAAAACTTAAAAATATGTGTTTCTAATATTAAAAAAATGATTTAAAATCTGTTTTTGAAGTAAGATATAATTGAAAAATTTTAACAGGAAAGAATTATTGTATTTTAATAATACTAAGTTTTATAATTTTCTAAAACTTAGTTTTATTAAAAATTAAATAAATTTTTCATGTTAGAAATTTTTAATTTTTTTTAATTTTTAAAACAGATTTTAATTCATTTTTCAATGTTAGAAACACATTTTTTTAAGTTTTTATTAATTAATTAAAATTTAGATAAATTTGTGTAAAATCACTACTACAATAATAACCTTTAACTTCGATTTTTTAGGCTAATAGACTTCAATTCTCGCTGAAATAGGAACCGAAGTCTATCCATGCGAAGTTAAAAGCCTTACAATAATTGAAGTTAAAAATTAAGAATAGACTTCGATTATTACATAAAAACTGAAGTCTATTCATACATTTAATTTCAGTTTTTATGTAATAATCGAAATTAAAGGGTTCCAGCGTGAATATTTAAACCCTTTAACTTCGGTTATTACATAAAAACCGAAGTTAAAAGTGTGAATAGACTTCGACTTTTATGTAATAACCGAAGTTACAAGGTTATTTAAAAAAGTATTTATTTGTTTTGTAATAATTGAATTGTATACATATTTTTGTTTTGTAATAACCAATATATATATATGTTTCTGTTACACCCAGATTCCGAGACAAGAGGTTATGGCCCCGAAAACTGGGCTTGTCAGGTGTGAGCTCGAAACATATGAAAACATCTTTTGGTCCAGCTGTAAAATCTATGAAGTAAAACTACGACCTCGAAGATGTGTAACCTCGGGATATTTTCTGAGTTCGAATGGCACGACACTGGGATACATCTGTTACCGTTTGTCTTCAGATAAAACAGTCTGAGCTTGGGAAGTGCAACCTCGAGTGTGATAGCTTTGATAGTATCTATCTACTCCGAGCATGTTCTGAAGTTGGGTGGCAAGTTCGTAATAGTTCCATAAGTCTTGACAGTCACAATGCCGATTGCTGATCTCGAAGACCTGATGAGTCACATGGGATAGCCCGTTACGTGTGAACATATTTATTGTTGTGTAATCCCAATATTTAAGGGATACCATTTAATCTGTTATCTATTCCTGATCCTTAGGGGACATTTCCATGTATGTAGAAGATATTGCATTTGATGTCATTATTTGAATTGATGTACAGAATATCTTCCCGAAATATGTGGGAATGAACTTTGTAACCTTCCCTATAAATAAAGGAGGAATAACCACTTGTAAGGGATCGATTTCTTATGGCCTGAGAGAAAGCTCTGGGTAATTCATCTCTGAAGAATTTCTAGAAAACTCTAAGTCTTAATAATATAAACTCGTGGACTAGGAAGAATTAACTGCTGAACCACATAAAAACCTTCTTGTTTTTCTTCATTATTCATTCGCTTCATAGTTTACATTGTTTAATTGCTCTACGATTTAAGTTGACGAAAAACGACGTCAACAGTTTGGTGCTTTCATTGAGAGCATTAAACAGTACGTGTGTAAGTCTATTCAGTCGAAGAAGCCTCCCTGAATCAACTATGGCCGCGAATGATCCCAATGTTCCTGAGGAGGAAATCTTAGAGGAAGCTGACTACCCTCGACGTGCTGGAAAGCAGCCCATGATGAATTCGAACCCTGATAAGAGGAGTGGGTCCTCTGACTCTCGAGGACCACCAGCCCCAGGGACGACGAGGACATGTATTATAATCCAGAATGGTATGTCCCTATTGTGGAGCTTGAAAATCGTCAACTGCGAAAGTAGTTGGCGGAGGCCAAGAAACATAACGAGGAGCTGGTCAGATTGGCTGCCGATGCACAGGCGGCTCAGTCCCCACCTCTGCCAGAGGCCCAAGCTCCGCCTCCACGAGATGTTCATGCTCCACCACGCAGGCCTCGTGGGCGACCTCGCAAAAATGCTTCCACCCAAAGAACAGAGCAACCTCCGCCACCTGTGGAACAACATGCTCCCTCAAGGCCCCAGAGAAGTACTCGGGCTGGAGCTCCTGCCAACTCAACTGCAGAGGTACCGACCGAGATAGGGAATAACCAAGCCCCCACGGAGGCTCGGACCCAAAATCCTGATAACACGCAGAACGTTCCTGAACCAGCTCAGGAAAATTCGGGACCTTCTAGGCCCTGTAATGGATGGCGGCCACCATCACCCATAAGGCACCCACCATCGCTGATAAGGTATCCCTCACCAACTCGGAGAAACACGCAACCGGCTCGGGGTGATAGGGAAAGGAGAGCTAGGCACAAACATGGGAATGGGGAGACTGCTAGGGAGCATAGAGGCACCCAACCCATGAGAAGCCAAATGTCTCAGTCTCATACTATCGAGACAAGGCAACCAGAAAGGAACCCATCTCGAAACAATCGCGCACTGAGCCATGTCAGTGAAGGCTCGGAAGACAGGAGATCGATCAATATGTATGACCAAGGACGCAGAAATACTGGGAATCGAAGGGATCACCCAGATTTACGAGAACGCTTGAACCAAAATCAGGGTTATGATAACCCCTCGAACCCAGACCTGAGAAATCACCTCAATGGATGCAAGAACCCTATGCAGAGGCACGAAGCTGGAATTGTGATCAACGATAACCAGTTTCAAGTCAGTCCCCTCGTGGATCCAGTCCAAGAAAGGATCAAACAACTGGAAAGAGCATTTAGGCTCTTACAAAATGAACGAGGTCGGGATCAAGACGAAGAGCTCGACGAGGAACTCGATCCCTTCGCCCCCCATATTTCCAACACCCTATTTCCTCAAGGATTCCGAATTCCTCATGTCCCACCATTTTATGGGAATTCCGATCCGTATAGTCATTTGAGTACGTTCAATACAATTATGAGAGCGAGTAATGTGGGCTACGAGCTCAGATGCATGCTGTTTCCAGCCTCGCTCACAAGACCAGCAAAAAACTGGTTTGAAAAATATAAGAGGCATTCGATTGCTTCTTGGGATCAATTTTCTAGAGATTTCAAGAAGCAATTCAGGGCCATGATTGGAATAAGGCTTGAGGTGTCTGCCTTAACCAATGTCCAACAACAGCCGAATGAAACATTAAAAAGTTACCTTACAAGGTTCAATTTGGAAGTCGCCCGAGCTCGTGACGTAGATGACAGTGGCCATTTAATGGTTGTCTGAGCTGGAGTAATGCCTGGAAGCCCTCTCTGGGAAGATATGTAGAGGAAACCCGTGAGGTCCTTAACCGAGTTCAATCAACAAGCTCAGAGGTTTGTTAATGTAGAAGAGGCGAGGTCAACATTGAATATGGCCTCTCAGCCCGTAACTACAACAACAAACGTAAACTCTGCCTCAACCTCGGTGGATCCTACGGCCTCAAAACCTCCTGTGGATAACCCTTCTAAAAGAAAGAAGAATGAAGGGAATAATCCCGAGGAGGAAGGGGGAAAGAAGAAGAAAGGGGAAAGATATTTCTCTGTGTACAAAGTGTATACCGAACTCAATGAGTCTCGGGAGAATATCTACCTAGCTAATGAAAACCAGGTCCCTTTCAGGCGTCCGGACCCCATGAGGAACCAGAAAGCGAAGAGAGACTCCAGCAAATACTGCAGATTCCATAGAGACATCGGACATACAACCGATGAATGCAGGCAACTGAAGGACGAGATTGAAGGCCTGATCTCGTGAGGGTATTTCAGGCAATATGTAAGGAACCAAAACCCCAATCAGACTTCTACCAGCCAGAGGGTAGTTGCAGCACCGTCTGCCCAAAACAGTAACTCCCAAACAAGGGAGGATGAGCGGCCCCCTCCGATTGATGGAGAAGATGTCGTAACCATCTCGGGGGGACCTCATATTGCAGGATCGGGCAGGAACGCCCAAAAACGATACGTGAATGAGCTAAAAACTGGTGACGGGTCCCCTACGAACTGGAACCCAGGGCTCCGAAACACCAGAGGGTTGAATCTCAACCTATAAATTTTACTGAGGATGACACATCTCATGTGCAGTTTTCTCACAACGACCCGCTGGTCATCACCCTTCAGCTCGCGAACAAGAGGGTTCACCGAGTCCTGGTTGATAACGGGAGCTCAGTGAATATCCTCTATAAGGCCACCTTAGAAAATATGGGACTCACGCTTCGTGACCTAAAGGCTTGTGCAACGACATTGTACGACTTTTCAGGAGAAGGGATTACCTGTATGGGATCCATCGAACTCCCTGCAACCTTGGGAGACTACCCGGTCTCGACAACCAAGATGATGGAATTCGTAGTAGTGGGTCTACCATCGGCCTACAACGTACTGCTCGGTAGACCCGCCCTAGTAGGGCTGGGGGCAGTTTCGTCTGTAAGGCACTTGAGCATCAAGTTCCCGAATTCTAGTGGCATC
Source organism: Humulus lupulus (assembly GCF_963169125.1). NCBI lineage: Eukaryota > Viridiplantae > Streptophyta > Magnoliopsida > Rosales > Cannabaceae > Humulus > Humulus lupulus. Next base: position 84,535,653 of record NC_084793.1, on the reverse strand, counting down.
GAGACACTGAAAGGAGACCAGTTCATAGGAAGGGAATGCTATAGCATTTCCATTAGAGGAAAGAAACAGACAAGTGCACAAACACTTGTCATAATTCAGAATAAGGATGGGACAGTCTTCGAGATAGACGAAGAAATTGATCCGAGAATAGAGGAAATAGTTGACCTCGAGCCATTAGAAGAGCTCGAAGAGGTCAAGCTCAAAGAAGTAGACCCCCCGAAGATAGTGAAGGTAGGGAAAAACCTTCCAGAATAAATGAAATACCAATTAATTTGCTTTTTGAAAAAGAACCAGGATGTTTTCGCATGGTCACATTCAGACATGGTAGGAATAAATCCGAATGTGGTAAGCCATGCTCTAAATATTGACAAAAGCTTCCCCCCGAAGTAGCAAAAGCGAAGACTCCTGGACGACGACAGGAAGACGGCCCTAAAGGAAGAGGTCGACCGGTTAAAGGCAAACCGATTCAGATGAGATGCCTTCTACCCCGATTGGGTCGCCAACCCGGTACTAGTTCTGAAACCTAACGGGACATGGCGAACCTATATTGATTATTTAGGCCTCAATAAAGTTTGTCCTAAGGACTTCTTCCCCTACCTCGGATCGACCAGCTCGTAGATGCCACAACTGGGCATGGACTTATGTCATTTATAGATGCCTATTCTGGATATAACCAGATTTCCATGCACGCCCCAGACTAAGAGCATACGAGTTTTGTGACAGACAAATGACTATATTGCTACAATTTCATGCCGATCGGACTCAAAAATGCTGGAGCACATACCAACGACTTGTAAACATGATGTTCTCTGAACAAATAGGTAATAACATGGAAGTTTAGGTTGATGATGTGTTAGTTAAATCTAAACATAACAGTAAGCATGTGGACGACCTTGAAGAGTGCTTTGCCGTGTTACGGAGGTACGACATGAAGCTCAACCCCCAGAAGTGCTCTTTTGGAGTGCCGTCAGGAAAGTTCCTAGGCTTCATTGTGAACGCCCGGGGAATAGAAGCTAATCCAGACAAGATCCAAGCTTTAATTGATATGCCCTCACCTCGAAAGCATAAGGACGTCCAAAGTTTGACTGGGCGGATGGCGGCACTGAGTAGGTTTATCTCGAAATCTACAGATCGCTGTCTTCCATTTTTCAACCTTTTGATGGGAGGCAAAAAATTCGAGTGGACAGAAGAATGCAAGCTAGCTTTTCAGGAGCTCGAGAAGCACCTCACGGAGTCTCCTATCTTGTCGAAACCTATCATGGGTGAAGTTTTGTACATATATCTCACTACGACCGAGCGCCATTAGTGTCGTGCTCGTTAGAGAAGAATAGAAGGTGAAAAAACCAGTATACTATGTTAGCAAAAGGTTACTGGGGGCAGAATCGAGATACCCCCTAATGGAGAAGTTGGCTCTCAGCCTAATCCACTCATCTCGAAAGCTCCGACCTTACTTCCAGGCGCACCCCATCCATGTGCTAACTGATCAACAACTAAGACAAGTCTTATCCAAGCCAGAAGCCTCAAGCCGATTACTAAAATGGGCCGTTGAACTCGGAAAATTCGAGATTACCTACCATCTGAGGACAACCATAAGAGGACAGGCCCTAGCAGACTTCATAGTGGAATGCACTGGAATGACTAACGATGAAGTTATAACCCCAGCCCGCGAGCTGTGGAAACTTTATGTTGATGGGTCTTCCAATGAAAATGGGTCGGGGGCAGGAATAATACTGATCACCCCAACAGGAAGTCAGTTTCACTCCACTTTGAGATTTGACTTCGAAGCGTCAAATAATGAGGATGAATACGAAGCTCTACTGGAAGGACTTCAAATAGCCAAGGAACTCAAGGCTAAGGCAATACATTGCTACAGTGACTCCCAATTGGTGGTTAACCAAATCTTAGGGGAATACCAGGCTTGTGGGACGAGAATGGCCGCATATTTAGAAAAAGCAAACGCAGCACTCGAGCATTTCAAATTTTACACGATAGAACAGGTTCCCCAAGAGCAAAATTCAAATGCAGACGCCTTAGCCAGGCTTGCCACATCCACTGAGGTTGACGAGCTGAATATCGTGCCAATCGAACATCTATCAACACCCAGTATAAGCGAGCCTGAATAGGAAGATGCTTGCATGATTAAATCTGAGCCAACTTGAATGACACTGATAATTGAGTACCTTGAAACCGACATTCTCCCAGAAGAACGGACCAAGGCTCGAAAACTGATGTATCAGATTCCTAGGTACACCATTGTGGATGGAAGCCTATATAGAAGAGGATACTCTATGCCATTACTCCGATATGTGATTCCACCCGAGGCTAAGAAGGTCATAGAAGAGATTCATGAAGGATTCTGTGGAGACCACACTGGGGGGCATAGCCTATCCAAGAAAATCATACGCCAATGGTACTTCTGGCCTACCATCAAAGCAGATTCATTTGATTACGTTAAGAAATGCAATAAGTGTCAATGGTTTGCCACAATCCCTCGAGATCCACCTTCCGAGCTAACTATGATGACCTCCCCATGGCCATTTGTAGTTTGGGGAATCGATCTCATAGGCTCGTTGCCAATTGGCAAAGGCGGAGTCAAGTACGCAGTAGTCGCAGTAGATTACTTTACAAAGTGGGCCGAGGCTGAGCCTCTGGCGGCAATTACCTCGAAAAAGTCTTGGACTTCGAGGTAAAGAACATCATCTGCTGATATGGGATGCCAAGGAAGATAGTGTTTGATAACAGTACTCAATTCGATAGCGACTTGTTTACCAACTTTTGCGAGAAAAATGGGATAATAAAAAGCTTCTCCTCCATGGCCCATCCCCAAGCGAATGGCCAAGTCGAGGCTGTAAATAAAACCCTGAAGAGTTCTCTGAAGAAAAAGTTGGAAGAAGCTAAAGGGAAATGGCCCAAAGAGTTGCCCTAAGTTTTGTGGGCATATCGAACCACAGCCCGTACTTCAACGGGACATACCCCTTTTTCTCTGGCATATGGATGCGAGGCTATGCTGCCAATCTAGGTCGAAATACCCACCATTCAAACCCATGCTTATGATCAAGCCTCGAACAAATCCCAACTTGAAGTAAGTCTGGACCTGATTGAAGAAAGAAGGGACGAGGCTCAGCTAAAAAATGATGTATACCAGCAGCGAGCTACCCGGTATTTCAATAAGAGGGTTTGACATAGAACATTTGGTGTGGGCAATTTGGTGCTGAGGCGTGTGTTCTTGGCTACACGGGACCTAGCTACTGGCGTGCTCGGGCCCAATTGGGAAGGACCTTATCAGATCGAATCAGTTATCCGACCTGGCGTCTACAAGTTGGCAAGATTGAATGGGAATTTGGTACCACGAGCATGGAATGGCGAACATTTGCGACCTTACTATCAATAGTATAGGAACAATGACACCTGTAACCATGTTTGTCTATCTTTGCTATGTTTTTGTTAACAAATTGTTCAATTTCGAATAAACCTCGTTTTCGTTTGATTATGCTGTATTTTTTGCAAACTTTCTTGATTTAATAACCTATGGTTACACTCATACGATATTAAGGGGGCATTAATGGTATATATACCGTCGACTTGAAAAAATAAAATAGCATATTCGAAAAGCATAAAAGTGTTTGGATATAACCAAATACGCGAGCTAAGATAGTTTGGACATAACCAAATTATTAAAAATAAAAGTGTTTGGATATAACCAAATACGCAAGATAAAATAATTTGGGCATTAAAAATAAAGTGTTTGGATATAACCAAATGCGCGAGCCAAGATAATTTGGATATAACCAAATACGTGATCTAGATATAACTAGATTAAGAATATAATGTATGGATTACAAACCAAACACAACCTGAATAGGTTTGGAACAAACTAGCTAAAACTAATCGACAGTAAGTTGGAACATAATTTACTTCAAGCTAAGTCAAGATCGAGGCTGGAATATCTTGCAAAAAGATAGTTTCGACCTCATAACCTTGGGGAGCTACCCAAGGACGAGGAAAATTGACTAAAAAAGAAAGATCTAACTAAACCACCTACGTTACACGCCATATAAGTACCTTCGGGTGCATGGTAAAAGTAACTTTTGACCTTGACAAATAACGAGATCGGACACGGATACGTCGAGTAAACTATGCATGAATGCATCAAAGCTTGAGCTTAAAATCCACCACATGTTTGTATGAATAAACAGACATAAGGACACTTAATATGAATTGCTTGAAATATTTTGACTTAAGAAATAAAAAGCAAAAATATTAAAATAAAGTCAAACATGATTATCATAAATAAAAGAAAAAATAGCTCTTAAGAGAGCTATAAATTGTCTTGGCCTCAGGGGCATAAAAAACAGAGGATAAAAGTTATTACAAAAGATTCAAAGAGACGCATCCCCGGGTCGAGATTTAGGAGGGAGGAGCATCCTCCTTAGCCTTCTCAGCATCCTCCTTGGCTCTCTCTGCCTCATCCCGAGCAGCGTCCTCCGTGTCGAGACGAGCCTGCCACTTGGCCACGAGTTCTGCCTCGAAGGAGCCTAGGAAGCAGGTATCGAGATCGGCATTACTGGCCCAGATGCTATACATGGCCAGGTCGACTGCTCGATCATTCTTCTCCTTAAACTCTGCAAGGAGACGAGCCTTTTCACCCTCCATTATCTCGAAAGTGGCCACCTTCTCCTCCTCAAGCTTGGCATTGATCCTCTCAAGCTCCGCGAGCTGGGCATTCACCTTCTCGAGCTCGGCTGTCTTGGCCTTTATTTGTTCAGCTTCAGCCTCCATCTTTGCCTTTGCGGCCTTGAGCTCATCAATAAGCTTGAGTTGGAGATCCTTCGACTCCTGGGCATAGGACATGCTCGAATGGACCTCATTGTTCAACTTATAATTACGCTGAGCAGAGACAGCAAGAACTTGACACACAAAGAAATCAAATTAGAACATACAATAAGTACAAGTACAACTAATAATAAGATGAGGGAAGTTACCGCAGCAGTGAGCTCGATACTCTTGTCATAAAGTGTATTGCAGTCCTGAGCATTGTTAAAAAACTGTCACTGAGGGGCATCAAAGCCACCAAAGCTCTGGCCCACTCGGGACAAAATGTCCAAGCCAAGTGTAGCCCCATGGGGCCCGACAGCATTGTCGATTACATACTCATCGACGTGAGTAGAAATCGACAACATGCGTGTTGTGGAGGCTGAGGGCTTTTTCAGGGGTAGGCCAAGTGTTGAGTAAACCATGATCGAAGGAGGCTAGAGCTCGACCGTAGTGGATGCTTCGACCTGAGGATTCGGATCCACAGCTGGGCTCGTAACATTTGGAGCTGGTGGAGGAGGAGTCTTCTCAGTCCACTTAAGGACCTTGGCAGGTCGGTCTGATTTTCGTGAGCCTCTCGGGCGCTTACTCCTCTGGGCCCCCTCGCCACTAGGGAGCACGGTTGCAAGGTCGGAATCCATAGCACCTGCACAATTACACCACATTATAAGATATTCCAAGACAAAAAATTTAGCGTGATGCATATAGGCAAGGAATAAAAAGACAAGTAGAGAGAAACCTAATTGGAACTCTCCCCCGATCTCATGCTCGGCGACCACGTAATTCCCCCATCTTCAGAGGAGGCGGGGGGAGTATCTTCCCAATACGTAGAAGTCAACCTCGAAAGGTCTCTATAATTGTTTGTCCCATATTGAACGACTATTCTGTTCCATACCTCGTTCAGACTATACATAGTGTTATACCCAAAAAATAGGAGAATGCATCCTAGGAGGCTAAGGAGAGTGGTCCTAGGAGACCCCAAGGAGGATGTGGTCCTAGGAGACCCCAAGAGAGTGATCCTAGGAGAACTCAAGAAAGTGGTCCTAGGAGACCCCAAGGAGGATGTGGTCCTAGGAGACCCCAAGGGTGTGTTTGAGGTAAGCCTCCCAAGGTTTCCTAAGTGTTGGCTTGAACGTGTCCAAGGTAAGTAGCTAAGGAGGAGGAGTCCCATGCAAGCCAAGAATGGAGACTTAGATTTTGCCAAGGAGAGCCTACACAATGTCCGATCGGACATAGTTGGGAGATGCTAAAGGGGAGTGCTTCAGGCTTGTCCAAGGTGAGATGTCAAGGAGGATACCTTGGACCACCTTGGTCCAAGGAGAAGGCAAGAGGAGGATGCCTTGGACCACCTTGGTCCGAGGAGAAGGCCACAAGGTCCGAAGGGACCTTGAATGGAGGAGGTATGCTCAAAGTTGTCCGAGGTGAGAAACAAGAGAATTGCCTCGGACCTACCCAAGGTGAGGAGCCAAGCTTACATGACCTTTGGTCCGAGGAGAGCCATGCATATACCACCTTTGGTCCAAGGAAAGCTTGAAGGAGTAATCAACATGCATGTGAGACTACGTCAAAGTCCCCAGAACGACTCTAGCAAGAATTGGTCTAGGCACCCGGGAATCTCTCACTCCTCACTCAAATTGAGGAATCAGTTGTATTTTAAACATTTATTGTAATATAAATATAAGATGAATAATAAAATATCCCTATCTAAGGGGGATATCAGTTGAGTATCCCAGGCCTATAAATAGAGGGCTTATGGGATTAGAGAGGGGCTTCTTCTGCTTCTTCTTTCTAGAGAGAGAAAATTTGGTTTGTGTATTCTAGAGAGAGAAAGTGCTGATATTTGAGAGAACTCTTGTATTTTCACAATCTGTACTGAAGAAACTCAATTGGCTCAGTCCATCTGATCTTGAGTATAGATCTATAAATCACAACTCTAAGTGGATTAGGCTATTACCGACAATCGGGGCTGAACCACTATAAAAATCTCTTGTGTGTTATTTACTTTTCTTGTTTATACCGTCTGTTGTCGTTTACATTCTCTTGGAGGCTTGTGTATTTGACGTTCTCACGTCGTTGGCTAAAAACGCAGTCAACACATAGTGTCATACTTCCCGACCAACTATCGAACCTATGAACCCTCTCATCTACCCAGGACCATACATAAAAATGGTCCCTATCATCCTTACACAAGACTAATCTGTCGGGCCTATGTTTAAGTAGTGAGGGAGACCATAAGTCCGAGCTAAGGATGACCATACCTCTGTCGCTCGAGCTCGAGGCCTCATCATTGGCCTCGTTCCCCGATTGCGGACTCCTGCGACGTCGAGCTAGGGATTGTGTATTAGCACTTCGCCTCGGAGGAAGGCTGCCAGTTGGGAGAGGCATGAGCTCCCACTTGGTATATTTTTTGTTGGACCAGTCGAACGTGGACTGATCCTTCTCCAGGAGGCTATCTTCATGAAGAAGATAGGAAAGGGAGCTCCTGCCGTAGGGAAGTTGGAGCAAAGCCTCCTTATGCTCTTTCATCGCCTCGGTGGGAGTGGGTCGACGGTAGTTGGCTGGAAAAATGAACATATTATGACTAGTATGAGCTTAAGCAAAAACTCGAGCACAAAAATAAGAAATTTTTTATGTACTTACGGATTCGCCTGAACGAGTAGTGTCTAGAAGGAGCCAGGCCATCCGTCCAAAAGAAAGCCTTCTTGAAATCCGGGGGATGGTTGGGTAGATCCTCAAATATTTTCTTCTCCTTGGGATAGCTCGAAAGGTAATAGAAGTTGTCTCCTCCCCGAGCTCGAGAGGGATTGCTTTTCAAGCAAAAGAGATACAGGATCTCCTTTGGTGAAGGTCCTTCCCACTTTAGCTCGTGGTAAAGCGACCTCAGGGCGGAAAAAACCCTATACGAATTGGTGTTAAGCTGGAAAGGGGCGAGCCCAACAAAGTCTAAAAAGTCCTTGAAAAAGGACTTCAAGGGCAATAGAGCCCCTACCCTCATGTGTTCCTGGCTCTAGGCCGCATACTTCAACTTGTTGTCGGGGTTCCCATCTCACGGGGCACGACAACTTTGCTTGTGGGAGGTCAGAGCTCGACACCTCAGCGAGCCTGATAATCTAATGTTGTGGAGGGCCAAGATGTTGGAGATTTTCCCTAATGAAGAAATCAAGCTCCAGTAGTGCTCGGCCTCGAAGAATTCTCTCTTCAAGGTGGGAATGGAGGTTGACTGCGAGGTAGAAGAGGGGTTTGATGATTCTCCCATCAGTGAAAATTGAAGGTCCCCCGGCTTGAAGGCGATTGTCACTCTAAGAGTGGGATCGATGGGAATTGGTCTGAGCTCGGGGTCTGGATCTGGGTATATGGCGACCCTAAGTCTCTTTCTTTTCCCCTCCTCGACCTCGTCGATTTGACGTCGAAAGTGATCTCGGATATCTTCTTGCTCACGCCTTAGTTGGTGCTCCCGAATTAGACGCTGGTTCCGGGTGAAAGGTGACTCCGGGCTCGGAGCCTTCGGTGAGTAAGGAATTGCGAGCTTTGACCCCCACCGCTTTCCCGAGTTCTGCGACATCTAGCAAGAGAGCAATAGGGTGAGGGCCAGGCGAACAAGAAATGAAGAATGAAAATCAGGATGATCTAAGCTTGAATGATCGAGGCTGCTAGGCAAACTCGATCCAAAGGATGAGGCCAGTCTCAGAGCGTGTATTCCACGGAGAGGAAGGAAGGTGGATTTATTTTTGAAGATCCCGATATTTCAGGGAAAAAAGTTGGCGGTTACTCAAAAAGTGATATTTTTGGGAAAAGTGCAATTTAAAAACCCTAATTTTGTACCCAATATCTTGGTGTACAAGATATGTCATCCGAAATTCAAAAATTGAGTAAAAGAACCATATTTGGGTCTTTTACACAGAATCTGGGTTTGGAACCCATGGTATTAGAACTTAAGACTAATATTTATCAGCTGAAACATTCTAGTGTGCAAAACTAGTGAGTGAACCAACAGTGCAACAATATAAACATGCATGAAAACAATGTATATACACGGGCATACGAAGCTATGAACAGAGACTTACACAATGAAGTCGGCAAAAATAGAGAGATTGATGATCGAATAAGCGGTTGCAAAAATGATCTCACGGAGTCGAAGAGGCCAATGTTGCTGTGTCTTTTTGGCTTGGAAAACATGCAAGACCTGGGCAAAGAAGTTTCTGGTTTTTTCTTCTTTTTTCTCTCTGAAAGCTTGAACATGAAAGTAAAGTGGGGAAGATGAATGGGGATATATTTATAGACCCCTGGGAATGTAAAAAGCCGAATTAATCTGGGCCATTGGCCAGATTTCGTATCAGATCTGACGGCCAGGGAAAAATGAGAGGATGGTACCATAAAGTCGGCAGGCGAACAAACGTGGGCAGGTTTCCAAGGCACTCAAGTGCTTTGATTGGTCAATGCCAGACTGACGCGTGTCCACACTCGAGTGTTTTTGATGGTACAGTTTCCAAGAGGAGCAGTTCAAAAGTTTCTTTCTCATAGGATTCGAACTGATACTTTTGAGGGGGCAAAATGTTACACCCAGATTCCGAGACAAGAGGTTATGGCCCCGAAAACTGGGCTCGTCAGGTGTGAGCTCGAAACGTATGAAAACATCTTTTGGTCCAGCTGTAAAATCTCTGAAGTAAAACTACAACCTCGAAGATGTGTAACCTCGGGATATTTTCTGAGTTCAAATGGCATGACACTGGGATACACTTGTTACCGTTTGTCTTAAGATAAAACAGTCCGAGCTTGGGAAGTGCAAGCTCGAGTGTGATAGCTTCGATAGTATCTATCTACTCTGAGCATGTTTTGAAGTTGGGTGGCAAGTTCGTAACAGTTCCATAAGTCTTGACAGTCACAATGCCGATTGCTGATCTCGAAGACCTGATGAGTCACCTGGGATAGCCCGTTACGTGTGAACATATTTATTGTTGTGTAATCCCAATATTTAAGGGATACCATTTATTCTGTTATCTGTTCCTGATCCTTAGGGGACGTTTCCATGTATATAGGAGATATTGCATTTAATGTCATTATTTGAATTGATGTACAGAATATCTTCTCAAAATATGTGGGAATGAACTCTGTAACCTTCCCTATAAATAGAGGAGGAATAACCAATTGTAAGGGATCGATTTCTGATGGCTTGAGAGAAAGCTCTGGGTAATTCATCTCTGAAGAATTTCCATAAACTCTAAGTCTTAATAACATAGACTCGTGGACTAGGCAGAATTAACTGCTGAACCACGTAAAAACCTTCTTGTTTTTCTTCATTATTCATTCGCTTCATAGTTTACATTGTTTAATTGCTCTACAATTTAAGTTGACGAAAAACGACGTCAACAGTTTCATATTATATAACCAAATATTTATTTTAGATTTAATAATTAGAAATCTAATTTAGTTTAATATAAATAATGTTTTATTTCCTTTACTAACATTATGATGATTTAATTTATCACTTGCATAAATAAAATTCATCAAGTTTGTAATCTTATAAAAATATTCATATACTAAGCATTCATTTTTTTTGTCTAAAAAAAAGACATAGTATTCATACCAATTGACATAATTATAAGTAGCTATAAAACTAAATTCACCTAATAATAAATAAGAGTTGTCAATCTTGCTAACCATTCATGTTGTATTGGGAGGAGGTCATCGATCTCACTGTACACACATTTTTCCCATAGAACTGTAAAATTGAAAAATAAAAATTAATGAGCATACTAATTATTTTATAGTTTATCATAAGCCAAAATAAATTATAAACAAACCTACTTTATTTTTTAGGTCACCCACTGCATTTGCTGCCCTTACAAGATCCTGGATGTATTTTAATAAATAGAAACCACATTCATGACTCTTTGGTTGTTTCGAGCACTGAATATTGAAGATCTTTGTAAACTTCTCAAGCATGGAATTTGAAGAAGTTCTTTCGTATGCACTACATTAAGAAATTAAAGATGTAAAAAAATTAATAATTTAAACCTGAAAATTTAAGAAACATAATTTTAAACATAAAATTTACCTCATCATCAGTGCATCAATTTGTGGAGGTCGTTCATGTACTTTTAATGGGTCAAGAAATACGACATTTCCTTGTGGCATAGCGATCATTAGCATCAAATGTTCACTAAAATAATAATTAAGTTAAATTAATTAAATGATTATATGAAAAGAGTAGTTAAAGTAGTTTTAGGTAGTTCTTACTTCACGTTCCAAGGAATAAAGTACATTTGTCTTGGTCTATCCATTGTCATCAACCAATTGACCATAATTGAAGTTGTACGCAAGATTGATGGATGAAATTTGAAGAAAATGAGGAAAAACGGTGGTAAATGGCCAAACCCTCGTTTTTCTCACAGTGAAAATGGAGGTTTTTCTCTCTGTTTGCGGGGTTTCAGCGTTTCGGAAATGGGGGAGAAGCCGAAGTGGTGTGGATATAAGCACCTCTAACTTCGGTTTTTAGCAAAAAACCGAAGTTAAAGGGTTCCGTAATATTTTCTTGCAAAAATGTCCATCCGCCTATTTCCCTTTAACTTCATTTTACGTAAATAACCGAAGTAATAGTTTAATTGCTGTGAGCGCCAAACCAAAATGCGAAGTTAAAATTCTTTCAAAAGCTTTAACTTCATTTTTTATGTTTTTTATAATATCCTTATGTGTAAAAATCGAAGTTAAAACCTATTTTTGTTGTAGTGAATGTGACTTTTCCAACAAAAATAAAATATTTAGCGTGTAAAGTTCAACACTTCAGATTACTTACTGACTTTTGCCGCCAAAAATACTATTTATTGACTTAAGAATAATAATTTAGATTACTTCTTGATTTTTACTGCTAAAAAAATTATTTGGTGATTTAAGTACAACATTTTAAATTAATTATTGATTTTTGTCATAAATTTTTGAAAAACTAATAAATCTTTAAAAATGCAAAGTAGATATTGTGAATAGATGAAAGAGGAAATAAAAAAATAAGCCCACAATCAGGAGATAATTTCTATAACATCATCAAGGCAATTTTATTTCAATAAAACTATAAATTACTTGTATTATATGATGAGCTCAAATACGAAGGAAAATAAACTTAACAAACGGAGAGAAAAATAGAATTGTGTTTCGTAATACCCGATACATGAGTCAAGGCTATTTATATTGATTAACCAAAAGGTCAAAACACTCCCAATGGAAGCCATATAATACTTAGTTAAAATATAGCTCAAAACTTTTAAAATACATAGATGAGCTATAAAACCTTAATATATTACCTCATCAATATCTCCATATATAGTTAAACTTTAGGTTTCTTCAAAAATATTTTAATATTTTCTGCTTTATTTCACCATATATATATATATATAAATAACATATTTATTATTCACCCAATCTCTTTCTTTCTTTATCTCTCTCCATATATTTGGATATCTCTTCTATATAAAAAAATGTGTAGATAATTGAATATTTTTGTTTTAATAGTTTTTAATTTTTTTCAGTTAACTTTAACATAATATTTTTATATTTAACAGTAGATTTAAATAAAATTAAATAAATAAATAATTAAACAAATTAAAATATGATATTTTTGATATATTTACAATGTTAATTAATTAAAAATAATAAAATCATACATTTTATAACTTAAATAAAATTGAATTAAATTTAATATTGTATTAAATATATAATATATAATCTTTTATTGTCTGCCGAATTCAAAAACTACAACAAACATAAACTTAAACAAAAAATAATTAATTAAAATAGCATATTTTTAAGATATTTAATGATAATTTAAATAATTAAATCATATTTATTTAAAAATAATAAATACATACATATCATTTTTTATCTTATAAATTTGTATGATAATTTGTTTTTTATTAAGTAATTGTAGCTATTTTTCTTTATCAAATTCACCAAAAGACATTGCGAGATATATTAGAAACTAAAAATAGTTGATGCATAACATTACTGTCTACACTATAACTTTTTCTATTTTTATTCTATTTCTATTATTAATTTATTTTTAAATATTATTGTATTTTATATGTATGTCATATAGTCATGTAACAATATATCTATGTCAACGTTGTATTTAGATGTCATATATGTATAGATTATGGATATAAATATTTATATATATTATAGAACTATAATTCATTCTATTATATATATATTTAAAAAAAGTCAGTGAACGAGTTTTTATTAAAATTATAGAGAATGTGTACAACTTTAAAACTAAGTGTTTACCAAGATTTTCGGAAACGATATTAATAAAAACTAAGCGAGATTAATGATAAGGGATTTAGAAGATATAAACAAGATTTTTTACGTGGTTGGGGCGTTAATGAGCCTTAGTCCACGAGACAGTTGTATTAGAGCTTGGAAAGTTTATAACAATGGAGTTTTTCTCTTTATTTTAGCTGAGTAACTATATACAAGCAAAAAAAAATCCTTTCTCCAGTGCTCGGTCACCTGTATTTATAGGCTCACAGGAGCACTGGGCTTGGGCCGGGCTGACCTGGGCCCAACAAAGATATAAATACCACTGGCTTCCCTATCGGAAGCCTAATACAAATGATAAAAATATAAAAGACAAACAATGATCAGAGCCCACTGGGGTAGCCCAAAGCCTATATATCACCCGAAAAAATGGGGCTTTTGGTCTGGGAATTTCGAGTTACGAGGCAGATTCAGGGGACAAGATTAGTCAGGGTAGTGGCGGCACAGGTCTGAACTAGCGACTTGCAATCCCGAGGTGACCTTTTCCGTAGGTGAAATGCGGGGAAAATTCCCACGCTTTATGGGGCGGAGTCAGGGTTACAGATGCTTTATTCTGCCAACCCTGAGGACCTGACCCGGATTCGTTTACCTCTGTCCCTCTTCATTTACCGCAAGCCTGGATCATCTACATTGAGCCCGGACCGTTTACCAGGCTTCGGGACCGTCTGCATACATCTCGACCATAACCCCAAATAGTTGTACGTCTCCCGGATGATCGTCCCAGATCATTCTTCCTAGACACCGTTCGGGTCTGGACCCACACTTGGGCCGTCGATGTCGGTCACTCCCTGCCAAACGGGCCTGGGTTGGGCCCAACCCCAATTGCCCAGTTAGTGGGCCTGGACCACCGTCCCGGGCCCAAGGCAGGAAATGGGGATAACATTTACCCCCCAAGCCTTCACCTGGGTCTGCGAGGTGGAGGTTTGCCTTGCTCTCGGATGCTCCACGGTTATCTTCCCAATTCCTGCTCAGAATCGTGGGTCCGTGGCAAGGGGTAGTGCGCACTGGGCGCATGCGGAGCCCAAACCATTTACCAATGTCCGGGTTCGTTTACCGAAGTCCCGTTTCATGACGAGGGACACATGTGTCGCCCAGCGACTGCTGCAACGATGGCACTTGACCTCGAAAGGTCACCTAACCACCTTAAGGGTCGCTAGGCCTAGGCGAGTGCGTCAGCACGGATTCCGAAGCATCCCATCCGCATGGGGGTCCTTCATTAATGCTTCTGCAGTGAGGTGGACCATAGGATGGGGCAACCTTTGAAATTCCTCTCCCCTGGGACGTCGGATTGAAATGGAACGGATCTAGCACTCGAGTGGACTCATTAATGCCCCTGCACAATCCTGGACCGTCCGATGGGGGGTTTCCTATCCGCTGGATCAGAGATCAGGATTTGGGTCTCTATAAATACTCCTCAGGCATTCATTTGAAACTTTTACACTCTCGAGTTATTCTAAGAACTTTGAGGATTTGTTTATGTCCAATCTTGTCGACGACATCTTCCACTGTCTGCTTATTCTGCCGTCGCCTTTTTCTGACAGTTCTAGCACCTACACCTCTGCCTGAGTGCACGTCCTTAGCCTGTCCTATCGACGAGCTGCTGAAACGCCTTCGCCAGTTCAAGACCGAGATTATGCCGTCCTTATCGTCGGACAACCACCATCTTTCACGGCCAGCCATTCATAGTAAGTCCTTCTGTCCTCCGCCTTAGTAGATATATGAACGTAGGTTGTCTTTTTGCTCATATGTTTAGGCTGCTAGAACTTTTTTACGCTTAGCAATAGTGCTAGGAAGGCTGCCTGGTCCGGGTCGCTCCGGTTCTAAATGCTTCTCGGATAGGCGGTCGAACCTATTTAGTAGCCCATTTTTTGTTCCCGATCTGGGTCTCTTAGTTCTCTGGTGAACCCGGACCTGATCCAGAGGGGACTCCAAGCAGTCCATAGGAGGCCCCCCGTACCTTAACCGACTTTCTTGGGTTTCGGTATTGACTGCTTGGTTTGTCTTTTCTTTGCTCCCAGATCATCAGCCATGACGTCGGGTGTCACCCTTCATTCAGAGGAGGAAGTCAACAGGGCCCCCTTCATCCTTCTCGGGTCCCTGACCCCTAAAGGCAACAGATGGGAGATGGACAGGGTACCGAATCTGTTCTGGAACTACCGGATGATGTACGTCCTAGAGAAGCGCCTGGGCATAGAGTCCACTCCCGGACTCTTCCACAACCACCTGGCCAGGAAAGAGGAGCGGGCGCACACCTCCGTGAATGGGTTCGGGGCCTGGAGCGGAGGCCACATCAGTGCGGGAGCCACACTCCCGCTTCACGATTACTTCGTGCGGTTCCTAACATACGTGGGGATCACACCCTTCCAGCTTCTGCCCCAATCCTACCGATTGCTTGCGGGATGGCACATCTTCTGCGCCGCGAAGGAGATCGCGGAGCTGACCCCCGCAGAAATCTTGTACTTCTATAAGATGGAACCGCAGGTCAGCGCCAAGGACAAGACCTTGGACGACTTCTACAGGATGAAGCCATGGGGCAACTACCCAGCTCCTACAAGCGCCTGGAAGCATCCCCTGGACGTCCGTCATTACTTGTTCATGACGTTCGGGTTCCTCGTGGAGAAGAACCCCACGCTGCTGCTGGAATTCCAGCGAGTGGGTAAGTGCTTCCCCGACCCTACTTGGCCGGTTTCTCTTTTCCTTTTTTATTTCTCATTGTATTACCTTGGTTGGCAGGACCTTTTGCCCAGACTCCTCTCACCCAGTTCATCTTGGATCGGAAGAGGCTTTACTCCGGGCTGAGCGCGGAGGATCTAGACGTAGGGGGCTATACACCAACAACCTCCGACTGGTCGGACTGCTCGCGGTCCACCAGACTATCGATGCCCCGAGCCTTCGGGGAATACAGTGCGAGAAGAATCCCACCATAAGGGAGCAACTGGCCCTGGAGCACATCAGGGAAGTAGAGGCTGCGGCATTCGCGGACGCAGCCAAGCGGAAGAGGGACTTGGCCCAGTCGGAGGCGACTGCTTCCGAGGAGCTGGAAGCCCTCTTCGAAGAGGCATTGCCAACGCGGGGACCCCCGGGGCTAGCGTATCAGGGCGAGGTAACTCTCCTTTGATCTTAACTTATGCTCCCCGAGTTGGGGATTTAGCTAGGGATAGGCTAGCACTTCGAGGCCCCTCGTTCAGGGCTGACGGGGAGACGAGACCTTCGTCTCCGTTCCCGTAGGCTCGGAAGTTCTCATGTTCTTCTCTGGGTTCCTTCAATACGGGAATTTCCTGAACTTGGACGACATGGGGGATCGAGTCTACTTTTTCGCGTTATATGAGTTTAGTCACGCCCGGGGCTTAGATAAGGGTTCGTCCTAGGTCACTCTTATTTTTGACTTCTATTTTCCTGTTAATCGTACTAACTCCTTTTCATTTGTGTTTGTTGCAGGAGACTCCGACATGTCTGATCCCGTGGATGAGATCAGGCAGCTTCTTGAAGTCTGGGCCGCGAGGGCGGCCAGGGTCGCGGCAAAAAAAGCTGCCAAGAAAACACCCGAGGCACCGGGCCCGGACCTCTCCTGCAACAAGGAGACGCCAGGGGCGGATCCTCAACCTAGCGAGGTCGCAATTTCCGTGGTCCCTGTTACGGCCGTGGACCCGGTCGTCGTCCCCGGCCTCGCTCAACCTCCGGTAATCGATCTGGAGCCAAAACCTGCGGTAAGCCAGAGTTCCGGGAAGAGGGCCGTGGATTTGGGCGCGGCGGAGGCCGAAATCGGGAACAAGAGGCCCCAGACGAGGCAGGCTGGCTCGGCCAAAGAGTCATTCAGGGAAAGTCGCCTCGCCGCGAAGGAGATTCCGGCAACACCAACCCTTCCCATCCATCCGGACCTACCTGAGGAGGGGGAAGCCATCTTGCGGGACAAGAAGTCCAGGCTCATCTCCCAGACCTGGGAGAGTGGCCAGGAGAAGAGGGACGAGACGTACAAGGCCTTGACGATTCGTCGTCAGGTTGAGTTCGTTGAGCGCCCGATGACCTTTAGTGTCCCACAGCCGATCGTGAATCGGCAATCTGCCGAGACGGGCTTTCGCCCTAAGCTGGGGCAAGACACGGCCCCATTCGCGACGAACTTGCTGGACCAGGTGGGGAACACCATGTCCAACCTTCAACTCAAGAGGTATGCCACCATCACCAACCCGGACACGCTGTTCATCTCCCAGGCTCTCCACCATCAGGCCACCGCTGTAGTTTTCTTCGTATCTTTTTCTTCGCCCTTTTTTTTTTTTATTTGTAAGGATTCTTCTAACTTTGCTTTGTTCCAGGACGCTCTGCTGTCCCATCGGAATGCTGACCTGGTGGCCGAGGCGGCCATGAAGATGGAGACGCTCCAGCTGGAGTTAGAGGCGGCCGTGATCAAAGGGAGGCCACCAAGGAGGCCCTGGCTAGGGAGACGGCCCAGGCTCAGGAGTCATTGAACAAAGCGGTTGCTCAGGCCGATGCAGACCACACGGAGTTTGACCGAGTCAAGGCTAGGCTTGAAGAGGCCATGTCCCGGAAAGAAACCGAGGCTAACTAGAAGGTAGCCCTTCTGGAGGCAAAGCTTCTCAAAGCAAAGGCCACATAGGAGGAGGCTGCGACTCAGTCTGTCCAGGATAAGGAGAGGGTGCAAGGCTTGGAGGCTTGGGTCCGTGAGCTAGACAGCTCTCTTCGCGAGGAGAAGGTGGCGCATGACGAGACCCGCCACGGAAAGGAGTGGGCGGACGACATGCTACGCGTCACCTTCGAGGAGGCCATCTGCATGGCCTGGCGTAAAGACAAAAGCATGAACCTCCTGATCTTTCCTGACCCAGACTTGAAGAAGGCCGAATTCGAGGCCAAGGAGGAGGAAGATGCAGAGCTTCTGGAGAATGAATCCTAGACCCGGATTTTCACCTCGACCCTTTTATTTTTATTATTTTTGTAATAACTTTTATGGACGTGTACGCGTCTAAGACAATTTGTATTGCCTTATCCGGTTTATGTTTGTTGACCCTTGTTTTGGTCAACTGACACGGAGTCAAAATGCTTGATGTGGATAGATATGTTGGAATGAATATAATGACAAAAACAGTAAAGCACACAAGAATTTATAGTGGTTCGGCCCTAGAAACTGGTAATAACCTACGTCCACTTGAGCTATTATTGATATGAGATCTCAAAGGAGTGATCAAAGAACTAGGGTTCTCCGAGTTTCACAGACCTGAGAGAGATAAATAGTACAATCGTTAATCTAATAGCCAAAAGTCCCTTCCTTAAGCTATCTTCTTCTATTTATAGGCTCAAGGAGGATTACATGAATTTGTTACAGATATTCTCTCCTAATTAATCGGATAATCAAGAATCATAGGAGATAATCTCGGGATTGACTTTGATTCACCCAAGATCATATTGAAATATGCAGAGTGTAAGACCATGCTGGTCATAAGAAAAACTCAATCGCCGTGCCTGTAATGTCTTACTGGTCGATACTCTAACAAAACTTTGCCAGGTGTCAGCCACGTGTTCAGAAATAGCCTGCCACATCATTCGTACTTGCTTTTTGGATAACATTTTTCCCCCAAGTTTATTTATTATGACCAACAATAAATAAACTTTAAGGAAACGACCCTTCGATTACCCCACCAGATCCGTCAGAGGAGTTCGTGCATCCTTGGGAAAAGTAACCTACCCCTGTCCAATCACGGCTTTTCAGTTCCCAAGTAACCTATTGACGGCTATCACCCTTCCCCATGCTTCGAAAAGAGGAAACTGATGATTACTTCCTCTCTCATGCCACAAACAAAAAATATATATAGCCTTCTCATAGTTTTCTTTTCCTTTTTACGCAAGTTATTTCTTCTTCAAGAAACCCTAAAACCAGAACCTTCAATCTCTCCGAAGGCCATCTTTCAGCGTTTCAAGAACCAGCCGTCCATTCGTCTTTGCTTGAAGCTCTTCCAAATCTCCACGACCTTTGCTTTGGTAAGTTTCAGAATCTTTATGCTCTCTTATCTTTGACGTGCATGCCTTTGTGTTTCTGGGTTAAGATGCATGAAGGCAGGGGATTTACTGGGTGATAGTAGATAGGATGATGTTTCTCTGCTATTTAGAAGTTACGAGTTAGTTTGATAGTTGAGATCACAACTTTAGGACGTAAAACCGAAGTAAAAATTCGATTTTTATGCCAGTTGAAAAACTAAGTTTTTCCCGCCCTAAAAGGAGTTGAAAAAGCATTTTAAAAAAACTTTTTTCTTTCACTTTTTGATCTGCCTTTCAAACTATTTGTGTGAAAAATTAGTTTTTTGTTAGAATGTTGTTGTATAAAAGTTTGACTTTTATACATGACCAGCGTTATTCTAAAAAACTTTCTAAATTCTTCATCCTCACCTCCCCATTCTTTTGTTCGCAGATTTTAATGCCAGATTTGTGGGGAGGTGTGCGGCCAATCGACGACGATCTTCTTGCACAACTGCTTGAAGGCGAAGAACATCCGGCCCATCGTGTTCACGAGATTCCATTTTCCAGAGTTTCTTCTTCTATACCTCAACCATCACCACCTCAAATGGCCCGCTCTAAATCTCCAGGCAAGAAGAAACCGAACCCTGAAAAAAATCCAAATCCACCCGCCCAGTCTGATTCACAGGCTAGGATTCTCTCGACCAGTGGTCGAGAAAACATTGCCCCTGACCCTTGCATTCAGGTCAGGGCTCTCCCTCGGCATTCAAACCTTCCTGATGTTGAGTGGTATCTTTCTCCCACCAGCCAGGTGACTCCCCGGATGCTTGCCAATTACCTTAGGAAGTATCCTCTTACCGAGGTCAATCTCAAGATCCCAGCTGCTGACCAGAGAGCTAATCTGCCTAGGGGCGTCTACAGCGCTTGGTCATGGTACCACATAGAGGCGGGGGCTACCCTTCCTTTACATCCATTTTATCAAGGGGTGGCAAACTACTTCGGTGTTGCCCCATTTCAAATTACCCCAAACGGATATAGTGTTAGGAAAAATTGTTTTGTCTCAATGGAAATTGATAATAATATTACAACTCTATGCAATATATTACAAATAAATAATGATTGATTGAATAAGATTACAACTCTATAACTGAAAATACAAATAAACTAAAGAACAAGAAGAAGAGAAGAAGAATAGAATGGTGAAAATACAACTCAAAGCAAAATGTTACAAGTAAAGTAAAATGTTTGAAATAAAGAAAAGAAGATTACAACTCAAAACAAGAAATACAAATAAACAAAAGAGAAGAATATGAAGATGAAGAAAAATAGTATAGAAAGAAAGAACAAACAAACTAAATAGAAGCAACTCTCACTCACACTACCAAAGTGAAGAGTGTTGGGGATCACCAACTTGAACAAGGTGTGAAACCTTTGTCCAAAAGCTTATTTCCCCCTAACTCAAGCACTAAGGGATCTCTCACAGATTATAGGAAATGCTTTCTGTAATTATCAAGCCTCAAGGTGTTTTTAGCCAAGTGCTCTAATGGATAGAAATGTTGTGTCTTTCAAGTGAGCTATAGACTCCTATTTATAGAGTTTAGAGACACCCTTTGAATTTCAAATTCCACCAACCCCCATGGCTGTTACCAATGTTTAATTGGATTAATATGGAATTAAAAATGAGATTTGGGAGTTATTTGGGTTTCTTGAGCCGTTCAACAAAGATTGAAAAAACTGAAAAATTGGTCAGTTTTGGCCTGTGGCCGCGGCCACTGAATGTTGGTGGCCGCGACCACCGACCAATTTCAGCACAAAAAATGTGCTGTTTTTTCAAACGGTTCCAAACCCTCCCAAATGATTTTGTAACTCCCAAAACACATTATTGGGGTTAAAATCATATCTCTAACAGCCATATCACATATGGCTTTATGAAATTCATCTCAATATTGTGTAACAACAAATTTACACAATAAAGGGTAATATTTGGAAGTTACAAATTTGTAACACCAAATATGTTACATTATTTGGATATATCTTATATATCTAAATATTGTAACTCTCTATTATATGTTACAATATGTGACACACTTTGTCACATTTATTTAATCTAAAACATTATATTACAATATAATATAATATTACATTATATTATAAAATAATATAACATATAGGATGCTGGCTGCACTCTATATCCTTTATAAACTCAAAAAATGGCTAGAGCCCACCCCTCACGAGGTCAACTTCCTTTTTGACCTTAAGTCCAACCCTCAACAATACGGGACGGGTTTTTTTCATCTCTGTCACCAGGAAACAAACTGAAAGTTCTTGAGTGACACTACCCATATATCCAATGTGGGGAAAGACAACCAGGAATATTTCCTCACGCTAGACATGACTGCGAACAACTTGGACTTCGCTCGAGGAGGTAAATGTCCTTTTTCACTGGTCGCTACTTTTCCTTAGCAAGTTCTTTTACACTTCTCTAAAGTAGCTTGTGCCTTTCAGGACCATGGTTACGCCGGAACCCAACACCGGACATGGTGTTGATGTCCAACGCACTGGCCAGGATGGCAGACACTGAAAAAAGCGTTAAGTCTCTGGTCACTGATGAAAACCTGAGGCTGTCTGGCCTCCTGGCTCCTCATCAGGAAACGAGGGAACCCGTGGTGGCCGATGCCACTACCGAGGGGCATCCCGAGAAACAACCCCCAGCGTCCCCTCCCCGAAGGAGGCCAACGGGGGTTACAATCAGGGAACCCACTGGCAGCCCTTCAGCAGAGAGGCCTTCTGCGCCCCAAGGGAAGGGGAAACAAAAGGCAACAAAGTCTGTCATAGACTTGGATGAGTCTTCAGACGAAAATGGTACTGTTATTTTGCTTTTAAATAGCTTGCCAATTCCCTGTCACTTGTTTAATGGGGACGGCAATTTTACGTATACTCCAAATCTAGGGCTAGACTTCTTCGTGCCAGAGAGTGAGTGTATGACTAATAGAGTCAGTAGTGTAGCGACAAGTAGTTGTAGCTCGGGTATTGAACTTTGTTGTTTCCTTTACCTCCTTTCTCATATGCCATGATTTTTTATCTATTTTTGTCTTACTGTCTGCATGCTTATCTTTTTCTGCAGAGATGGCTTCCCCCAATGTTTTTGACTTATATCAGACTCAAGAGGAAGAGGAGGTCCCCCTGGTTCGACAGAAGAAATTGGCTAGGAGACACGATGGCAAATCAAGCCAAGCACCTTCGGCCAAGAAGGGTCGAGCAGCTGATCCTCCTAAGGATGGGCTCTCTGGCCAACCTTCTGCTCAAACACCCGCCTCTGCTGAGAAGGAGGCAGCACCTGCCACCACCAACCCTCCCCCTGCAGCTCAAAAAGAACAGGCCCAACAAGCCAAACTTCCTGGGTCCCGACTCTCGAGCCGTTCCCTGCGATCAGCTAAAGATCGCCTTGCTCATATCCTGAAGCATGATCGTTGCAGGGAAGCAATGGCTGAAGCTGAGAGCATGGGGGTCGACCAGATCCTTAACAGGGCTCTCAACGAAGTGGCTAGTGTAAGTACTCTTTCTCTTGGCTTTTATCTTTCCTTCTTGTAATATAGCCTAACTTTTATCCTTTGACTGCAAGCCATGCTGACAATGACCGCTGCTCGTACTCGTGCTAGCGCTAGCATCGAGCAATCTCTGGCGAAGGTCATCGAGGAGCTTCGGGCCGCAGAGGCTAGGCATGCTGGGGAGTTGGAGGTGGTCACCCAGCAGAAGGATGCTTTGGTGGCAGAACTGGCTGAGAAGTAGGCTTCTCAGGAAACTCTGAGGAAGCAGAGGGATGACTACCTGGAGTCCAGCCGAATCCAATGGCGTGAGGTCAAGAAACTTAGGGAGGAGCATCTTGCTAAGGACGCGACCATTGCTGTTCTCAAAAGCCAGGTGGAACAGCTCAAGCTCACTAATGCCAAGGACCTGGAGAGGTACAAGAACGCGACACTTTGGTGTTTTTATGATTTTTGGAAACACAACCAAGGTGCTGACTTCAGCTACCTCCTAGATGACGCCAGGAATGCCAAGTTAGCCTGCTGTACTGCTCGGTTGGCTGCCGAAGAAAGAGCTAGAGTTCTTGCTTCCCCGAGCATTTTGCCAGCTGCCGGAGCGGAGGGAGGAGAAGCTGCCGAGGACGTAGTCGACCAGAGTGCTGAACAAGATCCTCCTGCCCCTAATGCTCCTTGAAGTTTTTATTCTTTTAATTTTCTTTAATTACACGACCCACGAGTCGTGATGTAAAGACTAAATTTTATTTGTAATTTTCTGCTGCATGGGTAGCATATTTTCCTTTTACTTTGACCAATTACATCCAAGCAGTACTGCTTGCAGTGTAAGAGAATTCCTTTTGATATTATAATATTTCTACTTATTATAACATCTGTTCGCATGACCGAACTTAGCACAGTACTTTGGCTTGATTTAACAAAATATAAATATTGAAAAATACTCTAAGTACCGTAGCATGCTTTCACTTATTTTGTTCATGTGTTTACATACCTCTTGGTATGGTTTGCTATTGATGTACCTTATATGCCCCCCAAGTGACTGAGGAGCTTTAGGTCCTTGGTCACTTGCCTTGACCATGACCTGTACGAACATTACTGCTCGGTAGGAAGTGCAACACTTATAATACCGCAAAACAACACACGTATTGAACAAATACTTGTAAATTTTTTTTTACAAAGGTTGGCAAGAATGACTGGCTGCGCACAGTCCCTTATAATTCTCGTATTAAAATGGACTAAACATGTCTTTACGAGTGATCTTAAAAAGATCTTACACTTATAAGCGATTAGCCATATAACATGGCTAACCCTTTTTCAAACTTGTAAAAAGTAAAAATTAATACAAGCCAGTCCTTTAAAAAAGACTGTTTATTGATAATACTTGCGCAGGTGTTCTCCGTTCCAATAGCGTGGAACGAGATCTCCATTTAAGCGTGCAAGCTTGTAGGTGCCTGGATGAAGGACTTCTTCAATCTGGTAAGGTCCTTCCCAGTTTGGTCCGAGTACTCCAGCAGTTGGGTCGCGGGTGTTTAAGAAAACTCGTCGAAGTACTAGGTCTCCGACGTTGAACTTTCTTTCTTTCACTTTTGAGTTAAAATACCGGGCGACTTTTTGTTGGTACGCAGCTACTCGGAGTTGGGATTTTTCTCGTTTCTCGTCAAGCGAGTGTAGGGACTCCATCATCAGTTGGCTATTTTGGTCTTGGTCGTATGTGATTCTTCGATGTGAGGCCAGATCTAACTCGACTGGCAACATAGCTTCATACCCGTATGCTAAGGAAAACGGGGTATGACCTGTCGCTGTTCGATGAGAAGTTCTATACGACCAGAGTACTTCAGGCAGCTGTTCTGGCCACGCTCCTTTAGCGTCTTCGAGTCTTTTCTTCAGGGTATCTTTAAGTGTTTTATTCACTGCTTCGACTTGCCCATTTGCTTGTGGATGCGCAACTGAAGAAAAACTTTTGACGATTCCATGCCTTTTGCAGAAGTCTGTGAATAAGTCACTGTCAAACTGGGTGTCGTTGTCTGAGACAATTTTTTGAGGCAGACCATATCAGCAAACAATGTTCTTGATGACAAAGTCAAGATCTTTCTTGGTTGTTATGGTAGCGAGCGGCTCAGCTTCGGCCCATTTGGTGAAGCAGTCGACTGCTACGACTGCATATTTTACTCCACCCTTTCCCGTTGGCAAGGATCCAATCAAATCTATACCCCATATTGCGAAAGGCCAAGGACTCTGCATCTGCTTTAACTCGTTGGGAGCTGCGCGTGGGATCTTGGAAAATCTCTGACACTTATCGCATTTTCGCACAAACTCCATTGAGTCTTCGTTCATAGTCGGCCAGAAATAACCCTGCCTCAGAATCTTTTTCGATAAACTCTGCCCCCCAGCGTGATCCCCACAGAAGCCTTCATGTACTTCCCTCATTAATTCTTTAGCCTTTTCTGGTGTGATACATCTGAGCAGTGGCATGGAGTATCCTCTTCGGTAAAGAACACCATCGACCAGTATATATCTAGCAGCCTGTCTCTGAAGAGTTCTGGCTTTGTTTCTATCTGTTGGTAGTACACCATTCGTGAGATACTCCAAGTACGGTGCCATCCATGTATCTTCTACCCAAATTTCCATATTGGTTTCATCTGCTCGTATGCTCGGCTTGCATAATCTCTCTACTGGCACTATATTTAAAGTGTCAGCGTCTTTTGCACTCACGAGTTTGGCTAAAGCATCTGCGTTTGAATTTTGATCTCGAGGTATTTGCTAGAGGGTGTACTTCTCGAATTGCGCCAACAGATCTTTGGTTTTATTAAGATAGGCCATCATCTTCAGGCCCCGTGCTTGATACTCCCCTAAGACCTGATTCACTACCAGCTGTGAATAACTGTAAATATCAAGCACTTTTATACTCATGTCTTTGGCCAACCTTAGTCCAGCGAGTAGTGCTTCATATTCGGCCTCATTGTTTGACGCGGTGAAATCGAACCTAATAGTGCAGTGAAATCGATGCCCTTCTGGCGTTATCAATATCACTCCTGCTCCTGCGTGAGATTCGTTGGAAGATCCGTCCATGAATAACTTCCACGAAGGAACTTTGATTTGGGGCTCAGGCGTACTAGGTTTTTCGTACTGCTCGTCATCTGGGAGCTCAGTGAATTCAGCGATAAGATCAGCCAAGACTTGTCCTTTTACTGCTGCTCGCGGTGAATATGTGATATCGAACTGTCTGAGTTTGACTGCCCATTTTAATAAGCGCCCAGCCGCCTCTGGCTTTTGCAGAACTTGTCGAAGGGGCTGGTCAGTTGAGACTGTGATGGGATGGGCTTGGAAGTAAGGACGTAACTTCCTTGAGGCCAAGATTAAGCAATAGGCTAATCTTTCGATGGGAGGATACCTCAATTTGGCCCCGATTAACCTCTTGCTTACATAGTAAACTGCCATTTGTACACCTTCTTCTTCTCGTATTAGTACCGCACTAGCAGCAAATTCGGTGATCGCCAGGTAAATGAACAAAGTTTCCCCATCTATGGGTTTTGATAAAACAGGAGGCTGTGCCATGTGGGCCTTTAAGGCCTGGAAATCCTGCTCGCAGTCTCCGGTCCATTCGAACTTCTTGTTGCCTCTAAGTAGATTAAAGAAAGGGACGCATTTATCCGTCGACTTGGAAATGAATCTACTTAGTGCGGCAATTCTTCCAGTTAAACTTTGCACATCCTTGATTTTCACCGGCGATTTCATGTCGATCAGGGCTTTGATCTTGTTGGGGTTGGCCTCGATTCCTCTTGAATTAACAATGAACCCCAAAAATTTCCTTGATCCGACTCCGGAGGAACATTTGAGAGGATTTAACTTCATCTGATATTCGTTCAGAACATTGAAACACTCTTGTAAATCCTTTACACGTCCTTCTGCCTTTTTTGACTTTACCAGCATGTCATCCACGTACACCTCCATGTTTACTCCGTTCAACTCCTTAAACATGTGGTTAACCAATCACTGGTAAGTCGCACCAGCATTTTTTAGTCTGAAGGGCATTACTTTATAACAGTATATCCTTGTATCAGTCTGAAAGCTAGTGTGATCCTCGTCAGGGGGGTGCATACTAATCTGATTGTATCCTGAGTATGCATCCATGAAAGAGAGGATCTCATGTCCTGTAGTTGCATCGACCAGTTGGTCGATCCTTGGGAGTGGGAAGCAATCTTTTGGGCAGGCTTTATTAAGGTCTGTGAAATCCACACAGGTTCGCCATTTGCCGTTAGGCTTGGGAACCAGTACTGGATCAGAGACCCACGATGGATAAAAATCCACCTTGATGAACCCATTCTCCTTCAGTCTTTCAACTTCCTCTTTTAAGGCTTTCGATCTATCCTTATCGTGTAGCCTTCTTTTCTGTTGCACGGGTGGAAAGCTCTTGTCAACGTTCAGGACATGGCTGATAACTGCAGGATCTATCCCAGCCATGTCTTTGTGTGACCAGGCAAAAAATTCCTGGTTCTTTCTTAAAAATTCCACCAGTGCATGCTTTGTTGTTGCTTCTAAATTTTTCCCAACCTTTACAACTCTGGTCGGGTCTTTTTCATCAAGCTGGACCTCTTCAAGGTCCTCGACGGGTCCAACATCTTCTTCAAAATCCCTAAAGCGAGGATCTAAATCTCTATCCTCACTTTGGGCAACACCCTATTTGGTGACTCCATCACCGGATTGGGCGGCCATCTACAACCTTTCTGGGGGAGTGCTCTTCACCGTTCCCTTCTTTGCCTTCGTGACCAAGGTATTGTAGCACTCCCTTGCTTCTCTCTGATTCCCCAACACGCATCCTACCCCTGCGTCTGTTGGGAATTTCATGGCCAGGTGCCATACTGAGGTGATGGCCCGAAGGTCAACCAGTATGGGCCTTCTGATTACAGCATTGTACGCCGAAGGACAATCGACTAATATGAAAGTAGGGAGTAATGTCCTGGTAGTAGGCGCTGTACCTGCTGTTACCGGAAGTCTGATTGACCCTGTTGGGGCGAGTCCCTCACTAGAGAAGCCGTAAATTGTTTGGTTGTAGGGCTCCAAGTCCTTGATGGACAACTTCATGCATTCCAATGAGGATTTGTACAGGATGTTTACCGAACTTCCTATATCAACTAGTACTCTCTTCACCATCATGTTGACGATTTGAACGCCCACGACCAGCAGATCGAAATGTGGGAACCGGACATGCTGGGCGTTGCTATCAGAGAAAGTTATTTCACCATCCTCTTATCGAGCCTTCTTTGATGCCTTGTCCTCCACAGTCATCATCTTGATGTCCTGGTCATGACGTAGGGTCCGAGCATATCATTCCCTCGCCTTTCCACTGCTTCCCGCGAGGTGCGGGCCTCCACAGATGGTGAGT
Source organism: Humulus lupulus (assembly GCF_963169125.1). NCBI lineage: Eukaryota > Viridiplantae > Streptophyta > Magnoliopsida > Rosales > Cannabaceae > Humulus > Humulus lupulus. The sequence goes on along the minus strand of NC_084793.1, from coordinate 84,507,651 downwards.
AAAGTGCCAGCTACGGGGTCAGGCTGCAAAGGTGGCGAGCGTTGGCGTGTGGGCACATGCTCGTTGCCACCTGGAGCCTCTTGTTGGGAATTTCCCGAGGCCCGTACGTATCTTCTCAAGTGTCCTTGTCTGATAAGGAACTCAATTTCATCCTTCAGCTGGGTGCATTCATTTGTATCATGTCCGTAGTCGTTATGATAACGACAGAACTTGGTAGTATCTCTCTTCGAAATATCTTTTCGAATGGGAGTGGGTTTTTTATAAGGCACACTAGAACTCGTGGCCTGATACACCTCTCCCTGAGACTCAATAAGGGCAGTGTAGTTAGTGAACCGCGGTACATAACGATTGCCCTTGGTGCGTTTATTCTCAGAGGTGGAAGGCTCATTATGCGGCCGTTTCCCCCCATTCTTGCCATTGCCATTGCCGTTCCCGTTGCCGTTGGGTTTTGACCCATTGGCGGCTTTGGCGGGATCGACAGTCCCCTTATCCTTGCCTGGGGGTTTTCCTTCACTGGCAATGGCATCTTCGAGCTTGATGTAGTGATCAGCTCTATCCAAAAATTCTTGAGTAGTCTTAACTCCATGCTTTCTGAGGCTACTCCACAAAGGCGTGCGGTGCCTAACTCTCGCAGTTAGGGCCATCATCTTGCCCTCATCACCCACTGTTTTGGCTCCAGCCGCTGCTCGCATGAAGCGCTGGACGTAATCCTTCAGTGGCTCTCCTTTTTACGGCGTATCTCCACCAGCTGATTCGCCTCAGTTGGATGCACACGACCCGCATAGAATTGTCTGTAAAATTCTTTTACGAACATCTCCCAAGAAACAATACTTGTAGGAGGGAATTTGAAAAACCACTCCTGTGCAGCATCAGAAAGTGTTGCAGGAAAGATCCTGCACCGAGCGTTTTCGAACACTTTCTGAATGTCCATCTGTATCTCAAACTTGTTGACGTGAGATACCGGGTCACCATACCCGTCAAAGTTCGGAAGCGTGGGCATCTTAGACTTGCTGGGAGTTTCTGCCACAGCTATCCTCTAAACGAAAGGAGTGCCCCTTCTCCCGTCGTACTCGATATGAGACGTTCTTCCCCCGACCAGCTGTTGTAATGCCTGGTTCAGGGCATCTATTTGGGCTTGCACGACTTTGGGAATTTCCGGGGCCTCTGGTGCTGGGGGAACATACTCGTCATGCCGTTCCCGCCGATCGTTGAGTACGTCTCTTAAATCCTCGTCTCTTCGCCGCTGCTCGCTTGCTCCGAGCCCGTTAAAGACGTTATTTTGCCTGGGTTTCCCCCCAGCATCACGTCTCTCGGGTTGGTATTCCCTAGGTGGCGGGCTTCTGCCCCCACCTCTCTCTCCATTTCTCTGACTGGTATTTCCTCTGCCTGAGTCGGCCTCATTGTAGCCATGGCCATCTCTGAACCTCGACTAGCTATGGTGGGATCGATTGTCCCCTCGGTTGTCTCCTCGTGCTGGAACTTCTCGAGCGTTAGAGGGTGGTCTGCGTTGGTCCGTAGGTCCCCGTGCATTATCATGCCGTGGGGGGCCTCGGACCACAGAGCTTATCTCTGAGTTCCTTCTATTGCCAGAAGGAGGCTACCCTATGCTCGAGGGGTTTGGCTCTTCGCCCCTCTGGCGTCTAGGATTGCAGGGTTGCTGCCCGGCCCTATTCTGCCTTGGTTGCGGGGGAATGTCACGACCAGCCCGGGATGGAGGCTGCGCTTCAGGATCCCTTGGTGGGACATCCTCCTGAGGCATTGGTGGCTATTCGGGCCTCTGGGGGCTCGAGGGCTGGATCGGCGGGCTAGGATTGGGACCCCTTTGGGGTGGCCCATTTGAAAGTTGATCAGGCTGTGAGGCAGGTACAGCCTGATTCCTAGCCAACTGTAGGGCTCCTTCGAGGCCTGCCATGGCCTCGCTTTGATGGTGGTCCATCTCCGCCTGCCTTTCACTCAATTCCTGGCGCTGTCGCTCAATTTCTTGTTGCTGTCGCGCCATAACTTCGGCAACACTTTCTTGGCTGGTCCTCAGATTGGCCAGTTCATCCTGCAATACCCCAGGGTATTCCTCAGCGTCTCGGAATCCAGTTCTTCCTCATCAAATTCCAAATATGGCTCATCTTTAGTCACGTTTAGAGGAGGAGGCAGTTGAGATGGTGCAGCGCCAGTCGCCTGCCCAGTCTTCTTTGTTGTTTTCGGCATTTATGCTTCAACAATATCGTATCAAGCTCTCAATGAAAGCACAAGAATGTTGACCCTTGTTTTGGTCAACTGACACAAAGTCAAAATGCTTGATGTGGACAGATATGTTGGAATGAATATAATGACAAAAACAGTAAAGCACACAAGAATTTATAGTGGTTCGGCCCCAGAAACTGGTAATAACCTACGTCCACTTGAGCTATTATTGATATGAGATCTCAAAGGAGTGATCAAAGAACTAGGGTTCTCCGAGTTTCACAGACCTGAGAGAGATAAATAGTACAATCGTTAATCTAATAGCCAAAAGTCCCTTCCTTGAGCTATCTTCTTCTATTTATAGGCTCAAGGAGGATTACATGAATTTGTTACAGATATTCTCTCCTAATTAATCGGATAATTAGGAATCATAGGAGATAATCTCGGGATTGACTTTGATTCACCCAAGATCATATTGAAATATGCGGAGTGTACGACCATGCTGGTCGTAAGAAAAACTCAATCGCCGCGCCTGTAATGTCTTACTGGTCGATACTCTAACATAACTTTGCCAGGTGTCACCCATGTGTTCAGAAATCTCCTGCCACGTCATTCGTACCTGCTTTTTGGATAACAATGTTATTTCTGTTAATCTTTTTTTTTTATATATCACCGTACATGACGGATATGAGGGTTCGGTCCCGGTTCCAACGGCCTGGACTAGACTATTACCCTACCAGTCACGGGCTATGTCCTTTCCCTAGGGCATACCAGATGCTTTTGTCTCCTGGACATCGTCCGTCCGGGGCGGGACCAGCCTGAGGCTTGGTCTTCTTTTTTATTATACCCCCGGACATTGTTCGTCCGGGGCGGGACCAGCCTGAGGCTTGGTCCTCTTTTAATTTATACCCTCGGACATCGTTCGTCCGGGGCGGGACCAGCCTGAGGCTTGGCCCCCTTTTAATTTATACCCTCAGACATCGTTCATCCGGGGCGGGACCAGCTTGAGGCTTGGTCTTCTTTTAATTTATACCCTTGGACATCGTTCGTCCGGGGTGGGACCAGCCTGAGGCTTGGTCCTCTTTTTTATTATACCCCCGGACAACGTTCCTCCGGGGTGGGACCATCCTGAGGCTTGGTCCTCTTTTTTATTATACCTCCGGACATCGTTCGTCTGGGGTGGGACCAGCCTGAGGCTTGGTCCTCTTTTTTATTATACCCCCCGGACATCGTTCGTCCGGGGTGGGACCAGCCTAAGGCTTGGTCCTCTTTTTTATTATACCCCCGGACATCGTTCGTCCGGGGCGGGACCATCCTGAGGCTTGGTCCTCTTTTTAATTATACCCCCGGACATCGTTTGTCTGTGGCGGAACTAGCCTGAGGCTTGGTCCTCTTTTTTATTATACCCCTAGACATCTTTCATCCAGGGTGGGACCAGCCTGAGGCTTGGTCCTACAGGGTTTGTGCCCCCCGGACCTTGTCGGTCTGGGTCGGGACTAGGCCTGAGCCTTGCGCCCCGCCTGCTATTTGTTCATACTGGGGATACCCCCCACAAGTGAGCAGAGACTGGTCTGGGGTCACTTGAGTAGAATTTTCATTGTCTGATAACATTTCTTTATGGTGTTTTGCACACGCCATTTTTATTATTCAAGGAATCGCCCTGAGGCGTACATTATTTACAACAAAAATACAAAATTGGAACACACTCTCCTGACTACTGATAGTATTTACGGAGATGTTCCGCGTTCCAGGCTCTTGGGACTTCTGTGCCATCGAGCCGATTTAAACAGTATGTCCCGGGGCATACTTCGTGTTGGATCTCGTACGTCCCTTCCCAATTCGGGCCCAGAACCCCTACTCCCGGATCTTGGGTAGCAGGGAAGACTCTTCGCAGGACTAGGTCGCTGGTTCTGAACCTTCGGCTTTTTACTTTTGAGTTGAAATGCTGAGCGATCTTGCCCTGGTACATCTTCAGCTGCACTTGTGACTCCTCCCAGATCTCCTCGATGAGATCTAGTGATTCCTGGAGTAAAGTGTGGTTCTGGGCGGGATCATACATGTCTCTTCGGTGAGACGGGATGGTCGTTTCGACGGGGATGATGGCTTCGCATCCGTAGACCATGGAGTAAGGAGTGTGCCCGGTGGATGTCCTCTCAGTGGTCCGGTAAGCCCATAACACGCGGGGCAGCTCTTCGGGCCACTTTCTCTTGCAGGCTTGGATTTTTTTCTTCAACTTCCCTTTCAAGATTTTGTTGACGGCTTCTGCCTGCCCGTTTGCTTGGGGCCTGGCGACCACAAAGAAGCTTTTAACGATACCATGCCTTTCACAAAAATCTGTAAAGTGGACGTTGTCGAACTGCTTCCCATTATCGGATACAATCTTGTAGGGGAGGCCGTACCGACACACTATGTTGCTGATGACGAAATCCAGGGCCTTCTTAGAAGTGATCGTGTTACTGGGCTCCGCCTCAACCCACTTTGTATAGTAGTCGACGGCCACGATGGCATACTTCACTCCTCCTTTCTCGGTCGGGAGCGATCCTACCAAATCGATCCCCCACACCACGAAAGGCCAGGGGCTAGTCATCAAGGTTATCTCCGTTGGCGGGGCCCGCGGGACTTTCGCGTATCTTTGGCATTGCTCGCACTTGCGGACGTAGTCAATACAATCTTTCTTCATGGTTGGCTAGAAATAACCTTGGCGCGGGATCTTTTTGGATAGACTGAGTCCAGCTGTACGGTCTCCGCAGAAGCCTTCGTGCATGATGGCGCTCAGTTCTGTCCCGGACACGCACCTGAGGTAAGGCATGGACAATCCCTGGCGATAGAGTTTTCCGTCCATCATGACATATCGGTGGACCTGGTATTGGAGCTTCCGGGCTGCGGCCCTGTCTACTGGCACCTCACCGGTTGTCAGATAGCGGATAAGGGGTCCCATCCAAGACGTGGAATGGTCAATGGCGTTGATCACGGAGACTCGAATGCTTAGGATGGGGAGATGGTTAACGGGGACCAGTCCGGACAGCTCTGCTTCAGCATCGGTGGCTAGCTTTGCTAGCGTGTCCGCGAACACATTTTGCTCTCTGGGGATCTGGCGGATGGAGTGCTTCTTGAACGCCTGCAGCATATCTCTCGTCTGAGTCACATAAGCCGCCATTCTCTCCCCTTTCGTTTGATATTCCCTCGAGACCTGCCTGACAACTAGCTGGGAATCTCTGTAGATCTCCATGTTCGTGGCCTCTACCTCTCGGGCCAGACGCAACCCAGCCAGCATGGCCTCGTGCTCGGCTTCGTTGTTCGATGCCTTGAACTGGAAATGCAGGGCGTTTTGCAACTGGTATCCTTGGGGTGATACCAGGATGACCCCGGCCCCGTTCTCATTCGAGGCCCCGTCCACGAACACCTTCCATACGAGCGCCGCGGGGGTCGCGGGATCGTCCCCCTGGGTGATCCCGGAACACTCCACAATGAAGTCGGCTATTGCTTGCCCCTTGATGAAGACCCTAGGAATGTAGGCTATATCAAAATGACTTAGCTCCATGGACCACTTTAGGAGTCTTCCTGACGACTCGGGCTTCTGCAACACTTGCCGCAAAGGGTGGTTGGTCAGGACTTTTATGGCGTGGGCCTGGAAGTACGGCCGGAGTTTTCGGGACGCCATTAGCAGGAAAAAAGTCAGTTTTTCGATTAGCGAATATCGAGACTCAGCCCCCAATAATCTTTTGGGTTTTTTCCTGCTCCCGTACTAATGCAGCGCTGATCGCGTGGTCGGTCACTGCCAGATAGAGGTACAGAGGCTCCCCGTCCACCGGTTTTGCCAGGATCGGCGCTCGGGCCAGGTGCTCTTTCAGCTTTTGAAAAGATTTTTCGCATTCGACTGACCACTCGAAACGGTGGCTTCCCCGAAGAACGTTGAAGAACGGGATGCACTTGTCCATAGCCTTGGAGACGAAACGGCTTAGGGCGGCTATCCACCCGGTTAGACTTTGCACGTCTTTATGCTTCCAGGGAGAAGGCATATGAATCACTGCCTTGATCTTATCCAGATTGGCTTCTATTCCCCGGAAGCTCACTATGAACCCTAGGAACTTCCCGGAGGCCACGCCGAAAGTACATTTCTTGGGATTCAACTTCATCCCATACTTCCGAATGACTGCGAAAGCTTCGGCCAGGTCGTCTGAATGTTTCCCGGATGTCTTGGACTTGACCAGCATATCGTCGATGTAGACTTCCATGTTTCACCCCAGCTGGGCCTGGAACATTCGGTTGACGAGCCTCTGATAGGTTGCCCTGACGTTCTTCAGCCCGAAGGGCATGACGATGTAGCAGTATATTCCCTTGTCGGTTTGGAAACTGGTATGCTCTTGGTCTGCTACATGCATGGAAATCTGATTGTAGCCAGAGAAAGCATCCATGAAGCTTAAGATCTTGTACCCGGATATCGCATCCACCATCTGGTCGATCCGGGGAAGCGGGAAGCAATCCTTCGGGCAAGCCTTGTTGAGATCCGTGAAATCGATGCACGTCCTCCACGTCCCGTTCGGCTTCGGCACCAGAATGGGGTTGGCCAGCCACACAGGGTATACAGCCTCGCGAATGAATTTGATTGACGACAGCTTCTCTACCTCCAGCTTGAGGGCCTCGGCCCTCTCCGTTCCCAAGGGACTTATTTTTTGACGGACCAGGGTCGCGTTCGGGTCAATGTTCAACGCATGGCAGATGATGTTGTGGTCGATCCCTGTCATATCAGAGTGAGACCAGGCCAAAATATCCTGGTTCTCCTTAACTTGGGCGATTATGGCGGCTCGGACCTCTGCCGGCAGATTTTTTCTGACTTGGATTACCCTGGTTGGATCGGTGTCACTAATGCACACCTCCTCAATCTCGTCCATGGGCTCCAGGGCGCGATCGTCTCCCATCCTCGAGTCCAGCTCATCTTCTTCTCGGATCACTCTTTCAGCAGGGGAGGAGGATCCGGGCCGATGACTTCTTCAAAGAGTTCATCCCGGACCATGTATATTGGTCGGGCGGACACGTGGTAGCACTTCCAGGCACTCTTCTGATCTCCCCGGACTGTCCCCACCCCTCCGTTGTCACAAGGGAACTTCATGCAAAGATGACGGATGGAGGTGATCGCCCCGAACTTGACTAGTGCGGGTCGGCCGAAAATGACATTGTAAGCAGTGGGGCAATCCACCACTACAAATGTGCAGAATTTGAACGAGTGCTGCAACTCGCTCCCGAATGTTACAAGCAACTGGATCTTTCCCATGGGGAGTAACGCGTCTCCGTTGAAGCCGTAGATCTGCATTGGACACGATGCCAAATCTGCTTCGGTCAGGCCAATCGCGGCAAAAGCGGGTTTGAACAAGATGTTAATGGAGCTCCCATCATCTACCAGCACCCGGGACACCAGCTTGTTGGCGATCTAGGCGTCTATGACCAGCGGGTCATGGTGCGGGAAATGGACGTTACGGGCGTCGTCCTCCGTGAAGGTGATAGGGAGGTTCATCAGTTTTGGGCGCTGAGCCGGGGCCTGGACCAGAGCGCACACCTCCTGATCGAGGTTAAGCTCACCCAGGTAGCGCTTCTGATCATTCTTGGATGGCCCTCCCAGGTGAGGTCCGCCCGAGATGGTGGCCACATGTCCGTCCACGCGAGGGCGTGCCGTCCCGGATGGATAGGGCATTCCGGGGCCGGGTGTTTGCGCAACGGGGACCCACTGAGGGATTTGTGCCGTCGGGCCCTGTGCATACCCTCCCTGAGGCGAATATGCTCTGGGTTACCCGGGACCGCAGGTTGTCCGGGACCTGCTGACAGGCCCGGGACTCCCATGGGCATCCTGACCCACTGGTGGAGATGCCCCAGCTTGATCAGATTCTCGATCTCATCCTTGAGCTGCCGACACTCTTCGGTCGTGTGGCCCACGTCCTTATGGTAGGCGCACCGTTTGTTGGTATCCCTCAGGTTTCTCCCCCCTTTGAACATGGGGTTAGGCTTCCGGTAGTGAACCGCCCTTTCCGTGGCCAGGAAGATGTTCTCCATGGTGTCCACCAAATTGCTGTATTCTGAATATTGGGGCTCGTAGCCCCTTTTGCCTTTCTTAGTAGGCTCGGACAGATTTTGGCCTTTGCCGGATCTTTTCCCCCGGGAGGGGTTTACACTTGCCTCCGCTCCCCCCGCCTGGGACTGCTGGGCCCCGACGGGGGCGGCGCTGTACCCGACCGGTGCTGCTCTATACCCAGAAAAGGGGTGGACTGGGCCGGGCATATCCTGATGAGGCGGGACCGTACACAGTAGGCGTGGTGTAGGTAACCCCGGGCGTAACGGCCGAAACCGGGGTAATCGGGGGAGTGACATAGGGCTGCGCCGGGAACTGCACCCCGATTCCCGGGAATGCCTGGGCACTAGGCTGAGGCGCCAGAGGCCACCCAAAAGCCTAGATCTGAGCCTCCTCCCAGTTGATAAATCCTTAGGCCCTCCTTATGAATTCTTCTAAGGTAGCCGCCTTGCTACGCTGCATGTCATCCTAGAGAGGTGACCCGGCTCGGATCCTGGAATGCAATGCCATCAGGCGCTGCCCATTGTCCACCTTAGTCTTGGAGGCCTCTTCAGTGAAACGTTGGATGTAGGTCCTCAGTGTCTCCGCAGGGAGCTGTTTAAGATTGGCGAGGGCGCTGATTTGCATATCCATCCTCATGGCGGCCACGAACTGTTTGCGAAACGCCGACTGCAGCCTTGACCAGGATTGGATGGATCCTGGCTTAAGTCTCTTCCACCACTCCTCGGGGGGACCACCTAGAGTGATCGAGAAACAGAGGCACTTGTCGTCATCACTAACGTGGGCCACGGTCATAAGTCGGTTGTACCGGGACAGATGATCCCTGGGGTCGGTGTTCCCGGTATAGGCCGTGAGACTTGGCATTTTGAACCCCTTGGGGAGGACAGCTTCCAGGATGTGCCTCGCACAGGGCTCTTTGTCCTCTTCATCAGAGTCGGTGTCCGCTCCTTCCTGCTTGTGGACCAAGCGGTCCGTGACTTTTTTCAAAGAGGCCAGTTGCTCCATGAGCTACCTAGCCACGCCATCCTCCAGGGGGATTCTTTTTTTCCTCCTGTCATTGATGTTGTTCCTAAGGTCGTCGCCTCAAGGGAGGATCTTTTCCTTACGGGTCAACTCTTTCCGAGCGTTTAGCCCGTCGCGCAGATCCACCCGGGACGTGTCGTTCTCGGAGCTGAGGGCGTGATGTTCATCGTTATGTGGGCGCTCTCGGCGATTCTTGTTCACCGACGCACTGGGCTGCAAAGACCTTTCCCGTCCGGCTTGCCCTGGGGCATGCCGGGGCCTGGCATCCCGCGACCGCATCCCTTGCGGATCGATCGGGTGGGCCCGTCCTGGGACGGGGCCCACCTTCTCTTTTCTAGGGAGCGGCTGGGAACGGATCCCAGCTCTTGGGACGGGGGTATTTTTCCCTTGGGTCCTTCCCCCGGCCTTCTTTTTCTCTCGGTCTGGGTTTCCTAGGCTTGGCGCAGGAAATTGCTCTGGGGGAGGGGCTGGCCGCGCATCTTCGGGGGCTCCGGCTCTGGCCTGCAGAGCGGGCTGTTGCACTCCTGGGGGCGGGCCAGCTGGGAGATTGGTCGCCGGACTCTGAGCGGCTATGAATGCCTGCAGGGCTTGGAGGGACTCTTGCATCCACCGAGATGCCTCGGCCTGCTCAACAATCCTGGCCTCTTGGTCCAGGACTTGCTGCCTCAGTCTAGTCACCTCCAGATCCTTCTGGTTGGGGTCCACTCCTGGGATCTCGGGATCCGAAGCTTCGTCGTGGTTTTCCCCCTCATTCTCCTCTTCTTCGTAATACTCCTCCTCGTTCTCCTCTTCCTCGTGATATTCCTCCTCGTACTCTGTTCCACCCTCATAGTCTTGTGACTCGTCAGGGTGGGACGTCTGAGGGGGAGCGTTCTCAGGTGGATTCTGAGGAAGAGGTTGGAAGGGCAGCGACTCTCCATTGCCCTGCTCAGGGTTAGTGGGGTCGAAAGTGGTGTGTCTTGTATTCATCATTGTCGTAGAGGTTTGATGTTAACAGTATCTTTCTCAGGCTCTCAATGAAAGCACCAAAATGTTTACCGAGATTTTCGGAAACGATATTAATAAAAACTAAGCGAGATTAATGATAAGGGATTTAGAAGATATAAACACGATTTTTTACATGGTTGGGGCATTAATGAGCCTTAGTCCACGAGACAGTTGTATTAGAGCTTGGAAAGTCTATAACAATGGAGTTTCTCTCTTTGTTTTAGCAGAGTAACTGTATACAAGCCAAAAAAAGATCCTTTCTCTAGTGCTCGGTCACTTGTATTTATAGGCATACAGGAGCACTGGGCTTGGGTCGGGCTGACCCGGGCCCAACAAAGATATAAATACCACTGGCTTCCCTATCGGAGCCCAACAAAGGATAAAAATATAAAAGACAAACAATGATCAGAGCCCACTAGGGCAGCCCAAAACCTATATATCACCTGACAAAATGGGGCTTTTGGTCTGGGCATTTCAAGTTACGAGGTAGATTCAGGGGACAAGATCAGTCAGGGTAGTGGTGGCACAGGTCTGAACTAGCGGCGTGCAATCCCAAGGGACATTTTCCGCAGGTGAAACGTGGGGACAATTCCCACGATTTATGGGGCGGAGTCAGGGTCACAGATGCTTTATCCTGCCAACCCTGAGGACCTGACCCGGGTTCGTTTACCTCTGTCCCTCTTCGTTTACCGCAAGCCTGGATCATCTACATTGAGCCCGGACCGTTTACCAAGCTTCGGGACCGTCTGCATACATCTCGACCGTAACCCCAAATAGTTGTACGTCTCCCAGATGATCGTCCCGGATCATTCTTCCTGGACACCGTCCGGGTCTGGACCCACACTTGGGCCGTCGATGTCGGTCACTCCCTGCCAAACGGGCATGGGCTGGGCCCAACCCCAATTGCCCAGTTAGTGGGCCTGAACCACCGTCCCGGGCCCAAGGCAGGAAATGGGGATAACACTTAGCAAACGTGCATTGCACATTACTTTTACCTAATATATATATTACTAGGTGCAAACAATGTGTAATGCATGTTTTGCTTAGTTTTATTTAGAAAATTTATTAATTATTTTTTTATTAAGTTTTTATAATTGTCATATAAATTTTAAATAAATAAACAATATTATATAAAAGAATGACATAAATATATTAAAATAAAAATTAAACCAAAACATTGTTTATGGTTTTTTTTTTTAAAAATAATACGATATCAATTTAGATCATAAACTACCATATTTAAGGTACAAACACATTCATGATATTTTTCAAATCACACCTCAATGATTGGAGAATAAACTTTTTTATTCTTGATAGAAGATAATGTTACTATAATTTTTTATTTAGTTACATAGTCCAAAATAAATAAATAAATTAATTAAAATAGCATATTTTTAAGATATTTTATAATAATTTAAATAATTAAATCATATTTATTTAAAAATAATAAAGGCATACATACCATTTTTTATCTTATAAATTTGTGTGATAGTTTATTTTTTTATCAAGTGATTGTAGCTCTTTTTCTTCATCAAATTCACCAAAGGACATTGCGAGATATATTAGAAACTAAAAATAATTGATACTACTGTTTGCACTATGACTTTTTCTATTCTTATTCTATTTCTATTATTAATTTATTTTTAAATATTATTGTATTTTATATATATGTTATATAGTCATGTAAATATATATCTATGTCAACGTTGTATTTAGATGTTATATATGTAGAGATTATTGATATAAATATATATATACTATAGAACTATAATTCATTCTATTATATATATATATTTAAAAAAAAGACAGTGAACGAGTTTTTATTAAAATTATAGAGAATGTGTACAACAATAAAACTAAGCAAACGTACATTGAACGTTACTTTTACCTAGTATATAAATATATATTATATATATTTTTTTTCATATATACAAATATATTATATATTTCTCTATATAAATAGGGCACATTATAAAATATTTTTTAATATATTATTTTTTTTAATTTAATTTGATTACCAATTACATATACTTTATGTAATATACAAATAATTTATATTATAATAATATTGCAATATTAATAGTTTGAGAAAATATAGACAAATATTATAAGTATTAAAAAAATATAATGATATTAATTATTAAGAGTTAAAGAAAATATTTAAAATGAATAAAATATATTAAAAATATAATATTTAATGGATATAGAGAAAAAAAATAGAGAAGTTGATGTATGGTGTAAAGTAAAAATTTGAGGTAAAATAGATAAATTAATATTTTTGGTGATGTATTTTGAAGGATAAAGAAGATTATCCATTGTGAGTTCTCATCACCTTCAATCAAATGTTAAATTGGTCATGCAATTTTAAAATATAGCTCACATTACAAAAAAGTTACTCCAATGGTGTGTCAAATTTGACACATGCTAAAAGTTTGGCCAAATTTGGCACATAATATAGCATGATTATCTTTATCTATCACTATTAAATGTTTATCTATCACTATTAAATGTTATAACCATCAACAATAAAATATAAAGTAAAATTATTACTTTTTGTATATTTTCTATAAATATCAAATGCGAATTGATGGAATATTAATTTTTGTATCACATTTTACAATTGTGCATTGGAGTTTAGTGTTAAAAATTATGTCAAATATATCATATAATAATTTTTTTATGTCAAATATAATATAATATTTACTTCTTTCACCGGAGATGGTCCAACAAAACACTAAACAAAGGACCCAAAATCAACAAATATTTAATATAAAATATATATATATATATCTACATCATTATACAACACAACAACGCCTAAAAGACACTATAATATATCTTTTTATGTATATATATATATATTACTTATTAATGAATTTTGTGGTTTAATGCACACTTGTTTAGTTTTATTTAGAGAATATTTTTGTGCTTCGCATAATCTTTTGTAATTATTAAAAAATATATATTTTTAAATAATTTTTGGGAGATAGTGTGGTAGAAATTCATTTTCACCTTACTTATGCAACATGCTCTATATATGGACATGTGAGGGCGTCTTAACCATAATTTTTTTTCATAATGGTGTTCATTATATAACAAATCTCCTGCAAATTTTTGAGAATTTCTGAATAATTAGAGTGCTAGAAATAAATTTCAAAAAACTTGTTGTACGTATGCTTTTATTTAATATTATTATTGTTATTAATATATGTTTTGCATGGTTTTTTTTTGGCCAATTACTCGCTTGAACCTTTTATTTTTAAAAATTAACTTTTAAAACTCGTGTTTTCTCAAAAGGTTAAAAATAAGAATAGATAGATCGATTATTTGAATGCTGTATTTTGGCCAATTACCCATTTTGACATTTTATTTTTAAATATTAACATTTGGACCATGTATTTATTCAAAAAGTTAAAAATTCTTTATAAAAATAAATTATATATTTTTTTGATGGAAAAAAATAAATTATATATATTATATAATTTATGTTTTCTGTAATGGTTCACACCATTTTGAACCTTGTATTTTTGTCGATTACCCGTCACGACCCTTTGTTTTTAAAAATAAACTTGTAAACCTCAGGTTTTGTCAAAATGTTAAAAATAGGAATATATAGATCGATTATTTGAACACTATATTTTGGCTGATTGCCCATTTGACCCTTTATTTTTAAAATTTAATCTTTGAACCACGTATTTATTGAAACGGTTAAAAATTCTTTATAAAAAGTAAATTATATTAAGTATATATAATATATGTTTTCTACAAGGGTTTACACCATTTTGAACATTGTATTTTATCCGTTTGGACCCTTTATTTTTTAAAATTAACTTGTGGACTTTGTGTTTTGTCAAAAGATTAAAAATTAGAATATATAGATAGATTACTTGAACCACGTGTATTTTGGTTGATTACTTGTAGTGATCCAATTTTTTTTATTTTATTTATTTAATTGTTATGTTTTAGTTTAATTGTTTGATTTTTATAAAATAATGGAAATGTTTGTTTTGTGTGAATTATGATTTAATTGATTATTTGGAATAATTGTGTAATGTTTGTTTTATCATTAGTGTTACATTTTTTATTTGGTGTGACAAAATTATATGATTATAATATGTTGCATTTTTAATTTATTTGTGTGTGTCGAATGTGTAGTGTGTGTGTGAATGTGATTTTTTTATTTATTTAATTTAAATGAAGAAAATAAAGATTGAAATAAGATAATAAAGTATGAACCTAGACCTAATGTGGGTCTTGAGTATTTTCCTTTTTATTAAGAAAAGAAAAGAAATATAAAAGAAAATATTTGTTGTCATCTTTTGGGATAAGATGACAAGGCTTACCATTTTAGTTATGTTCACATTGTAGATAAGGTTTAGGTAAGGTGTAAGAAGAGGAAATGGTGGGATTTAGCTTATTTTGTGGGATATGATTTTAGTTTTCGCACTTGAGTTCTTTTCTTAGGGTTAGGTCACTAGGGGTTATAAATAGAAGAGAATGTGAGCCTTGGAGATCCATATGGGTGGCTTCCGAGACTTGGAGAGAAAGAGAGGGAGTAAGGCACGGAAAATAGATAAAGGAGGAGAAGAGGAAAGGGTTTCAAGGATCACTAGGTATGTGTTCTTATTTTGGTTTTGGTTCTTGGTTTTTGATCCTCTAAGTCTAAGTTCATTTCCCTCAATCCAAAGATTTTTCTTCTCTTTTCTTGATATGGGTTTCAAAAACCCTAGGTTGTTCAAAGAGGGTGGCCATTGTTTTGGGTACTTGATTTCTAGCAAGAGAGGTAATGAGAATCTATAACCTTATTTGTTGTTGTTGTTGTTGTTTTGTTACCTTGATTCTTGTTTGTTTTGTCTTCAAGAGAAAATATGTTTATATGATGATGGTTAATTGTTTTTGTTTTGTGATTTTGCTTATGGAATAATTCCATTATTGATAATGGGAAATCTTAATAAAGTTATATTATGAAAAGTCTTGTTCTTATATAAGCTATGATTTGATCCATGATGATAGGTTAGACATCCTATTATTGTATGGTTGATTGTGTTTTTGTCTACTAATATATGTTGATGTTGATTGTCTTTTATATTTTTAGAAACATGCAAGGGATTTGTTGTTGTTGTTGTTGTTGTAACATGTAGGTTTCGACCTAGGGCTTTATTTTCCTTTAGCATGTTTTAATTTTTTTTCTTATCTTGTTGTTACTTGTGATCTTAGAAACATGCTAAGTTGTTGATGTCTTTAGTTTATGTTTAGTATTGTAAATGTATTTGAAAACAAAGAATGTGTTAAAATTTTCATTTTGAGATGATAATGCATATATTGTGTGTAAATGGTCTAGATTCTTAATACATGCTAATTGTTCTCTTGAGATGCATAAAATTGCAGAAACATGTTAAGTAATGGTTTAAACATGATTAATAACACATTTTAAATAAGTTTATGCTTGCTGTATTTTTCTTATTAATGTTATGGTATTTAATCAATGATTTCAAAAATGCACAAGTTATGCCTCAAAATTCATATTTTAGAACTAATGTAAGCAAGATGTGATTTTTCACATTTTAATAATGGTTTTTCTTCAAATAAATACATGCAGTTTTTTTTATAAAGTTTGTGAAATAAATTATATTTTTATCTAAATATGTGGAGTTAACTTAAGATAATAAAAATTCTTGCTGGAATTTTTTTTATTTATTCCTTGAAAAAAAGTTTCTTTTAAATACAATACATAAAGTATATGCTCTCATAATTTAAGCCTTAGACTTTATATATGAAAAATGTGTTTTTCTATACCTTAATTATGAAATATCTTAATTATAATAATACAGTTTTTATTTGTAAAATAATTAATTAACATTATTTTATGAGACTAAGTAATTTTATTTAAGTAAAAGAGAGTATAAATAAAAAAATTTCAACCTATTTAAAGTCGTGATATATATGAAATGTTGGTAACCTTGAGACATAAATATTTTTATAAGTTAAAATTATTTTTTATTTTAGATACTTGGTAAAATGAGTGAGTGCCAATTGTTTTATATTAAATAATTATGTTAAATTATTCAATATTAATTGTGGATGCCGAAAATCCACCAAGAAAAAAATTGCTAAAAGTGCAAGGCACCCAAGAAGGAGGCTTGTGTATAAAGTCTTCTATGAGTTACATCCCTTGCGTTGAGGAAGACTAGCATCTGAGGGTGAAAACCACGTTATGCGAGGCCCAGCTGTGCTACGTCTCGCGCACCCCTCGCAGCATCTGAGTGCCTCACACCATGAGGCTTCATATAGGTAGCCAGCCAAGTGCACTCGCGCACCCCTCACAATGCCAAGTGCCGAGGATGGTACGCCCACAGGGAGCCTCGCATAGCGAGGCCAAGTGTCTTGTGCCAAGTGAGGTGCACCTCGCCTCGCTGCCCAAGCACCCCGCGCCAAGGGTCGTGCATCGCAGCCTTGCATAGCGAGGCCAAGGGTCTCGCGCCAAGAGAGGCGCACCTCGCCTCGCTGCCCAAGCACCCCTCGGCCACACACCAAGGGCCTCGCGGCATGGGTCTCGCGCCAAGCACCCCTCGGCTACGCACCAAGGGCCTCGCGGCATGGGTCTCGCACCAAGCACCCCTCGGCCACGCACCAAGGGCCTCGCGGCATGGGTCTCGCGCCAAGCACTCCTCGGCCACGTACCAAGGGCCTCGCGGCATGGGTCTCGCGCCAAGCACCCCTCGGCCACACACCAAGGGCCTCGCGACATGGGTCTCGCACAAAGCACCCCTCAGCCATGCATCAAGGGCCTCGCGGCATGGGGGCTGGAAAGTGATGGTCTCGCAAGGTGAGATCCTAATCTCATTCGTAGGCATCATGCCTCACCGCACACGCAGCAGGCCTCGTTGAAGAGGCCTTACCTCTCTTCCTGATGTAAGTGCCATCAACGGGGAACCACTCTCCCTGTGAGTCCCATGAGATGAAGAGTCAAGGGCCTCTTGAGCATGCAGTTGGGGAAGGTCAAAAAGGGCCTCACAACGATTTGACATGAAGTCAGAAGAGATACGGAATGAGCCTACAGACCAAGAAGAGTTAGAGCACGGATACGGTGTCCATGCCAGACAGGTAGTGGCAGTACAAGAATGGTACATGGTCAGGACTCCCTCAGCATGCTTATGAGGTCCGTACCCGACAAGTAGTGGAGGCATAATATGGTACCAAGACAGGAGTACTTTTGCAGACCCCTGACACGTACTAGAGCAAACCACCACTCTTCCAACACCACTACCACCTGTGCTATTACCCTGATAGTGTACTCATGTACTATATTGTCCCAAGGGATCACCATGTATAAGGGGCCATTAGAGCCCAGCTATAAATAGAGCTTGACCCCTCAGAATCAGGGGTTGGAAAATTCATTGTACACTCAAGCTATTAAGCAATATACAAAGACTCACTCCATTGTTGATCTGTGTTTATCCTTCCATAAGTTCATTCGAAGTTCTTATCTAAATATCTCCATACTTACTTTTGAGTCTTCTGATCTAATTTCGTTGACGAGATTTCACCGTCAATATTAATTAACTTTGTTAAATTAATTTATTTTGTGAGAAATAGAAAAGGGTTACTATATTTTATTTCATTTAAGATAATAAATGAAATTAACAATTGGTGAAATTGCAACAAAAATAAAATGACTATTTGTAATAAAATTTTGAGTAAAATTTTATCATGCTAATGTAGTGACGCGGTATAAATCAAGTTGGTAAAATATGTTTGGTTGCTAATATTATGAGTTTAATAAGAAATAAAAGGATTAAAACCTACCAACTTCTAAGCGCGTTTTAAGAACCTTCCCACGTACGCATGTTGCATGCAAGCCTAGTTTTACGTTCAAAAAATATGTTTTGTATGGTTGTTGCTTGTCATTCATTGAGGTTTCACTAGTAAGATTAAGATTATTCTTTTTATGATTTTATGTGTGATTTTGTGATGAAGATTGAGAAGCAACATGTGCCACGTGTGCATGACCCATGCACACGTGGGGTATGTTTGTTAGTGTGCTTAATCTTACTTGATATTGAGATGAATGTTTGGTTGTGATTCTAGGCTTGTTGTGAAGCACACCGCTATTAATTTTGCTTAGACTTGTCGTAAGGAAGTTAGCTATATTTCTATTTTGTTTTTGAATGGACTTTAGTTATGATGATATGTAGGGAATTGTTTGTGTTTGCTTAACCTAGTGCTGCAGCATTATTAAAGGTAGACGTACCTAAGATTCTGGCCAAAAAAGAGCAAGGGAAATTCATGGACAAAAGGGTGCTAGGTGAATTATTTCCAAAAGGGTGTCATGGAAGTGACCAAAAGGGAGTCACGTGTGATCATTGGATAATAGAGGAGCCATGATCTTATGTTGTATGCTTACGATTATGTTGCTTATGATCTTACGTTGAATGTTTATGCTCATGTTGCAAATGATCTTATGGGTACGATTATGCTTATGTCGCAAATAGTATCATGTTGATGATTATGACTTGTGTTGATAGCGATTTCTATAAGAAAAATATGTTAAGAATGTATGAAATATGTCATTTATGCTTGTATGTCTTGTTTGTACTTCCTTACTGAGCTTTTAGCCCACCCCTTACTTTTCCCCCTTGCAGATAAACACTGGGTAGACTTGTTTGGCACGCATGGTGAGCTGAGTCAGTTTTCCATAAGTATGTATGTATGCCGCGGGGAACCATTGAACGAGAAAACGATCTAGAATGCCATAGTACCTTGGAGTCTTTCATTAAGTTAATTTATTAGTGGAATGTACTTATTTATTTTTAAGACTGCATCAAATTCTCTTTTGTTTTGAACAATGGATCCAAACTCTGCATCTATTTAAAATAAAGACCTACTATATTTTCAGTTAGATTATGTAATCTATGAAGTTATTATTACAATTAGTATTTTAATAGAGACAAACAATTAAGGGGGTTATATTACCCGTTTGGATCATTTATTGTTAAAATTTAATGACAAATTTTTTATTTATTATTAGTATATATATAGATATTTTTAATTGATATCTATTATAATTATTATTAAAATAAAAATGAGAAAGAATGACTTTTATTATTATATTTATATTTATAATTTAATTAAACAGTTGTCGTGATTAAATATCTAATCAAATTATATATCGTTTAATAAAAAATTTAAATTTAAATTATATATGTTGTTAAGATATATTTTTGTAAAACTATTTATATTTAAATAAAAAAGTATAAATAATTTGAATAAACTTTTATTATTATATTTATAATTTAATTAAACCCAATTTTGATAAAAAACAATTTGAACTAAAATCACAAATAATTCACCGTAGTGTTTGAACATTGTTAGCAGAAAGTCATCTATGGCATAGTTTCTAGACAAAGTGTTTGATTTTACTTGGTACACTCAAACTCCACACAAATTTCCACCACTTTTCTGTTTGTCTCATGTCTGAACCTTTGCCATATTCTCTCTCAGTCAATGCTAATCTATAACCACTACTCATTGAGTAGTCTCCATTCTTTGTGAAGTGCCAAATATTCTTATCCTTGTGATCTAAAAAACCCACAGGGATGCTTTTAATAATTCTAGCATCATCCTCATTGAAGTTCCAGTCAATGAAATCAGAATCCCATTGACCATTGTTCAGTCTCAAATCCACAACTCTTAAGTCACCTGGTAACTCATGCTTATCATAGAAAGAGAAGTCGTTGGGTCTCGGAGTCCATTTGTCATCCACTACTCTAACATCCTCACCAGAACCAATCCTCCACCTATAACCTTTCATTATCACTTGTCTATCCATATGAGATTTCTCCAAATATAAGAAGGAAAGGCCCCCTCTTTTGCTTTCAAGACATCGTTGTTAGGAAAATATTCAGCCTTTAACACAATTTCCACAAGCGAATTCGGATTCCTAATCAATCTCCACACTTGTTTCCCCAACGTTGCTAGTATCTAGTATGGGATGGATTCACTTGACACAATTTTTTACATTAATTTTTACACTATTTTTACACCATTAGATGAAACTAGATTTATTGGTGAAGATTAGAACATATTAATAACAATAAGAAACTCCAAATATATATATATATATTTGTATAATATTTTTTATTTATATATAATTTTTTTAAAAAATATATTCATACATATAATATATGTATATTTTTATTTTTGTCTCTCGAATTCAACCTTGTTTTTTTTATCTTTGTTTTTTCTCTCTAAAAATCTAAAAATTATTAACATAATTAAGTTGATAACTATATTAAAATCATATGATGACAATAAACATTATATATATATATATATCTCTTATATATAAAAAGTGTGTAGATAACGAAAATTCTTGATTTTAATGGTTTGTTTTGTTAATGTTGACCAGTGTTTTGGTCAATGACACTGAGTCAATTTATATGACGGAATAAGAATTAAATGAATTGAAATTACGTAGACGACACAATTTTTTTTGTAGTGTTTCAGCCCCAAGAGTTGGCAATGACTTACATCCACTTGCACTTTTATTAATAAAAAATGTATCAAACTCAAGATCAAGAAGAAACAAGGTTCAACTGAGTTTCTTAAGCTGAGAAAAGAATACAATTCAAAGGGTTTTGTATGTAAAGTGCGTACAAAAGAAATCTCTAGCCTTTTCTCTTATAATTTTTGTTGGAAATTGTGCCCTAAAAGCAATCATAGTAGACAATAGTTTTAATGAAATAAATAAATGAATTGAATTATTGCATATATGTAGCTTATGTACTATATTATTACTAATAATATTAAGTAAATATTAAGAAATTCCCAAGTTCATCTATGTGGTCTCAATCTCATATTGGTATGAGAGTATCGAGATTGAAATAATGAACTTAAATAGTTTGCAGTAAAAAAATGTTATAGAATCTTTAGATTAATTCCTGCTAGTACGGTTCACTAGTATTATGAATACATGTGACCTCGATCCGGGTTACTAGTGTAGTAGGACACTTTAGTGGAGGTACTTTGCATGCTAAGAGTATGTAGAACTGGACCAGATGTGTTTTAATAATACTTGTTTAAATATTGTTTCGTAGTATTATAAAACACATTAACTAATGATCATATACAAATTGATCTTAATCCTGAAGTTACTATGAACTCTTATATATGTTACTTGATCCTTTGATTCATGCGTTACTGTTTGTCAGAATGATCATGCTAAGAACAATTGTTTTGGGGACTCAATGATGTATATGGCTGGGGACATAGTTTAACATATATGGAATCTATACCTTCTTATAGATTGAATGATGATTCCCTTTTGGGTTGGCTTTTGGAACTGAAAAAGTTATTGACGTCAAATTCATAACCAGATTATGAATTAATCTTCACTAGTAAAGTCAATGGTACACTAGGAATCAAGATATAATTGAAAGGGTAAAATGGTAATTTTATTCCCATTTAATTATGAATCATCAATAATTATATGTAATGATTATATCAATGAACACTTTATGGTTACAATAAAGTACTTAGTAAATATATGTCTTTAATTCTCAAAAGTTCAGTCTCATATTTATAGTGGAATAATCATGAGATTAATAAATATGATTATTGAATCAAAGAGTTTTGGTTAATAATCTTTTATTTGTTGGAGCTTGGAATTATTGGTCCATAGGTCCCTGGGGCAGCTCTATCAACCCTAATCAAATAAGAGTTGATACAAGGGTTAAACTGTGAATGAGCTATTTGAGAGAATATTTATCCTTCGGGATAAATGTGCAATTATGTGATAATTGAAGTTGTACAATTTGTTATTGCAATTGTGCAATTTTGAAATTGTATAGAAATAAAATAAAATGATTTTAATCAATTATTTTATTTAAGTGTGAATAAATAAATATAGATAGTCAAAATTGGTTTTGATTATTATATTAATTTAATTAATAATAAGATGATGATGGAAATTCAAAATTTGAAATTTGAAATTTAAGTTGTTATATTTTTCCTTAAAAAAGATGATACCATATTTGAATATCTAATTATTGATTGATTAAAAATAAAAACACATGAAAAATCAAAATCCCATTTTTAGGGATAGGCCACACACATAGGACTTGGACTGCTCTATGGGTGTGGCACATCAAATGTATCTGATATTGGTTTTTCAATTTATTTTGTAATTAATTAAATAAAAATCTTAAAAGGGGTTTTAGAATAGTATGTTAGATTTTAGTCTATCATCATTATTATTATAAAAGATAATTGATTTTTCTTCATTATGATTATTATGGTAATAATGTCAATATATTCTATTTGATAGAAAATCAAAACAACAAGTTTTTGACCAGTTTGACTTAGAGAAGAAAAATCTATCATCTTTTTCACAAAAAGAAAAACCTATTCTCTTTAGCCTATAATCAAAAGTCTCATGTGTTGAGAATACTTTTGATTCACAAAAATTGATCATTGTTCTCTATGTGCCCACCCATATCTTGAGGTGTAGAGAACGTCTTGGAAGATGTAGGTGTGGGTACTCAAGCAAGGATATGAAGATCAGAATACATACGAAAATATTCAAGGTTTCTTGATAGGCTACAAGAGGTAAATCGTTTTCGTATTATCTTAATGTTCATATTATATATTGATTAACATATTGCATATTAAAAGATCCTCATATAAAGATTGTTTATATGAAATTTTTTGTTGTATTCCATTACTGCAATTTCCGCTGCGCACTAGGAACCGTTCCTAATAATTTTCACTTAGGGATAATGATTGAATGAACTCCATATTTATAGAGAGTCTTTGTGGGCTATGGGTCCTTAAAAACAAATCTAGGCCATACACATGTAGGTGTGGGATCAGTATATTCAGTTACAAATTCAAATAACATAAGAATAATACAATTTAAATATTAGTTACATAAATATCTTGGGATATTTGATGGTATCTCGTGAAATCTGGATCTTCGAGAAAAAGAATCCTGCTCATCGAGCAAGTCTTGCACTCCGAGCAATTTCATGGGATGGTAATACCTTGATCCATTATCGAGCATATTACTTGAACTTTGCTAAATAAGCTTTTATATTCTGATGTAGCCCTCTCAAGCAGCTACTCCTTCTGACCAGCTCTCTGCATTTAATGTGGTGTAATGCCATGTGTCTCTTTCTTAGATTCCACATCATCAAGTCAAAATAGGGTTAAACATCCCCCCCCCCCCCCCAAGTTTCCTAGGGCGACCAGCACTGTATAAACTTCCAATCTTCGACCAGGTAAGTATCTATTCACCTTCTGAATATTACTTTACAGCTCATAGCTTTGCCCTTTATAGGCAATGATCACACCTCCTCGAATACGCAATTGACGGCTTTTGAGTTTCCTAGGTGTCTGACACGCTTTCCTACTCTGGCATCATTGCACCTTTTCAGTGAAAAACGAGACACCTTTTCACCAACACACGCGCATGACATCACATCACCCCAGAAACTCATGATGAATTTTTCAAGATGACGTCATCTGCTCGCACCCGAGTCGTTGCCTATAAATATGTCTTCCCATAACCTTTCACTCTTTACACTTTCAAACTTTCCAAGCATTCCTTTTCTTTGAAATCCTTTCAAACCCATGACTTTGCTCTTCATTTCCTCTTCCAAAAATCCCCATTTTCTTCATGTCTTCCAACAAAATCTTCATCATAGTAAGCTTTTAACTTCATTTTCTATGTTTGCATGACTCTTTGCTACTTGTCGCATAGTTTCCATGCATTTTTGAAGATTTCATATCTGTATGCTCTTGATGTTCTTGATTTTTACGTAAAAAATTGGTTGTTTTTTTGCAAAAATCATTGATTGTTTGGGAAAATGTCTGTTTTGGGAGTAGGAAAATGATTTTAGGTCTCGGGTCACCCTTGATCGTGTTGTCGGCTTTGAGAGGATTTTTGAAAACTCAAAGAAGTACTGTTTGCTTTTCTGAAAAATGTTTGGCGAGAAAAGTTTTCACGAAAAACTTTTTATTTGCCTTTTAGATCCACTATAGTTTCTGCTCGAGCGTAGAATCGTGTTTCTCGAATAGCTCACACTTAGTTAGGCACACACATAGGCTGGTCGAATAACTCACCTCCCCTTTACTTTTCACCAGAGGTATGCACGCGATCACTGGGGGAGTGATTATTATATTGACGTAGAATTGCAACAAACACTGGTCGAAGAAGTGGAACGGAGTCGACCAGATATTGACCTCAATTGTGATATTTCATAACTATCTGATGAATCTAGTGAGCACTCTCATTATGATTTTCATTTTGTTCTCGATCAGAAATATTTTCGGATGATTGAGGAATTGGAACAAGGAATTAGGAAATTCCTTCCAAAACTTTTATTGTACATCATGACTCTGTAGATCCACTCCCGATAGGAATTCCGACCAGCGAGAGGGCAACGAGCAGGCCTTCATTCGTTGAAGAGGCCATAATCATTGCTTTGTGTTCCCTAGATATGGCTAGGAACAAGCAAATGAATAGAAAAAGATCGGTTGTGGATCCCCAGGTTGCAAGGTACGCGACCAATGGGCAAAATGTTGAGCAACCCATACAACAACCCGAACAACTAGAAGGAGAACAGCCTGAGCAACAACAACAACCTCAAGATGTGCCTTTTGATGAGATTGATTTTGATGACAAGCAAATTAGGGACGTCATAAGACTCGTCGCAAAAAGAAAAGCCCTCTCGGAGAAGCAGGTTAAGTGGTATGTAGCTCCGACCAACACTCTCTCGAGCCGGGCACTTGGGGGGTACCCCCAAAGATATGGACTTAAGGGGGTGGATTTAGTTCTTCCTTGACCTGATCAGTAAGCGCATAGTCCCGGTAGTGCATATAGTGCCTGGTTGAAGTATAATATTGAGGCAGGCGCCACTCTCCCCCTCCATCCTTATTTTAGGAGCGTCGCAAATTACTTCGACGTCACTCCTTTTCAAATAACACCAAATGGATACTTAATGTTGGGAATAGTGACCTTAAAGCAATTGTAGTTGACAAATGTTTTAAATGAAATAAATAATTGAATTGAAATATTATATATAGACAATGTCCGACATTATGTTAATAATATTAAGTAAATATCAGAAAATTCTAAAGTTTATCTATGTGGTCTTAATCTCATATTGGTATGAGAGGATCGAGACTAAGATAATAAACTTAAAACAGTTCGTAATAAAATAAAGTTATGGAATCTTTAGATTAATTACTGCTAGTACGATTCACTAGTATTATGAATACAAGTGACCTAGATCCGGGTCACTAGTGTAGTAGGACACTTTAGTGAATGTACTTTATATATAGTGATATATAGAACTGGACCAGACACGATTTGTTAATACTTGTTTAAACACTGTTTCATAGTGTTAATCAAACATATCAAACATTGATCATATACACGATGATCTTAATCCTAAGGTTGCTATGAACTCCTATATATGTCATCTGATCATTTGATTCATGTGTTAAGGTTTGTCAGAATGATCAGGCTAAGAACAATTATTTTGGGGACTCAATGATATATATGGCTGGGGACATAGTTTAACAGATATGGAATCTATATCTTCTTATAGATTGAATAATGGTTCCCTATTGGGTTGACTTTTGGAACTGAAAAGGTTATGAGCGCTCACGTCACAAACTTGTTGTGACACAACCTTCACTAGTAAAGTCAATGGTACTATAGGAATAAGATATAGCTAAAAGGGTAAATCAGTAATTTTATTCCATTTTAATTATGAACCATTAATAGAGTATTAACGTTGCATGTAATGATTATATCAACTGACACTTTATTTTTTAATAAAGTACTCAGTAAATATATGTCTATAATTATTAAGAGTTCATTCTCATATTTATAGTGGAGTAACATGAGATTAATAAATATGATTATTTAATCAAAGAGCTTTGATTAATAATCTAATATTTATTGGAGCTTGATATTATAGGTGCATAGGTCACGAGGTTGGCTCTATCAACACCATATCAAGGTAAGAGTTGATACAAGGGTAAAATTGTAATTTTGAAATTTGAGAAGAATTTTATTCTTCGACTCAAGTATACAATTATATGATAATTGAGGTTGAATAATTAATTTAGAATTAATTATTAATTTTTGAAAATTGATATATTAATTTAAATATATAATTTTTGAAATTCATATATATAAATTAATTATTTTATTTGAGTGGGAGAAAATAAAATTGGTAAGTCAAAAATAATTTTTGATTTATTGAATTTTAAAAGATGATGATAATGATGATCATCAATTTGAATTTTGAATTTAAAATTTAAATTTTGAAATATGGTTGTCATCTTTTCCTTAAAAGGATAAATGTCTTATTTTGTGGAAAATTGATTTTAGTTAAATAAAAAAATGCAATATCCCTGAAAAAGGAATTAGCAATTCACGCATGACATAGTCCAAAGACTGTGTCATGCGTGTATCAGTATACTGATATTGTATCAGTGTTGTTTTTATTTTATTTATTTATTTAATTAATAATTTGTAAATATATATTTTTCAAATTTGGTAAGTTAGATATTTACCTAAATCAAATCTTATCATCATTGTGATATTATTATTATTATTATTATATTACTATTATTATTAGGAATAATAAGGTAATAGAATAATCTCTCTCTATATATGATATAGAATAATAAGAAGAAGAGATATACAAAAGACAACACAATACAATTCAGAATAATTCTCAGAATTTTTGTCAGACAAAAAGTTTATCATCTTCTTCTTTATTCTAATCATTCTCAAACCATAATCCAAGTTCTCATGTGTTGGGAATTAAAGTAGTGGGAATCACCAACTTGAACAAGGTTCAAAACCTTTGTCCAAAAGTTTATTTCCCCTATTCTCTAAGCACTAAGAGATCTCTCTAGGAAATAGCTCTCTGGAATTGTCAAGCCTCTATGGTGTATTTTCCAGCCAAGTGCTTTATGGATGGAAAATGGTGTGTATTACAAGTGAGCATTAGGCTCCTATTTATAGAGTTTTGAGACACCATTTGAATTTCAAATTCCACCAACCCCATGGCTGTTACCAATGATTAATTGGATGTTTATGGAATTAAAATAGAGATTTGGAAGTTACTTGGCTATTGGAAATGTTCAAAATTTGATAAAACCGAAGTTTGGAAAATGTTGTCAGCTGCTCAAGCCACGGCCTAAAAAACATGGGCCGCGACCCACGATGTTTTCTGCCTCTTGGGTCGCGGCCTGAAAAACTCAGGCCGCGGCCCAAGACGTTTTTTCAGCAACCAATTTTCCAAATTTGCCAAAACGTTCCAAATTCATTCCCACTTTATTTTGTAATTTCCATACACATTATGAGAGTTAAAATCACATCTCTAATAGTCATATCTCTTATGACTTTAAGAAATTCAAATAAAAAATGTGTAATATCAAATCTACACATTATTGGGTAATATTTTAGAGTTACAAGTTTGTAATTGTTTTTGTAACTCCAAAATATGTCACATTTGCCACACACGTGTCCAAATTTTGTGACTCTCAATAATATGTTACAAGGTGTGACAAATCACATTTGTGTGAAAAATCACATTTTGTCACATTATTTAATCTAACATTATATTATATGAAATAATATAACATTCCCCCACTAGATTAAATAATCATTTTTTGTAACACTTATTTAATCTATCAAACATTTTATTAAAATATAATATTTCCCCACTTAATTAAATAATCACTCTCTATAGAAACCTATGTTTATGGAATTAAAATAGAGATTTTGGAGTTACTTGACTGTTGGAAACATTAAAAATTGGATAAAACCGAAGTTTGGAAAATGTTGTCAGCCGCTGAGGCTGCGGCCTACGATGTTTTCTGCCTCTTGGGCCGCGGCCTGAAAAACTCAGGCCGCGGCCCAAGACGTTTTTGCTGCGGCCCAAGACGTTTTTTCAGCAACCAATTTTCCAAATTTACTAAAACGTTCCAAATTCATTCTCACTTTATTTTGTAACTTCCATACACATTATGAGAGTTAAAATCATATCTCTAATGGATTTAAGAAATTCAAATAAAAAAAATGTGTAATATCAAATCTACACATTATTGGGTAATATTTAGGAGTTACAAGTTTGTAATTATTTTTGTAACTCCAAAATATGTCACATTTGCCACATACGTTCCAAATTTTGTGACTCTCAATAATATGTTACAAGGTGTGAAAAATCATATTTTGTCACATTATTTAGTATAATATTATATTATATGAAATAATATAACATTCCCCCACTAGATTAAATAATCAATTTTTGTATCACTTATTTAATCAATCAAACATTATATTAATATATAATATTCCCCCACTTGATTAAATAATCACTCTCTATAGAAACCTTTTCATTGGTGCATAAATTAAAATGTCTTTTGACTTTAATTTTACCTTAGTGTAATTATCACAAAGATTGCTGGAATTTTGGTTGCCGAAGCATTGAACCACTATCCCTTGATAACAAACTGGTGATAACACACACACTTTTGCTATGTTCACTTGTGACCTCAATGTCTCGCTTTTGCACTGTTAATGGCCATGTGCACATTCCATTCATAGACTTTTCTTGAGAATGACTCCCAATTCTCAAGAGGGGCAGCACCACCCTTAGGTCTATATAGGTAGAACTCTTATAGTATTTTGTTACCCTAAAATACTTGTCTTTTCAAGATTGAGTTCTATTAAAAAATCTTTCGGTTTTAACCCTCATTTTGGTAACACTCTAGTACTCATATATCAGATGGGACAAAATTTGAGTATTACCACTATTCACTTGATTGACTTGTTATTACCTATTGAACCTAATACTAGTTATTTAACTAGTGTTAGGTTACCATCAATCGTGAATCTCTTTAGGGAGTTTAAGTCTCATCCCTCGAGATGTAAAAATGATTCTATTTGAGTCATTTCTTTTCTCATGCATGCATACTTTAAACACTCTCTTTATTTTATTCAAACTTTGTTGATAGCCATAGTTTGATTAAAATAATTATCTCTTTAAAATAGTAATTTTGACCATAGTCAACACCCCCATTATTTTATAGTTTAATAACCAAGATAAACATTTGAATATTAATTCTAGAAACATCTTTGTTTCTAAAATTATTATTTATGTTTTAATTTGATTACTTCTTGAATCAAAATATTACAAACAATAAATTTAGACACCAAGCATGTCTAGATTTATCCATTCTATACACATATAGCCAATGTGATTAAGAATGTTGAATTCCAAATCACTTATTGGATAGGATGACCAAATTAATCAATTATTATAAACAAAATAAATTGATTAACTTTGGAGCAACACCCCCACATTTCTTACATAGTGATAATCACTTTAAAATAGAAATTTATTCATTTCTATTAAGTCCTTTATCCTCCAAGATAAATCTAGACTTATAATTCTCAAAGTTCATCACGAGTCTTCTAAGACACATGATAAACTCTCAATAGATCAAGATAAAATCCTCAATGTTTATCTTGATTTATTTACTTGCTAAAGCAAGGCACATTTCTTTCAAAGCATCTTTCACTTAGTTTCTTTCTTTTATATATTTCACAAAATAAAATATGTGAACACATATGTCATGTGAAAATTTCTCAAACAAATAATCACTAATTTTCATTTTTAGTTGTATAAATAATCTCAAAATCACTTAAACAACTTTTGTGTATTTCTTAAGAGTCTCTTTGAGATTCTTTTGAAAACACCAATTTCACATCCATTGATTTTCTCATCAAAATCAATTTGAAGATGTTAATTTTTTAAACACTTTAAATCAAAGAAAATAAATCCTCATTGATTTATTAAAACACTTTAATTTCTTATGTTTTAGTTTAAAATTATCTCATTATTGAGATTAATTTATACATATCACCATATTTAACCAAAATGAATAAAGTTCTCTTTTATTCACCATTGGTGTAAAGATTCAAAATTGCTTCTCCAATTTTGAAATGTCTCATCATTGAGACATTGAATATTTAAGAATTAGTGTCACTAAATAATTCTTAAATATATTTCGTTTGACCACACTTTAGACTCTAAGTCTATTGGACGATGTGCTATCTCAAGTTTTGGATCCACCTTAATCCATTTTTCTTGCAATAGAAAAACACAACCATTAAAAGATGTATCCCCCTTAGGTTCATATTTTCTTATCTCATAAAATAAGATGCTCATCTTTTAAATGAGAAAATTTTAAATTCTCAAATAATTCTTTTATTCACAAATCACATACTAACAATAATATAGGATAAAACCTATTAACATCTCACAAATGTTTGCATGATTATAATTTGACATAGTTGTCAACATATTTGACTTATATCATACTCACATGACTCTTTATTAATATGTAAACATAATTTACAAATATCATACACATATGATTTCATATTTTTTATTGATTCACAAAATCAATATAGTTATGCATGTCATATAAAACTCATAAAATTGTCATTCTAATAATTTCCATTATCACAAAATAAGACAATTATATAACATGCTAGCATATTACCCAATAATATACTAGATTATTTACACAATATGTTAATTAATCACATATAGGAACAACTCAAGATGTTGAATTATCTTCTAATCTAATCACTATATTTGAAAAAACAAAGGAGATTAGAAAATAATGAACCTCATTTATAAAATTTTCTTCTTCTCATTTCTATCACTATATGAAAACTATTAGATCTTCTAAGAAAACTAAAGAAGAACATTACCTTATCTTACCATCTTTTCAAAGTTGGATCCTCACAAGATCTCTATGGTTTCTCCTTCCATTGAAAAGGAAACTAAGCTTTTGATTGTTAGAGAATATATATTTATACTCAATGGAAACATGGAAAAACCAAAATACAAACTCTATGTAAAAAAAAAACAATAGACAAGGTAATTGATTAAATAAACATTACAACTCAATTGCTCAAAATACAAGTAAATATAAAGAGGTAGAAGAAGAAGATTACAAACTCAAAACAATTATAATACAAGTAAATAAGATCAAAAATATGAAAATAATGAAAATAAAATCAATAAAAAGAACAAACTCTCACACAACCAAAGTGTAGAGTTGTGGGGATCACCAACTTGAACAAGGTTCAAAACCTTTGTCCAAAAGCTTATTTCCCCCTATTCTCTAAGCACTAAGGGATCTCTCTAGGAAATAGCTCTCTGGAATTATCAAGCCTTTATGGTGTATATTCCAGCTAAGTGCTTTGTGGTTGGAAAATGGTGTGTCTTACAAGTGAGCATTAGGCTCCTATTTATAGAGTTTTGAGACATTCTTTGAATTTCAAATTCCACTAACCCCCTTGGCTGTTACCAATGATTGATTGGATGTTTATGGAATTAAAATAGAGATTTGGGAGTTACTTGGCTGTTGGAAACGTTAAAAATTGGATAAAACCGAAGTTTGGAAAATGTTGTCAGCCGCTCAGGCCGCGGCCCACGATGTTTTCTGCCTCTTGGGCTGCGACCTGATCAGCAACCAATTTTCCAAACTTGCCAAAACGTTCCAAATTCATTCCCACTTTATTTTGTAACTTTCATACACATTATGAGAGTTAAAATCACATCTCTAACAGTCATATCTCTTATGGCTTTAAGAAATTCAAATAAAAAATGTGTAATATCAAATCTACAAATTATTGGGTAATATTTGGGAGTTACACGTTTGTAATTATTTTTGTAAGTCAAAATATGTCACATTTGCCACACACATGTGTCTAAGTTTTGTGACTCTCAAAAATATGTTACAAGGTGTGACAAATCACATTTTGTCACATTATTTAATCTAACATTATATTATATGAAATAATATAACAGTAAATACTTATGTTCTTGAATATTCATATGTATGTTTATATGTTATATATAAATATACTGTATATTTATATGTATGTTGCATGATTAATAATATTGTATGTTAATGTTTCTGTCTGAATGTTTTCTTGATCATATAAACTGTTTATATGAGAGATGGAAAATTTTTATTGTTGTATACAATGGGTCCACCACGCCAATTCCCTTGCGTGCTCTGGTTGTTTTTCCAACACTTAAGGCTTTCAACATTATTTATCATTTATCGCGATCAAAGATGGGGCCCTCCTACTCCTCATGAGGTCCATTACTTATTCGACTTGAAGTCAAACCCAGGCTACAAGGGTACTGAGTTCTTCTACTTTTGTCACCGGGACAAGACCAGGGAGTTCCATATTTAGCTCACGTTTAGGAGAAACGAGGGAAGTTATAATAAGGAGTATTTTCTGACAACTTCCCTGGTCGCAAACATTCGAGCTTTTCAAAAAGCAAGTAATTATTTTGTCTGCTAGGTCATTTCCTTCACTTTTCTTTCCTTGGCCTCATTATTTTTTTTTTTTTTGCGTTTTAGGGCCATGGGATAGATCCATTCCTACTGTGGACATGTCCAGGCAAGCAGTGGTCTTAGACAGGCTTCCCTTTGAATCAAAGAATTGTAGACTGCTTGTAACCGACAAGAATCTGAGGAGAGTCGGTATGCTCGATACCCACCACACTAATGAAGAAAGCATTGCTGGTGGAGGAACTGCGGAGGAAGAAGTTAGCGAGGAACTGGGGTGTTCAGACCAACCCCAGACGGTCCTTGTTCCTTAGAGAAGGAGGCCAGCAGGGATCAACATAGGGGAGCAAGGTGACGCTCTTCGACCTCGAGCCCCAGCACCTCTCGTTGACAAGGGGAAAGGCAAGAAGGTGCTAGAAGTGGAAGAGGACGAGCCCATGTCCTCTGACGATGAGGAGGGGATTCCACATAATATAGTTATTCCTTTTTTTGTTGTGTGTGTTTATGCTGTAGTCATAGGCTGTTTTGAACAATCTTCTATGTCATATAATATTTTGTATAAGTGTACTGCTCGTTTCTATATTTACGTAATTTAATGCATTTGCATTTTTTTTACTACAGTCATGTTTGATTCAGTGATGTTTAATCTCTATGATTCCCCTCCAACCCTAACCAAAGGGGGTAATAAAAGAAATGTTGTCGCGGGGGTCAGCTCGAGCAAAGAGATGGCATCAAAGCAGCTGAGGAGTATTCCTTCTACTCGCAAATCTCTTGCTGCTTCCTCGGTGGTTCCATCTAGCCAACCGACAACCACTCATCCTGCTACCGCTCCTGAGCAGGCCACTCCTTCCCTTGCTCGGGAGTCTCCATCAGTTCACCAGGCCACTCCTTCCCCTGCTTGAGAGTCTCCATCAGTTCACCAGTGTAACGCCCTACTACCTTAGAGTCGTTACTAAGTGAGTTTAAAATGTGCAATTAACTCACTAAACGAGGTTTTTAGAACAAAAGTGTGATTAAACAAAAGTCAAGGCTGTAATCTTTGAAAATACCCTATTTCATTGAAAATTTCAAGTGTCTAACATTTGGGATCCCAAAATACAGTTTATAAAATATTTACAACTCAAAATGGTTTTACAGATAATTAACCAACAAAATTATAGTTTAATACAGCCATTTCTCAAAATTTCCCCCAACCAAAGTAGTCGGGCAGGCCAAACATGTACACGCCACCTCACGCTCTCCATACTCATGGCTGGTTGACTCTTTCCTTGCCCTTACCTGAAACATAGAGCACCCGTGAGCTGAAGCCCAGCAAGAAAACTCACACAGCACATAACATATGCATATCAGATAATCAGCATATCACATAATCAACAGGTAAACAGATAGTCCATCAGACTAAACATACGCGGCCATGCCGTCCCAGAAGTGTTACCAAAGTCTGGGAACTCGGTCCTCACCGTAAGGATATCCCATGAATCCATTGGGGTCTCACCCTAGTGATGTGCACTCCGCATGCTAAATGTTACTCTCGGCCCCACTGCCGTTCTCGGCCCTTTGCCGTTCATGGCTCCTTGCCGTTCCCGGCTCCTTGCCGTTCTCGGCTCCTTTGCTGTTCATTCAACTATAATCACATATAGCATAACTCAAACAACATTCAAACATATAATTCAATCTAGGGCCGTGCCCTGCAACAACACTATGGGCCCATGCCCTGCTCTACGGGTACAACAGTTTTCTTACCAGTGTCCCGAGCTTCTTATGCACCAAAGTCACGAGCACGGTCCTCTATCCCGAGCCTCTCCGAAAACCTAGTCACAACACATATAAAACACTCTTTAATACTAACCAATCTGAAACCACTCCCCGGGACCAATCCCGTACTCTCGGGACCTCCAATTTCCCAAAACAAAGTAACGGGAACATCCCCCGAGCCCCCGGAGAAAAAGCCTTAAAATGCAAAAATTCCCTGCCCAGAAAATAGCCTAGCGCCGCAGCACTACCCTTTGAGGGTCGCGGCGCCCATAATGTCCTCTGCTCCTGATGCAGCCTTGCGCCGCGGCACCAAAGAACAGGGCTGCGGCGCCCCTACGCGAACCCAGAATTATGGGTTTTCCCTTGCATTTTCCCCGAGCCAAAACGCTTCCAATCTAACCCAAACACATACCTAAACCCCAAAATCAATTTAAAACCTCAAATGAACCATCTAACAGCCTATAAACACCAACAACAAGCTCAAACACATAATCACACCCATAATCCACACTTTGGTTTCAAATTTCAAAAACTTAAACCAAAGCTTGTAAAACTTAAATCATGCCTCAATATTCTTAAACCACACCAGAAACGAAAATTCAAAGATGCTTAGAACTCTTACCTCAATCAAGAATTCGACTTTGAACTCTCTCCAATTCCAGCTTCAAGTCAATCCCTCTTGATTACCAAGCTGAATTCCCATGCAAACTAGCCACAACTGTCTTTCAATTTTCATACTCACTCTCTAGAAATCAAGCTTGAAACTTATATAAAACAGGGATAAACTCTTACCTCTAAACAATCTTGATTTATGACCCACTTTAATTGCCTCAAGCCACTTGATTCTCCTCCTAAGCTTCCCAATTTCAGCTCCCCTCTTTTCTTCTTTCCTTCTAGTTTTCTCCTCAAGTTTTCAGCCCAAAATAGATTATGCCTAAGTATAGAAACGCGAATAACATTTCCCTCAGCTGAAGGTATCTATATCCCTGCCAAAAGACTATGTTACCCCTCCATGTAATTCCTTTCCTAACTAAACCTCAAGGGTATTTTTGCCATTTCACCTTTCTTACAAATCTACCATTTTTCTCACCTAAAGTAACTATCTCTATGGTTACCAATGGTCACTCAAGTTACTAAATTACCATTAACCATTAATTCTTAAACTCAATTTATAAAATTCCCAAAATACCCCTAGGCTCCTCTCGAGCCGGGTATTTAATCCCGTTGTGACTTTTAAACTAATTAGCTCCCTAGGACCGTCTCGGCACGTGCATCACAATTATATCACCACTCACACGTGGTACTAATCATAGTACACAATTATTACATTTATGCTCTCAACGGGCTAAAATTACCAATTTACCCCTAACCAACAAACAGGGCCCACATGCATATTTATTCCACCTAAACATGCATTCTAATCACATATTTATTTAAATTCATGCATTATCATGTTAATTCACTTATTGCCCTCCAGGCATGCTAATCAAGGTCCTAAATCTTATTAGCGAATTGGGGATGTTACAACCAGGGCCCTCCTTCCCCTGCTAGCGGAATAGACCCCCTTGCTAACGAGAAAAAGCGAGTAAAGGAAAAGTTGAAGGCAAATGATCACTCCATCTTCTCCCAAGTCCATACCCTTGTTCAACACCCAATGAGTGTTGACGCTGTCTTCAAGCATCAAAAATCGTCGGTCGACTCCAGTCTCAGATGAGCACTATTAGAGATCCTTTCGGTAAGTTGCTCTTTATATGTTTCTCAATTTTCTTCCAAGTCTTCAGCTTGTTTACTCCTTTTATGTGCTTAGTCTCATCTTGCTTTGTTTATGTAGTGTGTTATAACTCTCACCAACCACCACACCGAGGTAGTGAGGCTTGAGGAGGCTTTGCGGAAATTGTGGGACACCACGAAACACTTTAAAGACTGAAATACTCTCCAGTTCCAAGTTGCTCGGGACTTCCAGAAGGATCTCAATAACAAGAACACCAAGATTGATGATAAGGGAAAAGTGATCAAGGTTCTCGAGGAGATGGGGAAGAAATTCAAGTGCCAGGTAGAGGAGCTTGAGGAGAAGAGGCGCAGCCTCGATGCCCATGTCAAATAGCTCGAGGAACAGTAGCTTAAGTCGGTAGAGGAGATGAGGCAGCTCAGAGTGAAGAGTTCGGAGGAGAAGAAACTTCTCGAGGAAGAGCTCCAGCACGAAAAAGATTCATATTCCTCGAACTTAACCAAGTTCAAGAGTGCAACCTTCAATTGCTTCTTCCTTTTTTGGAAGAACAATAAGGAGGCCAATTTTGACTACATCCTTGCCCATTTTTGCGACAAAGAAATCGCTAAGTGTTGCTCGCGAAGAGGAGGAGCTTGAGGCTGCTGCTGAAGAAATTCTTGCAACCCGTGGAGTCGAGTAGAAGGAACCTAGGGGGGGGGGGGGGGGAGATGTCGAGGTGGTAGAGCCTTGAGAAGGGCATATTTTTTTTTAGTCACCTTGGGTCTTAAGGTCTGTGGTGCAAAGACAATGGCTTGCCGAGCAGCCTTTAATCTCAGATAATATGTGTAATTATTTTTACTCTTGCTTTATACATATTACATAATGCTTATATATCAATTTTCTTTGTTGTATATGATTTTAACTCTATAGCTCACTTTAAACATTTAGAGCATCTTGGTATTTTATGTCCTTGTTGGACGAAGCATAATACTTTATAAATCTTTGAAAATTTTCTAAGTATTACTCAGTTGTGCTATTTTAACTTATTTACTTATGTTCGATCATGTATACACTATATGCCCCCAAGTGATCGAGGATTTTAGTTGTAATGCCTTGCTAATTAGGGTCTTCTACCACGTGTTTTTAAATTAGTGTTGGACTCGCTAAACAAGTCATTTGGACTAAAACATGTGATTAAGCCACTAAAGGTTTAGGTATTAACAATCTTGGTCAAGGAATAAACATTTCCATTAACTAGAAAACTTTAATCTTTACATGGGATCCCAAAATATAAGTTTAAAAATTGTTCACAACTTGGGGATTACAAAATAAGTCGACCTAAGCAGGAAAACAGAGTCCAACCCTAGTTCCCCTGCGATATCTCGGCCGTGGCAGTCAAGCGGCCTGCATATGTACACATCGCCTCTAACACTCTCCAACTCATGGCTGGCCAAGCTTCTCATTACCCTTACCTGCACCATATAGCACCTGTGAGCCAAAAGACTCAGTATGAAAACATATTAAGAGATTCATATAAGCATAAGAATATAACAACATGCTTAACAATAGTAACTGAAACCAAGCCAACACAATGTACAGGTAAGCGACCACAAGGTCACACAAGTGTGTGCTGCACGTCTATTTATTTAAGTGGCATCTGAGCCAGTCAAGTGCATAATACACTCCCGAGTGGCCTAGCCATAACGGCCTGCCATCAGTGCGCAAAGTGCTGACCACGGCTTATAAGTCGAGTCTTGTATCCCCTCGACTTATAAGTTGAGCCTTGTAAGTCCTCGACTCATAAGCCGAGCCCTTTAACCAAATATGCCATGGACTAATAGGTCAAGCCTTTAATCAGATGCAGTAGAGAGATTCTCAACTTATAAACTGAGCTTTCTAGTCAGAAAAAACATCCATATAACACATTCGTTATACACACGGATACAATGCATTGCAGTATACTAAAACAGATATACATATGCACAATTATAATCATGCTCATTAACTGGGCCTGAGCCCTAATCATGTTTACATTTAACAGTTGGGCCAAGCCCTAATCGTATTACATTTGACAGCTGGGCCGAGCCCCAATCATATTACATTTATCAACTGGGTCGAGCCCTAACCATGCATCTCACCCATCAGGTGCAATTTTTGTACCTTTTGTCCGAGAGTAAGAAATTAGGAAAGCAAGTACGACTCCCGAGAACAATCCTCTTTTGAGTCCTAGCGGTAGCCTAGTCACAACCCACAAATAAAATTCTCATTACTATTCGATTCCATAATTGAACCCCGGGACCAATCCTGTGCTCTCGGGACCTCCAATTCCCCCACACGGGGTGGTGAGATCGCCCCCCCCCCCCCCCGAGCTCCTGGGCCTATGCCCTAAAAATGCAAAAATGAAGGCCCCTGAAAATGGCCTGGCACTGCAGCACAACCTTACAGGCACTGCGACACATAGCCAGGGCCCCCTGCCCTTGAACACTCTAGCGCCGCGGCTCGGAAGAACAACACCGCGACGCCCCTACGCGAACCCAGAAAAACTTGGTTTTTCCACCATTTTTCTCTGAGCCAAAGCTCCCAAATCTCATCCCAAACTTGCCTTAAAGTCCCAAATGAGCTTAAAACCATAAACAACACATTATAAGCAGTACAAACACCTCAAAAACCAAACTCAATCTCTAACCCAAATCAAAACCCATCCTTTGGCTTAAAATTTTACAAAAACTTAAACCATGGAAAAAATTCACCAAAAAATAGAGTATAATCTTACCTCACTAAAGAGTCACTCCAACTTGGCAAAAGACCAAATCGCCCCTTTTCCCTTAGCCTACTTACTAATGCTCTCAAGGGCAAGACTGTCCTTAGCCATTTTTTCTCACTAATCATAATTAACGTCTCATAAATTCTCGTTATCTCCAATTTCCTCAAATGATTTCCAAATAATTTCCCATTACCCAATAAACCTCGGCAATGTACTAAATTACCAAAATACCCCTAAGCTCACCCCTAGCCGGGCATTTAACCACGTTATGACTAAACCGCTAACTTGCTCCCTAAGATCGCCTCGTGTCAGGTATTATGATATTATTTGAATTGTATTATGATATTATTATGCTTGCATGTTTAAGTGTATTAAATATGGACGTAGACTCGTTTCTTATTAGAAGGGCATTTTCGTAATTTTGACTTGCTGAGGGTATGTTTGTAAATATGTGTGATATATAATTGTGACCACATTATTATGTGGATATATTTGAATTACCGCTAACTTGCTCCCTAGGATCGACTCATGCCAGGTAACTGAAATATATCCACATAATAATGTGGTCACAATTATATATCACACATATTTACAAACATACCCTCAGCAAGTCAAAATTATGAAAATTCCCTTCTAATAAGAAACAGACCCACATGCATATTTAATACACTTAAACATGCAAGCATAATAATATATTAATAAAATTCAAATAAATCACATAATAACATGCTCGTAACACATAAGCACCTAATTAACTCAATTATTGCCTCTTGACCCCCTAATCCAGCACTAAACCATATTAGGGAAATGGGGGCGTTAAAATTATCCCCTCCTTACAGAAATTTTGTCCTCGAAATTTTACCTGAACAACTTGGGATACTGATCTCGCATGTCTGACTCCAATTCCCAGGTCGCTTCCTCGACCTTGTTATTCCTCCATAATACCTTAACTAAAGGTATGGTTTTATTCCTCAAGACCTTGTATTTCCTGTCTAATATCTGGACGGGTTACTCTTCAAAGGATAAGTCTAGGTGCAGCTCCAGATCTTCATAGCTTAGTACATGAGCCTCATCAGATACATACCTCCGCAACATTGAAATATGAAATACATTATGGACAACTGACAATGCCGGAGGTAAGGCCAATCTATAGGCCACTTGACAAATCCTCTCCAGGATCTCAAAAGGTCCTAAAAATCTAGGGCACAGGTTGCCCTTCTTCCCAAATCTCCTCACCCCCTTTAGTGGTGAGACTCTAAGGAAGACATAGTCTCCCACCTGGAACTCCACGTTCCTGCGCTTCAGATTCGCATAACTTTTTTGTCTACTCTGTGATGCGAGCATTTGAGCTATAATCTTCTTGATAGCCTTATTGGTCCTCTGAACTGCTTTAGGACCCAAGTATCTCCTTTCATCCATCTCACCCCAGTGAATTGGTGATCTGCATTTCCTACCATACATCATCTCATAAGGAGCTACTCTAATGGTCGCCTGGTAGCTGTTGTTGTAGGAAAACTCTATCAGACGCAAATACTTACTCCAGGACCCTTCAAAGTCCAGTACACATGCTCTCAGCATGTCCTCCAGTATTTGGATAGTCCACTCAGGCTGACCATCGGTTTAAGGATGATAAGCTATACTAAACTTCAGTTGTGTGCCCATCGCCTTCTGCAAACTTCCCAAAAACTTGGAAGTAAATGTGGGGTCCTGATCTGACACGATCGACATCGGAGCTCCATGAAGGTGTACTATCTCTCTCACATAGAGATCTGCATGCTGGTCGACTGTATAAGTCATCCTCACTGGTAGAAAGTGAGCTGATTTGGTTTATTGGTCTACAATAACCCACACCGAGTCGTGTTGACCCACTGTCCTGGGAAATCCCACCACAAAATCCATGGTGATGTCCTCCCACTTCCACTCTGAGATATCCAAGGGCTGTAGTAGCCCCACTGGTCTATGAAGTTTAGCCTTGATCTGCTGGCACGTCAAACACTTGGCCACATACTCAGTTACATCCCTCTTTATCCCAGGCCACCAATATAAAGTCCTCAAATCCTGATACATCTTTGTGGTGTCGAGATTCAAAGAGTACGGGGTAGTGTGAGATTTATCCAGAATCTCCCGCCTAATAACAGTATCCATCGGAATGCATATCCGACCTTTATATCTCAGTATACCTATATTTGATACTGAATAGTCCCTAGCTACTCCAGCTAGGACATCTCCTCTATTCTTCATCAGTTGTGGCTCTTTTAACTGACTCTCCTTTATCCTCTCCAAAAGAGTAGACTGCAGGGTAATATTGGCTAACTGGCCCACTACTAACTCTATCCTTGCTCTGGTCATATCACCTGCCAACTCCTTGGATATCTGCCTCGAACTGTACTCTTTTATGCGAAAATCTTGTGTTTCCTTTAGTGTTCTGTTTCCTTTCCCCTGAAACAGCCTAGTGACTAAGTCACTCCAACCTAGCAAAAGACCAAATCATCCCTTTGCCCTTAGCCTACTTACTAATGCTCTCGAGGGCAAGACTGTCCTTAGCCACTTTTTTCCCACTAATCATAATTAACATCTCATAAATTCCCGTTATCTCTAATTTCCTCAAATGATTACCAAATAATTTCCTCAAATGATTACCAAATAATTTCCCATTACCTAATAAACCCCGGTAATGTACTAAATTACCAAAATACCCCTAGACTCATCTCGAGCCAGGTATTTAACCACGTTATGACTAAACTGCTAACTTGCTCCCTAGGATCACCTCGTGTCGGGTAACTCAAATATATCCAAATAATAATGTGGTCACAATTATATATCACACATATTTATAATTATACCCTCATTGGGTTAAAATTACGAAAATGCCATTCTAATAAGAAATGGGTCCACATGCATATTTAATACACTTAAACATGCAAGCATAATCATATCATAATAAAATTCACATAATAACATGCTCGTAACACATAAGCAACTTATTAACTCAATTATTACCTCCCGACCCCCTAATCCAGGCACTAAGGCATATTAGGGAAATTGGGGCGTTACATTAGTCATGGGTCACTTGCCAAATAACCACTCTTGCTCGAGCTAACTCAGCTGCTCAAATGTTTTATCATATAGCAGTATACTTATAATTTTGCTTAACAATCTCACATGTTAAGTAATACTTGTTTAATAACAAAATTGGTAATAATGAGTGTGTCAAGCACACTCCCTTGTTTATACCTTGTAATAAAATGGACAAAACATGTCTATTGAATTTAGAAATTCTACAAGCAATGCATGCTTTTGAAGTAAAAACATAAAGAATTGAATTAAACTAGGTTATTGGTCATTTATTAAAGGCAAAGCGTGCATGATAACCACATTACTAAAAAAAAATTATTCTAAGTAATAATTGGTGTTAAAAAAATGGGCAATACGTGCCTTAAAACCAAAAATAAACAATTACGAAATAATCATCTCTTTACAAGTAAAATGGATCTAGAATAATGCTGGTCGGAGTAAGTGGGAAAAGCATGCCTTCGACCAATATTCATTGATAATATTTTCGCAAGTGTTCACCATTCCAATATCTTGCAATTAGTTCACCATTTAGTCGAGCAAGTTTGTATGTTCCTGGTTGCAATACTTCTACGATCTGATATGGTCATTCCCAACTGGGTCCCAAAACTCCTTGTAGAGTCCAAGAACTTTACTTAGCTAGTTAGATAGTAGTATTATAGTATTTATAGTATTATCTTTGTAACTGTGAATTTTTGGTTCAGACCGGGAATTATTTGGACACTCATAGTAGTACTTATAGATTTTCTAAGTTTAACCTATAGTTTAAGAATATCAATGTTAACCTAAGGTTTGATTATATGACTGATATTAAGGATAATATTTATTATACTATAAGGTTTAGATAAGGACCAATAGGATTTTAAGCACATGTTATGTATGGATGATTAAGGATTAAGTATTTTGAGGATTAAATTTAATAAGGGTAAAAGTTTGAATGCTATATGGTCAGTCAGCAGCTTTGAATACGTTGAGGGCTTAGTCAAGGCTGTTTACTCCATTCAAACTTAGCTAAAAATGTGTAATTTCGTGTTTAATTAATCAGCGTGTGCCGATATATCGCAGCTATAGGGGGCGATATATCGCAGCACGTAGATACGGAAAACACGAGACGACGCACGACAACCTCGGGCATACTGGCCCAGGCGATATATCGCCTATAGGGGGCGATATATCGCCTCCTTCAGCATATTTTGAAACATTTTGAATTTGTTTTCCATTCAGCCATTCAACCTCTTGATAAGTCCAGCACCTTTTTGAACGAGTCTTCAGCCTCTGCTGAACGATTATTCAAATTATTTTCACCTAAAAAGCTATTATTTTTATTCAAGTAAAATTTAGATCCTTTCATTCCTAAACTCTATAAATAGGACCTAGTACCCAGCCATTTTTCACCTTTTACTCTAAGTTCAGAGGCTGTTAGTGCTAAGTGAGTGTGAGAGTGTAAACACCTGGGTTGGGGAATCATAAGCTTATCAAACACTTTGGGAAGTAAGGTTTTATAGTATTTCGGTTTGAGGTGTAGATTGGTCTTACAAGTCTTCAAGGTAACCCAAAACTCTAGTTCATTTCTGTACTTGTTCTTTTAAGTTCTCATAGTCTTCTACTCAGCCTCTAACCTTAATTTTTATTTTGGTTAGGAAATCTAAGCTCTTGAGTAAAAAGGTTTTGGTAAGTATGTTTTTCAAAGGTTTAGTCCTTCCATTCCTTTCATTTCTTTTTCTTCAAATCTACTCACCCTGTTATATATGGTTTTAGGAGTGTTCCAAAAGTCCCAACTCTGTCCTCACATCCCGGTAACTTTGGTAAGGAAAATAGGATAGAATCTATATGTTTTATGCTTATGTTATCTTATGTTTTATGTTATGAAATATGTTATAAAATATGTTATGAATATGTATGTTTGTAGGCTTGGGCATATGACCCGTATGACTAACAAGACCCCAAATAGATTATGGGCATATGACCTACTTAGCTAGTAGGACCCCACTAATCTCACGGGCATATGACTTGTTTAGTCTATGGGACCCCAAGTAATAATGGCCATTATAGTATGTGTATGATAAAGTGTTATGTTAAGTTTTTTTATGTTTCTTATGAATTTATGTATATGAACTATGTGTTAGATTTTTCCTTGCTGGGCATTAGGCTCATTCCTTTTTGTTTATATGTGCAGGAAAATAGCTACAGTGGCGGTAAGATTCATGGATGCTTGGGAGAATGTGTATCGGTGGTGAATGGAGTCAAGGAGTCGAGAGTTCAATTTTCGAGGATGTAGTCTTGTTTTACCTTTTTATGGTTTTACATGTATTTTTTCCGCACTTTCTATGTAACTCCTTTATTTTAAATTATGTTTTGTTTTTAAGACAATGGGATCCCATATCCTTCTTGATATTTTTGTAAGAAACTCTTATTTTTACAAGTTACCTAATAAAATTATGGTATTTTCACAATGTAAGCTTTATTAAGGATTTGTATGCATAGTTTCATTAATGGTCCAAAAGTCTAGAGTAGTTGGGTCATTACACTCCTGCTTTAGGATCCTTAGTGTTTTGGAACACTTGTCGCAATACTAGATCTATTGGGTCAAACTTTCTATTCTTGACTCGAGAGTTGAAGTATTTGGCTACTTTTGTTGGTAAGCATCCACTCGCAACTGTGATTTTTTTCTTTGTTCCTTGATCATGTCGAGGTTTTAAGCCAATAATTGGTGGTTTTGATCTTGTTCATACGTACTCCTCCGATGCGATCGAGGGGTTAATTCAACTGGTATTATTGCTTCATATCCATAAGTTAGAGAAAATGGAGTATGTCTTGTTGAGGTTCGAGCAGTAGTTCGAT
This sequence comes from Humulus lupulus, assembly GCF_963169125.1. NCBI lineage: Eukaryota > Viridiplantae > Streptophyta > Magnoliopsida > Rosales > Cannabaceae > Humulus > Humulus lupulus. Next base: position 84,462,855 of record NC_084793.1, on the reverse strand, counting down.
ATGACCATATTACTTCTGGAAAAATATCCAACCAATTGCCTTTGGCTTGTCCGAGACACTTTTTCATTGTGTCCTTTAAGGTTTTGTTGATAGATTCTACTTGTCTGTTTGCTTGGGGATGAGCAACTGCGGAAAAGCTCTTAGTGATACTATGCCAGACACAAGAGTCAGTGAACGGGTCGCTATCAAACTGAGTGCCATTGTCTGAGATAATCTTCTTTGGTCGCCTGTATCTTCATATGATGTTTTTAACCACAAAATTGAGCACCTTCTGGGAAGTAATTGTAACTGGTGGTTCTGCTTCAATCCACTTTGTAAAGTAATCCACTGCGAGTACCGCAAATTTCACTCCACTCTTTCTTGTCGGGAGTTTCCCGATCAAATCAATGTCCCATATTGCGAAGGGCCATGGGCTTTTCATTTCTTTAAGTTCATTAGGAGCTGCTCGAGGGATTTTAGAGAATCTTTGACACTTATCACATTTTCAAACGTACTCCATAGAATCTTCACTCATCGTGGGCCAAATATATCCTTGTTTCAATATCTTCTTGGCTAGACTTTGCCCCCTTGCATGATTGCCATAGAACCTTTCTGCACGTTTATCATCAATAGCTCTACTTTTGTATTAGTAACACATAAAAACAAAGGCATAGAATACTCTCTTCTGTACATTACTCCATCAATAATCATGTATATAACAACTTGCCTTAAAATTCTCTGGGCTTCATTTATGTCTTGAGGAAACCTTCCTTGCTCCAAGTACGTGGCTACAGGAGTCATCCACGAAGGGTTATTATCGAGCAGTAGTGTTTGCTCCATTTCATTAATACTTGGTTTGGCCAGGTTCTCAACTGGTACTACGTTTAGGGTGTCTGGATCCTTGGCAATTGCGAGTTTTTCTAGGGCATCTACATTGGAATTTTGGTCACAAGGCACTTGTTGGATGGTAAATCTTTTGAACTATGCCAAGAGATCTTTTGCTTTGCTGAGGTGGGATGCCATTTTTAGTCCTCGAGCTTGGTATTCTCCCAACACCTGATTCACGACTAGAAGTGAATCGTTATATATGTCTACTACCACAGCTTTAACATCTTTAGCAAGTCGTAATCCTGCTATTAGGGCTTCGTACTCTGCCTCATTGTTTGAGGCACTGAAGTCGTACCTTAGCAGATAGTGAATACGATATCCTTCAGGTGTGATAAGTATAAGTCCAGCTCTAGAATTATGCTCATTGGAAGGCCTATCTACAAACAGCCTCCATACGGACCAGTTTTCTTCGTTGTCTTCAGGCTCCTTTGCTTGCTCATTCTCTTCTGGTATTCTAGTGCAATCAGCAATAAAGTCTACTAAAGCTTGCCCTTTGATAATAGTCCTTGGCTGGTAGGTGATTTCATACTGCCAAAGCTCGACAACCTACCTAAGTAGTCGACCAGATTCCTCTGGTTTTTGCAGAACTTTCCTGAGAGGTTGATCAATTAAAACTGTAATTGGATGAGCCTGGAAGTAAGGCCTTAATCTCCTGCTGCGAGCAAAAAACAATAGGACAATTTTTCAATTAATGGGTACCGTGATTCTGCCTCGACCAACCTTTTGCTTATGTAATACATTGGATGTTGGATCCAATCTATTTCTCAGATAAGGGTTGCACTAATAGTGTGTTGAGTAACTGCTAGATGCAAGTATAGAGTTTCCCCATCACTTGGCTTTGATAAGATAAGAGGTTGAGCCAAGTGTTCCTTAAGTGCTAGGAAAGCCTTTTCACATTCTTCCATCCATTCAAACTTGCTATTTCCCCTTAGCAGGTTAACAAATGGTATGCACTTGTTAGTGGATTTTGAGACAAATCTGATGAGTGCTGCAATCCATCCCGTCAGACTCTGTACTTCCTTTATCTTGTTTGGGGATTTCATGTCGATCAAATCTTTAATTTTTTTTGGGTTAGCTTATATACCTCTTGCATTGACAATGAAACCAAGAAACTTGCCCGAGCGTACCCTAAACGAGCACTTTAAGGGGTTAAGCTTCATATCGTTATGCTTAAGGATGGCAAAGCATTCAACTAGGTCCTTCACGTGCCCCCAACTTTTTTTTTACTTTACTAGCATGTCATCAACGTAGACCTCCATGTTCTTGCCTATTTGGTCTCTAAACATCATATTTACTAGTCAGTGGTACGTCACACCAGCATTTTTTTTAGACCAAAATGCATTACTTTGTAACTATACAAGCCTACGTCAGTTCTAAAATTGGTATGCTCCTCATCCAGAAGGTGCATGCTGATTTGATTATACCTCGAATCAGCGTCCATAAATGTGATGATTTCATGTCCTGCAGTGGCATCGACTAGTTGGCCGATTATCGGTAGGGGAAAGCAATATTTTGGGCATGCTTTGTTTAGATTAGTGAAATCTACACAAGTTCTCCATTTGCCATTAGGTTTTGGTACTAGGACGGGATTAGTATCCCACTCGGGGTAGAAAGCTTCTCTTATAAACCCATTTTCTTTTAGCGTTTTTACTTCTTCTTTTAAGGCATTTGACATTTCTTTATCGAGCAGCCTCCTTTTCTGTTGTGCAGGCTTGAAGTTGTCTCTGTGTATCTTTAAAGCATGGATGATAACAATGGGGCTGATGCCTACCATGTCCTTATGGGACCAAGTGAACACGTCTTGATTTTCCCTTCTGAAGTTTATAAGTTCAGACTTGACTTCCTTTGCTAGACTTGTTCCAATCTTGACCGTCTATGTTGGCTCATCCTGGTTAAGTGGGACTTCCTCCAGGTCTTCAATAGGTCCCACTCCATTATTAAAGTCCCCAAAGCGAGGATCAATATCTTCTCCTTCTGATGAGGTATTTCCTTGTTTTTCGATGGTGCTTATTTCCATTCCTGTTGTTGGCTTGCTTATTGCTAGTTCAACAAATATCATGCTGGTTGTGGCCAAGCCTTTCTAAGCAGTTGTAATGGAGGAATTGTAACATTCTCGAGCCTTTCTCTAGTTTCCTTTTGCACATCCGATTCTGGCGTTGGTAGGAAACTTCAACAATAGGTGAAACACGGATGTTATGGCACGCAAGTCGATCAAGATCGATCTTCCTAAAAGGGCATTGAAAGCTGAGGGAATATCGACCACGAAAAACATTGCCATAACTGTGTTGTTCGCAGATCTAGTTCCCACTGTTACTGCTAACTTGACTGTTCCTGCTGGAGTCATCCCTTCTCCAGTGAAACCATACAAAGTTTGTGTGCGTGGTTTTAGGTCCTGAACAAATAACTTCACCCTTTCAAGGGTCGTTTTGAAAAGGATGTTTAGTGAGGAACCATCATCTATCATCGTACGTGCTATGATCATGTTAGCAATCTGGGCCTCGATTACCAAATGATCGTTATGTGGGAATCTAACATATGTGACGTCATCCTTAGTGAATGTTATTGGCTTACATTCATAACGAGGGGTTTTGGGAGTACGCTCCTCGACTGCCAGCACTTAATTTGTTGGTTCGTGGTGAAGTGTCCGGGCATAGCATTGTAAGGCTTTTCTACTTTTGCTTGCCAGGTGTGGTGCTCCGCATATCATATCTAGTCGACCAGCTACTAGAGCTGGCTGTAATGGTTGAGTTGGTGCATCCATATTGGGCGCAACAACTTGGCTTTGATCAACAGGACGTCGAACATATCTTCTCATGGCCTGATGGTCTTGGCGGATGAGAAATTCAATTTCGTCCTTAAGCTGGTTTTGGCTGATGAGAAATTCAATTTCGTCCTTAAGATAATATACCTTTAAAACTAATTAAAAATATATATTTATTAATTATATTAATATAAAATCAAATATTATAAAATATCATTATTATAATAATATTTAATATAAGACTACATATATAATAATTATATTAATATAAATTCAAATGTTATAAAATATTATTATTATAATAATATTTAATAATTATATTAATATCAATTTAAATGTTATAAAATATATTTTTTTTATCAAGAAGAATAGTAAAGCTTCATTGAACAAATGAACTAACAAGTTACAAACTAACAACAGCTACAAAGACTGCAGCTGACTAATGCTGGCCGAACCAGACACTACTTACAAAGGAGGTTATGAATATACATTTGATCTTGAGCTGTACTGTGTCTGTTAGAAACTAAGTAAAGCCTATGTTTAATAGTGAATTTGACATCCTGAACCAGATTCCACACAGAAGAGGAGAAACCTTCAAAATAACATCTATTTCTATTAGTCCAAATGCTATAAATTGTTGCGGCACACACCATGGTTAATATATGTGCCTTGGTACCGCTCCTAGTTCTGGTGAGCCAAACAGCCAGCCCTTGAAGTCCAAAGGCCACGCTGCAAATCCTAACCAATCAAACAGTAACTGAACCAGCCGAGATGATAATTGACAATCAAAAAACAGGTGAGCATGTGTCTCCTGGAAGCCATCACAAACCGGACACATCAAAGAGATCAAAGGGATATGCAGTCTGTTAAGGTTATCTCTAGTCAATAATTGAGAATGAATCACTTGCCACATCATGAACCTGTGTTTGCGGAGGATAAATCTGCTCCAAACTGTCCGAAAATACTCATCCTTTTGCTGAGTCAGGAAACCATTATACAACTTCGAAGCCAGGAACTTACCCTTCATACCAGCAGCTGAAATGGCAGCAAAACTGAAATACTTTTTCAGATGGCACAACTTCCGCCAATACCAACTACAGTCCCCCTTTAACTCATAGTTCCAAAAGCTTTTATCTTTCAAATAAATGGAATTAATCCACTTAACCCACAGTAAATCAGGCTTGAAAGATAAGGCCCAAACATACTTGGCCATCACAGACCGGTTCCAAAGACCGGTTCCAAAGAGAACCCTCTCGAAATCCCACTCCACCATAAGCTTTGGGAAGGCAAACTTTTTGCCAAGAAGGGAGATGCAATTTACTCCTCTGCCCAGAGACTCCCCAAAGAAACCCTCTACAAAGCCTTTCAACTTCTTTGACTACACTTTGGGGCAGAATAAAGATAGACATCCAATAGTTGCGAAGCCCAAGAAGAACAGAGTTAATAAGTTATATCCGGCCACCAAAAGAGAGGTGTCTACTGGCCCAATTCTGAATCTTCAGTCTAAATTTCTGAATGTTATAAAATATTATTATGATAATAATATATAATTCTAATTTTTTTACTAATTATATTAATATGAATATAATTCTTATAAAATATTATTATTATAATAATATTTAATACAAGACTAAACATTTAATACTTATATTAATATAACTTTAAATATTATAATAATAATATATAATACATAATCTTAATTTTTATTAAAAAAATTATCATTTATGTTTAAAAAGATTATCATATTATATATATTTTTAAATTATAATTAATATTTTGGTTTAATTTTTCATTTAATATGTTTATGTCATTATTTTATATATAATATTTTTTATTTATTTAAAATTTATATGACAATGACAGAATTCAATAAAAATAATTAATAAATTTTATAAATAAAATTAAATAAATGTGTATTGTACGTTGTTCGTATTTAGCATACTAAAAAAATATGAACAGTAAAAAACGAGAAACTTACGATTTTGTTACTAACTTTATAATGCCGTGTTTTATTTTGTGTTAAAAATATTAATAATTTAGTTTCAATTTTTGTTCATAATTTATTTTAATTTTAAAATCATATAATCTTAGTATCATGTAATACACATCACGTGCACATTGTTTTATGTTTTTATCTCAAAATTCATATATTCATTTTTAACAAATTTGTACTTTTGCCATATATATCATTACTATATTTTTACCATATATATTCTATTTATTGCTTATTCACATTAATATTATTTGGTTTTGAATATTTTTCATCCAATGGTATGTTATTGATGTAAAAATTAATGTAAAATGTTGTGTGGATTGAACCCATCCCATCTAGTATCTAAGATAAAGTTGTTAACCCTTAGGTTATGATTAGTATATGTATGGTTTTATTTTCAATTTTTTTTCTCTTGATTTTTTTTTTGAATAAATCTCTTTTATAATTTTAAAGTTTTAGTTTTATTTTGTCAAACTTTCTAATTTTTATTTAGGATACATATTGTCCCATAATAAAGAAATTAATTGAAGAAAAATTCTTTTTCACTCCTATATTTTAATATAGTCAAAATAATTTGTTTGATACTTTGAATTGAAATAAGAGTTCATATAATAATATAAAAATATTTAATTGCATTTTTTTTTCTTAAAACCTAATAAGAAATTAATATCCAACATTTTATGATCATGATTGATCTTTTATCTTAATAATTGTTAAATTCTTGATATTTTAGATGGTTATTTTGTGTTTTATTCCAACGTTTTGAAGAATTAATATTTTGGAAGCTATTTTATGAGAAATTATGGGGATCAATTTGACTTTGAAGGAGTTGATTTGGCATTCTACACAACATAGAAAGTTGACAATTATTGAGGCCATGGCACCTTGACACTGTTGAGTAGTGCTGTGAAATTATAGATTATTCACGCTTATAATATGTTGTTATGGTGTCGTTGGGTGGCACTGCGATGCTACAAGTTCTTTCATGCTTAGAAATTAGCGTTGCAGTGCCAGTTCGAATTATTTTAGGATTTAGGGCTTTTTCACATCATAATCATGTCCTTTTAGTAAATATTTTGGGGATAAATTACAAATTCTCATTGTTTTAGTTCATGATTATGTATTAGGAAATATTTTGTAATCAATATTTTGTAAATCGGTGTAATTAATACTTGTTTACCCAAAAATGACTATTGATGACGTGGCAAAGATTTATCACACGTGGATTGACGCGTGGCGGAATTGAAGGGCAAATGTACTGTTTGGCTATCGACCAGAAGCACACCTCATCGTCAGTGTTAATTTTTGATACGACCAGGCTGATCGTGAAGCCTGATTTATTTCCTTCATAAGTTGTAATCTAATATTAACTGCATTTGAATATTTCTTCATAATTATCCTTGATACACGATTATTAAGGAAAGATAGGACACGTTAGCATGTGTAACCCTCCTTGAACCTATAAATATGCATGAAATAGCTCAAGGAAGAGACTTTTTGGATTCATTAGCTTTTTGCTTAATATTGAGAGAGAAAGAGCTATAGTGATTTTTCATCGTTCTATTATAATCCTTCCAAGATTTGTGAAACTCAAAGAACCCTAGTTCTTTGATCACGACTTTGAAGTTCAATAATAAGAATACACTAAGTGGACGTAGGTTGTTACCAATCATTGGGGCCGAACCACTATAATTCCTTGGTGTTTTCCCCTTTCCATTAGATTATCTTTTCAAGTGTCGTTCCATATTTTGTCCTATATTTGACTCTGTGTCGTTGGCCAATTCGAGGGTCAACATTCTGGTGCTTTCATTGAGAGCTTGTGAAAGAATCTAATGGCAAAAACATCCAAGAGGACCGGACAGGCCGCTGGCGCTGCATCATCCCAGCCTCCTCCCCCAAATATGGCTGAGGACGAACCACATTTGGAGTTTGATGAGGAGGAGTTAGATTCTGAAACATTAAAGGCAACGCTGGGGTTGTTGCAGGATGAGCTGGCCAATCTGAGGGCCAATCAAGAGAATGCTGCAGAGATAATGGCGTCATAGCAAAGAGAAATAGAACGCCAGCGTCAGGAGCTGAGCGAGCGGCAGGCTGAGATGGATCGTCGGCAGAGGGATGCCATGGTTGCCCTTGAAGTAGCCATCCAGCTGGCTAGGAATCAGGCTGTGCCAGCCTCCCAGCCAGATCAGCCACCAAATGGGCCGCCTCAAAGGGGTCCTAATCCTAGCCATCTGCTCCAGCCGGCAAGCCCTCAAAGGCCGGAGCAGCCGCCTGTGGCTCAGGATGATGTCCCTCCTAGGGATCCTGAGCAGCAGCCTCCATCTTAGGCTGGCCGAGGCAATCCCCAATGCCCGAGGCAGAATAGGGCCGGGCAACCGCCCCACAGCCCTACACGCCTAGGGGATGAAGAACCGAATCTACCGAGCAGGGGCCAGCGTCCTTCTACCAACAGGAGGAACTCCGAGACAGGCTCTGCGGTCAGGGGCCCCCACGGCATAACAATGCCTGGGGACCCACCGACCAACGCAGGGCTCCCCCTGACGCTCGGGAAATGCCAGCCCGAGGAGGCAACCAAGTGAATAGCCAGTCACACCATAGTCAGCCACAATTCAGAGATGGCCACGACTACAATGAAGTTGATTCCGGCAGAAGAAATGCTGGTCGGAGAAACGAAGAAAGAGGTGGAGGCAGGAGCCCCCCACCTAGAGAGAACCGACCAGCGGGCCATAACGTTGGGGGGTAGCCCAGGCAGCAGAACGTCTTTAGTCGGCTGGGAGCCAGCGAGCAGAGATGAAGAGACGATGATCTTAGGGACGTACTTAACGACCGTCGTGAAAGGCACGATGAGTACGTTCCCCCGGCACCAGTGGCCCTAGCAATCCCAGAAGCTGTTCAGGCTCAGATTGATGCCCTGAACCAGGCAGTGCAGTAGCTAGTCGGGGGGCGAACATCCCACATTGAGTACGATCGAAGGAGAGGCACCCCCTTTGTACAGAGGATTGCTGTGGCTGAAACCCCCAGTAAATTCAAGATGCCAACACTGCCAAATTTTGACGGGTATCGAGACTCGGTATCTCACGTTAATAAGTTTGAGATACAAATGGATATACAAAAGGTGTCAGAAGATGCCCGCTGCCGCATCTTCCCTGCAACACTGTCTGACACCGCCCAGGAGTGGTTCTTCAAGTTCCCTCCTACTAGTATAATATCATGGGAAATGTTCGTAAATGAGTTTTATGGACAGTTCTATGCGGGTCGCGTGCACCCCACTGAAGCCAACTAGCTGGTCGAGATACGCCAAAAAGAGGGAGAGCCCTTGAAGGAGTATGTTCAGCGCTTCATGCGAACTGCAGCCGGAGCCAAGACTGTGGGCGATGAAGGTAAGATGATGGCCCTAGCTGCTGGAGCTAGGCGCCATTCACCCCTCTGGAGCAGCCTCAGAAAGAATGGGGTAAGGAGCACCCAAGAGTTCTTCGATCGAGTTGATCGGTACATCAAGCTTGAAGATGCGATTTCCAACGAAGGGAAATCGCCAACAAAAGACAAGGGGCCCAAGGAAGAACCCGCCAAAGGGTCGGAAAAACCCAATGGCAACGACAAAGGCAACGGGAATAACAATGGTAGAAATGGTGGAAAGCGGGTGAACAATAAACCCTCGACCTCCGAGAGTAAGTGCCCCAAAGGCAATCGGTATGAACCGAGATTCACCAACTACACTGCCCTTGTCGAAAGCTGAGATGAGGTCTACCAGGCGACCAGCTCAAGCGTGCCTTACAAATGACCCGCTCCTATAAGGAAAGATATCTCCAAGAGAGATACAACAAAGTTCTGTCGTTTTCACAACGACTACGGGCACGACACCAACGAGTGTAACCAGCTGAAGGATGAGATTGAGTTCCTGATAAGGCAGGGACATTTAAGAAGATATGTGCGAGCTGCAGGAGGTTCTCAGTGAGAGGCTTAAGGTGTCAACGAGCAGGCGCCTGCACGCCAACGTTCGCCACCTTTACAGCCAGCTCCTGTGGCAGGCACTCTACTCACCATTTGTGGAGGCCCACATCTTGCAGGAGATAGTGGGAAGGCAAGGGAATGATATGCTTAAACCCTGCACCATGACATCGAGATGATGAGTATCGAGGATCGAGCACCAAAAAAGGCTCGAATAGAGGAGGAACTGATAAACTTCTCTGACGGCGACGCCCAGCACGTGCGGTTCCCACACTCCGATCCGCTGGTCGTGGATGTGCAGATTGCCAACATGATGGTGAAAAGGGTGTTGGTCGATACAGGAAGTTCGGTCAACATCCTATACAAGTCTTCCCTAGAAATAATGAAGTTGTGTGAAGGACCTAGAGCCATGCAACCAAACCATTTATGGTTTCTCCGGAGAAGGGCTCGCCTCAATAGGGTCAATTAGACTCCCAATTACAGCAGGCACCGCACCTACTAATAGGAAATTACTCACTACTTTTATAGTAGTTGATTGTCCTTCGGCATACAATGCTGTAATTGGGAGGCCAATTTTGGTCGACCTACGAGCTGTCACCTCGATATGGCACCTCGCCATAAAATTCCCAACAGACGCAGGGATAGGGTGCGTGTTGGGAAATCAGCGGGAAGCAAGGGAATGCTACAATGCCTCGATCACCAAGGCAAAGAAGGGTGTATCGAGAGATGCCACCGAAAAGGAGTTGCAAATGGCGACTGATGTTCAGGCCCACTCAGGTGATAATGTCACCAAATAGGGTGTTGCCCAAAGTGAGGATAGGGACTTAGATCCTTGCTTTGGGGATTTTGAAGAAGATGTGGGACCCATCGAGGACCTTGAAGAGGTCCAACTCGATGAAGAAAATCCGACCATAGTTGTGAAAGTCGATAAAAACTTAGAGACAATGACAAAACAAGCACTGGTGGAGTTTTAAGGAGGAACCAGGAGGTTTTTTCCTGGTCGCACAAAGACATGGTCGGGATAGATCTTGCAGTCATCAGCCATGTCCTAAACATCGACAAGAGCTTTCCACCAGTGCAACAAAAAAGAAGGCTGCTCAACAAAGATAGATCAAGGGCCTTAAAAGAGAGAGTCGAGAAGCTGAAGGAGAATGGGTTTATCAGGGTGGCGTTTTATCCATCGTGGGTCTCTAATCCCGTACTAGTGCCCAAGCCGAATGGCAAGTGGCGTACGTGCGTGGATTTTACAGACCTAAATAAAGCCTGCCCCAAAGATTGTTTCCCACTCCCAAGGATCGACCAGCTAGTCGATGCCATTGCAGGACATGAGATCCTCTCATTTATGGATGCGTACTCCGGGTATAATCAAATTAGTATGCATCCCCCTGATGAAGATCACACTAGCTTTCGGACTGATACAGGGCTCTACTGTTACAAAGTGATGCCCTTCGGTTTGAGAAACGCTGGTGCGACTTACCAGCGACTCGTCAACCACATGTTTAAGGAGCTGATCGGCACAAACATGGAGGTCTACGTCGACGACATGCTGGTCAAGTCGAAGAAAACAGAAGGGCATGTAAGGGATTTGCAGGAGTGCTTCAACGTCTTGAACAAATATCAGATGAAGCTAAATCCCCTTAAATGCTCCTTCGGAGTAAGATCAGGGAAGTTCTTGGGATTCATAGTTAACTCGAGAGGAATTGAAGCCAATCTCGAGAAACTTAAAGCCCTAATCGACATGAAATCGCCAACAAAGATTAAGGATGTTCAAAGCTTAACCGAAAGAATTGCCGCTCTTAGTAGATTCATTTCAAAGTCAACAGATAAATGCGTCCCATTCTTTAATCTACTTAGGGGCAATAAAAAGTTTGAATGGACGGAGGAGTGCGAACAGGCTTTTCAAGCACTAAAAACACATATGACGCAACCACCCATCATGTCAAAGCCAGTCGATAAAGAAACTTTATTCATCTACCTGACAATCACAGAATACGCTGCTAGTGCCGTTTTAGTAAGGGAGGAAGAAGGCGTGCAGAAGGTTGTTTACTATGTAAGCAAAAGGCTGATTGGAGAAGAACAGTGATACTCGCCCGTCGAGAAGCTAGCCTATTGCCTAGTTCTGGCCTCCAGGAAGTTGCGGCCTTACTTTCAAGCTCATCCAATTACGGTCTTGATCGACCAGCCTCTTCGACAAGTCCTGCAAAAACCAGAGGCTGTAGGTAGATTGTTAAAATGGTCAGTCAAAGCAGTTTGACATATCTTACTTGCTGCGAGCAGCGATAAAAGGACAAGCCCTGGCTGACTTCATTGCAGAATTCACTGAACTTACGAATGGCGAGCAGATTGAAGAGCCTAATGTGCCTGAATGTCAAAACCAAGCTCCCGTGTGGAAGTTATTTACAGATGGTTCTTCTAACGAGTGCCACGCTGGGGCAGGAGTGATATTGATAACACCAGAGGGGCATCGATTTTACTGCGCAATCAGGTTTGACTTCACTGCTTCTAACAATGAGGCCGAGTATGAAGCACTACTTGTTGGATTGCGATTAGCCAGGGACATGAATATAAAAGTGCTTGACATCTATAATGATTCTCAGCTGGTGGTGAATCAAGTCATGGGAGAGTACCAAGCTCGAGGTTTAAAGATGGTTGCCTACGTGAACAAAACAAAGGATTTGTTAGCACAGTTTAATAAGTACACCCTTCAGCAGGTACCTTGCAACCAGAATTCGAACACTGATGCTTTGGCCAAACTAGCAAGTGCAAAAGATGTCGATACTCTCAACATAGTGCCAGTTGAACGACTATCTGTACCAAGCATCCGAACAGAGGAGACCACTCTGGTGATCCAAATGGTGGATACGTGGATGGCACCATACATAGAGTATCTGACGCAAGGCGTGTTACCAACGGACAGAAACAAAGCCAGGACCCTTCAGCGGCGAGCTGCTAGGTATATCCTGGTCAATGGAATCTTGTACCGAAGGGGATACTCAATGCCACTCCTCAGATGTATTACAAAGGAGAAAGCCAAAGAATTGATGAAAGAGGTGCACGAAGGTTTTTGTGAAGACCACGCTGGGGGGCAGAGTTTGTCAAAAAAGATCCTAAGGCAAGGATATTTCTGGCCAAAAATGAATGAAGACTCGATGGAATTCGTGCGGAAGTGTGACAAATGCCAGAGATTCTCCAAAATCCCATGAGCAGCCCCTAATGACCTTAAGCAGATGCAAAGCCCATTGCCGTTTGCAGTTTGGGATATCGACCTAATCGGATCTTTGCCCACGGGAAAAGGCGGTGTCAAATATGCTGTGGTTGCCGTCGACTACTTCACCAAGTGGGCCAAAGTTGAACTGCTTGCAACCATAACGACCAAGAAAGTGCTGGATTTCGTGATCAAAAAAATCATTTGTCGCTATGGATTGCCAAGGAAGATTGTCTCGGATAACAGCACCCAGTTTGACAGTGATCTATTCACGGACTTCTACGAGCGGCATGGTATTATTAAGAGCTTCTCTTCAGTCGCTCATCCCCAAGCAAATGGACAAGTTGAAGCAGTCAACAAAACGCTGAAGGATACACTGAAGAAAAGACTAGAAGAAGCTAAGGGGGAGTGGCCAGAACAATTTCCTGAAGTACTTTGGTCGTACAGAACTTCTCACCAAACAGCAACGGGTCATACTCCGTTTTCTTTGACTTATGGATATGAAGCTATGTTGCATGTTGAGTTAGATCCGCCTTTGCATCGCAGAATAACGTACGACCAAGGCTCAAACAGCCAGCTATTGATGGAATCCCTTGACTTGATCGATGAGAAACGTGAGCAAGCCTAACTCCGAGTAGCTGCGTACCAGCAAAAGGTCGCCCAGTATTTCAACTCTAAAGTGCGAGAAAGAAAGTTAAGCGTTGGAGATCTTGTACTCCGAAGAGTTTTTCTAAACACCCGCGACCAAGCTGCTGGAGTACTCTGACCTAATTGGGAAGGGCCATACCAGATTGAAGAAGTCCTTCACCCAGGCACCTATAAACTTGCTTGCTTAAATGAAGATCTCGTTCCTCGCTATTGGAATGGAGAAAACCTGCGCAAGTACTATCAATAAACAATTCTTAAAGAATTGGCTTGTATTAATTTTACTTTTTACAAGTTTTGAAAAAGGGTTGGTCATTTTATGTGACCGATCGCTTATAAGTGTAAGATCTTATTGATCACTCGTACAGACATGTATCGTCCATTTATTACGAGAAATATAAGGGACTGTGCGCAGCCAGTCATTTCTTGCCAATTATTGTATTTATTACAAGTATTTGCTCATTACGTGTGTTGTTTTGCTGTATTAAAAATTCAATTATTTTGCTCAGAGCAACATTGTTCAAATAGGTTTTGGCCAAGGCAAGTGACCAAGGACCTAAAGCTCCTTGATCACTTGGGGAGCATATAAGGTACAAGTAAGCAAAGCATATCATTAAAAGGTATGTAAACACATGAGCAAAATAAGTGAAAGCATGCTAGGGTACTTAGAGTATTTTTCAAAATCTTTTTGTATTTTGTTAAATCAAACCAAAGTGCTATGCTAAGTTCGGTCATGCGAACAGGTATTATAATAAAATAAAAATGTGTTATAATATCAAAAACGAATTACTTTACACTGCGAGCAGTACTGCTCGGATGTAATTGTCTGATTAAAAGGAAAATAGCTGCCCATGCAGCAATAAAAAATTAATGTCTTTACATTACAACCCGTAGATCGTGTACTTGAAAGATTAAAAGAAATAGCAGACTACGAGGCCGAAGGATCTTGAGGGGTACCTTGGTCGACGACATCTGTAGTTTCATTGTCCGCCCCGTCCATGCCAGTTACCAAGGAGATTTCGGGCGAGGCAAGCACCCTTGCCCTCTCCTCTTCTGCCAGTCGAGCAACGCAGCGGGCTATCCCAGCTTGCCTTGTGCGCTCGGAAAGGTAGGTGAAGTCCACCCCTTGGTTGTGTTTCCAGAAGTCATAAAAACACTTACTCGTGGCGTTCTTGTACCTTTCCAAAATTCTGACATTGGATTGGTTTTTTCAAGCTCCTCGATCCAGCCCTCCAAAGTTGTACTCTCCTATCTGCTCGCGGTCAAGTCCTCTTCGAGCTTTTTAGCCGCGCGGTAATTGACGCGGTTAGACTCCTTGAAGTTGTCTCTCTGCTCGATGGCCTTATCCAGAGCACTTTGCTTCTCCTTCAACTCCTCAACCAGTTTGTTCTTCTCCCCGAGCACATCCTCAAGCTATTCAGTGTATTTTGCTTCGGCAGCTTTGAGTTCGTCAGCATGCCATTGCCCCAAAGATTTGGACTACTCGGTGATGGCACCCGAAAGTAGTCGGCCGGCAGTAAGGGTTAGAAATGCCTGCGATCAGAGCAAAGACTAGACTGATTGTAGAATATAAAGGAAGCTGTCTCCACAGAAAAAGATAACTTACATTGGAAAATTCATTCAAGGCGTGGGTTAGGATCTGGTCGACGTCCATTGTCTCAGTCGCAGCCATCGCCTCTCGGCAGTGATCGTTCTTCACAATTTTTGTAACCCTGTCTTTGACCGATCTGCAGGTACGACTTGTTATGTCGCCCCCAATAGAAGTAGCACCAACCTACTGAGTCTGATCAGTTGGGGATGGTGGAGATGGTGTCGACCTGGCAGGAGCAGGGGAAGTCTGCTGCTCGAGAGGAGAAGAGGGTGGTGTTGCATTGGCTGTGGGTCCGTCCTCCTGGAGGCTTGCGGTGCGAGACTTCTTAGCCTGAGGCATTTTACTGCTTTCTCTGGGATGCCTCTTGCTCGCTTTCTTTTTGCTCGAGGGAGCTTCGGGAGCCTCAGGGGCGCTGTATATGTCAAACACGCACTCAGAGTCCATATCTAGAAAATAAGCAAATATTTGAACAGTGAGATAGTATAAACAATTAGGTATGTTATGTCAGGAAAAGAAACAAAGACAATTGTAAGTGAAATACCCGAGCTATCATTACTGGTCACTACATTATATACTCTACTAGTCTTACACTCACTCTCTGGCATGAAGAAGGCTGAAACTAAATTTGGAGCGTATAAGTGACAGGGAATTGGCAAGCTATCTAAAAGCGAGAGATCAGTACCATTCTCGTCCAAAGATTCGTTGAGGGGATCGAGAGGTTCAGTGGCCTTCTTTTTCCTTTTTCCCTTTGGGGCGGGGGGAGCAGCAGCCCGCGGGGTGCTGGAAGGTTCCCTGATTGTTACTCCAATGGCCCTCCTCGGAAGGGTTTGTTCCACGTCCGAGTACTGCTCGGGAACTTCTCCGACAGTAGCACTCCCCGCTGTTGACTCCCTCATGTCCTGATGAGGGGCCAAAAGGCCGACCAGCCTAAGGTTAGCCTCTGTGACCAGATGCTTGATGCTTTTCTCCACATCAGTCATATTGGCCAAGAGGGCTGATATTAACTCCATGTCAGGAGTGGGGTCTGGTCGCAGCCATGGACCTGAAAGGCATTAAAAGTCTAAGAAAGTGTAGAGGAAAAATTAAAGAAAGATTAACAATTAGTGGTACAAAGGTGTTACCTCCTTGAGTAAAGGCCAGATTGTTCGTAACCATGTCAGTCGTAAGGAAATACTCCTGGTAGTACCTCCCCACGTTCGATATGTGAGTGGTGTCGGTCAGGAAGGTGTGCCCTGTTTCCTGATGACAAAAATGAAAAAACCTCGTACCTTCTTGGTTAGGGTTAGACTTGAGGTCGAACAGATAATTAACCTCATGGGGTGTTGGCACAGACCATTTTTTGTGGCTATAAAGGATATAGAGTGCTGCAAGCATTCTATACCCATTGGGAGTTATTTGGAAAGGGGCGACCTCGAAGTAGTTGGCCACCCCTTGGAAGAATGGATGAAGAGGCAAGGTAGCCCTTGCCTCAATATGGTATCTCGACCAGGCGCTAAAAGCGCCTCCGGGCAAGTTCGCTCGTTGGTCTTGATTGGGATGTCACCCCCGGGAGTCCATATTTTCTAATGTAGTTGGCGATCATCCTGATCGTCAACCGACTTTCAGGTACAACATACCATTCAACATCTGGTTGAATGGCATTTCGGGGCTGAGCATGAGTTTGGATATTGGGGTCAGGAATATTTTCTTCTCGACCACTAGTCAAGGGAATTTCAGCCCGAGGAGTAGGCTGATTTGAAGGATTGTGAGTTTTCTTTTTCTGGGCTGTAGTTTTTGCTCGAGCCATATTTTGGATGAGGATAGATGGAGTGTTTAAAGTGGCACGAGAAAAGGGAATTTCAGGTATTAGCAATAACGATTGCTCCTCATCCTCAAACAGTTGAGCTAGTAAGTCATCGTTGATGGGTCTTTCTCCTCCCTGCGGATCTTGCATAAAAGTTGCGAACACAGAAAGGGGGAGATAAGACGTAAAGCTTAGAAGCTTGTGTTGAAAGTTGGAATAACGTTGCTCGCGTATACGACCAGCAACATTCTAACAGAAACACTAAGTTCTATACGAGCAGTTTGAAAAACATATTGAAAAGCGGAAGTAAAAATTTTTTCAGGAAAAAGCTTTTTTGACTCCGAAAGGGCGGGAAAAACCCAGCTTTTCACCTAGCTTAAAAATCGAATTTTTACTTCGATTTTATGCCCTAAATCTACAATCTCGACTACCAAACTGGCTCCTAACTCCTATGGAACAATATTTCACTACCCTATCAATCATCTGTCAACATGCAAAAAATCCCCATACATTTTCAGCCAAGAACACAAAAGGGTTCAGAGATGAAAGCGAGCATAAGACAGTTTCGTATGGTAACTCAAAAGACAAGAAAGTTCGTGAAACTTACTCAGATAAAAATTGAAGTCCGAAGGTGAAAGCTTTTGAACATCCGAGCGTAGATGCTTGAAAATTTATGGGCTCTGGAGCACGAGTTCTTCAATGTTCTTCAAGAAGGAAAAAGTAGGTAAAAGGTAAAAATGATAACTTTGGGGTTATTTATAAAGACCAAGGCACATTAAGAGAGGTAATCATGAGTTACTTTTTCTGAGCATGGGGAAGTGAAATGGTCGTCGGACACATTCTTGGGAAACCGAAAAGACCTGATTAGACATGATTGATCACCTTTTTCGTGAAAGCATGGGCAGTTTTGACAGATTTCATGGGGTATTCGAAGAATCGGTTTCCTAAGTTTACTTATTGTTGGTCGCGATAAATAAACTTGGGGTGAAAATGTTTACCCAAAAATGGCTATTGATGATGTGGAAAAGATTTCTCACACGCGGATTGAAACGTGGCGGAATTGAAGGGCAAAGGTGTTGTTCGGCTATCGACCAGAAGCACACCTCATCATTAGTGTTAATTTTTTATACGACCAGGCTGATCGTGAAGCCTGATTTATTTCCTTCTTAAGTTGTAATCTACTATTAATTGCATTTGAATATTTCTTCATAATTATCCTTGATACGCGATTATTAAGGAAATATAGGACACGTTAGCATGTGTAACCCTCCTTGAGCCTATAAATATGCATGAAATAGCTCAAGGAAGGGACTTTTTGGATTCATTATCTTTTTTGCATAATATTGAGAGAGAAAGAGCTATAGTGATTTTTCATCGTTCTATTGTAATCCTTCCAAGGTTTGTTAAACTCAAAGAACCCTAGTTCTTTGATCACGACTTTGAAGTTCAATAATAAGAATACACTAAGTGGACGTAGGTTGTTACCAATCATTGGGGCTGAACCACTATAAATCCTAGGTGTTTTTCCCTTTCCATTAGATTATCTTTTCAAGTGTCGTTCCATATTTTGTCGTATATTTGACTCCGTGTAGTTGGCCAATTCGAGGGTCAACAAGACTATTATTTTTGTAATGCCCTAAATTTCCTAATAATGTTTAGGACCTTGATTAGGAGGCCAGGAGGGCCATAATTGATTTAGTATGTTATTAAATGATTATATGCATATTTATGTGAATTATATTATTATATGATGATAAATGCATGCATATGAGTTTACATTTTATTATAAGAGCATTTTGGTAATTTGGCCCGTTGAGGGCGTGATTGTGTATTTTCATGCATGTGGGTGAATTACAAATAATACCACATTATATGTGGATTTGTTCGAGTCATTCGGCATGAGACGATCTTGAGTGCAAAGTAGGGGTTTAGTCATAACAAGATTAAGTTCGGGGCTCGGTGATGGACCCAAAATGGGTATGTTTTAAATATTTATAAATCGCAAGTGCACGAATTGTTCATATAGAATAGTGATCGTGTAAGTAAGGATGTCGAACTTGAAGGAGTTGTCTAAAATCGAAAAGAAAACTATTTTAAACTAAAATTAATAAATTCTAACCTAGCCCCAAAGATTGATGAGATTTTTGTGACAATAAAATAAAATAAAAGATAATAATAAAGATATTAAAGACAATACATATAACTAAATTAAAAGTAGAAATCAAGATAGTAAAAGAAAGATTATTAAGATAATAGAATCCATAAAATATAAGTTCAATAATATTTAAAAGTACATTGATTCCCAAGTTCTAGTAATAGTAGAAATTAATCAAACCATCACTTATTCAAATTAGATATTCTATTTAAGCACAAGTTTTTATAAAAATATAGGATTTATCTTCACTTTTAAAATTATAATTTCAAAGCATTTATTGTAAATCAATATAATGAAATAACAAATAAATCAATGAACATTATTTATAAGGAAAAACATAATATTTTTGTTCTAAGCATTGGATGTGTACAATTTAATGACACATCTTACACAAAGAATATTATGTTTTTGCACTAATGAAGAACAAAGTGTAAATACGAGCCAACAATAAAAAATACATGATATTTAAGATGAAAGAAAATATTTGAAGAAGAAAATCCATAAACTTTACTGCACAAAATGAGAAATCAACACACAACATAAATACTATCTAGTTACATATTGTTTCATCATCACCTTAATAATCTTAAAAAGATTAGAAACACATAACTCGAATAGAAATTACAAACCAAAAAATTACAAACATAAATAGGAAAATTTGGAGGAGAAACCCTCAAATTTTTCCTCTAAAACTCATAGGAAAAATGACCAAAAATATGAAGAGAATTGAGAGGTTTTGAAAGTGTAGAACTTGTGGTATGGTAACCTCTCCAAAATGAACACCAAACTCCCTTATTTATATAAAAAAAAAAGGGTATTAAAATAATCAATTTAAATTGATTGAATTAATAAAAAAAAACGGCAAATATGGGTAAATTATAGGGTGTAATGATGATTTTGAGTAAAATGTGTAGAAAAGTTTGGGTAAAAAATTGGTATTTGTGGACATTGTGGGACAAGGGGACAATTTGATTTGTTGGGCTCAAAAATGGGGAAAATGCAGCTATTTGGCTGCTGGTGGCAGGCGTGCCCACGACTTCTGGCTGAATGGAGGCATGGGCCCAGGAAGCTGCTTCGGGTGGTGAATGGCTGCTTGAGCTTCGGGCTGGGCCAGGGATGGACCCAGGTGGAGGCAGGCGGCTGGGTCCTTTGGGCTAACTTGGTGAGCTTTTCATAAATGCCATATTTTCTCCTTTCTTTTCTCTTAAAAATACCATTTTTCCTTCATTTTTCTTGCTTTTCAAGAGCCAAAAAATACAACATATCTCCTATAAAAAAAACATAAATTAAATTAAAACTAAATATTTTCAATAATCAAATATACAACATAAGTTCCATGAAAATATTAATTAAAACTTAATTTATATTTAACATTTAAGTTCAATAATACAACATTTTTTAACCTCAAATTAAACAATAATATTTCAAATAATTAACTACAAAATTTTACAACAAAATAACTATAAAAACACACAAAAATATATAAAATCAAAATAAACCCAATAAATTCAAAATTACTTTAAAACTTAATAAATCAAATAAAAACTCAAGAATTAAGCAACAATTATAACATAAAAAGTGGTAAAATAACTCTATTTTGTAGAGTTATCATCCGGGGTGAGTCTGAGGGTGATTTTAATGATTAGAACATTGCCGGAAATTAAAGGGTAACAGGATATGAATTATTGGTATTTGAGAATATCTAGAATAGCGGGAATTGGAGGGTGTTAATTATAATTAACGAGATAGGCAAGAAAGGACGATTTTGCCCTTGAGGGCTGTTAAGGAAAGAATATAAGCCTAGGGGAATTTAGGTCTTTTCACCCTAAGGATATATATATATATATCAATCCTTAATGCTGTAGAATGTTAGAGAAAATAGAGTGTTCTCCTTTTTCATACGATCATCATCTCTCCTCTTTATCCTTTGGAATTTTTGACCTCAAATTGAAGAACCAAGCTAGGAAATCAAAGTTTGGAGTCTATAATCTTAATTCATCCATTGAAGAGGACTCAAATCCAACTTGAGGTAAGATTTCATCCATGAATTTAAGCTATACTCTGTTTTTCTAGTAAGTTTTAAGTTGAGAATTTGAGGTGTTAAGTTGTGAGAATTCATGGAAGTTTTTGAGTTTGGTTGCTTGGGTTTTGATGAGGGTGTGTTGTAAATGAAGTTTAGGGGTTGAATTGTATGTTTGGGTGATGTTTGGGATTGGTTTGGAGGCTTGGTTTTAGGGGAAATTGCAAGGAGGGAAACCAGAACATGTTCTGGTCTGAAGATGGCGCCCTAGCGCTAGGCAGGGCAGAAAATATGGGTTTCTCTGACTTGGGACAGTGCCCCAGCGCCACTAGGCAGCGCCCCAGCGCTAGTGCACTTTCCAGCAAACCTATTTTGGGGTTTTTGATGACTTTGCACTACACCAAATACCCATTACCATAACACATGATTATAATAGATTTTAAAAAGAGTTATGCTAAATGAAAAAAATTTCAGGCGGCAACTTAACATAGGGAATCGCCAAAATAACTTAGCTTTCTTTACTCAACTTTTTTTTTGCTGAACTTTTTTCAACCCGTGTACCCATTTCCCCTAATACCCATTTCCTCAACCATTCTTCGGTCTTCCCTTTCCTCTCAGTCCCTTCAATCTTCAATGTTCTTCGTCTTTCCATTCCTGGTCCGTGCGTGGTGGTCTATCTCTCTCGGTTTCCTGTAGACTCGGTCTCTCTCTCGGTCTCTCGGTTTCAGTTCGTGGTCCGTTCGTAGCTTGCTCTTGCAAGTCAGCCCTCTTGCAGGTCAGCCCTCTTGCATGTCTTCCCGTAGCTTGTTTTGTTTTTGTTATTGCAATGTGGGTTTTGTGTAGATTGTTGCTCTGTTTTATCAGACATTTGTTTCCAATCTGCATTTCTTCTGCATTTCTAATCTGCATTTCTTCAGTCTTGCCTAACCCGTAGCTTGCTCTTGCAGGTCAGCCCTCTCTTTGTACCAAGTTCTCCTTTGCTCTTTCAATGGAGGAGCCTCTTCTATTCTGAGAAATACCTCAAACCCACCAGCTGTTTCACTCATTCTCAGGTACACAAATTAGGCACCTTTACTGTTTTCATGTTTCTTTTGCTTAATTAACTTCTTTTATGTTTTTTTTTTACTTTGTTCACATTTTTCTTTGGTGTTGTAAATCTTGTATATGATAGAATACAGTCTTACTTGAATGGAAAAAGAAAATTGCACTCTTGTAAATGAATCAGGTGGTCTCAGAATTTAGTAGGGTGTCGTACTTGCTTTGCTATATGATGACTGATCATATGATGGTATTCTTAAATTAGGTTTTTCTTGTTTGACCTTTTTAAATCTGGTCTAGATGAAAAATGGTCTTTTTTCATTTCCAGATCCTAATAAAATATTAAGATGTGATCGAACAATTCAGTCTTTTGCTAAAACAGGGGAAGGTTTATGCTTAAAGTATGTATTAAATCTGTGTTGGTACATGCACCTCATAAATGTATACATGATATGTGATGAGATCTCTGTGTGTACATGGTACAGCCTGTGTGTATTAAAAACTAACAATTGTCCAATTCTTTAAAAATGATTTAACTAATTAGGTTTCTGTTTTTGTTTGGCTCTTTGAGCTTGGTTTGTAATCTTGCTGGTTTGTTCAATATATTCATTTTTTCCATAAAAAAAAAAAGAAAATGGGTGGTTAAAAGAAGACATTACACTGTAAAATAAGCAGACAGACAAGCTCTGAAATAATTTGGTACCAAATAAATATAAAAGCTCCTCCTAGTTATGTTAAAAAGATAGTATTCTAATTATTTAACATAATAAATTTATTGTTTGGCTAAAGTACATGTAAATTAATACAGTAGGAAATCGCTTACAGTAGGAAACCTGCATTTAGTATACCGTTTCATACTGAAGTCACTGAACCATGAATGGCTCATATCATTGATGTTTCATTTCATTTCCATGTATAAATGAGAATACAACTCTTCTTTTTCCTGTGCTTATATCAGTGTTTGGTTGTTCTACTAAAAGTTCTCTGTCATTGTTAATTATAAAGTTCCATAATTTTGATAATGATTGTAAAACTAGTCTCAAAAACAATAAAAAATGGATATAAATCTTTTGCAAAGTAAAAGAGAAATCACATCTGTAAAAACGAGCTTGTGTGAGACTAAATATGCTGATATGTATGTTGAGTCTACTTTGCTAAAGTTTATTTTAAGATTTTGGTATCAATATCAACTTTGACGAAGTGGGTGAGTTCAAATAATAAAAAAATGCAGGGGTCAAAACATGAGATTCTCAATGGTGTGCGAGTTATTAATACATCTTCTAATCAGTTTTTTCTAAGGCTTATTGGTAGCAGTAATAACACTCCCATGAAATATTTATATTTTCTTTATAAAGTTCTTTTAAAGATAGTGTTGTGATATTGGGTTTAGTAGGGAATTTTATTCCATGTAAGTAAATGTCTTTGGTATGTGGTGATGGCTGCACGGCTGTCTTATTTGGTAATGAAATTCTAATTCATTAATTGAACCATTTTTAGATAAGAATTATTTGTTCTTATCTCATGTAATTGTTATTAATTTTAGACTATTTCAGTAAAAAAAAATATATATAGTAATAACACTCCCATGAAATGTTGCAGAGCCTAATTTCCTCATTAAACTTGGATTCTCGCAGGTAAAACCACAATGATAAAACTTGAATACTAATAAAACAGTCCCAACATGGACAAATTACTCATCTAGTTAATTTTCATAACAATGATCAAAGTTACATATGAACAAACATGGAAAACCACAAGGTTTCTTTTTTAAAAGAAGGATTAATAAAGAAATAATATAAGATAAAACCACTGTTGTTACATTTATTTGATATTCCAACTTTTATTTTTGGTTGTTTGAGCTTGCTTGCCATGTTGTTTAGTTTGTTAGTTTATCATACATGCTTGTTTAATATCTATTGACAAATTTTAATTTTGTATTAATCTTTTAAGTATTGATTATATTCTTCAGGTTGGGGATCGAATTGGCAAGGAGCATTGCAAAGGTAATTTGCAAGAGGTACGGAATTTGTTCTTTTAACTCTTATTATTAATATCTTTAAAATGTTAGAGGAGTTTGAATATCTTAAATATTCATCCATAGAGAAGTAGGTTCTAAGATTAAAATTGTGTGCTGCGGTGATAACGGAAGGTTGAAAACTTGTGTGTATTAGAGAAGTAGGTTCTGGAAAATTTGTTTGTGTGCTGCGGTGATATAAGGAAGAAAACTTATTGTGTGTTGAATTTTTTGACTTGGTATTGATAGATGGTTAGGTAAGCTTTTATATGTATAGATTAGATTTTTCATTATATGTATAGATTAAATTATTCATTTAGTCATATTGTTTTCATTATTTCCATATGTATAGATTAGATTTAATTGCCACAACCCAAGCTAAAATCTTGTCTTTGATCCAAACCCAATTAGTTAGTGGCTACCATTTTAGAATCTGATTATTAAATTAAAAACAACACTAGAATCTCTTGAAAGCTTAATGAAACTAAAGTCCTAGAAATTAGTAATAGATTTAGACCAATAAATCTTTAGTGGGACTAAGAATCATGGTACTAGAAAATCAAGTAACTGCTATAACATAAAAGGAAAAAGAAAAAGAAAAGAAAAAAAATTGTTTGGTGAAAAGTTCACTTTCTCTCCTCAGCATCAGTTTGATGATTATGACTCAGATAGCTAGCTGATCCTTTATGGAAATGAGTTCAGTTCTGAATCTTCTGATCAGTGCAGAGCCTAATGGGTATGAAGCTCATAAAGTCCCCACTCATAAATTTATTTGCCCAAAAAAGATTTCAAATCAAACAAATATTATTAGCTCTTCATTTCTTCTGTGCACTCAAGGCTTTAGTTGAACCAAATTTAATAGTTTTGAATGAATGAATTACAAGTAGTTTATAAAAATTCACCATAAGTAAGGCTCAAGAATCAAGATGCACCTTATGTATTTGTTGTGATGTGGTGCTGCCCATATCAGTGACTCATATATCATAAACCCATTGACAAAAATTTCTTAGCTTGGTCCCATCCCATGGTTCTGTTCAACCTTAGATCACACATGGTCACTGTCACCATAATAATCCCATATTGGCATCTAACATCATAAAACATATAGAAACATGCTAGAGTTGCATTTTTGGACTTAACACCTTTCTACTCCTGTTTTGTACAAAAACCCATTAATTAATTCTTTGCCCAATTTCAAGAGAGCTCATGCAAAAGCATTGAGAAATAAATTGAATAAAACATGTAGCTGTAGGGTCACCACGCAAAGGATCTTCAATTTCATCATCATTCTCAATCAAACTCTCAATATTCTCACATTGAGTGTCATCAAGTGGAAGCATTCAAAAGCATATTTAGAGATTTTGAAAGCCACGCTAGAATTAATTTCCATTAAAAAAGTTAAAAAAGGAAACCTTGAAGTTGAACAACACCAATGTACATCTCAACGACCAAAAACTATTAAAAGACAAAATCCCCAACTCAAATTCACAAGTGAGGGAAGGAAAGAAAAAATAAGTGTATGGACAAAAGAAAAAAAGAAAAAGAGAAAGAGAAAAACTAGAGCTTTACCAAAAGTATAGATGGATAAACAAGAAGATTGTGAGTGAAGTAGTACTCACAATCTTCTTCATGAAAATAACTGAAGCTAAAAAAATAATCTACTATTATTATTCTTCATGAAAGTGAACCTTTTAAACAGTAGGGAGCGCTAAAATGTATTTGATAAACAACCAGCCAAGAAGAAACAAAGAGAGAGACTATGAACCATACTTGAAACTCGTTTAATCATAACTTGCAAGCTAGCTTCTCAAGTCCCATCCTTAATTTTCTGAAATTAGAAAGATTATACAGAAACAATTAGAAGAAAATAACTATACTTAACTTTCTTTGATAATATTTTCTCTAATTAATCCACTAGACAACTACATACAACTATATTAAAGCATTAGATCATAAATAAATCTTTATGATTACAGTTATTATATTAAAACTACATAATCATGCTATTTTAGATCAACATTTCTTCAGTAACATTAAGACCTTCCATGATTCTGTCATGCCTGAAAGATCTCTGCATAAGAATTTAAAATGTCAACACATCAACCAAATAATACCAGCATAAATCTACAATACAGTGCTGGTATCAAAGAATTATATATCATGTCATTCCAACTTACAGTCAATCTTGTCGTCTTGTGGAGCATTGGGATGGAAAAAATTTAGTGATCTTACAAAGTCACCGAAATCAATGTATCCCTTTCGATTGACATCAAACATATAAAAAATCTGCAAGCAAAATCACTCAGATATCAGCATGAATATCTAAAAGGGAAATTTCATAACATCCTACTCAAGACACATGTTATTCAAACAATTGCAAGCAATAAACTGTATCTCTTTCCAACAAATCCATTGCTTAAACGCCATCTGACATATAATCCATACAAAAATCTCATTTTGCAAATAGGCAACAAGCAACAGGTTCAAATATACAATACAGTACTGTACCCGACTTGCAAAGAGATTTTCTTTCTTCCTGTTTTTGAAAAGAGCCAACTGGAACTCTTCCTGCATATGCAACAAAAGCATCCAATTATAATTGACATCTGCGAATGTTGTTCAGTACTTAGCCAAGTGTCTAACATTTTAATTAAAAATCTAAAATTAACATAAAAAAACAACAGAATTCAACTGCGTTAAATTTTTAATATAAAACTCAACTAAGTTCAACTTTATCCATAATCTTATAAACAATCATGAAACAGTGTCATCACCAATTGACAGAGCAAGAATATATGTCAAACACACTAGATTGCCTTGTTTTTTTGTTTGGAATGGCATGCAACGGTTAAGGTCTGAAGCTTGATTAGACAAGTGGAATACAATACCATAGACATTTCTTCACAAATAATTTGATTCAACCAGCAATTTAGCCTACAAAAACTCTGTATTGTTACTCAAACTGAAACCTCTTACATGCTTAAAAGATCATTAAAGGGTCCATAAGATCCATAAAAAAAACGTTAGAAACAAATGAATCATCTTAAGTTAATAACTGAAGCTAACAAATATACCAATGGCAACCATTCTTCATGAAAATAACTGAAGCTAAAAAAAAAATCTACTATTATTATTCTTCATGAAAGTGAACCTTTTAAACAGTAGGGAGCGCTAAAATGTATTCGATAAACAACCAGCCAAGAAGAAACAAAGAGAGAGACTATGAACCATACTTGAAACTCGTTTAATCATAACTTGCAAGCTAGCTTCTCAAGTCCCATCCTTAATTTTCTGAAATTAGAAAGATTATACAGAAACAATTAGAAGAAAATAACTATACTTAACTTTCTTTGATAATATTTTCTCTAATTAATCCACTAGACAACTACATACAACTATATTAAAGCATTAGATCATATATAAATCTTTATGATTACAGTTATTATATTAAAACTACATAATCATGCTATTTTAGATCAACATTTCTTCAGTAACATTAAGACCTTCCATGATTCTGTCATGCCTAAAAGATCTCTGCATAAGAATTTAAAATGTCAACACATCAACCAAATAATACCAGCATAAATCTACAATACAGTGCTGGTATCAAAGAATTATATATCATGTCATTCCAACTTACAGCCAATCTTGTTGTCTTGTGGAGCATTGGGATGGAAAAAATTTAGTGATCTTACAAAGTCACCGAAATCAATGTATCCCTTTCGATTGACATCAAACATATAAAAAATCTGCAAGCAAAATCACTCAGATATCAGCATGAATATCTAAAAAAGAAATTTCATAACATCCTACTCAAGACACATGTTATTCAAACAATTGCAAGCAATAAACTGTATTCAAACAATTGTTGAATTCTTCCTCTCTTGATTCTCTTTAAATGTTCACCTTCTCTGTTATTATTCTATTTCTCTCTAAAGTTCTATTTTATTTTCTGTCTTAATTCTCTCTCTAAATCTAAAATAACCATATTCTTCTAGAAATGTTTACCACTTATTCTGAACACAACTCACCATACACGGTTATATAATCAAACTGAGAACTAATAATGATCTATAAACCACAAATCTGGAATCAATTATAAATTTATATCCATTAACAATCAGAAAAGGTACGAGACCATAAAGAAATCCCAAACACTCTACAGGGAACTATAACAAATCTGTAAATTGGAATTAAGTAATTAACTCCACTCTAGAATCTTCAGCAAAAGTGATCATTTAACTCTGAACAAGCAACTCTGCCCCTGAATGAAATTCAATAAAGCTTTAAACTTCAATAACCCAAATATATTGAAATTCAACCAATGCATGTTTTCTTTTAAAAGCATGTGTGTGAATGACCTTGTCATGACCCTGATATTACAACCACAAATAATGTGATTGTCTTGTCTAACAGTTGTTAAACCCAGACAAAAAACAAGATTTTAGTAAGAGAACAACATAAAATACAAATTCATTGGAGATGGATAAAAGTTGGATCCATCTTAACAGGTTAGTAACCAAAATCATATAGTTTATTTTGGATATAAGTTTAAGTGTTAGTGCTTGATTATTGACGTATGCTCTAAAATTGTAGAGTAACAGTGGAATGTGAGCAAAAAGCTAGAGAGTTTGTTGAGACAGCCATGACGAATCTTGGATTTCCAGCCAAGATTCTTTGTCCATGCAACAAATGTCACAATCTAAGCCATCAACTTTCACACGAAGTTGTGGAACACTTAGTTTTGTGGGGCATGGACCATTCTTACAAAACATGGTTTCATCATGGGGAAGATCCAGTCCAACGCAGCACGACAAACACAAGTTATGAATATGATTTATTTCGGGCAGCGGGAGTATTTTCAAGTAACGCCAATGATTTTGGTGACGATAACAATGATGCTGATTTTCAGAGTTTATTAGCGGATGCTGAATCTCCATTGTATGAAAGTTGTTCAAAGTATACAAAAATGTCGTCTATCGTTGGGCTGTATAATCTAAAAACAAAGCATGGAATCTCAGATGTTGGCTTTAGTGAGATATTGGAGATGATCAAAGATATGTTGCCGAAAGATAATCTCCTACTAACATCAATGTATGCAGTTAAAAAGTTTCTAAAGATGTTTGATCTGAGCTATAAGCATATCCATGCTTGTGTCAACGATTGTTGTTTGTATACTAAAGAGAATGCTGATGCCCAAGAATGTCCCACTTGTCAATATACAAGATGGAAGCAAAACGAACAGACAAAAGAGATTCTACAAGGGCAGCCTACAAAGGCATTGAGATATTTTCCTATTATACCAAGGTTTCAAAGGATGTTTAGAAACGAAGAGACGGCTTTAAGCTTAAAATGGCATTCAACCAATAAAAGAACAGATGGGAAAATGCAGCACCCAGTAGATTCAGAGGCTTGGGATGCAGTTTATGAGAGATGGCCAGATTTTCAACTTGAACCTAACAACCTTCGATTAGGACTTGCTGCTGATGGGATCAATCCTTACAAAAATATGAGTTCTACGTATAGTTGTTGGCCTATAATGCTCATTGTATATAATCTGCCACCTGCGTTGTTCATGAAGGATGAATTTACTTTTCTATCTATGTTGATTCCTGGACCTAAACAACCTGGGAATGACATAGATGTTTACTTAGAGCCCTTAATTGATGAGTTACTTGAATTATGGAATGGTGTTTATACATATGATATTTCTACAAAGAAGTTTTTTAATTCAAGGGCTATGTTGCTATGGACCATAAATGATTTTCCAGCTTATGGAAACTTAGCTGGATGTGCGACTAATGGAAAGTATGGTTGTCCTGTTTGTGGCGAGCACTCAAATGTTGTTTGGTTGAAGCATAGCAAAAAGATGTCATTTTGCAATCATATTCGATTTCTACCACAAGAACACCGTTACAGAAAGAAGAAATATACAACAGCAAGGGCAAGGGAAAGAGCACCACAATGTCCAATTATATTGTCAGGTGTTGAAGTAGCTGAGCAGTTAAGCAAAGTGACTAATGACTTTGGAAAGGGAAAAAAGAGGAGTCGTGGTGTAGACACAGAACAAATCTGGAAGAAGCATTCTATTTTTTTTAGGCTGCCTTATTGGGAAATATTAGTTGTTCGTCATAACCTTGATGTTATGCATGTTGAAAAGAATGTTTGTGAAAGCATACTTAACACATTGCTCAACTGCAAAGGAAAATCTAAAGATCACTACAACTCGAGATTAGATTTGACAGAGATGGGCATTATGCCTCATCTTCATCCGTATGAAGAAAATGGTGTTACTCGTCTTCCTGCTGCAGCTTATACTCTATCAAAATCTGATAAGAAGTTGCTTTGTGAGAGGCTATTTGACTTGAAATTGCCTTATGGATATAGCTCTAACATTAGAAACTGTGTAGATGTGGAGAAATAGAAGCTGACAGGACTTAAGTCTCATGATTGTCATGTGATTATGCAACAACTATTGCCTATTGCTATAAGGGGTTTAATGGAAGAATGTTGTAGAGAGACAATTCTTCGGCTCTCTAATTTTTTTCATGGATTGTGTCAACGTGTGGTTGATAAGGAGGAAATTATGAAATTGGAATTAGAAGCCTTTGAAATTCTTTGTCAACTAGAAGAATATTTCCCTCCTTCTTTCTTTGATCCAATGATTCACTTGGTTGTTCATTTAGCACGAGAAGTTAGACTTTGTGGTCCTGTGCAATTTCGATGGATGTACCATTTTGAGAGATATATGAAAGTATTGAAAGGATTTGTAGCAAACTATGCACGGCCAGAAGGATGTATTGCAAATCGCTATCTTGCTGTTGAATGTGTACGCTTTTGTGAAACATTTTTAAAGCAAAATGATAATCAAGATAGTACATTATTAGAAGAAAATCCACTATCAGCAGCAGAGTGCTTTGAGCTTGACCGATTGAACTTGGCAGTAGCGCATCGGTATGTGTTGTTTAACTCGGATATTGTAGAACCATTTCTCAATGTCCATATGGATGAGCTGAAAGAAGGACACTCAAATCTGAATAACAATCAAACTTTGTTGTGGAATCGACATTCTGAAGGGTTCCCGTTATGGTTTTATGAAAAGGTTGTATTCTATTGCCAAGATAAAAGTTTACGTTTTCTTTTAGTGTACAAATTTCTTACAAGTATATTTTTATTTTCAGATTTCTAACATGAACAAAGTAGATGATATGTTAGCTCAATTGGTTGAAGGTCCAAGTCGTGGTGTCACTTCCTACAAAGGGTACATGATTAATGGAATTCGATTCCATAAAAAAGGAGCTGAAAAAACAACTCAAAACAGCGGTGTATACTTGGAAGCACATGACAGTGGGCAATTGAATGATAAGGAAGAGTATTTTGGTGTTATCAAGGATATAATTATGCTTGATTTTCGTACTTTTAAGGTGCCATTGTTTTGGTGCGATTGGGCGAATATTCGAATGGGTGTTAAGAAGTCGGAGTTCTATACGCTTGTAAATTTTAATATAGGACAAGCTCAATCCATTAGGGATCCATTTGTATTAGCTTCACAAGTGAAAAAAGCTTTTTATGCAAGGGTGAATGAGTCAAGTAATTGGTATATAGCTTTAAAAGATTCAAATAGAGGGTGTTTTGGACTTGAATCCAATGAAGAAAATTGAGTTTCCTCTTGTCTCTTATGTACTTTGAATGAAACAAATCTCCTTACACTTTTTGTATGTAATTTTCGTGTATTATTACTCTTTTGTTGAATGAAACAAATGTGGTTTTATTACTCTCTACGGTGAACTTTATGATTTTATTTTAATTTGAATGAAATAATTCTGGTTTTATGGTTTTGGTGTATGTTTATTACTCTTTGGTGATCCACATTTCTGATTTGTATACTATGTTATCTTTCATTTTATATTGCAGGAATTTGAACTTGAAAAATGAGTACATTACGAAGATCTCCAAAAAAACACCTTCGTCCAGGTGCTTTATGCAATCTTGTAGCCAAAAAGCGAAAAGCATCATTGAAGATTCAAGCTGATTGTGACGATATGTTGTTTGGAAGCCCTGTTTTAAAGAAAAAGAGTGCTCTTCGTAGGTTTTCTGCACCTGTTAGAGTTGTAATTGATTCACCACCTGCTCTTAGTACTAGAGCAGCAACTCGTCGTATGGTCTATGATACAGAGTTAGATCCAAATGATGATGTGGAAGACATGGAGATGTCACTTGGAAGTTCAAAAACTAAACGATCTCTTAATTATGAAGTAGATAAGGTAGTTGATAGTGTTTGTGAAAAAGGAGTAAGGGAGGAACATGAAGAGTCAGCTGGTGAGGAAAGGGTTGGTGTAGAATTTGAAGGGGCTATTGCACAATGTGAAGAAGTGTCTGATGCAGAATGTGAAGAAGTTGCTGAGATAGAACTTGAACAACCTCTTAGAAAATCTGTTAGATTACAAAAAACAACTGATGAGGCAAATCAAACTGAGTTTGAAGAAATACCTCAAGATGTAGATGCGAATGTAATGAACTTAGCCAAGAAGAGAAGGGGGAAAACTCTATTGGCAAATCTTACCAAGAGGAACAATGACTTAAGGATAATAAATTGGAATGAAAAAGGGCAACCAGTTGGTACTAACTCAGTGCAATTTTCTTCTTTTGTGGGCGCTCTTGTGCGAGAGGTTGTTCCTTACACTATTTCAGATTGGAGGAAAGTTTCACCAATGATGAGAGATGTTCTTTGGGCATCTATTCAGGTAGAATTACAAGTTTTATGAGTGTATTTTTTTATATATATTCAGCTCTACACTTAAACATATAATATGTTATTCTTTATTCTATTGTAGGCACAATATGACTTACATGATGATTGGCAAAAAAAGATGTGCTTTGAAATGATGGCAGAACTATGGAGAGCTGGGAAATCTAGACTTGTAAAAGATATTATCAATGCAAAAAATGAGAATGAACGACTAGCCTTAAAGCCGGATTGCATAAAAAGTGATGTAGAATGGAGAGCATTTGTTGCCAAAAAAATTAGTAAAGATCATTTGGTAAGAAATATAATGTAAGAAGTGATGTTGCTGTCTCTTTTATCTCTATTGGTGTTAAATTAAATATAGTTATGCCTCTTTTACTTATTTATTAAATAGGATATAAGGGCCAAATGCCAAGAGAGAAGAAAGAAAGCTGTTCCACACACTTTAAGTCGAAGAGGATATGCTCGAACAATTGATGATATGGTAATAATTAAGTTTTATACTGTTTGTATTTTTGCTTCCATTATTGTAGTCTCTATTTTATAATCTCTATTGATGTATTGTGTAGAAGAAAGAAAATGAGGATGGTAAAATATCTAGAGTCGATGCTTTTCGGAGAGCCCATACCAAGAAGAATGGTGAACCTGTAAGCCTAACGGCATCTGATATTTTTGTGAGTATTAGTCATTTAATTTTTGTGAATTTTTACTTATTTTCCATAATGCATACATTAGTTATACTAATTTATATGCAGGGTTCATTGAATGAGATTCTCGTTGAAGACCCAAAATCTGGAACTACAGACAACGCTGATGAGGATGCCTTGACAAAATTGTTTGGTAACCAAAAATCTGGTCGTTTAATCGGACAAGGAAGAAGCGTGACAAGGTCAAAGCTAACTGTTGTTAATATGTGTAATAGCAAGATCTCCAAGTTAGAAGAAGAGCAACATAATATGAAGCTCAAAATGACTGAAATGATGAATCTACTTAAAGAACACTTGGTGGTATTTCTATCTTGCACTTATAAATCTTAGTTTTCTTTTCTTCCAATAAAACTTATCTTGGTTTTATATTTAGGTTGGTGGTAAAGTGACACCAAGCGAAGGACAGTCTCGCAATGTACCGCAGTCAAACAATGTTCAGTCCCCTAAGGTAAATTATAAAAGTTGTTATTGTTTTAAATTTTCATTTTAGAAGAACAATTATAGAAACTAATATATTGTCTTTAAAATAAATTTGGTAGAGTGTTGCACTAGAAAAAAGACATAACTTTACAGAAGGGAAGAATGCTTGCTACTTGCTTGACTGGGCAGATGCAATTGTTTCTGAAGGTCGTTGGGATTCTAGTGATCCAAATATAACTGTACATGGAAAGACTCTTGGACCAGACTTTATGCGAGTATGGGTTGATGTTGCTATTGTACCAGAGTCTTACTTATTTCGTCCTAATCATGCGATGCTTACAATACAAGAAGCAGTTGGTTCCACAGTTGCATGGCCTTCTAAAAAAGTTATTCCAAGAGGTACATTTTTATACTAAAAAAATAACTAATGTCTTATAATTTAGTGTTTTGTTTCTTTGTTTGCTTTGGTGTAGTTTTGAATCTATTATTTTGTATGTGGTGTCCTTTCTTGGATATAATTTCCATAGTATTTTTTTAGAAGTAATTTATGATGCTAGATAATAACAATAAAATATTTCTTTGTTTATTTTGCAGATATGACAAGCGAAGTAGAAAAGGCTACTTAAGACTAAGTAGTAACTTTTAGATTGTTTGAATACTTAAAGAATATTTTGTTGTTAATGACAGTGTTGCATGTTTTAAACTAAATTGTGGATTGTTAATTCAATGTAAAATGTTCTTACTTTTTGTTATTTGAAAATCAAGTTCATTTGATGATGCTAGTATATATTAGAAAGCTAATTTTAATTATATAAAAAAAATTAAAATATAATAGAATAAATTAGTGTAATATAAATAAAATATATAATGAGAATTTAAATATATCTAAATATAACAATAATAGGAAAATTGAGTTATAATATATATTACAATAACACTTTTTATGCAAAGAATTATGTTATGGAAACTTTATTATATAACACAAATAATGTGTTATACTAAAGTGTAGTATAACACAAAAAATGTGTTATACTAAAGTGTATTATAACACAAAAAAAAGTGTTATAGTAAAGTGTAGTATAACACAAAAAAAGTGTAATACTAAAGTGTAGTATAACACAAAAAAAAGTGTTATAGTAAAGTGTAGTATAACACAAAAAAAGTGTTATAGTAAAGTGTAATATAACATAAAAAAAGTGTTATACTAAAGTGTAGTATAACACAAAAAAAGTGTTATCGTTGACAGTACAATAACACATCTGTATAACACTGATAAAGTGCTATGGTAAGTACCCTGACCTAAGATAACACAGTATTTCTTAACACATCAGAAAGTGTTATCGTAGGTTTTGATAACACATTTTTGGAGTTATTAAAAGCATTTTTTCTTGTAGTGTTGGGAGCTCAGGGAATGGTTCCTTTACCCCGTTTGGGTAGAGTGAGAGTCCCGAGAGTGTGGGATGGATCCCGGGAGTGAGGTTTTAGATTGTAAACCTTTTTATGATTTATTTTATTGATGAGATTCCATATTTGGTTATGACTAGGTGACCAATAAAGGATCAAAGGATTGATCATTCTCAAGGGTCGTTCTTTTACATATTCTTGCTCGAACCCGAGGTGAGAAAATTGCCCCCATATGTGACATGCATGGTTATTCTTGATGCATGTTGGATGTTTAAATGTGGAAATTGATAGAATTTTGAATGCTTAGAAATCATGCTCAGTTGTGTATGGTTATTATTGAGACATGCCGAGTGTTTAAATGTGATGCATGTGATGCACGAAAAACATGTGATTAGGGCATGCCATGAATATTGAATATGAGATTGATCAGAGCTTAAGTCTCTGTGTTTGTGCATGATCATAATTACGCTAGCAACTGTTAAGTAAGCATGCTGAATGCCCTACATTTAGATATTTGACATGTGATATGTGCCTGGTAGCATTGCTTACTTGTGTGTGGCTCTGACTAACTAGTCAGAATTGGCAATGGTGTCAGTATTTGCTGTGACCTACTTGTCAAGTTTGCAGTAGTACTGAGCACAGGTCACCTAGTATTGACTAAAAAGTCAAGGACAGACTTAGCATGTTTAACGCAAGCTGATAAAATATTAGATCTAATCGACATCTGCATTGAATGTCTCAAATGAGTATTAATGCCGGAACAACCTCAAGCTCGATGAAAACTAAAAGCGCTTGTCTAACCAAAGGCTAGTCATTTAGAGCCAGGGCCAGTGAGCCCAGTGACTATTTAGTCACATGGCTATGGGTGCCGAGCCCCGTTTGACTTACCCATCAGTCACTCATCTGTTCAAGCTAGTGACTTACCCATTAGTCACTCATTTTTTAAGCTAGCGACTTACCCATCAGTCACTCATTTGATTAGAGCCATTGCCAGAAAGCCTAGGTGACGGTTTCGTCACACAGCTGTGGGTGCTGAGCCCCGCAGTGACTTGCTTGTCAGTCACTCATTATGGTTAAATAGAACCTCAAAGTGATATTCACTCATCTGTTCAGGGCTATAAGCTCTGTATGATCATAGTGATCATCATTTGCATGGCTATGGGTGCTGAGCCCCGTGGTGACTTGCTTGTCAGTCACTCAGTATGGTTTACCAGAACCTTAAGTGTTAAATCACTCATTTGATTAGGATTGAGTTGATAGTCATCCAATTAGGAGGGCAGGATTTCTATCCTCGATTCCCCAGCATTATCTGAATATATTTGCATGCTTGAATAGGGCTATATTTGCTAGGCATGCGCCTTATGATTTGATGACATGTTATTACTATTCATGAGCATATTGAGTTTTCTTGCTGGCCTTCGGCTCACGGGTGCTATGTGGTGCAGCTAAAGGCAAAATAAAGTTGGGCCATTCTTGAGTTGGAGAGCTTAGGTGGCGATGTGTACATATGCGGCTGCTCGACCGCCACGGCCAAGGGTTGAAAGAGAAACTAGGGTTAAACCCTGTTTTGCCACTTAGATCGGTTGGTTGTAAATATTTTCTTGTAATAGCCCTTTAAATTATATTTTTGGGATCCCAATGTATGATGTAAACGTTCTAATGAAACGTTATATCTTAACCAAAGTTTTTAATCCCTAAACTGCTAATCATACTAAGTTACACGATTTTGGCCAAATGACTTGATTAGCGAGTTTAGCACTGTTTATAAGGCACACCGTAACAGTTCCTGGAGTTTAGGGCGTTACAATTTTGTTGAGATATTATAGGAGATAGAGATGGGCTTGGGGCACAAGGTTAGGAGAGATCTTTGGTTTCCTATTTTGATGATATCTTTTGTATATAATAGGCTGATTACGTGACAATGAGATACACATAAAAGAAAAGATTGATCAAACTTATCATGGTATTAGTAGCCTAAAGGTTTGATTTTAAGTGCAGATTTTTTTTACCAAGAGATTGGTATTGTGATCATTCTTTTGCGAGATGGCCAGAGGTGAAGCAGCCATAACCAAAAGCTTCGGTGGAGAGAAAAAGACGGATGTTTTTTTTCTTGGATCCGATGACAATCCCGGTAATCTCATCACTCCGGTGCAACTGAAAGGGGATAATTATGATGAATGGGCGAGAGCTATTAGTACGACATTAAAAGCGAAGAGAAAGTTTGGGTTTCTGGAAGGGACGGTCCCGAATCCCACAGATACAGAGAAACTTGATGATTAGCATACTGTGCATTCCATGTTGGTTGCATGATTGATGAACACTCTTGATCCTTTACTTAGATCAACTCTCTCGTACTATGAGAATGCAGAAGAATTGTGAATTGCCTTGAAGGGACAATTTTGCGTGGTGGATGGGACACAAATCTGTCAATTTAAGACGTCTCTTGCGGAGTGCAAGAAAGGGAAGGCGGAGTCCATAACATCATACTTTGGTTGACTTAGCAAGATCTTTGATGAATTGGCCAATTATATTTCTTTACCAACATGTTCTTGCGGTGGCTGTAAGTGCAATATTGCAGTGAAATATCTCACAATACTGCAGGAAGAACGTCTTTTATGGTTTCTTATTAGTATGGACAGTTCCTATGCCTCAGTGCGATCACAACTCTTGACTCAAGACCCGTTACCTTCACTAGATAAGGCATATCAAACTATAATTCAAGAGGAGCAATTGTGTGGCGAAGATTTTAATCATGCGAAAGAAGAACGAGACAATATAATGGTGTTTAAGGTTTAGACGAACCTTCGAGGTAAATCTCGTTCTATCGATCATTATAAAAAAATTTGTGTCCATTGCAATTGTGAAGGGCATGATCAGAGTTCGTGCTTTCAGCTTTATGGTTTCCCGGACTGATGGGGGGGATGGGCCTCGTGGTGATCGCGGCCCTAGACGTGGCGGTAGAGGCGGTGGTCGTAGTGGTGCGTCTGCCGGATGTAGGGGTAGAGGAGGAGGCAGTAGTTGTGCGTGGAAGGGAGATGCACCATTTGATCGTGCAAACAAAACTACTATTGGCTCTTCAGGACAGGCGCGTTCTTCTCAAGCATCGACCACAACTTCAGAAGCAGCGGGCCTGTCTGGCATTACACGTACACATTGTCAGACTATTCTTGACCTCCTTAATTTGCCTAAGCCTAAAGAGGGTGAGTGTTTATGGATTATTGATACAGGGGCTACACATCATGTCACAGGTACATTACAATCATTAATCAATTTGAAGACAATTAGCCATTATTCTGTGGGATTACCAGATAATCGGTACGCCGAAGCTACGCATGAGGGGAGTGTGGTGTTGCTTGGAAATTTGAAAATTAATATTTTGTTATTTCTGCCCAATTTGGATTGTAATTTGCTATCTGTGACACAACTCCTAGATGAACATAAATGTACTGTTCAAATCACTGATACTTTGTGTGTTATACATGACCAAACAATGAGGAGGTTGATTGCAATGGGTGAGCGCAAGGATGGACTTTTCTTTTTTCGAGATGCTCCATGAGTCAAGGTCCTTGCTATAGATAGCGTTGAGTCAATGGATTTATGGCGCAAGCATTTGGGGCATCCATCGGAAAAAGTTCTTCGGAAGATTCCGCTTGTGACTCATTCTAGCGATTTGAATAAAAATGGTTGTGATGTATGTTTTCATGCAAAGCAATCTTGAGACAGTTTTCCTAATAGTAGTAGTCGTGCTAGTATAATTTTTGAACTTATTCATTGTGATTTGTGGGGAACTTATAGGACCCGTTCCTCCTGTGGGGCTTCTTATTTTTTTACTATTGTGGATAATTTTTCACGAACTGTTTGGGTTTATTTTCTTTATAATAAATTGGAGGTTGGGCTCATGTTTCTGAATTTTATTGCATTAGTTGAAAGGAAATTTAGTCAAAAAATTAAGCGTGTTAGAAGTGATAATGGTACTGAGTTTCGATGCTTAAATGAATACTTTATGAAACATGGCATTATATTTGAAACCTCTTGTGTAGGGACTCCGCAACAAAATGGTCGTGTTGAACGTAAACATCAACATATATTAAATGTGGCACGTGCTTTGCATTTTCAAGGACATTTTCCTATTAAATTTTGGGGGGAATGTGTTGTGGATGCCAAAAGTCTGCTAAGGAAAACAAGTTTGGACCCTTAATGAAATAAATGGCTAAGGGTCACTTAGTCATTCCATCGCTTATAGGTCTCATGAGACCACATTCTAGGAAGGACTCCCAAGTGCCCCACGAGGTCCCTGCCTCACCGAAGACCCACACGCACCTGGGAAGGACACGTCTTGCAAAGCTTGTACATCATGCCAGCGAAGGTGCCTATGAATGTTGACATGTCACGGGATGCCTCAATATTGGTCTCACGACTTCTTAAGATAATAACCATACCTTGAGAGGTCCTTACGCCGCGTCATCCTTGCACCGTGCGAGACTCGCGCCACGCGTGCCCCTCATACTTCCTACGAGTTCCAACGTCTCGCTCCCCAGCACCTCGCGAGGCTCTAGCACCACCATCCCGCAAATCCCTCGTGCCCCAGAATCTTGTGAGGCCCCTACCGCACCTGACCATACACTTCCTATGTGTGAGGCTTTAACGCCACCACCTCACGAGATCGTGATGCCACAACATCCTGCGAGGCCCCTACCGTGCATGCCATACGCTGCCGTGTGCGAGGCCCTCACAGGTCAGCATCTCGCAAAGCCCATGCCTCATCTCGCATCGAGGGTGTTGCGGGGTCATGCCAATGGTGTCGAGGGGTCACACTGAGGAAGTCTTGAGCATCTTGCAAGGTGCACGCCTCGTCTCGCGTCAAGGGTGTTGCGGGGTCAAGGAAGTCACGAGGGTCTCGCGAGGCGCACGCCTCATCTCGTGCTGAGGGTGTCGCGGGGTCATGCCGATGGTGATGCAGGGTCACGCCGAGGAAGTCGCAAGGATCCCGAGAAGCGAATGCCTGATCTCGCACCAAGGGTGTTGCGGAGTCATGCCAAAGGTATCGCAGGGTCGCACCGAAGGAGTCGCGAGGGTCTCGCGAGCTGCACTCCTCGTCTCACGTTGAGGGTCCCGCGAGGCGCACCCCTCATCTCGGGCCAAGGGTGTCGCAGGATCATGCCGAAGGTGTTGCGGGGTCACGCTGAGGGAGTCGCGAGGCACATGCCCGCCTACGATGCCATACCTTACGCCTAGGGCTGAGAGGCCCCTCTCGTCTTATTTTCCTAGGACCATCTCGCGAGGTCCTTGATTTCCAGGCATCTTGGAATAACATATAAGGATTTCAAAAATTGAAGCCCTTGGGAGTAAGGTACCTTGCGAGGGTGAAAACTTGCAACTCGAGGAGCTCGTGCGAGTATGGAATGCACCTACAAACCAAGAGGAGTTGGAGTACGGACACGATGTACACGCCAGACAAGTAGTGGTCGTACGAGTAAGGTCCCTGGTGTGGTCCTCATCAGCCAATCTCTGACACTCGTACTAAGCAAGTAGTGGAGGCACATTCGAGCACTAAAGTGGAGGTTCTCCCACAGACTCTAACCATGTAAGCCGACACCACAACCTTCTGCTCCACAATGACCTGTGCCATGACCCTGACAATGTACATACGTACATTCTTGTCCCTTGGGACCACAATGTATCAGGGGCCATTAGAGCCCCACTATAAATGGATCTTATCCTCTCCCTCTAGGGGGTTGGAAAATTTTTGTAATATGAGACTATTCTA
The DNA here is from genome assembly GCF_963169125.1 of Humulus lupulus. Classification (NCBI taxonomy): domain Eukaryota; kingdom Viridiplantae; phylum Streptophyta; class Magnoliopsida; order Rosales; family Cannabaceae; genus Humulus; species Humulus lupulus. The sequence goes on along the minus strand of NC_084793.1, from coordinate 84,421,791 downwards.
AGAGCCATATACGAGTTCTCCTTCTATTGTACACTTGCAATTTTTCTCCAAATTTCTACAAGCTCTTTTGCATTCATTAAGTTCAGATTAATGTTATATTATTTTATAATATAATGTAATATTATATTATATTATAATATAATGTTTTAGATTAAATAAATGTGACAAAGAGTGTCACATATTGTAACATATAATAGAGAGTTACAATATTTAGATATATGAGATATATCCAAATAATATAACATATTTGGTGTTACAAATTTGTAACTTCCAAATATTACCCTTTATTGTGTAAATTTGTTGTTACACAATATTGAGATGAATTTCATAAAGCCATATGTGATACGGCTGTTAGAGATATGATTTTAACTCCAATAATGTGTTTTGGGAGTTACAAAATCATTTGGGAGGGTTTGGAACCGTTTGGAAAAACAGCACATTTTTTAGTGCTGAAAATGGTTGGTGGCCGCGCCCATAGGCTAAAAACTGACCATTTTTCAGTTTTTTCAATCTTTGTTGAACGGCTCAAAAAACCCAAATAACTCCCAAATCTCATTTTTAATTTCATATTAATCCAATTAAACATTGGTAACAGCCATGGGGGTTGGTGGAATTTGAAATTCAAAGGGTGTCTCTAAACTCTATAAATAGGAGCCTATAGCTTACTTGTAAGACACAACCTTGAGGCTTGATAATTCCATAAAGCATTTCCTATAATCTGTGAGAGATCCCTTAGTGCTTGAGTTAGGGGGAAATAAGCTTTTGGACAAAGGTTTCAAACCATGTTCAAGTTGGTGATCCCCAACACTCTTCACTTTGGTTGTGTGAGTGAGAGTTTATTGTTTTTGTTCTTGTTCTTATTTTCTTCCATTTGCTTTTCTACTATTTCTTCTTGTTTTATTTACTTGTACCTTTTGTTTAAGAGTTGTAATCCTTTTATTTCTTTTTGTTCAAACACTTATAGTTTATTTGTATCTTTTGTAATAGACTTGTATTTTCTATTTCTATCATCTTACATCTCCTTCTCCTTTTATTTGTAATTTTCAGTTATAGAGTTGTAACTCTTTTTAAATCAATCATTATTATTTGTAATATATTGCATAGAGTTGTAATTTCTTACCATTTCCATTGAGGCAAATTTATATTTTCCTAACAATTAATTCTTTGAGTTTTCCATCCATATTTTGTTGACGAATTTATGCCGTCAACATGTGTGATGAAAACATGTTACTTAATAAATCGCACACCCTCTAGTGTCCTTAATTATAAAACACCGTATGAAATTTTGTTCGGTGGGGTTCCTAATCTTACAACCATTCGTGTGTTGGGTTGCTTGTGTTATGCTCATAATCAGAAACATCAAGGAGGCAAATTTTCTAGTAGAAGTCGCAAGTGTATTTTTTTTGGGGTATCCTTTTGCTAAAAAGGGATGGAAGTTGTATGATTTAGAAACAAAAGAAATATTTGTTTCACGGGATGTTAAATTTTTTGAAAACGTGTTTCCAATGCCTGAACCGAGTTTTGTGGATTCCCGTAATGCATCTAGTCATATCATGGGTAGTCAATCCTTTTATGAGGACGACTTTGATGACTTTGTGTGTAGAGACGGGGTGGTGTGTCAAGAGGCTGCCATGGAGGCGCCAATAGGTGTAGGGGGTTTAGTATCGACAAGTGCTGAAAATGATGAAGTTGACCAACACCACTCCATCTCCAGTGAGATATAGCACCTAGCCACACCTACAAGTGTTACTCTTGAGAAAAAAATAGAACTGGGAAAGGGAAATGTTCCAAGTTTCCTAATACTCGCTATCAAGACTATGTGACTCATACCATCGTGGGAAAAAAAAAGTCCTTCCACCAACTCATCCTCTTCACCGACTTCTTCAAGTACTCCTTATCCTATCTCACACTTTATGTCTTATAATAGATTTTTTGATAACCATAGAAAATATATAGCGGCAGCATGCAGGGAACCCCCCTAAAATTTTTAAGGAGGCAGTAAAGCATGAAGGTTGGAGAAAGGATATGGCCGAAGAAATACAAGCTTTAGAAGATCAGAGCACCTGGGTCTGGCAAGAATTACCTCCTGGGAAGAAAGCTCTTGGGAGTAAATGGGTGTATACTGAGAAGCACGATGAACGAGGAAATTTGCAACGATTGAAAGCAAGACTCGTCATCTTTGGCAATCATCAAGTCGAAGGCATCGAATACAATGAGACTTTTGCTCCAGTTGCGAAAATGGTGACAATTCGTACTTTTCTTGCAATAGCAGTAGTAAAGAAGTGGGAAATTCATCAGATGGATGTCCATAGTGGTTTCTTGCATGGTGATTTAGAAGAAGAGGTCTATATGAAAATTCAAGCAGGATTCAAGAGACATTAGACTAATTTGGTATGCAGGATGAAGAAGTCACTATATGGATTAAAACAATCTCCGAGATGTTGGTTTGCCATACTTGCACAGGCACTACAGAATTATGGTTTCCACCAATCATATTCAGATTACTCTTTATTCACCTTGACTAAGGGTACAATTCAGATTAATGTTCTTGTCCATGTGGATGACATGATTATTGCTGGCAACGATAAGGTGGCCCTGGCCACTTTCAAAGACTATCTTGGTAAATGTTTCAAGATGAAAGATTTGGGGGTATTAAAATATTTCCTTGGCCTAGAAGTCGCTCGCAGCTTAGAGGCCATTTTCATTTGTCAAAGGAAATACGCTTTAGACATTATTTCAAAGGCTGGTCTCCTCGGTGCTAACTTGCAGAATTCCCTATGGAGTAAAACTATCAATTGGCACTAGCAACTGGAAGGTTACTTAATGATCCAGAACAATATCGTTGACTAGGTTGGAGGTTAATTTATTTGGGTGTTACACATCCTGATTTGGCTTATTCAGTCCATGTTCTCTCACAGTTTATGCAACAGCCCCGGGAAGAATATTGGGAAGCTGCATTACGTGTTGTCCGCTACTTGAAAAATAATCATGGCCAAGGGATATTATTGTGTTCTGACAGAAAATTAATCTTGGAAGGTTGGTGTGATTCCGATTGGGCCAGTTGTCCATTGACGAGGCGATCATTGAGTGGTTGGTTTGTGTTACTTGGTTTTTCTTCAGTTTCTTAGAAAACCAAGAAGCAACCAAATTTTTCACGGTCATTAGCAGAGGCAGAATATCAATCAATGGCATCTATTACCTGCAAATTGAAGTGGCTCAAATAGTTGCTTTCAGAGTTAGGAGTTCAACACGAGACGGGTATGAGACTCTATTGTGATAGCCAGTCTATGTTATACATTGCACAAAATCCTATCTTTCATGAGAGGACAAAACACATTGAGTCCGACTGCCATTTTGTGCGTGATGCGATTACAGATGGCTTAATTGTTCCTTCCTATGTTCCTACGAAGCAACAGTTAGCGAACATTTTTACTAAGGCTTTGGGACGATCACAATTTGATTTTTTGTTGCGCAAGTTGGGTGTTCGAGATCTCCACACTCCAACTTGAGGGGGGTATTAGGAAATATTTTGTAATCAGTGTAATTATTACTATTATTTTGTTGAGCTATTATAGGAGATAGAGATGGGCTTGGGGCACAAGGTTAGGAGAGATCTTTGGTTTCCTATTTTTGATGATATCTTTTGTATATAATAGGCTGATTACATGACAATGAGATACACATAAAAGAAAAGATTGATCAAACTTATCATTATGTCTTATAAAGATTTTGCTTTAGTTGTCATGAACTTATAAGCAAGCTTATATAAAAATAGTATTTTTCATACTATAACTTTATTAAAATTTCCCATAATCAATAATGGAATTATTCCATAAACCAAGATCATACAACAAAAATAATTAACCATGATCATTTAAACATATTTAACAAACAAGAATCAAGGTAACAAAGCAACAACAATAATGTTATAGATTCTCATTACCTCTCTTGCTAGAAATCAAGTACCCAAAACAAATGGCCACCCTCTTTGAACAACCTACGGTTTTCGAAACCCATTTCAAGAAAAGAGAAGAAAAATCTTAGGATTAAGGAGAAGGAACTTAGACTTAGAGGATCTCTCTCTCTCTCTCTCTCTCTCTCTCTCTCTCTCTCTCTCTCTCTCGTTCTTTCTTCCTCACTCACCCTCTCTTTCTCTCTCTAACTCAGCAGCCACAATGAGTCCAAGACTCATCTCTTTTCCTTTTTATATCGTGTAGTGCCAAGCCCTAGCCTCCTAGTGAGAATGAGAAACTTTCCCAAATCCAATCCCTTGTTTTTTTGCCTAAAAATCACCCTACAATTAGAGTGATTTGTTAATTATAAAAAAAATGGAAAAACACTCACCCATTTCTCTCATTCTCTCTCTATCACATGAGTTGCTCCCTCTCTCTCTCTCTTCCTTTCTCCTACACGGCCAACTAAGGCCAAGACATACTCTTGCAGCCAAAGTCTTACTTACCCATAATAGCCAAGAGACAACTAATGACCACAATCATTAATATTTACTCACCCCTAATTTCCATCAAGACAATTAACTGAATAAATAAGGACTAGAAATAGCTTCCCATTCCAATGCTCACGCCCCCGTCTCTCTAGTTCTTTCCTTTTATTTTTTTCTATTTAATTACTTAATTAAATAAAAATAAAATAAAATAATAATGCATGGCAAAAACTATTGCATGCTCACCATGCAACCATGCACATGGACACCCACAAGTGCTAGGGTGCATTTCCCTAATTATGCACCTTAGTGCATACGACCAAAACTCATGAATTCACAAATAAAATAACTAAATAAATAATTAACAAATTTAAATTCACATAATTTCTACCAAGCAATTCAAACAATTTAAAATAAATTTCTAACACTTAATAATTAATAATAAAATAAAGCACACAAATTAATAAAAAAATAATTGGTGCGCTACAATTTTAAAGAGGGTATTTACATAAAACACTATTTTTGTCTCAAAACTTTCATTTTTACTGTTGCACAGTATTTTTTTCAAATTTACGTTATCAATTATATATTTACATTTATATAGTTGGCTCTCCATTTTTGCTGTGCATTATGTCCATATCGACCTCGCCTTCAAAGTCACCTTGGCCTCTGCCGATGGGCAACCTGGTGGAGAGGACAGTTCGGAGATCAGGAGACCAGACTGCGCATCACCCACAAGAACCTATGCCCGCTCCTCTCCAACCCAGTGGCTGTTTCTCTGAATTAATCTGTAGTAAATGAACCCAGACTTCCGAAACAAAGAAAGACAACACTTCAACTCGGTTGTGAGTCGAGCCACCTCAGTGACTCGGACCGTACTTTTCCTCTTCCTTCTTTGGTATGGATCAACGGTCCAATGCAATGGATGGGAGGAGAACGGCCCTCGGGGACACATAAGCCGTCTGTTATGGCTTTGATGGCTCTCGGCTCAAGTGAGTCAAACATGTTCACAATCATTCCGGCAGATTCAGAGAAATAAGTTGGGCAAGCAAGAAAATTATCATAGGCCTTGTCACGACGGTCGAGAATCGGCTTTGCCATGTCGGAAGACGAGAACGGTGGTACTCCAAGAATATCTTGAAGGGTATTTTGGTCTTTAAAGCTCTTCTAGGAATTCTAGTGATGGGTCGGCATATAAAAAGAGGTGGCTAAGTCAGATGCCGATGAAGTGTAGAAGAAGAAACAAGGGATGTTGAGCTGGGTAGAGACAGTGAGTGTTTCGGCGCAGAAGTAGTCGATGATGAATGCGTGATTGACGTCGTTTTTGGAGATGGAGCTGAGAGCTTGAAGAACGGTAGGCTTGTTGAAGCGGATGAATTCAAAGAGGAGGTTCTCGTGGTGGGGCGAAGAGGCTACGGTGGAGGGAGGGAGGACGATGGGTGGGAGATGGTGGAAGGTGATGGAAGGAGTGGTGCGGAGACGGTGGCGATGTAGGGAGCCGTGTCATCAGAGTTGTATGGAGCAATGGTTATGAGGATGTGAATGGAAAGTGATGGTTTGAAGGTGAGTATGAGCTTACCGGCTCCACCATGGAGATTAGATAGCCTATGACTGGTGCTGGGTATAAGACTATGGTTGACTTCATCTTCTACCCAATGACTCCAAATGTAATAACACCAATGAGAATGGTAGTATATTAGGTTCGTTTCAGTTTGTTTAGACTAAATAGAATTTTATCCATCACATTACCCAGAGCTGCACAATACTCAATGTGTTTAATTATTTTCATGGGTTGACTTCTAGTTATTCTATTGTTGTTTTTTAGTTATTTTTTAATGTAGTGAGTTGACGTTTAGTTGTTGTCCAATTGTTATTTTCTAGTTGCTTTTTCAATATTGTATTGCAGTGTGTTGCTTTTTAAAATGTAATGGGTTGCAGTATGTTTGTTGTGAGGTTGTTGTTGTGTTGTTTAGATTTTATGTATTATTTTTTTCATTTTGATTTTTAGTTATTTAAGTTTTTTTATAGTTGTTCTGTTGTTTTGTTGTTATGTTGATGCCTATTTATTGTTTAGTTGTTTTGCAGATATATTTTGATTTTTTTTTATAAAAAAAAAAACATGTTAGTATGCAGTGGGTTAACGTTTAGATGTTGTTTTTTAGTTGTTTCATTGACACCGTATTTTTGTAAATATAAAACTTTAAAAAACGTATTTTTGAAAACTTAAGTTAGTATTTTTGAAGAAAAAAAATCAGTGACTATAAAAAGTAAAAAAATACAAAAAAAAATTTTTTTTAAAAACCTCAATTTTAAATTGGTATTTTTGTGACAATTTTGCATCATTGATATAATTTATTTGTAATAAATTAATTCATTAATTTAGTTATTTAATCAAATATGGTCAAATATTGCACTAATTTATTTGATTGATTTTTTAATCAATTTGATTATTCAATCTAACTAATTCTGGTTAAAATTGGAGAACTAAATGGGTATCAAAGTATTTTTTAAGTCAAAATATTCAATTGTTTTTTTTAAAGTCGTTTATCATATTATTTAATTATAAATCATTATGGATTCGTTTTGAGAGATTGTGTATGGCAAGGTTTTGAGCTAATTTGGAAGTATTAAATGGTTGATTTCGTAATTGGATTGTTACAACAACTATTTTAGGAAGGAAAATCAAGATCTAGTCAGATAAAAACTCCAATTGGTTATTGTCTTGTCCAAAAGAAATTAAGGTTTGTTTTAATTGATTTGGACGTGGAGAATCAATCTTGAAGTCTTTACATCTAGACAGGTTTCTCAGCAATAATTCATATAACTGTTCTAACAATCAATCTAATTTTAGTAAAAAATCTCTTGGTTGATTTTCATCTTTTCTTTTCCAGCACTAATTAATCTCTCTGATTGCATAATGTTATTAATGGGGACAGAGAATCCTTACTATATATAAAATATTGAGTCAGGGTTTAACAACCATTTTTTTAAGTGAAGAAATACTCGTATAGTTTATTTTGAGAGTTGTATTGTGTAAGACTATTTTATTGTATTATTGAGTACTTAGAAAAATGTACAAGGGCTTTTCTAAGAGTGTTTGTTTTGTAAAAGCAATTTTTGAAGTTTGTGTAGATTAGCTTAAGCATTGAAGAGATTTCAAAGGCTTACTGTAATTAATCAAGGACAAGGAGATCTTGCATAGTGTTCTTCAGGAGGAAGAATTCTTTATATTCGGGGTAGATTGTGACAAAAGTGACTTGAAGGGATTTTCTGTGCACAAAGTCACACAAGACATATTGAAGTGACTTGAAGCGACTTATATTGCCTCAGGCATAACTAATAATTCCAATTACAAATGGTTTTCCAAACATACCCTTAGTATCATTGTTGTGAATTTATGGCTTATAGACATTAAATCAACAATGATTAAATGAAATTAACTCAATGATATGAACCCTAGAAACTAATTAAGAATTATATGCATAGTATGAAAGTAAATTTTGAAAATTCAAAGATTAAAGTATAATCTAGAAAATGACATAAAATAGAGAGTGAATTTACACCAGCTAGATTAATAAAATTACCACATAAAGTATAATAGAATTATCAAAAAAATAAATGACAAAAAGTAATGGGAAACTCAAAGACGAAATCAAAATAGTCTATCTTAGAGGAACCAATTTGAAGATTCCAATAAGGCTTATACAAGAGTATCGTTGTCCAAACTCTCTATTCCAAGCATTCCCAAAATTGCTTGAAGCCTCTACAGAGTAAAATGAAAATTACGATTTAACAAGTCTTGAAACTCATACCAGTCAAACAATTCTTGATGAGTTTCTTAAGGAGAATGAGTGTTCTTAGAAGGTTAGAGAGAGAAGTTTTGAGGGAGAGAGTAAGAAAATGTGGTCAAGGCTTTCAAACACTCTAAATTCATATTTAGTGTCAGCATCTTAATTAGGCATCAACCAATCAAAATAAGGCTTAAAAAGGCTTTTCTCGCTTAAATTGGTGAGCTCCCAGGCAACTCGTCATAGTACCAGGCGACATGTCACACGACGACCGGTGACATATTGCCTCTCCTCTGCCTATAGCCCCATTTTGAGCCTAAAATATCTCCAAATATTCCCAAACTTTTTGGGAATGCTTAAATACATCATTGTATCACTATAAACCCCAAAAAAAGTCAATTATAGATGCTTAGCACAAAAACTCAAATTTCACATCTCCATTATGTGAAATTGCTAAGTGATTTTGCACCACATTGTGTAAACAACTTAGTCCCCATATTTCACCAATCTTGACAATCAGAGCACAACTCATTTAATTATTATTGAGATTTTGGGAAAACTAATCATTTTTTATAAGATGTCTTTTATTGGAGAAGTAGGTTTTAATTAATTGGCCACCATTGCTCTAATGGATTAAACTACCCATATAGAAAGTTTGAATGAGAGCATCCATCAAGTCCTTTGATGTGAGAACTTGAGAGTTGTTTTGACTAGTTGGTCACATCCCACAGTGAAGGATGAGGCCACTAAAGAAGTGAGTATAAAATTAGAAATTATATGGAGTTTAGAAGATGACAAACTCTCAAACTACAATATCAAGGCACTTCGTGCCATTTTCAATGGTGTCAATGAAAGTTAGATCAAACTAATGGCTACATGTGAATTAACCAAAGACGATTGTGGTATTCTCCAAACCCACTTTGAAGTTAAATGTGATATGAAGCGTACTAAGTTGGTAATGTTAAACACTAGGTTCAAAGAACTTTGCATGTTAAGAGAAGAAACATTAGCTGAATTCTATGTATAGCTAATGAGTCTTTTCCTTTGGGATAAATAAATGTTTGATGATGTTCTTGTTAGACAAATTATTAAATCCTTACCTGATAAGTTTCAGCCTAAGATCACTGCAGAGCAAAGCAAGAATCATGACAACTTGAAGGTAGAAGACTTGATGAGTTCTTTGTGAGCTTATGAGCTCAATCAAAAGCAAAGGAAGAAAGAAAACTCCATTGTCGTCAAAGCTTCAAAAGAAAAATAATCTGAGGATGAAGATGGTGATGAGATGGGTTTCCTAATAAAAAACTTCAACAAGTTTATTAAGACGATGAGAAATGCTAATAAAAGTGTTTCAAAGAACGGTAACAATTGCTCAAAACATCTCAATTTTTATAAGAAAAAAAATATTCAATGCAAGACATGCGGAAGATTTGGACACACTTAGGTTGAGTGTTCCAACTTTTTGAGGAACAATAAAAAGGGACTAAAATCCACATGGAGTTACGAAGAGTCCTCCGAGGAAGAAGAAAATACCATGACTTGCAACATTGCTTTAACGACTTCTGACTTTCCTAGATCGTTGTAATATTAGTCTTTTTGTTTTGAGGGTATTTAGGTAATTTGGCCTGTAAGGGAAATTTTGTATTTTTTGACTCTTGAGGGGTACTTTGGTAATTTTGTATAAATATGTGTTACGTGTTGAAATGATTATGTTTATGTGATATTAATATTTTGAGTAAAATACGATGATAGAAAATATCATGGTTTCCTTCAAGTAGTTGGACTTTTATTGTCAAGAATTATGGAAATAAGTGGAATAATGGAATTAAGTTAATGTTGACGGTGAGAACTCGTCAACAAAGTTAAGTTAGAAAAACCAAAGTCTGTTGCTTATCAATGAAGAACTTCAACAATGTGATCAAAAACTTAAAAACATAGAAAATAGTTGCAGAAGAAAAATGGGGAAAAGAACTTGTTTTCCTTCGTTGTCTCAAGCTACAGTGTTTTTTCCAACCCCCTTCAATGTTGAAGTGGGGTTCCCTTTATAGTGGGCTCTAATGGCCCCTGATACATTGTGGTCCAGGAGAACAGATTGTACATAAGTACGGTGTCAAGAGAGTGGTATCAAGTGTAGTGGTGTGGACTTCAGTACATGGTCAGAGTTCGTGGGAGCACCTCCACCTTAGTACCCGATTGTGCCTCCACTACTCGCCTAGTACGAGTGTCAGAGTTTGTCTAGCATAGAGCATAACAGGTACCTCACTTGTACGAGACCACTACTTGTCTGCCATGGGCTTAGTATCCGTACTTCTTTTGACTTTGTGTGAATCGCTATGAAGCTTCCCCAATTCGTCCTTAATAGTGTGTTAGAGAGGTCCTTGATCTTACCTCTTGTTAGACTCACGGTAAGAGTGGTGCCCAGTCGGTGGCACTAATCTTAAGGGGTGAGATAAGGCCCCTCTAACGAGGCTCAGTATGTGTACGACCCCTAGTGGTGCGGCTGTGGCGAGGCGAGGCTGAGTGCACCAAGAGGAGGCGCGAGGCAGGGGCCTCGCGAGACGCTCCTGCGCGAGACGTGGCCTCGCGGTTGCATGCGGCTGTTATGCACGAGACGTGGCCTCACTGGGTGCGCCAAGAGGAAGCACGAGACAGGGGCCATGCGAGACGCTCCTGCGCGAGACGTGCCCTCGCTGGATATGCCGAGAGAAGGCGCGAGGCAGGGGCCTTACAAGATGCTCTTGCATGAGACGTGGCCTCGCTGGGTACACCGAGAGTAGGTGCAAGGCAAGGGCCTCGCAAGACGTGGCCTCGTGACTGCATGCGGCTGTTATGCGCGAGACGTGGCCTCGCTGGGTGCGCCGAGAGGAGGCGCGAGGCAGGGGCCTCGCGAGATGCTCCTGCGTGAGACCTGGCCTCGTTGGCTGCACCGAGAGTAGGTGCGAGGCAAGGGCCTCGCAAGACGCTCCTTCGCAAGATGTGGCCTCGCAGTTGCATGCGGCTGTTATGCGTGCTGAGAGGAGGCGCGAGGTCTGGACCCCGTGAGACGCTCCTGCGCGAAACGTGGCCTTGCGGCTGCATGTGGCTGTTATGCGCGAGACGTGGCCTCGCTTGGGGAGCCGAGAGTAGGCAGTTTCGAGACGACCGTGGCCCGAGGGTCTCGCGGCTCAGGCATGTATTTAGGCATTTATGGGACCTTAGCATGTGCCTTGGACCTTTAACAACCGTGGAATTTTGTGCATCCACACTTGCCCCCTAGTCTAGGAGAGGGCCTTTAGGCGCTCTGGTAGACTTTTTGGTATGGCGCCTTGAAAGCATACGTGGTGTTAGTGGTGATCCTTGTGATTGAACGTGAGCATATTGTTGGATTAGCTTATACAGGATCTTTATTTATTTTTATGTATATCTAATATTAAACAAATTAATACAAGATAGCCTAAAACATGTTTCTAAAATTGAATTCAAAGAGAAACAAATAATATAATACTTACAGTATACGCAGCAGAATTAAGAGTCCTTCCTTCAGTTTCTCTATCTCTTGTATCCTTTCTGTCGCAGAGTATTATCAAGAAACTGAACCGATCTTCTATTTTCTTCACGATCTTCCAATGTATCCTTAGAACCACCTAGACTAGTGTGGGCAATTCTCAACACATGAGATAGATATAGAGAGAAGAAGAGAAAATAACAAAGTGGCTTAGAAAAGGACTTGTGTTTAGAGAGAATATAAAACTATCAGAAAATCTGACTTGAGACTTATCAAACTTCTGTTTCGACTTCTCTCTAAGCACTCCTTTTATAGACTCAATTAGGTCATTTAATTTAATTAAAAAATCAATAAAATAATAGCTATTTTGAAGCCCTAGGTCGAAATTATCATGGGCTATAGGCCCGTGAAATTTCTCATTTGATTATAAGCCCATTGGACTTAAAATCAAGGCCTGTATTATTTTCTATTGATTTAATTAATTAAATAATTATTTAAATCCTTTATCAAATTAATTATTTATAATTTGAACCTTGATTTAAATTTATTTATTAATTTAGATACCAATTTATCTTAATTAATAAATCTGCCATAAATTATCTTTTCTTCTCAAAATTACACAACTCTGTGAAACTATCCAAAATTGACCTGGTCAACTTTGATAATTCTAATTGATGATTAAATCAATTAATTGAGACTATCTAGATGATTTTATCCAAAGTACAATGGGGACCATGGGCCTATGAAATCAAGCTCCAATAAGTTATCATAAATCTAACAAATAAATTTACTAACTTATTAATTCCTCGTGACTCCACTATAGACTCAGAATTGCACTCTTGAATTCATAGAACGCTCTATAACAAATATAGATACGCTATTAATTAACCATTGTTACAACCATAATTGTCACTCAATCCACTATAGACGGTCTATAATGAGATAGGACTAAAATACCGTTTTACCCCTCATTGTATTTTATCCTTAAAACACTTAGTTCCTTGTAAATGATATTTCAGTAAACTAATTTAATTACTGAAATGAGATCTCTATCATTTATCACCTTGAACCAAACTAAAAGGAAACCATCGTTTCACTTCTTCATCAGAAGCTATAGATGTTCATATCTATGATTAACACTTCCACTCAATTATTCTACCGAGTTCCCAAGATGTAAGTATGGGCTAGTCCGTAGGGTAAACTGGTAACGAACAAGTCAAAGAACTCAAATAATACAATCAGTTAGAATACTAACCACTCAGAATTGAGATTGAATTACCTATGGTCAACTATATGATATGACTAGAATAGATAATAACGGTATGTTTACTTATCTTATCAATTGTCAATATCGGTCTTGTCCGATGTAACAAATACATCCGATCTTATCTACTTTGCTAATGTTCTAGAAAGAACATAACACTGTAATGTGTAAGTAGATCATATCGTAGATTGGCAAGTCAGTGTAAATCCAGTGCACTGACTAATCTTAGGACTAACTTATTTTTTGAACATATAATCATATTTATATTCCACTGTGATTACGTCACTATAAATAAGATTAGCTATATGCTCGGGATTTAATAGAAGTTTATATTAAACAAATAATCATGAAAATAAAACATGTGAGCAAAGTGATTGACCAAGTCAAAAAATGATTTCTATTCTTTTATTGATAATAAAATGAGATTACAAAGAATTTGGGTTTTAATTAGGGCATAAAACCCCAACACATATCACTTTGCTTCATGGATACCAATGGAGATGCCAAGCTCCCTTCTTGGCCATTGATCGGGCCTTAGGTTCGATGGTTAGGATGAGCCTGTGGCTCCTATAAATAAGCCTTCATATCTTGCCTATTATTTACACCTTACCTCTTCAGCTTAGTGGTTTTGAGATCCTTGCTCCTTTCAAGAGGTAAGGGGTTCAATCCCCCACAACCTCACTTTTGCTGTCTTGTCCTTTTTTTTTTATTTGATTTCATTTCTTGTATGTCTATATCCATGCAGGTATTTGAGGACTAAAACACCTGTTTCCTTTGTTTTTGCAGACGCGTACTTTCGACCACTTGCCTCTCTTTGACCGTGACGGTGCTTTTGGCCCTCGACCTCCTTTTGACCAAAGCAACTCCCAATTTTACTTGCTTGAGGTATACTTTCTTTCTCCCTTATGTTTATTGGGTCCAAATTAGCACCACTCGGGATGGGGTACTTTGGCCTGAGCTCGTCGTGAGTTAACCCAGTTGCATGCCCTCATTCATACCCCGTAGTTGGTTATTTAGAGTGCTTGTGCCTAGAGGTTTTGAGCCCATTCCTTTGTGTTTTGTATCAATCCTCTCATTTATACGTGAACCCTTTTTTCTTTCAGGACGAGGTCTCATGGCATGTGAAGGACCATTCAACGCTCCTCCGGGGGTCGAGTTTGTTGACTTGTCTTCAGACTCGGAGTCCCCCGAGGACAGCCCTCACCAAGACTACGACACCTTAAGGCAGGCCCGTATTCGTCATCTTGAGCACATGGCTGAACTTAGATGTAAAATATGGGTGGTAGAGAGCGAAATAGACTCAGTTTTGAGGGGAGACGAAGTATTTTTCCCCCTTGACCTTAACGACCATATAACGAACCTTAGGGTGACCCTTTTAGATTTGCAGATGGAGTTGGAGTTTATGGAGGGAAATCTCCCACCTGAGCCTCCTACCCCGTTTTCCCCTAATGACTGTCATGGGGTTGTCCCATCTTCTCCTCAACCCTTGTTCTCCGTCTTCCATTACTTAGCGCTTTCACACTCGGTGCCTCGGTGGAAGACCCTTGCTAGGAAGAAAAAATGGAGGGTAAAGTGCCCTGTTTCCACCTCACCTTTTTCTTTTGGTTTTTTAGATATGTCGAAGAGAGCACGACGACAGGTGGCCACTGAGAATCAAGACACTAGCCCCTGTTGGCATCCACCTTAGTGTCCCATATGTCTGAGAATAAATTGTTGGAATTAGCGGAGAACTATTGTGTTAGCCCGGAATACAAACTATACATTCCTTCGAACAAGTGTCGGGTTGATCGCCCAAGTCTGAGTTATGTGGCCATGAGCGAGCATATCTTGAAAGTGGGTGGCACAATCCCATTACACCCATTTTTCGATATGGTTCTCAACCATTTTGACCTTGCTCCGCTCCAATTGGCGCCCAACAGCTGGCTGACCTTGAGTTGCCTCTTTATTGCGTATAAGGAGTGATACGGGCATGCTCCCACGGCCCAAGATGTGCATTTCATGTACAACCTCATGCCCTCTCCTAAATCCAAAGGCTTTTATTTCTTGCAAAAAGCCAATTCTTCGGTCTCCTTGATAGAGGGTTCTGTATCCAACCCAGGGTCTTGGAAGCAGAACTTCTTCTTTGTGATGGGTCCCCTCTCTGTTCCTGAGCACTTTCACTCAGCTCCTAGTAAGTACTTCAAGTTTTTTTTTTTGGAACTTATGTTCGTGTCGGCAACTGTGTTGATTGTGCAAAGAATTTTTCCATGCGTTAAGTTCCCGGGCTGGAGGCGGATGCACTGGATAAATTTCTCGAGGCTGACCCTGCCGAAAAAATGGTTTTATGTCTCTTTACCGTGACCAACCTCAACCATCACCAGTTATCCCCGGTTTTGGAGCCTGAGTTATTGTGGACTATTTCTAAGGGGAAGAAAAAGGTTGTTTTGGCTTAACCTCACTCGGATGGGGGTGAGGTAGAGTGTGTGCCAGAGGGGGCCTCCTTAGGACATAGGCAACCCCACCGAACATCTTTGTCTCCTAGGGGGTGCCCTCCTTTAGCCCCTATAGACCATGACATGGCCTCCCACTCCCACGATCAACAGGCCATGTCGAGGGGCTTCGTCTGTCCCTATTCTGAGGACATCGATGCTTTCCTTCAGGCTTCCCTTAATCCTAGTCCATCGAGGGCTCATTTTTCCGATCTTCCTGTGCCCCCTCCTCCTTCAGCGAGCGGGTCATCCATCCCTACCTAGCCAAGCACCCTTGGCTTGGAAGGGGCGCCCTGGGTGGTCCGCATGGCGGCCTCTTATGGGAAACGGTATGTCCAGGTCACCACGGATCTTCGTGAGGCTGATTTGAGAGGTCTTAGGAATTTCGCCATGTCGGAGCTCGGGGAGACTCTTGTACGTTCTGCCACTTGGGTGAGCTCATGCATCTTACGTCAGCCTTATCCTTTTTCTCTATCTTTTTTTTTTTTTGCTTATCATCATTATTGTTATTTTTCTTGTGCAGACCTATATAGTGGCTCAGCGATTTGCCGACTCGGCTTAGGACCTCTCCACGTCGAATGTTGAAAGGGATCGTCTCACGGTCCAGGTCCAGGGGCTTGAGAGGGAGCTTGCTGAAACGAAACTTAAGCTGGAGAAGGCCCTGGCGAAGGCCTTTTCATCATCAAAAAAGAAGAAGAGAGCGATTGCCAAGGCTGTGATGCTATAGGAGAAGGTCACTTGCTTGGAGGTCGACCTTGAGGGTGCAAAGGCTACCATCGCAACGTTGCAGGGGAGGGTCGCTTCCTTAGAGGCGGATAAGGCTGATATTGAGTATAGATCCATAGAGCGCGCCCTCTATGGAGTATGGAGGCAAAATCCAAACTTCAATTTTTCCTCATTTTGTAAGCATGTCATTGCCAGGGCGACTGAGTGGAACTCCTACGGTAGGAGGCCTTGAGATTATCATTCTACGATTTTTGTCATTTTAGTCCAATGTGGTTTTATGCTCATTTGAGCCTTATTTTGCTTGTAATTTCTCTAAGTCCTGTTACATTATTAAAACTCTTTTTATATATAAATATATATACATATGTGATCATTCATCTTTATGTGCCTTATCGAAACTCTCTTTTTTAATTTCTCTGTTTTAGGCAGGGGCCTCGCGAGACGCTCTTGTGCAAAACGTGGCCTCGCTGGGTGCGCCGGGAGTAGGTGCGAGGCAAGGGCCTCGCGAGACGTGGCCTCGCGGGTGCATGTGACTGTTATGCGCGAGATGTGGCCTCGCTGGGTGCATCGAGAGGAGGCAAGAGGCAGGGACCTCGCGAGACGCTCCTACGCAAGACGTGGCCTTGCGGCTGCATGTAGCTGTTATGTGCAAGACATGGCCTCGCTGGGTGCGCCGAGAGGAGGCGCGAGGCAGGGGCCTCGCGAGACGCTCCTGTGCGAGACGTGGCCTTACGGCTGCATGCGGCTATTATGCGCGAGACGTGGCCTCGCTGGGGGCCCCGAGAGTAGGCAGTTGCGAGACGAAGATGGCCCAAGGGTCTCGTGACTCAGGCAAGTATTTAGGCGTTTATGGGACCTTAGCATGTGCCTTGGACCTTTTACAAGCATGGAATTTTGAGTGTCCACAGTTAATTTATGGGGATTTCATTAATTTAGAATTGTGAGAGTTAGTAATTGAATGGAGAATTACCATTAGGGGCTTGAGGATAGGCTTACTTAAGTGATTAATAAAGGGTAGTTTAGTAATTAGATATTTGGGATTTCATTATAAATAGGAAATGATGAGATTAGGGTTAGGTTACTTGCTCATTCTCTCATAATTACTCTCAAACAAAATTGAAACACCAAAAATCTCTCTCTCTCTCTCTCTCTCTCTCTTTCTCTAGGCTATGGCTTGGAATCTAAGAAAGAAGAAGAAAACTTCATAATCTATCTTCTAGGGCACTTGAGTTGAAGAATTTCATGATCTAGGGTTCTATAAACTCTTGAGGTAAGTTTATAACACGTTCTTGAATTTCCATAGATGGTATGATTAGGTTTCTTGAAGCTTTAATGCATGTTAATGGTGAAATAGGTTAGGAACCATGTTAGCTTTATGTTGTACCTGAAAACACAAGCTGGCGTGTCTTGTTCATGATGCAGTTGTGCATCATTTAATGAAGCCTTCTTTAGCTCTAGGTTCATGGTGCTGACTTCCAGATGCTTAGGTCGGTCCAAGCATAGGTCATCAATGAATCGAGGAGATCGTTTAGGTAGATCCTGAGGTCTCCTAAATCTATCTCATGTAACCTGATAAGCAGATCGAACTATCCTGGAACGTTTGAGCTCACGCAGTAAGACTTCTTCTCGTGACTGATAGGCTGGAGGCACAGATATAAATCCTTGAAGATTCGTAACTTATATCCATATAAAGATTATTGAGATTTTTCATACTAAATGTAATTAATCATGTAATTAATGTAATAAAGGGTAGTTACCCATTTTTCTAACTTACCAAACCTGTCCATTTTCCCCCTATAAATAGAGAGGGAGTGGACAGAAAAAAGGACGAAGCATTTTATATATCGAAACTCTGGAGAAATTGTCCTAATTAATTCTCTTGAGAAAAATGCAACAATAACATTGACTCGTGGACTAGGTGGAGTTAACCACTGAACCACGTAAAAATTTGTGTTTATTATTTACAGTTTTGATCAAGCTTAATTTTCTCTTTTAAGTTTCTTAATTCTTAGTTGATGAAAAATTGCATCAATAGTTTGGTGCTTTCATTGAGAGCTAAATTAGGCTTGAAACTTCTATTCAAAATTGTGAAGAGATGGTGATGGTGACCAGAAGATCAGCGTGTGAGGATGAGTCAGCCCTGCCTACTAACCAAATGGACTATCAACTGCCAATCCCAACTAGAGAGGGTACTTCTTGACGTGCTAGAAAACATCCTTAGAGTAATGTTGGGAACAACCAGGATACAGGTAGCTCTCTGACACGTCCCATGAGGGAAGCCTGCATTTCCTCATATTACATGGGACTAGTTGAACAGGAGAATGTTGAGGTCAAGGACCAGATCGCCCATGCCAATAGGAGTATTGATGAGAAAGTGTCCCGATTACTCCCTGTAACTGACCCAAATGCTGGGAGGAGAGCTAGCGGCTCCCAGAGGACCAGGTCGCATGGACGCAACCACGCAAACATTAGTCTCTCGGTTAGAACCGCTACTCCTAGCTCCCTACCTTCGGGACAAGCTCCCAGGAATGAGCAACCTATTCAGCAAGCTAAGACCAATTCTGTGCGAACGAACAGAGACGGGATTCCCCCAAATCCACCAGCTCGAGTCCCATTTAACAATCAAAATCGGGAGGAAATACCACTAGTAGAAAAAGAGATCATGGTGGATGAAAGGCGACCTCAGACTGTACGTCCAAGTGGTCGATCAACTGATTCCCTTATATGGTATCCTCCATTACCCATTCATCATCTATCACCTCCCTGAGCTTCGACTCCCTTAAATCGAGCTCAAAGAAACTCTGCTCAGAGAGAAGTCACACAAGTTACTCGATCTCGTGAAATTGGGATCAAAGCCCAGGTCAGCAGCCAACATCACCAACCACAACAATGGGTGGTGAGCTTTGCTGAGAGAAGTTATTGGATGAAAACCCGTCATGAGAACATGTCAAAAAGTGTTCATAAAACTTTATCTCAAAGGTAAGAACTCGATCTGAGAGACCAATTGATTTTTGCTCATAGAATTTGCAGTAACTATCAACCCGACCTACGTGAGCATCTTAACTCACATTGAAGGCAACCAAGTCGAGACCGCGAGCTGAGTCATATTCAGCCAAGGGATGACCCTACATTTAGGCATGAAGACAGGAATGTCCTAGATAACCAAACTCATGTTCGAAGGGAAAATAATCTAGATGAACAATTGAAATTAGATTTAGGTTTTGAGTAAATCATGTTTTTTTTTTTTAAAGATATTATGTTAATAATGTTTAATATTCTTAAATTTATTTTCTATTTTAAAATTAATTAAAATAATATTTATTAATGACGTGGATCACATTTATGACCTAGATGGTACATGTTTGCAAATAGCGACAAAAACAAAGAGGAACTGAGAATTTGTTAATTGAACTATGGTTTGGGAGGTTTACCCACCAAAAATAAAGATTGGGGGTTTAAAACTCTCAAAATATAAAGATGAGGGGGTTTTGCCGCCAATTAATTTTTTGTAAAAGCAATCTTCGAAGTTCGTGTAGATTAGGCTAAACATTTAAGGGATTTTAAAAGCTTAGCGTAAATCTTCAAGGATGATGGGATCTCACGTAGTGTTCTTTGGGAGGAAGAACTCTTCATCTTCAAAAGAAGGTGGATCATGACAAAGGTGATGTGAAATGAGTTCACAAGTACAAAGTCACACAAGACGAATGGTGCTCGCCAAACAGGATTAGTGGACTTATACAACACAGAATTGTAATAAAAAAGAATGAGTCTTTTATTGTTGAATCATTGTTTGCTTAACTTTTACTAATAAGTTCAATCATTGGGTGTGGCATTGTGTTCATTTCTTTGTATTGCCTAACTAACACTTTACTTAATCATTTGATTATTTAGATATTCAATAATATTTTATAAGAAGAGGGTTTTTCAGAGTTCTTGACTTACAAAATGAGGAAATCAATTAGAAATATTAAAAAAATTAAAATTCATAACTGAAATATTTAATCTTGAAATCAAGGCTTTAGGTATATTTGATCTTGAAATTTCATTAGTTAGTCATTTGAGTTTCTTTGAAATTAAAAAATTAAAATTCATAACTGAAATATTTAATCTTGAAATCAAGACTTTAGGTATATTTAATCTTGATATTTCATTAGTTAGTCATTTGAGTTTCTTTGAAATTAATTAATTTACATGAGATGTTTCAATTTTTGACTTTTGTGGATAAAAACAAATGATTAGCATTACAATACTAAAACTCAATTCCTATAAGTACACCAACCCTATTCCCCATTTTTATACTAAAACTCAACATTATGAATTTTAGGAAATATAATATTTTAGTTCTTTGGGTTTATGCAAAATATCATATATGCCTCCCTATTCCTCCCACAGCACAGCTGCAATTGCTTTTCCCCACAATACAACTACAACTATTTTTCACTACTACAAAAAAGGCTTTTTAGGGCACGTCCCCCGTGAGACCTCTATTTGAGAGTCTTAAAAAGTGAGGTTTTTTAGGGCTCTATTTGGTCGGCGTCAGCGGTGGTGCTACCACTCCACGGTGGTGGTTTGGGAAGACAACAACTGGGCTTTGAAGCCCAATTCTCGGGGATCGTGGTGGTGGTGGTGGTGGTGGTGGTGGTGGTTCTTCTTGGAACGGCCTAGAATGGCCGGATTTGAACTTTTATTTCTCGGACCTCCATGGATTCTAGCGAACGTCAACTTCCAATTCTAATGACTGTTGAGTCTGATCTTTTAGTGGGTCTTGAAGCCCAAAGCACGAGGAATGCAGTGGTGGTGGTCGTTTGGGTTGGGGTTGCTCGAGACAGTTGAAAAACACGTAGAAGTGTTTTGGAAACATAGAGCCACCGCAACTTCAAACGGCTCTACGCGGCGGAGGAGGGAAAATGAGGGGCTGGGCTAGTGGGGGTCGAAGTTCGGTGACCTTCTGTGTCGCCTAGTCTGACGCATCAACGGTGGACGGTGGTAGGGTGCTTGTCGGGCCTTGTAGTGATGCAGGCGGGAGAGAGAGAGGGAAAGAGAATCGGGGGAAGAGAGAGGGAATACAAGGAAGAGAGAGGGAAAAGTGAGTATCGAGTGTTTTTATTTTCTTTTTCTTGTTTAATTAATAATAAAAAAATTTCTAAAAAAAATTAATAAAACTTTTAGGATCCGCATCAGTAATTAGGGCTCGCATTGCGAGTTCTAAAATGTAATTTTTAAGGACTCTCACTAAGTGTCCTAAAAAGTCTAAGAGATGTTTCTAGGGCTCGCATCTAGGTGAGTGCCCTAAAAAAGTGTCCTAAAAGCCTATTTTTGTAGTAGTGTTCCCCCACAGCACAACTGTACCAAACTAGCACATAGCACATTCTGTTTTATTCACTACAACAATTTTAACATTCAATGACTCCCTACAATGTCTTAAACCAATGGTGTAAGTCATTAAAAATTAAGAGGGATTTTAAATTTCTTATGTTGGGAGACATTGAATTTTTTTATTAATTACTAAAATTGTAAGACATTAAAAGTACAAGAAGACATTGGAAATTTGGGGTCTAAACACGTGTCCAGGGAGACATCCAACCTCTCCCACTGGTAGACGTGGGACACGTGGCACGTCTCCCAGTGGAGACGTTGGATGTCCCCACTAATATATACCTCCTTCCCCCTCTTCCTTCCCTCTCAAACACACAAATGCACAAACAGAGGCAAACGAGAGGCGAATTTCTGCGAATTCTAGGGCTTAAAAGGTAAGGTATTCTCTCCCTTTTTAATGGTTTTAATTAATTTTATCTAAAAAAAAATCTTAGGTTATGCATAAAAATGAATAGTAAATGTGATTTTGTGTTTGCTTTACATTATTATGAGCTTTTTCCATAGATTCTAAGAAAATTTTTACTTTGTTGAAAATGTATAAATTTCTTTAATTTTACATATCACATTGTGTAGATTTCATTAAATATATATGTTTATGATTATTTTTAATTTTTATTATTATTTATTTTGAAATTTGGCTATATTTGTATATATATATTTAATTTTTTTTATTAAAATTCTAGCTATTTTGATTATATATAGTTATGTTAAAATAAATTTATGAAATAACACATTTATATATTCACTGAGCAGGTAATCATATAATCATATCAATAATCAAGAGCCAGGCTCTATCAGAATCTCATGCTCCCTAATACAATATGCAAGTAAAGAATTTACATTCTATGTAAGCAGTTAAGCGCATAACCAAATAAATAGTTACCATACTCTGAGTGAAGCTTGTCTTTAGTGACGAGTGTACATGCCCAGCTTGTCTACAGGAACCCTTAACCTTGGCTCGCTCTGATACCAAGTTGTAATGCCCTACTACCTAGGGACCGTTACGCTGTGAATTTTAAATAGTGTTAAACTCGCTAAACGAGTCATTTGACCATAATTGTGTAACTAAGTGTGATTAACGGTTTAGGGTTAAAAATTTTGGTCAATGATACAACCTTTCACTAAAACGTTTACCGTACACATTGGGATCCCAAAATATATTTTAAGAGTAATTACAATAAAAGAGTTACAACCATCAGACCTAAGCGGTAAAATATGGTTTAACCTTAGTTCCACTTAAAACCCTCGGTCGTGGTGGTCGAGCAGCCGCATATGTACACATCGTCACCTAAGCTCTCCAACTCAAGGATGCTCCAGCTTTCTTTTGCCTTTACCTACACTACATAGCACCCGTGAGCCGAGGTTCAGCAAGAAAACTCATCATGCTCATAAACAGATAATAACATGTCACTAAATCATAATAAGCATGCCTAGCAGTAATAGCCATATTCATGCATGCAGGCAAATCCAAATAAATGATTATGGGGCCCTGTGCCCTGTATAGATCACTGTCAAGTCAATCTGGGGTTCTGCTCCCTGAATAGATGACTAATGAGTCTATCTCTAGGGATCTGCTCCTTGAATAGATGACTAATGAGTCCATCTCTAGGGATCCACTCCCTGAATAAATGACTAATGAGTCCATCTCTAGGGATCTGCTCCCTGAATAGATGACTAATGAGTCCATCTCTAGGGATCCGCTCCCTGAATAGATGACTAATGAGTCCATCTCTGGGGATCTGCTCCTTAAGCCGTGTGACGTTTCAGTCACCTGAGCCTTTTGGCCCTGGCTTTAAGTAACTAGCCTTTAGACCAGACAAGCGTTTTCAGTTTTCTTCGACCTTAAGGTTGGTCAAGCATTTAATGCTCATGTTGATTAGATCTAATCATTTCGGCTCCACGTTCAATACGCTAATGCCGCTCTTGACTCATAAGTCAATTCCATACGACCAGCGCTCAGTACTATTGCCGATCATGACTGATAAGTCAAGACTTTGCGACCAATACTAACACCAATGTCATTCTGACTAATGAGTCAGTGCCACTCATAAGTAAGCAATGCAACTAGGCATATATCATATGTCAAATATCCAAATATAAGGCATTAAACATGCTTACTCAACATTCACCATCATAATTATGATCATGCACATTTATAGAGACTCAAGCTCTGATCAATTCAATATTCAATATCCATACCATGCCATAATCACATGTATCGCATGCATCACATACTGGGTGTAGTTTTCTTACCTTTGGTCCAAGCACAGGTTACCGATAAACGACCCTCAAGCACGATCCTGTTTCCAAGCCCCTAGCAATAACCTAGTCATAACCATAATACAAAACCTCATCAAAAATGAATAAATAAATACTTCCGGACCAAAACCTAGCCTCTGGGACATCAAATCCTACTCAACTAGGTAGTAGGATCTATCCTAGGCCCCGTAGAATTAAGTTCCCACAGCTAAAAACAAAATCTTGGCAAAAAGGCACAGGCCGGTCGAAACTTGGCCCTGAGGGTTGCGACTTGTCCCCAAGTCAGAGAGCATTTTCCTAGGCTTCAAGGTGCGGGCCGCAACTTGGCCCCTCTTGGGTCATGGCGTGCCCCCCAGGCAAAGCCCTCCTGGCTCCTGGTTCATCCCAGTCGCGACTTGCAAGAACAAGGTCATGACTTGACAACGAAACCAGCCATTTTCTACGATTTTTCCCACTTAAAACCTTCCAAAAGCCTATCCAAGCATATCCAAATCCCAAAATTAAAGTTCCCAAACATCCTAATTTCCCAAAACCATTAAAACCCAAGTCTCAAATCATCAAAAAACTCATCAAAACATAAAATCCAATCAAAGCTTAAAAATTTGAAAACTAAAAACTTACAACTTGGATTACCTCTGATTGAGTCGTTTCCCAACTAAATCTTTCAAGTAATAATATTATAATCTTCCCTAGAATCGTTATTCCTCGATCCTTTCTTGAATCTGAGTCCTAAAACTCGTGTTTCCTTCAAAAATGCGAACGAGTGTCGAAAAGGGAACAGGAGAGAGAGAGAACGTCATGAACGTTCTTTTATTTCTGATAGGTTACTTCAAGCTTAAGTAACCTCAAGCAAATCCTAATGCTCGGAGTCCCAAAAACGCTCCCCAGGGTAAAATAGTCAAAATTCTCAGAATTTCCCCCTGATCTCACTAACTCCCAATATATCATTCCCATTACCCAATATCCTGGTAATGTGCTAAATACCCAATATACCTCTTGACTCACGCCGAGTCAAATATGGATCTCGTTGTGACTTTCCCACTAGCTTTCTCCCTAGGATTGTCTCGTGCCGAGTAACCCAAACATATTCATATAGTAATGCAGTACCACACCTATACCACATATATGCCAAATATACCCAAAACGGGCCAAATTATGATAATTACCCAATTAAACTGAAATGGGCCCACATGCATATTTAATACACCTAAACATGCATATCAAGTCATATTATAATATAACTCACATAATCACATAATGATACACATAAATATCATATAATCACATAATTCCATAATTTTCCATCCTGGCCCCCTAATCAAGGCCCTAAGCCTTATTAGGAAATTTGGGACGTTACAACTATCCCCTCACAGAAATTTCATCCTCGAAATTTTAACTAAGTATCCCTGAATATCAATCCTGCATAACTGATTCCAGTTCCCAGGTCACTCCCTTGACCTTACTGTTTTTGTATAATACCTTAACTAAAGGTACAACTTTGTTTCTCAGAACTTTGTTCTTTCTGTCTCTTATATAAACTGGCTAGCTCTTCACAGGACAACTTAGCCTCCAATTCCAAATCCTCATAACTCAACACATGAGTCTCATCTAACACACGTTTCCTCAACATGGAAATCTGAAATACATTGTATACAACCAACAGTGCCAAAACTAAGGCCAATCCATGGGCAACCTGACTGATCCTATCCTGGATTCAAATGGTCCCACAAATTTAAGGCTCAACTTCCCCTTATTTCCTCACCCCTCTCCATGGTGATATTCTAAGGAAGATACAGTCTTCCACTTGAAACTCCATGTTCCTACATTTTAGATCAACATAACTTTTCTATTTACTTTGGGAAGTGAGCATCCGAGCTCTAACCTTTTCAATATCCTCAATGGTTCCCTAAACTACCTCAGGATCTAGATATAACATATCATCCATCTCATCCCAGTGAATGGGTGATATACATTCCCTACCATACAACATCTCATAAGGTGCCCCTCCAGTAACTGGATAACTCTCTCTGATTTACCATCAGTCTGAGGATAATCAACTGTTCTAAACTCCAATTGTATACTCATCGCCTCCCGCAACCTTCCCCAAGACTTGGAAGTAATAAAAGGGTCCTTATCTGATAAGATAAACCTCGAATTCTATGAAGGCGTACTACCTATCTCACATAGAGGTATGTAACTTGATCAACTGTATTACTCATCCTTACTCATAAAAGTGAGCTGACTTTGTATACCGGTCCATAATGACTCGAACCAAATCATGCTGACCCACTATCCTAGGCAACCCCACTGCGAAATCAATCGCAATGTTCTTTTACTTCCATTATGGAATGCACAAAGGCTACAATGGCCTTACTGGTTTCTATTACTCTGTCTTGATCTGCTAACAGGTTAAAAACTTTGCCATATATTTTGTTACATCCCTCTCTATCCCAGGCCACCACTAAAAAGTTTTCAGATCCTGGTACATCTTTGTGATGTCTGGATGAAGAGAATAAGAGGGTAATATGAGATTCATCCAGAATCCCTCATTTAATCCTAGTGTCCATCGGATCCCAAGTCTGATCCATGTACCACAATAAACGCATACCTGACACTACATAGTCCTTAGCTAATCCAGCTAAGACATTCCCCTCAATTCTTCCCATATGTGGTTCACTCAACTGTTTTCCTTTAATCCTCTCTGAAATAGTAAACTCGAATGTAATGTTGGCCACCTTGCCCACCAGTAACTCTACTCTAGTTCAAGTCACACCCTTCAAATAACATGATGCATAGACAATCACTTTTTCTTTTCAATGAAATATCATAATAACCTGCAAACTGGTTTTGATCTGTAAGAAGACTCAGAACTCTTACACAAAGCACATGTAATATCATGCTTGTCCAAGGCAACTCCTGACCTCTAAGGCATTCCTTGACCTCGGCAAATCTCCAACCGAGAATATATCACTATTTACCCAAAAAAAAGATTCACCTGATGATGTGGCAAGACTAGTATGCACGTGGGATGCGTGTGACTATTTAAGTGGTTACGTTTAAGTCGACCATCGACCAGAAGAGAATTCACTCGGCAGAAGGCACATTTCGAAGTCGACTAGGGCTGGTTGTAGTATATCAGATTTTTTCTAAAGATTTTGATCTTGCATTTATGTAATAATTGTAATTTTCATTATGAATGAGATACACCTGTATTAAATGTAATCAAGGCCCATCGGCCCATAAGGAGATCCTTGATCCTATAAATAAGACTAAAAGGGTTCATGAGAAGGATCTTTTTTAGACTGAGAGAGAAAATCATTGTTCTGATGCAATTCTTTGTAACTATCATTAAACTTGTGAAACTCGGTAAACCCTAGTTTACTGATCGCAAGTTTTCATTACATTAATAAGAACACTAAGTAGACGTAGGTCATTACCATTACTTGGGGTCGAACCACTATAAATCTTTGTGCATTTGTCTTTTTGGCTTGAATTCATCTTACTTTTGTCGTTTTACTTGACCCCGTGTCGTTGACCAAATCAAGGGTCAACATTTTGGTGCTTTCATTGAGAGCTTGAACTCAAGACCTCCAAGAAGAAAAAATGGTGAAAACAACTAGGAAAATTGGGCAAACCTCTGGTAATGCGCCAAACCAACCTCCTCCACAAGGTGTGCCTGAGGATGAGCCACAAGTGGAATTGGAAGAGGAGGAGATGGATTCTGAAACTTTGAGAACGACTCTGATTGTGCTACAAGAAGAATTAGCCAATTTGAGGGCTAATCAAGAGAATGTGGCTGAAACAATAGCGTTGCAGCAAAGGAAGATTGATAGGCAGCGTCAAGAGTTGAATGAGCGGCAAGCTGACATCGACCGCCGGCAGAGGGATGCCACTGCCGCCTTGGAGGCAGCCATTTAGTTGGCACGAGGATAGCCTGGACATGCCTCCCAATCGGATCAGCCACCTAGTACTCACCCACAACAAAATCCACAGTCAGATGATCCCCAGCATTACCACAATTTGTCATAACCAGCAAACCCTCAGAGGCTAAAGCAACCCCCTGCTGCTCAACAGGAGAGGCCGTTCTAGGATCCTGAGCAGTAACCACAATCTCGCGCTGGTCAAGATAACCCCCAGCAGCAAAGGCAGAATAGGGTCGGGCAGCTTCCTAGAAGCCCAAGATGCCAGACTGCTGAGGAACAAAACCCTTCGAGCAGAGGACAGCGTCCTTCTACAAGCAGAAGACAAGTGGAGTCAGGCTCTGCAGTCAGGGGTCCCCCATGACATAATAATGCCAGGGGACCTACCGACCAACACAGGCCTCCACATATCAATCGAGACATTCCATCAAGGAGAGAGGGAAATAGTGCGAACAGCAGGTCGCACCGTAATCGATCATAATTTAGATATGGCCATGATTATAATGAGGCAGATTCTAGTAGGAGGAATGCTGGTCGGTGACAAGAAGAGAGGAGTGAAGAGAAGAAACCTCCACCAAGGGAGAATCAACCAATAAGCCAAAAAGCTGGGGGGGCAACCTAAACAGCCCAACGTCTTGGATTAACTGGGCATGAGCTAACAAAGGCGTAGGGAGGAAGATCTATGGGATGTTCTCTATGATAGGAGGGAAATACACGACGAGTACTTCCCCCCCCCCCCCCCCCAGCACCAGTCGCTCCAATAGTACCAGATGTTGTACAAGCCCAGCTCGATGCTTTAAATCAGGCGTCCAGCAACTGGTTGGGAACCGGACATCCCATATAGAGTTTGACCGGAGAAAGAGCACTCCATTTGTGAAAATAATCGCTATGGCAGAGACTCTAAGCAAATTTAAAATGTCGATTTTTCCCAACTTCACTCGATTAGAAGATCCTATATCTCACGTTAACAAATTCGAGATACAGATGGACATCCAAAAGGTGTCAGATGATGCTCGGTGCAGAATTTTTCCGGCAACTTTATCTGAAACTGCCCAGGAGTGGTTTTTAAAATTCCCTCCGGCCAGTATAGCTTTCTGGAAAATGTGCGTAAAGGAGTTTTATGGATAGTTCTATGCTGGTTGAGCACATCCAACCAAGGCCAATCAACTGGTCAAAATTCACCAGAAGGAAGGAGAGACCCTGAAGGGGTATGTT
Organism: Humulus lupulus; assembly: GCF_963169125.1. NCBI lineage: Eukaryota > Viridiplantae > Streptophyta > Magnoliopsida > Rosales > Cannabaceae > Humulus > Humulus lupulus. Next base: position 84,392,853 of record NC_084793.1, on the reverse strand, counting down.
CAATGATTCATGCGAGTAGCTATTGGGGCCAAGACGGCTGGGAATGAAGGGAAAATGATGGCTCATACTACTGGGGTACGACACCACTCATCCCTTTGGAACAATTTGTGGAAGAATGGAGTCAAGAGTACTCAAGAATTTCTGGACCAAGTAAACAGGTATATCAAGCTTGAGGAGGACATTGCCAATGAAGGGAAGTCTCCCACAGATGACCAGGGCCTGAAAGAATCTCCCACCAAAGCCGCCAATGGATCTGGGAAAACCAATGGCAACGGCAAAAATAATGGGAAGAATGGGTGAAAAAGGGCGAACCACGAGCCGACGACATCTGATAACAAGCACCCAAAACAAAATAGATACAATATGAGGTTCATCAATTATACAGCCCTAGTCGATAACCTAGCAAAGGTGTACTAGGCCACTCACACTACTGTTCCCTTCAGGCGACCAGCCCCAATCAGGAAAGATATATCCAAGAGAGATACTACCAAGTTTTGTCATTTTCATAATGAATATGGCCATGACACCAACGAGTGCAACCAGCTTAAGGATGAAATTGAGGTCCTTATCAGACAAAGGCACCTAAGGAGGTACGTTCAGGCAGCTGGAGGTTCTCAGGGAGAGGCTTAAGGAGGTAACGAGCAGGCACCTCTACGCCAACGCTCACCCCCTTTACAGCCAGCTCTAGTTGCTGGTACATTTTTGACCTATTACGGAGGACCACACATAGCAGGTGACAGTGGGAAGGCGAGAGAAAGATATGCCTGAACCTTACATAAGCTCAGTCAACATTCTGTATAAATCTTCACTGGAGAGAATGAAATTTTCAGTGCAAGATTTGGAACCATGCAACCAAACCATTTTTTGTTTTTCCAGCGAAGGGCTCGCCCCAACTGGGTCGATCAGGCTTCCAGTTACAGTAAGGACTGCACCTACGAACAAGACATTACTCACTACTTTCATAGTAGTTGATTGTCCTTTTGCATATAATGCTGTGATTGGAAGGCCTATTCTAGTCGATCTACGAGCAGTGACCTCGGTCTAGCACTTGGCCATGAAGTTTCCAACCGATGCAGGAATGGGATGCATGTTTGGAAACCAACGAGAAGCGCATAAATGTTATAATTCCTTGATCACAAGGGCAAAAAGAGGCGGATCGGGGGAAAAAGCCGAGAAAAGGTTGCTGTTGGCAAATGAAGTACAAGCCCAATCAGGTGAACAGGTCACCAAATAAGGTGTTGCCCAAAGTGAGGATAGAGACTTAGATCCTTGCTTTGGGGATTTTGAAGAAAATATTGGACCCATGGAGGACTTCAAGGAGGTCCAATTAGAAGAAGTAGATCTGACCAAGGTTGTGAAAGTCGGTAAAAACTTAGAGACAACAACAAAAAACAAACTGGTGGAATTTTTTAAGGAGAACCAGGAGGTGTTTGCCTAGTTGTATAAAGATATGGTTGGGATAGACCCAGCGGTGATCAGCCATATCTTAAATACAAACAAAAACTTTCCACCTGTACAACAAAAAAGAAGGTTGCTCGACAAAGACATATCGAAGGCCCTAAAAGATGAAGTCGAGAAGCTGAAGGAAAATGGATTCATCAGGGTAGCATTTTATCCATCTTGGGTCTCCAATCCTGTACTAGTTCCCAAGACAAATGGCAAGTGGAGGACGTGCGTGGATTTCACAGACCTTAATAAAGCCTGCTCGAAGGATTGTTTCCCACTTCCAAGGATCGACCAGCTGGCTGATGCTACATCAGGGCATGAAATTTTATCATTCATGGACGCATACTCTGGGTACAATCAGATTAGTATGCATCCATCTGATGAGGAATACACTAGCTTTCGAACAGATACAAGACATTACTGTTGCAAAGTAATGCCCTTTAGTTTGAAAAACGCTGGTGTGACTTACCAGCGACTGGTCAACCATATGTTCAAAGAGTTAATCGGCATTAGCATGGAAGTATATATTGATGACATGTTGGTTAAGTCAAAGAAAGCTGAAGAACACATCAAGGACCTGCAAGAATGCTTCAACATCTTGAACAAATATCAAAGGAAGCTGAACCCCCCAAGTGTTCCTTTGGCGTTGGATCAAGAATTTTTTTGGGATTCATAGTAAACTCACGAGGAATCGAAGCAAATCTCGAAAAGATTCAAGCACTTATCGAGATGCAGTCTCCTGCCAAGATTAAAGATGTTCAAAGCCTGACTGGGAGGATTTCCGCCCTGAGTAGATTCATATCCAAGTCTACGGACAAGTGTGTTCCATCTTTTAATCTACTCAGGGGAAACAAGAAGTTTGAATGGACAGAAGAGTGCGAGCATGCTTTTCAGAGGCTAAAGTCCCACATATCACAACCACCAATCTCGTCCAAACCAGTTGAAAAAGAAACTTTGTTCATCTATTTGGCAGCCATAGAGTATGCTGCTAGTGTTGTTTTAATCATAGAAGAAGACTACATACAAAAAGCAGTGTATTATGTGAGCAAGAGGTTAGTGGGAGCAGAGTTGCGGTATCCACCCATTGAAAAGTTGGCCTCTTGCTTGATTCTGGCCTCTAGAAAGCTGCGACCCTACTTTCAAGCTCACCCCATTGTGGTACTCACCGACTAGCCATTACGACAAATCTTGCAAAAACCAGAAGTCGCTAGTCGGTGAGTTATCTCTTATGAATCACTTAAAATACATATATAGTGCTACAAAAATAATAATACATATATAGCAATTATCTCTTATTAATCACTTTTTTTTTAAGGATTTTATCTAAATATTTATTTCCCAAATATCAATTATGAATTATTAGTATTTCTTTTTTCGACAAAATGAATTATTAGAGGTTTTTTTTCAACTTTTATTTTTATTTTCCTTTACCAATGTTTCTTATAACATGTGGAAACTTAAAAATAATATTTCAATATAGATGTATATTTTTCATAACAAAAACTAGTAGTTATAAGTAATGATTAAAACAAATTAAAGATCATCAAAATTATAGTATTTTTGTCTCTATATTAAGGAGGATTTAGTTATAAATTAAAATATTCTATAGTTTTTAAAAGTAGATGGAAATTATTACTGTTATCATTCATGCATGATGCAAGCAAACTATTTGACAATGCTATACTTCAAGAGTTCACATGGTACCATGATTATAGTGACAGGACAGCTTCAAAAAATTTACATTACTAATGGAAATAATTACTAAATATTACCCATATAACTTTTAAATATAAAAATCAATATGAATATTATTAAGATAACCTTGTTCGTGATTTCCTATGACTTATGAAATTTTTTGTTAAAAATAAAATGATATATCTTAAAGGAATATGAATATGAATATATGTATCATTCTAAAATTTTATGTTAATTATTGATTTTCTATAGTTACCATTGATAGTAGATCATTGACAAAATAAGTGAATTGATGCACAAAAACGAAATATACTATTTTGTTCTCCTCAATTTATACAAAATACCATATATATATATATATATATATATGGGGAATTCTCCTATAAGGATTTTACTTTAAGCCCTACCAGTGGGGCTCTCAGTGTTCTCGACCCGTGAATAGTTTTTTGCGTGAATTTTTTTATGACTACGTATAGTGTAGCTATTTAGAGCATCCTGCAAATTTTCAGAGAATTATGAATAGTTTACAGCACCGAAAACTAAGTTCAAACATGTTGTTGCACACGTGATAATTTTTTTTATGCGCGTGGAGACATTAAAATTCTACAATGTCTCCCGCGGGGGGAGACATCCTAGGTGGAGACATTGTAAGTGCACAAAGAGTCCACGTTTTTTTACATCTTTCAACATTTCTCACTAGGAGACGTAGGATGTCTCTCACATCTCCCAGTGAGAGACGTGGGAAATCTCTCACCTCTCTCAGTGGGAGACAATGAAGTCTTTGGAAGACTTTCAATGTCTCCCACTCAGAGACGTGGGAGAACTGGGAGACGTCTCCCACGTCTCCGAGTGGGAGGCATTGAAAAGTCTCCCATTTAAAAAATATTAATTAAATTAATATTAATTTAAATTGATTTAATAATTAATTAAATTGAAACCAATTTAATATTAATTTAAATTGATTTAATAATTAATTAAATTGAAATTGACATAATTAATAAAATGAAAATGCAAATCTTCATTAATGAAAATTTAAATTGTTTTGTAAGAAAAACAATATTTGTTATACATATGCAAAATTAACAAATATTGCACTGTATATGAAGAAAGCGGTAACGAGTAAGAAAACCCAACAACGAGGTCGATAACTTTGGATTATCAGTAACACATATGTCGCTTATTCTTGTCGTAACTCATCAATTTGTGCATCTTTATATGACGTACTTGTTAGCTGCAAAAAAATATAAAGTAAAATATATTAGCTAATTATTTGATTACATTTATATATATATATGGTTTCAAAAAATAATTTGTAACTTTTAATTAATAATACCGTTCTCAAGTAATGTCCTGAACTCGTATGTTCAATCAAATCATTCAACATCATCATTATGTAGTATCCACGTGCCACATTGTCCAGTTGGTGTGGACACTAATTATTTAAAAGTATGATTAATTCATTATTAAATTGACACTTGGTAAAAAATACATACATATTATTCTACTTAATAATTATAAAAGTTCAAAAATTTAAGTTGCAATTACTTACCTGAGGTTGCTTAATGCATATAGTATCAGGGATCTCGACATCAAGAAGATTCATAGAGAAAAAAAAAATGAAAGCGCTGACGATCACTAATACAATCTCCTCACGGTTATTTAGATCTGAGTTCACTGGATCACAACAATAAACATGATATGCATATGGTGCCAAAATAAGCAACATCCAATGTTCATTGCATAAGAAAAACAAAAAAAAAATTATAACTCAAATGTTAAACAAAGAAAGTATTGATATGGATTGGACAAATGACAAAGTTTTAAACTTACCCATTGTTCCAAGGGAGAAGCATAACTTGTTCTTTTGATTTTACGTCATTGCATGTTTGAACACATTTTGAACACGGTCTTCGAATAAACTCTTTGAGTGGCTACAATATTAGGATTGATAAATAAAAACTTATTTTTGCGACCTTGTTGCACCACATATCTATACATGAACCTAATACAAAAATACAAAAAAATTTATCTGAATAAATAAATCAAATTAGAAACTTAAATGAACGAAATTTGTGAGATATATACCTCATGTAGCTAATGAGAACTGCTTATCCAATCTTCTCCTTTCGAGAAAACTGAAGTATGTCATCCTTAAATATGTAACAGTGAGACAAATCCTGATAAAAAACTTCATACTCTATGCCTGGATTGACACACTCGCCATCAACCCACTGAGATACGCTATTGTGTAATCGTTCCAATGGAGTGTGGGGCAGTTGTATTGGAGGAGTTTGTGTTCGTCTTCTTTCTTGTGGTTGTTGTGTTGACAGAGCTTTTGGTCGTTGTGATCTGTCCTACTTGTAGAGGGAGCCTGTATACAATAATATAAAAAAAAAAATTAAAAATGCAAACAAATTAATATACAATAGTAAAGATATTTATGTAAAAATATGACATCACCTCATGATATATATTTTAGATATAATGACCAAATCCTTAGGCCACGCTATTGGTGTCCTAGTGTCTTGCGCAACTATGTACATGTCCAAATAAGGATATGCAAGAGGGAGAGGAGTCGTTGGCTTAAGAACGCTAGTAATCATAACTTGGTAGTTGTTGCCTGCCTCTCTTTCAATGAGTTTACCTGATGCAACAACATTTGAAACCAAACCAATGGCTAATTGGCATGCTCGGCCCTGCACAAGAAACAAGTTATATACAAATAAACATGTTGAAACAGTAAATAAATCTATTTGGTTTTGGCATATTCAAGAAAGTTTAATTACCTCTTGCAAAAGCGATTGTAGTGCAATAAATTGATCTTCTGCTTGAGACATTAGTGGGTTAGGAGTATAGTAGGACGCATACGATGGTGGCACTGGTGGGTCAGGCACATAATAGGATGGTGGCGCTTGTGGGACTCCAATGTTGGATCCTGACCCGCTCTGTTGGGCCATGAATTTTCTCAAGAGTTCATCTTGTTGTTTAAGGCACTCTTCTAGACGTTGTGCTTGTTGACGATGTTCTTCTTCTTGCTTCTGAAATCTTTCTTCAAACTCGTTTCTAATGGCGTCATTCGAAGAAAGGGCTTTCAATCTATTTTTCATTGAGGTAGGTATTGGAGTATTCCAGTATAATGTGCGGGACACACCGTGCCCTCCAGCCCTAACACGTCCTCGGGGCTCAGGAGTGCCCAACGCCTTCGTCAGCACATCATCAGGGCCATCAAGTACCCATTTACCCCCAGCTTGGAGTTTCCGGTAATGATCCTGTGAAACAATATTCATAGAAAGTTATATATAGAAGCTAATAATTTGATATACCAACATTATTGAATATGAACACTTACAACATTTTTTTGAATCTCAGAGGCCTCTCCAACTAGCTCTCTTTTGCATTCTGACAACCCATGCACCACAAGTCTGCCCTATCAAGTTCAATCAGGCTTTTCCCACTCTGTTGCATTAACATCTCTTCAATACACACATAGCCTCCTCTAGAGAGATTGTGGTTGTATTTATTCAATGCTCGATAAGTCTGCATTTCTTCTCTCTTTCTACGCCACTCGGGAGTTAATCTTGAGTTCACAAAATTTAACCATTCATCTGGCTTTATGACATTCTCAAATCCAAATGGAATAGCTGGCGGGAACTCATTTGGCTTTATGACATTCTCAAATCCAAATGTGATATAATCTAACTCCCAAATTTCATTAACTACTCCATAAAAGTCATATCACATTAACTGGATTTTTGTCTTTTGCACTAGAGACTTGCACAGTTTTAGCAACAAGGCTAACACCATTGTTTATGTGTTTCTGTTGTTATCATGCCCCCTAGTGTTAAATAGAGTACCATTAATCATGTATGATGAAAACTTTATGACATTAATAGAAGGTCCTCGAGAAATCCACTTAACGATGTCTGAAACCTTATTTGATGTGTTTTTTTTAATTTTGACACAACCTATTAAACCTACATACCAAAAACAAATTACTAAAAAAACCAACCATGCCATCTTGTAATTACCAATAAATGACAACCTTCCATAATCAACACATTTTACCTTTTGTTCTATCCAACTACTAAAAGTTCGATAATGTTCATCTTGTAACCATTTTAGGTTCCTTGACTTGGTTGGAAATTTGGTCTTTATCTAGTTAAAATGTTCCCTTCAATTGTACATATATTGTTAGAAAATTGAATATACAAAATTACACAACTTAAACTTAATGTATTATATGAATATAAATCAGTTGATATAAGGTTGAATTTCATTTATATTCTGCAACACAAGACAATAGTGACCTAACCATCTGCATGTGAATAGAAAAACAAACAATTCAAACAACATACAATAAGTTTCTTCCTTATAGCTCCGTAGCACACAACCACATTTCTCATAACCTACTTCACTAAAACACAAAAGTTCTCAACCTTCCGTTATCACCGCAGCACACAATTTTAAACTCAGAACCTACTTCCCTATGGATGAATATTTAAGATATTCAAACTCCTCTAACATTTGTTTAATAATATTAAAATTATAAGTAAGAGAATATATATGTAACGTCCCAAATTTCCTAATAAGACTTAGGGCCTTGATTAGGGGGCCAGGATGGCAAATTATGGAAATATGTGATTATATGATATTTATGTGTATCATTATGTGATTATGTGAGTTATATTATAATATGTCTTGATATGTATGTTTAGGTGTATTAAATATGCATGTGGGCCTATTTCTGTTTAATTGGGCAAGTTTCATAATTTGGCCCATTTTGGGTATATTTGGCATATATGTGGTATGGGTGTGGTACTGCATTATTATATGGATATGTTTGGGTTACTCGACATGAGACGATTCTAGAGAGCAAGCTAGTGGGAAAGTCACAATGGGGTCCATATTTGACTCGGGGTGAGTCAAGAGGTATATTGGGTATTTAGCACATTACCGGGATATTGGGTAACAGGAATGATTATTTGATGATATATTGGGAGTTAGTGAGAATAGGGGGAAATTTTGAGAATTTTGACTATTTTATCCCGGAGGTGTTTTTGGGACCCCGAGCATTAGGATTTGCTTGAGGTTACTTAAGATTGAAGTAATCTGTCAGAAATAAAAGAATGTTCAGAACGTTCTCTCTCTTTCGTTCCCTTTTCGACACCCGTTCGCATTTTCGAAGGAAACTCGAGTTTTAGGACTCGGATTCAAGATAGGATCAAGGCATAGCAATTCTAGGGAAGATTAGAAGCTTATTAGCCGGAGGATTTAGTTGGCAAATGACTCAATCAAAGGAAAGCCAAGTTGTAAGTTTTAAGTTTTCAAATTTTTATGCTTTGATTGGATTTTATGTTTTGATGAGTTTTTGGATGGTTTGAGACTTGGGTTTTAATGGTTTTGGGAAATTAGGATGTTTGGGAACATTGATTTTCTTATTTGGATATGTTTAAATAGGTTTTTGAAGGTTTTAAGTGGGAAAACCCGTAGAAAATGGCTAGTTTCGTGGTCAAGTCGCGACCTTGTTCTAGCAAGTCGCGACCGGGATGAACTAGGAGCCAAGAGGGCTTTGCCTAGGGGGTGTGCCGCAACCCAATAGGGGCCATGTCACGGCCCGCACCCTGAAGCCCAGGCAAATGCTCTCTGACTTGGGGGCAAGTCGCGACCCTTAAGGCCAAGTCGTAATCGACCTGTGCATTTTTTCCCAGATTTGGTTTTTAGTCGTGGGAACTTAATTCTAAGGGCCTGAGATCAATCCTACTATCCAGTTGAGTAGGATTCAACATTCCGGAGGCTAGCTTTTGGTTTGGAAGTATTTATTTACTCATATTTATGAGGTTTTATATTATGGTTGTGATTAAGTTATCGCTAGGGGCTTGGAAACAGGATTGTGCTTAAGGGTCGTTTATTGGTAACCTGTGCTTGGACCAAAGGTAAGAAAACTACACCCAGTATGTGATGCATGCGATACATGTGATTATGGCATGGTATGGATATTGAATATGGAATTGATCAGAGCTTGAGTCTCTGTAATTGGGCATGATCATAATTATGGTGGTGAATGTTGAGTAAGCATATTGAGTGCCTTATATTTGGATATTTAACCTATGATATATGCCTGGTTGCATTGCTTACTTGTGAGTGGCACTGAATCATTAGTCAGAACGACATTGGTGTTAGTACTGGTCGTGAAGTCTTGACTTATCAGTCATGATCGGCAACAGTACTGAGCGATGGTCGTATGGAATTGACCTACGAGTCAAGAGCGGCATTAGCGTATTGAATGCGGAGCCGAAATGATTAGATCTAATCAACATGAGCATTAAATGCTTGACCGACCTTAAGGTCGAAGAAAACTAAAAATGCTTGTTTGGTCTAAAGGCTAGTTACTTAGAGCCAGGGACAGAAGGCTCGGGTGACTGAAACGTCACCTGGCTTAGGGAGCAGATTCCCAGAGATGGACTCATTAGTCATCTATTCAGGGAGCGAATCCCTAGAGATGGACTCATTAGTCATCTATTCAGGGAGCAGATCCACAGATATGGACTCATTAGTCATTTATTAAGGGAGCAGATCCCTAAAGATAGACTTATTAGTCATTTATTCAAGGAGCAAATCTCCAGATTGACTTGACAGTCATCTATACAGGGCGCAGGGCCCCATACTCATTTATTTAGATTTGCTTGCATGCTTGAATAGGGCTATTACTACTAGGCATGCTTATTATGATTTAGTGACATGTTATTATCTGTTTATGAGGATGTTGAGTTTTCTTGCTGAGCCTCGGCTCATGAGTGCTATGTGGTGTAGGTAAAGGCAAAAGAAAGCAGGACCATCCTTGAGTTGGAGAGCTTAGGTGACAATGTGTACATATGCGGCTGCTCGACCACCACGGCTGAGGGTTTAAAGAGGAACTAGGGTTAAACCCTATTTTGCCGCTTAGGTTGGCTAGTTGTAACTCTTTTATTGTAATTACCCTTTAAAATATATTTTGGGATCCCAATGTGTACAGTAAACGTTTTAGTGAAACGTTGTATCTTTGACCAAAATTTTTAACCCTAAACCAATAATCACACTTAGTTACACGATTATGGAAAAATGACTCGTTTAACGAGTTTAACACTGTTTAAAATGCACATCGTAACGGTCTCTGGGTAGTAGGGCATTACAACTTGGTATCAAAGTGAGCCAAGGTTAAGGGTTCCTGTAGACAAGTTGGACATGTACACTCATCACTAAAGACAAGCTTTAATGAGGGTATGGTAACTACTTATTTGGTTATGTGTTTAACTACTTAAATAGAATGTAAATTCTTTACTTGCTTATTGTATTAGGGAGTATGAGATTCTGATAGAGCCTGACTCTTAATTATTGATATGATTATATGATTACCTGCTCAGTGAATATATAAACATGTTATTTGTATGCTGGATTTGAGAGCATGGTATGTATGTTAGAAGAGTAGGGGTTATGAATTGATGTATGAATGTTGTGGGCATGTCTTTTGTACCGTAGTGGTTTGTGAATGCGCTGTAGAATGATTGTTCCCATGGGGAAGGATTTTGAATATGCTCATAATGTTTAATGGGTCAAGTTATTAACTGTAGATTCAATCAGAAGGTATGTATCCAAGGCAGTTAATGAGACCTGGTGGTGGTTATACTGAGGCTGGGAATTACAGCCAGGGTTTGAGTTCTTCACCTGCCCCTCAGAATTTCCAATAGGTGTTTACAGATATACAATTAAGATTGTAGAGGAAGGAGGAAGAGATTAGGTGCTTAAAACAACAGTAGGTTCTGTCAAAGAACACATCTTCCTTTGCTATGCTAGGAGCGACACCTGTATTGGCTCAGCCTAGGGTTGAGAACAGATGGGAATTTCTTTGTGGAAGATTTGAGGAATATTACCCTCCAGTTTTTTAGGGAGGCCTAGATCCATTCAGAGCTGAGCAATGGATGGGCATGATTAGTTCCATCCTCGACAGTATGTGGGTGGTAGGTCACGATAGAGTGCTACATACGTATTGCGGGATGATGCCAGAACATGGTGGGAAGTAGTATCCCAGACGCGAGACACAGTTGTGATGGACTAGAAAGAATTTAGGCAGTTGTTTAATAAAAGATATTATTGTGATGCATTCAAGACTGCTAAGATGAATGAGTTTCTGAACCTGGTTCAGGGAAATGCAACAGTAATAGAGTATGTTAACAGATTTGATGGGTTGGCCAAGTTTGCTTTTGATTTGGTACCCACAAATGTAGCTCGAAAGGAAAGGTTTATCCAGGGATTGAATCCCAGAATAGCTCAGGGCATTAGAGTTGCCCCAGTGCATGAAATCTCTACCTACGCTCAGGTGGTAGGAAAAGTTCTTGTTGTTGAGAGCAAAGAAAATCAGATTGAGAAGGAGAGTGCCGGAGAGCGTGGAGATTAGATAGTGATACCTCCGTTTATTGGATCGGGTAAGGACAAAGATTGGAAAGTCTACCCAGAATGCACTCGGTGTAAGAGGCTTCATCTGGGAGAATGCCGAGCAAAGGCATGTTTCTTATGTGGAATGTTTGGGCACCGTAAGACAAATTGCCTAAGGTGAAGGAAGGATGAGAAAAAGGGGGCGGATAGCTTGACTCTAGTTCGAGAGTTCACTCTGACGCAGTCAGAGTCAGTGACTGAGACTGAGACTGGGGCTGGTTCCTCAGTGGTGGCAGGTCAGCTTCCTAGTTCTGATTCTTGTATTATGCTGACTAGTTTTGGTGCCATGTTGTTCTTTGCTTTGTTGCATCTAGAAAGGCATAGAGTTGATATGCAGGTTACATGGTTATGTTGTGATGAGAATGTGATACTCTTTTGGTAATTTTAAGAGATGGGTTAGATTATGCTGATAAGGGACTCATCAGTTGATTTGATGGAGTTGGTTATGACTGACTTCGATATGATCCTAGATATGGATTGGTTAGCCAAGTATGGGGCGATGATAGATTTCAAGGAAAGGATGGTAACTCTTGGGTTTGAGGGTGAGAAACCCTTGTATTTATTGGCACTGTGCATGGACCCTGTATGCTTATGACACTTGTATTTAGAGCTAGAGACCTATTGCAGGAGAATGCATAGGACCCTTAGCTAGTGTGGTAGATACCACTTAAGTCGTGCCAGTGGGACAAGGACAGACTGGATTAGTCTGTGAGCTTTTGGATGTATCTCCAGGGGATTTGTCAAGATTATCTTTAACCAAAGAAATAGAATGGTGATTAGGTTGGTGCCAGGGATAGAACCAAGTCTAGGGCATTGTATTGAACAGTTTCAACAGAGCTGTAGGAACCAGAGGTTCAATTATTGAGTAAGATGATATTCTTTAAGGTAGATCTATGATATGGTTATTACCAGCTGGAGATCAGGGAGAAGGATATGCAAAAGACTGCTTTTATATCAGATAAGGGCACTAAGAGTGGTGAGTTATGTTTTGAGGATTTGATTAATGCTGAGTTGTTTTGATGGATTAGATGAACAGATTTGATAACTCTTGAATAAAGAGTTATTTCATGTGCTTTTAAACTTATAATTGTGAAAAAACCATGGGTGATGTTAGTTTATTTTTAGCTTTTGTAGCTAACTTTGGTGTTTTTATGATCTTAATTAAGTTTAATTGTTTTTGTAGTTTTTAATAGCTAATGGGTTAAAATGGATAAATATTTGCACAAGTAATGAACTAACATGTGAAACTACTTAAATTAAACTTTTGATGGCTGAATTATCAGGTTTTGCTACAGCAAAATAGATTTTGCTGAAGCATTTTAATCAGGCAGTTTTTGGGCACATAGAACACGTGGCAAGTCAATGGGTGAGTTGAAATATTGGCTGAGGTGGCAAGGATAGAAAACTTCAGTCAACATTTAAGAGAAAATGACAAAAGAAAAGAGGAATTCACGTTTTTAGAGGAAAGGGGCAACATTGTACTTTTGGGGGAAAAAGGAGGAAACCTAGAATGCACTTAATGAAGTATCAGCCGAATAGAGAAAGGCGGCAGCCATTTTTGGAAAGAAAAACCTGCAAAGAAAAGAGAGAAACTCATAAATCAACAAGGAAGAAGGAGGACGAACAAAGAAAGCTCAAGCATCATTTTGGATTTGTTCTTTCTTCTATTCCTAAACTTTATCTTTATATTTTCTAAGTGATTTCTGAATCTGAATATTATGGGCTGTTTTGATTGTGGATTAATGTTTATTAACTCAGCCATGAACTAATTTTTAGGTGGCTTGAATTATTGATGAATCCTATGTTATAGTCTAGCAATTTCTTGCACTTTATTTTAGTAAAATCTCTCTTGTTCATTAAAGTGTGCTTATATTAATTTCTTGTTGTTGTTGTTTGGCCAGCAATGACAAGTTATTTAATTATGTTTAATGCTAGAAAGATTAAATGTAATGAGAAGAACTTGGATGACACAAGTCATAATCTATGTTAGGTTATGTTAGTAAGTAACATAGGGATGTGTTATTTGCCTTGTGTAACTTTTGAGAATTAAACTTTGAATTGTATTCTTAAATATGATTTTGCATAGGAATATGTTTAATTAGGTAAAAGAATTAAGGTCATAAAATTTGGGGAAGTTTTATGAGTGTTTAAATGAATTCTTGCTAACCTGGGAGTTTTGCTAAAATATTGCTGCCGCAATCTGTTCAGGATGATTAATATAGGGAATTCAATAATTCAAGTCCATTTTGCAATCCATATATTTCTCTCAATTTTCTTGTTCAGTTAGTTTTAATTTAAGTATTTCAATCTTTTTAATATTTTTTTTAGCCTAAAAACAACTCATTTGATTTTTAGTACTTTTAAGTTGTTTAGTAATTGTTTTGCTTATTTTTCTAATTTGCAATCCCTGTGGAGACGATATACTTATCATTATATTACTTGAGTGATTACGTGCACTTGCGTATTTAAAATCAAATATTTAATTTATCACAACAAGAGTATTAAAAGATTATCTGAATTGGATTTGTGATTGTCTTGATCGACGGTATTGTGATTGTTGACCCTCGATTTGGTCAACGACACGAAGTCAAGTAAAACGAAAAAAGTAAGATGAATTCAAGCCAAAAATACAAATGACACAAAGATTTATAGTGGTTCGGCCCCAAGTAATGGTAATGACCTACGTCCACTTAGTGTTCTTATTAATGTAATGAAAACTTGCGATCAATAAACTAGGGTTTACCGAGTTTCACAAGCTTAATGATAGTTACAAAGAATTGCGTCAGAACAATTATTTTCTTTCTCAGTCTCAAAAAGATCCAAAAAATGATCCTTCTCATGAACCATTTTAGTCTTATTTATAGGCTTAAGGATCTCCTTATGGGTCGATGGGCCTTGATTACATTTAATACAAGCATATCTCAATCATAATGGAAATTACAATTATTACATAAATGCAAGATCAAATATCTTTGGAAAATATCTGTTATACTACGACCAGCCCTGGTCGACTTCGAAATATGCCTTTTGTCGAGTGAATTCTCTTCTGGTCGATGGTCGACCTGAACGTAACCACTTAAATAGTCACGCGCATCCCACGTGCATACTAGTCTCACCACGTCATCAGGTGAATCTTTTTTGGGTAAACATTTGCCCCCCAAGTTTATTTTTCTGTGACCAGCATTTAATAAACTTACTCGACCAGGGATTCGTCTGACATGTCACATCTGTCAACATCTTTTCGAAAAAGTAAGTAATCATGACATTTACAGTTTCCCAAAAATATTTTGATGGCTATTACGATTTCCCATACATTGAAACCTTAACCCTCATCATTACTTTTTAACTGCACCATGATCAGTATAAATATATTACCTTTCCCACTTTTGACTTTTTACCGAATCCTTCTCTCTCCTCAAGAACTCAGAAAAAAATATCAAGAAAAACCCAGAAAACTTCGCTAATCCGAGATGCGTTTGACCAACTCCGAGCAACAACCTTCATGTCTCCTTTGCAAACCGTAATTCAAGTAAGTTTTGAATCCACCACCTTTTTTTATGCAATCTATAATAAATTTCATGAGTTTTCTAATTTGAGCCTCCAATGTTCTTGATAAAAAGTTTCTCGGGTAATCAGGTTCACACTGTAGAGTCCCAAAATGTTTACTTAGCTAGTTAGATAGTAGTATTAGTAGTAGTTATAGTATGTTTATTACTGTGGATTTTGATTCAAGCCGGGACTTGGTTGAACACTCGTAGCAACACTTATAGATTTTATAAGTTTAACCTATAGTTTAAGAATATTAATTATAACATAAGGTTTGATTAATATAGCTGATTATAAAGATGTTATTTATTGTACTATAAGGTTTAGATGGAATTAATAAGATCATGACACCTGTCGTGTGCAGGTTTATTTAAGGATTTAACTATAGCTTAAATAAAAGAAAGTTCAAGAAAACTATAGAATCTTCCAAGACGATTAAGAATATGACATTTGTCACAACCTTGTTTATTTGAGGATTTAAGCATTTAATTCAAAAATAGAGGTTTCTAGAAGCTCTAGACCCTTCCAGAACCTGATGGAATCTCGTATTACTCAGTCAAACATGTTTAATCATTTCAAATTAAGTTGATAATGTGAAATTACGTGTTTAATATATTCATGTATGTCGATATATCGCACAAATGAATAGCCACACGGGGAATACGAAAAACACGTGAACTTAGCACAAATGAATTGACAAGCACTCAGGGCATAAGCCCAGGCGATATATCGCCTACAATGGGCGATATCGGCCCTAGGGCTATGTTTTCAAATGTTTTTTAAACTGAGCTCAATTCAACACTTAACCTCTTGACTAGCCTCTAAACGTTTTGACCGAGTCTTCAGCCTCTGTTGAACAAATATTCAAATATTTTTCAATTAATACTCATTATTTTCATTCAAGCTAAAAGGAGGTAGTTCACTCCTTGAACTCTATAAATAGGACCTAGTACCCAGCCATCCCTCTCATTCTTCAAGTTGTGTTCAAAGCCTTCAAGCTGCTAGGTTTACTATAGAGTGATAAACACTTGGGTTGGGGTATAAGCTTTATAAACACTTAGGAAGTAAGGTAAATAGTATGTTTCCAATATCGAGGTGTAGTTCGGTTCTAGTACATTCAAAGGTATTCCTAATCTTAAGTTCATTTATGTATGTTTCTTTAGTTTCCTTTAGTTTTCTTAATTCAGATCCTAACTCATTGTTTTAAATTCTTGGTTAGGTATTTAAGTTCTTTGAACATAAGGTTTCTTTTTGGTAAGTTTCATCTTGGTGGTTTAGTTCATTTCTTGATCATCTCTTTCTTTAGAAATACTCACATTCTTTTTGTTGGTTTTAGGAGTGTTCCAAATCCCGTCCTTGTTCTCATATCCCGGTTTTGGTAAGGAAAATAGGATAGAATTATATATGTTTGTATGATATGTTATGTTATGTTATGTTTACATTATGTGTAGTATATAGTCCTTGGGCATATGACCTGTCTAGCTAGCAAGCCCCAATAATTTATGGGCATATGACTTGCTTGGCTAGCAAGCCCCACAAATCTATTGGGCCCATGACTTGCTTAGTTAGCAAGCCCCAAGTAGTATAATGGCCATTGTAGTATATGACATATTTTTATAGTATATGTTTATGATATAGTTTATGTATATGTTTTATGTTATTAGTAGATTTTCCTTGCTGGGCAATAGGCTCATTCCTTTATTTTTATGTATGCAGGAAAATAGATATGGCGGCGGAAGGATTCGTGGTAGCTTGGCCTGTGTATTGAAGAAAAAATGGATTCGATGGACTGCGTGAACGATTTGAGGACGACGTTATTTTCAGTCTTTTATTATGTTTCTATATATTTTTCGCACTTAGTTTTGTAACAAACTCATTTAAGTTTAAAGTTATGTTTTATTTTCAAACAGTGGGATCCCAAACCATTTATTTATGTATTTCAATAATTACTTTGAGGTTTTTAATAAAGTTGTGAATGTTTCTTATGTATGTTTTCTCAAAAATAGTGTCTATGTATAAGTAGTTTTAATGGTCCAAAGTCTTAGAATTAGTTGAGTCATAACAATTGGTATCAGAGCGACGGTTCATTCGCATGAATTTCTCCTTGATACACACGCTCAAGCTCCGAATCTAACCGCCCATGTAAGTATTTATGTTATAGTAATTATGTTTATATGTATAGCTAACGCTTTAGCCTTTATGTTTTCAGTTAAGAATGAATGGAGCATTAACTTATGAGATATTCCGAGCCATTAAGGCCTTAAAAAGAATTAGAGAACCAAGAAACACCGTAGGAGTGCTAGAAAGAATCACTCGAAGACTACTCTTATTCCACAGGGAGACAGGCCACCTCCAAGAAACTAAGCAAATCATGATGAGAGCTGCGGAGCAATATATTTTAGTAATTAGACTCTTTAAAGATTATCCTACTATAATTGCAACTTTAGAAGATGTATGGGAGACTATAGATGATGAAGATGAATTACCGGTAGCTATGAGATATTATTTTCTCATACATAGGTTCACTTCTAAAATGGAATTCCAATTCACAAATGAGCAAAAACATAGAATTTTTACGAATCATCCTCGAGGGCATTTTGAGGCTCAAGATAATGATGACTATGAGGAGATAGATGATGATATGTTAGATGAAGGATCAGATGTAGAAGATCCCAATTTTTAAGAATAGATTAGTTTTTTATTTATTTTATTTATTTGTGTTTGTGATTGTAAATAGTGAAAAACTTTCTCCAAATAAATATCATTGTTATTTTGATGACATGTATGAGTTTGATTTTTCTTTTGCAATCATAATAAATAATAAATTTAATAAATAATGACTAAGTTCGGTGAGGGTGGATACAAATCAATGGACCGAGTTTCCATATTGAGAGTTAGGGGGCCATAGTACTGGGAACGATTTTACTGATCCCATCCCTCCCTCAATATGGTTAACTTTGGAACAACAACGAGTTTTGAGCCTGAGAATTAAGTCATATAGGATGATTAGAAACAGACTTAGAAAATAATAAAGATGGCTCATTTTTCTAAGTATAGAAACCCACTCTAATGATAAAGAAGGCTTATATAATTTTCATAAGAAATCATAATTAATAGGTTCGAGTTATGTTTGCTTAGATTAAGTTTTTGCCTTAGAGCCTATTAGGGTAAAGTTCTAACATGTTTTTTTTTAACTGTTAGAACTCTGCTAAAGATGTCGCTTAGAAGGTCCGCTCGCACCTATGTTAATGCCTCCAACGCTGCTCCTGAGAGCAATGAAGCCCCTCCAGTTCGCAGAAGGGGAGTACGTGCGACTGCCAACCGAAATGCGTCGCTGCCGCCGCCAGTTGACAACAATGCAGAAATTGCCAGACTACGACAGCAAGTTGAGGAATTACTGCAGCAACAGCGACAACAGGCTCAACCTCAGACTCAGCCTCCATCGCAACCATAGCCTCAGCAAAGGCCCCAGCACTCCAACAAGTTGGTCCATATGGGGGATGGCCAATGGCGAACCACGCGCCATACCCAGCTCAGCACATGGAGCCAGTTTATGAGCGGTTTCGTAAGCAACACACTCCAAAATTTGAAGGGACAACAGACCCCTTCGAGGTGGAAGAATGGCTCAGAAATGTGGAGCCAATCCTGACGCACATGAATCTCGGCAACGCGGACCACATATCCTGCGTTTCGTCTCTGCTCAAGAAAGATGCTAGAATACGGTGGGACTTAGTTCAGCAGACTCACGATGTCGCCACCATGACTTGGACCAGATTTGTGGAGCTGTTCTACAAAAATTACTATAATTCGGTAGTCATCGCTTCAAGAGTCGAGGAGTTCGTTGGTCTGAAGCAAGGGAGTTTATCAGTGGCAGAATTTGCTCGACAATTCGACCAATTAGCCAAGTTTGCACCAGAAATGGTTCCAACTGACTTTCTGAGGGTGACCAAGCTCGTTAGTGGACTTCGACCGAAGATTGAGCTAGGGGTTAAGCTAGCAAACCCAGGAAATACTACCTATGCCGATGTTTTAGAAACGGCAATAGAAGTAGAAAGGCTTCAGGCGAATGTTAGTAAAGAGGAGGCCAGTAAGCCTGAGCCTAAAAAACCAAGTCAACCTCAGAATGGTCGGAACAACCACAACAACAATAGCAATCAGTCCAACAACAATAACAGTCAGAAAAGAAGGCATCCTGACAATAAGCAGTTTGATAGCGATAAAAGGGCACGAATGAACAATGGGGGTAATAGGCTGGGTTATGTAGAATACCTGCAATGTGCTAAGTGCCAAAAGAAACATACTGGTGAATGTCGTGTGAACACCAAGGAATGCTACAGCTATGGTCAGGAAGGACACCGGAAGAGAGAATGTCCCCAGCTCAAGACAGAGGAGAAAAGGGACAACAAGATGGTTCCTGCCAGGGTATTTGCCATAACCCAAGGATAAGCTGATGCTAGAAATAAAGTGGTCACATGTCAGGTTTTTATCCTCAATAATGTATGTTTTGTATTATTTGATTCGGGAGCCACTCATTCGTATATCTTGTTAGGAATGATAGAAAAACCTTGTGAAAGATTTAGAACTAGGTTTGTAACAGAGTTGCCTTCGGGCAAAGTAGTTCTATCATCATGGATAATATGAGGCATACCGATCAAGATTGAGGACGTAGAACTAGAAGGAGACCTGATAGAATTGGTGATCAAAGACTTCAACGTGATACTAGGAATGGACTGGCTAGCAAGGCATGGCGCAACCATTGACTACAAACGCAAGAAAGTGACGTTCGAGACTCCTGACGGTCAGAGACTGTGCTTTTTGGGACAAGTTTCAGGACTACACACACCACTTATATCATCTCTGAAAGCCAAGAGGATGATAGAAAAAGGATGTCAAGCATACTTAGCCAGAGTCACAGATGTGGTAAAGGAAACACCACTTAAGGTTGAAGACGTTCGCATTGTAAAAGAATTCCCAGAAGTATTTCCCGACGACTTGCCAAGGTTGCCGCCGACTCAGGAAATTGACTTCACAATCGAATTAGTACTGGGCACCGAGCCTATCTCCAAGGCACCATACCGAATGGCACCTACCGAAGCCCGGCCTCACGATGGCCCTCGAGCAGAAGTTGACTAGTACGTCGCGCCTCCTAGTGTCATATCGACTAGGATGGTGGCAAAATATCCCAAGAAGTACGGTCTTTCTGGGATTACCTTAGTCAAACCTACACCCGACCAAAGGGCAAACGTGCCTGGAGGTGCCTTCAGCACCTGGTCGAGGTATCACATAGAGGCAGGGGCAATTGCACGAATTCTTCAAAGGGGTGGCCAATTACTTCGAGGTCGCCCCTTTTCAAATAACAACCAACTGATATAGAGTACTATCAGCACTCTATATCCTTTACAACCATAAAAAGTGCCCTGTACCTACACCATATGAGATCAACTATCTGTTTGATCTCAAATCCAACCCCAACCAAAACAACACGGGGTTTTTCCATTTCTACCATCAAGAATCTACTCGAACATTTCTAAGCGATGTCACCCACAAGTCCAATGTAGGGAAGTACTTCCAAGAGTACTTCCTCACAGCCGATTTGGTCGCCGACAACCTGGCCTTCACACGAGGAGGTAAAATTTTCAATCTCTGGTCGATGATTTCTATTAGTTTTTCCTTTCATTGTCCTTAGCAAATTGGTGTTGTGTCTAGGTCCATGGTACCGACCAGACCCCACTCCAGAGATGGAGATGAGGGCCACAGCCCTGGCCAGCATGACGAACATTGAAAAGAGCGTCAAGAAGCTGGTTAGTGAGAGCAATCTAAGGCTTGTTGGCCTTTTGGAACCTCACCAAGAAGTGAGGTAAATCCACCGCGGGGAGTGCCACTGGAAAGGGTACCGGACAGGAAATCCCCGAGCAGCAGCAAGATGTGTCACAACCCCCGAGGCGACAGGCAATAGGAATGACCATCCAAGAACCATCTAGCAACCTTCGGGCTGCTACCACCCCCGCCCACCACGAGAAGGGGAAACAAAAACTGCCGGAATACACCGGCCCTATATCCAAATCCTTTGACGAGAACGGTATAGATCTCTTACTCTTAGATAATTTTCCCATCCCCTGTCATTTATTTGACAGGGAAGGCAACTTTAAATTTACGACCAACAATTTTAATTCAGACTTCTTTGAGGCAGAGAGTGAGTGTAGCTGTAGTTCTATAAATAATATATCAACCAGTAAAAATAGTTCGAGTATACTACTTAGAATTTCTCTTTCCATTATTATATTATTTCTCTAAACTACTTTGTCTGATCGTTTGCTTTTGTTTTGTAGCCATGCCTTCTGAAGATGCTTTCGATATGTATGTTAACGTCAAAGCTCCCACGAGCAAAAAGAAAGCGAGTAAGAGGCACCCTGGGGAGAGTAGTAGCGATCCCTCAAAGAAAAGGGCTCGAACAGAGGACCCTCCAGTGCCCACTCCATCCAGGACCACGACACCTCCTCCTCCTCCTCGCAATAGCCCTCCCCCTGAGCTGGCGGAGAGATCCCTGGCCACCGACCTGCTGAGTAGCGCTTACAACGTTACTCACGAGAAGATGCAAAGGCTATCCAGGCACCGTCATAGCTAGGAAGCCTTTTCCCATCTCCCCCCGCTAAATAACAACCAGGTTATCAGCCACGGGTTGTCTAAAGTCCTAAGTGTAAGTGTGTTTCTTTTTTTTTTAGTCGAGCAACATTTTCTCTAATTGCCCCTAACTTGTTCACTTTTCTTTTTCTGTTCGCAGGGTATCCTGACCATAGGCCATAGCTGGCGTCGTGTTGAGGAGACTAAGGCTAAACATGCCGAGGAGATTAAGGCGGCTGAGACTCAAGTTGCCAGCCTGAATGAGGAGTTGAAGAAGTGCCAAGAGGCAGTGGCCAAAGTTACTGCTGTCAAAGAGAAGTTTAAGGAGGCTTCAGAGATTAACTTCAAAGAAGCAACCAAACTTCAAGATGACCTAGTGGCCAGCCGGAAGGAAACCACTGAGCTGGAGGGGCGAGTTAAATTGCTCAAGGAAACCAATGCTCAGAACCTAGAGAAGTTCAGAGGGGCAACCTTCAATTGCTTCTACCTCTTCTAGAAGAACAACCCCAGGACAAACTTCGACTGCTTCCTGATCAGATGAGGCAAGCTGAACTAGCGAAGTGTGCTGCTCGCCTGGAGGAGGAAAGGAAAGATCAGGAATCTCCTAAAATCTCCTTGGCGACTGGCACTGATGGCATTAAAGAGGATGTGGGAACCATAGTCGACCAGCAATCCCAGCCAAATCCTCCTTCTGCTGTTTAGTGATTTAATTTTTTTTATATATTTGTAACTGGAACATACGAACTACGGTTCGTAATGTTGAGACAATTTTGCTACGTAAGGCAGCTTTTCTTTTAATTTATTAATTTACATCCAAGTAGTACTTGCTCACGGTGTAAAAACATTTCGTTATGTTATTATAATATTTTCTTATACTATAACATCAGTTCAAATGACCGAACTTAGCATAATACTTTGTTTTGATTTTACAAAATTTAAACCAAAAAATTTGAAAAATAATGTAAGTGTCATAGTATGCTTTTCTTTATTTTTCTCGTGTGTTTACATATGCCTGTTGATATGCTTTGCTTGCTTAGTATCTTATATGCCCCCCAAGTGATAGAGGAGCTTAAGGTTCTCGATCACTTGCCATGACCAAGTCCTATTCGAACATTACTGCTCGCATACTTGTAAACAATTATCAATAATATAGCAAAACAACACACGTAATGAGCAAATACTTGTAATAAATACAATAATTGGCAAGAATAACTGGCTGCGCACAGTTCCTTTTATTTCTCATAATAAATGGACAAAATTGTGTCTGTACGAGTGATCAAAAATTGATCTTACACTTGTAAGCAACCAGTCAAATAAATAACTAGCCCTTATTCATAAACTTGTAAAAAGTGAAATTAATACAAGCCAGTTCTTTAAAAAGAATTGTTTATTGATAATACTTGTGCATGTGTTCTCCATTCCAATAGCGAGGAATGAAATCTCCGTTTAAGCGAGCAGGTTTATATGTGCCTGGTTGAAGAGCTTCTTCAATCTGATACAGACCCTCCCAGTTTGGTCCGAGCACTCCGGCACCCTGATCGCGAGTGTTAAGAAAAACTCTTCTAAGTACCAAATCTCCCACGTTAAACTTTCTTTCACGTACTTTAGAGTTAAAATATCGAGCAGCCTTTTGCTGGTAGGCTACCACTCGAAGTTGAGCTTGCTCGTGCCTTTCATCGACCAAGTCCAAGAACTCCATCAATAATTGATCATTAGTGCTTTGATCGTATGTCAGCCTTCTATGTGATGGTGGGTTGAGCTCAACAGGTAACATGGTTTCATACCCATAGGCTAATGAAAATAGAGTATGGCCTGTTGCTGTTCGATGGGATGTTCTATACGACCAAAGTACTTCTGGTAACTGTTCTGGCCACGCCCATTTTTCTTCTTCTAGCCTTTTCTTCAGTGTGTCCTTCAGAGTCTTGTTGACAGCCTCAACTTTTCCATTTGCTTGTGGATGAGCTACCGATGAAAAACTTTTTCATAATCCCATGCCTTTCGCAGAAATCAGTGAAAAGATCATTGTCAAATTGTGTGCCATTATCTGAGACAATTTTCCTTGGCAACCCATATTGACAGACGATGTTTTTGATAAAAAAGTCCAATACTTTCTTGGTCGTTGTTGTTTCTAATGGCTCAGCTTTAGCCCACTTTGTAAAGTAGTCAACAACAACTACTACATATTTGACATTCTCTTTTCCTACAGGTAAAGATCCGATCAAATCAATCCTCCATACTGCGAATGGCCACGGACTTTGCATCTGTTTGAGCTCATTTGGGGCTGCTCGCGGTATCTTGGAGAATCTTTGACACTTGTCACATTTTCGAACGAAATCCATTGAGTCCTCATTCATGGTAGGCCAGAAATACCCTTGCCTTAAGATCTTTTTCGACAAACTCTGCCCCCTATCGTGATCTCCATGGAAACCTTCATGGACTTCTTGCATTAGTTCCTTAGCTTTCTCCTTAGAAACACACCGTAACAAAGGCATCGAGTATCCTCTTCTATACAAAATTTCGTTGACCAGAATAATTCGAGTCAACGATCTCTGAAGCGTCCTTGCCTTGTTTCTTTCCGCTGGTAACAACCATTGTTCAAGATATTCAACGATGGGTGTCATCCATGTGTCTGTCGCTTGGATTACTAGTGAAGACTCGTCCATTTTAATGCTTGATGCCGACAAATGTTCAACTGGTACTATGTTCAAGGCGTCGACATCTTTTGCGCTTGCTAACTTGGCCAAGGCATCAGCATTTGAATTCTGATCGCGAGGCACTTGTTGGAGGGTGTACTTTTCAAACTGTGCCAATAAGTCATTTACTTTATTCAAATAAGCAATCATCTTGAGACCCCTAGCCTGATACTCTCCCATAATTTGATTAACCACTAGCAGGGAATCACTATAAATTTCTAGTGACTTTATATCCATGTCTCTAGCAAGTCTTAATCCTGCGAGCAGAGCTTCGTACTCGGCTTCACTGTTGGACGCTGTAAAGTCAAATCTAATTACACAATGGAACCGATGTCCTTCAGGTATGATTAAGATCAAACCTGCTCCTGCATTGTCCTCGTTGGAGGAGCCATCTACGAATAACTTCCAAGAAGGAGTTTGATCTTGACTTTCCGTTTCTTCCATCAGTTCGCTAATTGGGATTCTGGTGAATTATTCGACAAAGTCCGCTAGAGCTTGTCCTTTCACAGCTGCTCGTGGTGAATAAGAAATGTTGAACTGCCCAAGTTCGACTGCCCATTTTAATAACCGACCAGCGGCTTCTGGTTTTTGCAAGATTTTTCGTAATGGCTGGTATATGCAAGATTTGTCGTAATAAGAGATAATTGCTATATATGTATTATAATTTTTGTAGCACTATATATGTATTATTAAACTTAAACAACCATGAACTAACTATTAGCCCTAACCTACTACAAAAAAAAATTATCAGCCCGAACCTGAAATAAATGAGTGATATTAAATGATCTCAAATTATTGAATCTCCTTGTTGATTTAATTATAGATATTTATTATGTTTCCTTATAATAAAGCAATAATAAATCACACCAAAAAGGAATTCTGGTCGCCAAATCTATTCCTGAATTTTCAATAGTCGATGTGGCACCGTGCTATGCTGATGTGTCAGTGGATGCTCCATTCACTGGTGAAGCTTTACACACAGCTAAGGTTTAGGCAGTTATAGCATTCGAATGACATGCACTTTCCTTGTGTTCCCACACGCCTTCTGTTTCAACTAGAGATAGCAATTTGTGTTCATGGGTCGTGTTTGTGTCGTGTTGATGCTCCTGTATTATAAGAAAATGTTTAACCCAAACCCAACCCATTTATTAATCATGTCAAAAACTAAAACTCAACCTCGACTTGTTTATAAATGGGTTTACTCGACATGACCCGTGTAACCCATTTATATAAATTTCACGTTAAATTTTGGTCAACATATCAACCAATTAACCTTTTTAGGACATGTTTAACACATTTGTAACATATTTATGACTCATTTAACACGTTTAATATAAACAAATTAGCCTTTTCCAAATTATGCACCTATTTTAAATAAAAAAATATAATAAATAAAAGTATGTAATTTTAAATAGGTCATTAACGGGTCAGTTTCGTTTTTAGCATGTCAACCTGACCCCGACCCGTTAATTAAATGTGTTGGATGGGTCAACCCAAAAATGACCCAAACTCGTTAATTTCGTGCGGGTTTCGAGTCATGTTATCGTGTCTTACTTGTTTTGCCGCCCCTAGCTTCAACCCAAATCATCCACAAGTTCTCCATTCCCAAACATTAAACACGAAACATATATTTCTATGGAGTAGAAAGCATCACAATTTCTTTAAGTCGTACCAAAATCCTCCCTTCTTTACTTCTACTCCGTATCTTTCTTTATTTCCTTCCTTTTTTAGGAAAAACCTTTACCGAGAGAAAAGTCCCATCGGCAAATGGCGTTGGCAGCAACTCGTTTCAGAGGCAATCATAATTTTCTACATCACAAGTTTGGTTTGTTTCAGATTGATTCCAATGGGAATGATCAGCTATTTTCTTTGACGATTCGAAACAACACCAGGAGAAAAATCGAGAAGAAATTGATGATGACAATGGATAAAAGTTTTTTGATTCATCCATTGACTCGTCTTTTGAAATCGGTGGAGGTAGAAAGTGATTGGAAACATTTCGGTATTGGAGTAATGGTGTACGAGTAATGGCTACCGCAAGTAACATTTCTAGGTCATATTGTCAGTAAGGAGGGGATCCTAGTTGACCCAAGCAAGATTAAGGCAATGAGAGATTGGGCTAGGCCGAGCAGTGTACCAAAAGTTAGGAGCTTTTTGGGATTGGCATGGTATTATCGGCAGTTCTTCGAGGGATTCTCCATAATAGCTACAACATTGACCGAGCTGACGCGTAAGAAGACTAAGTATGTATGGACAAACAGGTGTGAGAATAGTTTCAAGGAATTGAAGCGGCGACTGATCACCGCTCCAGTATTGAGTCTGCCATCAGACAATGAGAAGTTTGCTGTTTATTGTGATGCTTCGAGACAAGGTTTAGGATGTGTACTGATGCAGGCCGGAAAGGTAATAGCCTACGCATCAAGACAACTGAAGGAGTATGAGCAAAGATATCCCACACATGATTTTGAATTGGCGGCGGTGGTATTTGAACTTAAGGTTTGGAGACATTATTTATATGGCGAGAAATGTGAAATATACACCGACCATAAGAGTTTGAAGTACTTTTTTACTCAGAAGGATCTGAATATGCGCCAGAGATGTTGGCTGGAATTGGTAAAGGATTATGATTGTGATATTCTATATCATCCTGGGAAGGCCAATGTAGTGGCCAACGCGCAGAGTCGAAAAGGCCCAGGACAGTTGTTTAGTTCGAGGTAAATATCAGATAAGTTAGCCAAGGAGATGACTAAAGCGGGTATAGATTTGGTGGTTGGTCGGTTAGCTAACATCACTCTTCAATCTACGCTCCTTGAGAGGATCAAGGAGGCACAGGGGGAGGATCCTTAGTTGAGAGAGCACAAAGAGAGCGTCTTGGCCGGAGCGGCTAAAGTCTTTCTATTTTGGAGATGGGACTACTGAGGTACAAGGGTTGAATTTGTGTTATGATGGATTCTGGTATCAAGCGAGAGATCTTAGATGAGTCTCATACCACTCCTTATTACGACGAAGATGTACCAAGATTTGAGAACTTTGTACTGGTGGTCGAGAATGAAGAGGGATGTGGTGGATTATGTGGCAAAATGCTTAACTTGTCAGCAGGTAAAGGCTGAACATCAGAGGCCAGCAAGGTTGTTGCAGCCTCTAGGGATTCCATAGTGGAAATGGGAGGATATCACCATGGACTTCGTGGTTGGATTACCAAAGACCGTGGGACAACATGATTCTGTGTGGGTGATTGTGGATAGGTATACCAAATCCGCCCACTTTTTGCTTGTGAGGATGACTTATACTATGGAGCAGTATGCTGAATTGTATGTGAAGGAAATCGTGCGACTACATGGGGTTCCAAAGTCTATAGTATCCGACAGGGACCCCACCTTTACCTCCAAGTTTTGGGAGAGCCTACAAAAGGCTATGGGCACATAGTTGCAGTTTAGTATCGCTTATCATCCTTAGATGAATGGACAGTCTGAAAGGACGATTTAGATACTGGAGGATATGTTATGAGCCTGTGTGTTAGATTTTGGGGGATCTTGGAGTAAGTATCTCCCTTTGATTGAGTTTCCGTACAATAATAGTTATTAGGTGACCATTGGAGTGGCTCCGTATGAGATCTTATATGGGAGGAAGTGTAGATCACCCATCCATTGGGATGAGACGGGTGAGAGAAGATATCTAGGTCCTGAGGTTGTTCAAAGGACCCATGAGGCGATTAAAAAGATTAGAGCTCGAATGCTCTCCCCCCAGAGTCGCCAAAAGAGTTACTCAAACTTGAGACGCAGGAGCGTAGAGTTTCAAGTCGGTAACCATGTATTTCTCAGAGTTTCTCCCTTAAGAGGAATGAAACGGTTTGGTGTGCGGGGCAAGCTGAGCCCTAGGTTTGTTGCCCCTTTGAGATTCTAGAACAAGTTGGAGAGGTAGCTTACAGATTGGCGATGCCTCCAGCTCTATCAGGGGTTCACAATGTGTTTCATGTATCCATGCTCCGGAAGTATGTATCAGATTCTACGCATGTGCTGAGTTATGAGAACTTGGAGTTGGATCAGAGTTTATCGTATGAGGAGAAGCCGGTTCTGATTCTTGATTGAAAAGATAAAGTCTTGTAGAGCAAGACCATGACCTTAGTAAAAGTGTTGTGGAGGAACAACAAAGTGGAAGAGGTGACTTGGGAACTTGAGACAGATATGCGGGATCAGTATCCCGAGTTATTCAGGTAATTTCGAGGACGAAATTTCTGTAAGAAGGGGATAGTTGTAGCGACCCAAATTTTCTAATAAGGCTTAAGGCCTTGATTAGCATGTCGCGAGGGCAATAATTGATTTAATTATGTTAATATATAAATTTGTTGATTATGTGATTAGAAATGCATGTTTAGGTGAATTAAATATGTATGTGGGCCCCATTTGGCTATTAGGGGAATATTTGTAATTTAGCCCGTTGAGGGCATAAATGTAATATTTGTGTATATTATGATTGATACCACGAGTGAGTGGTGATATATTTGTGATGCACAATCTGAGACGGTCCTAGGGAGCAGTATAGCTAGAAAGTCACAACGGGGTCGAATACCCGGCTCGGGAGGAGCCTAGGGGTATTTTGGGAACGTAATATGTGTTCGAGATTTATCGAGTAGCGAGTAGTAGTTTAGTAATGATTTATACATGTCAAGATTAAATGGGGATTTATGGGAACACTCGGGGAATTAGCAGGATTGGGCAATTGACGGAATTGCCCTCTGTGGCACTTGAGGATTGAGGATAGGCTTAGGGGAATTTTTGGAATTTTGAGACTTAGGTAGCTGGGGTTACACTTAGTCACTAGCACATTCTGGAAAGCAAAAAGGAAGCAAAAATAGATTGTCTCTCCTAGCTCTCTCTCATTAGGTTCTCATTTTCTCTCTTAGGTGTTTAAGAATTTTGATAAAATCTTGAGGATTTAGGCTGAAGAATTGGTGGAGTGCAAGCTTGAAGATTTGGGGAATTAGTTCAGGTCGAAACTATCACAAAGGTAAGAATTAAAACTAGTTTTCGTTGAATTTTGCTAGGATTAGATGTTTGCATGGAAATGGATTCTAAGTATGATTTTGGATGTTGTTGAGTATATAAATTGTTCAGAGATTGGTTATGGAGTCTAGGTTGTGTGGAAGGAAAGTCTAGGCTTGATTCTGGGTTAAATTGGTGTTTGGAGTATGAAATTGAGGTTTAGGCTCGAGGAAAACGCAGGAAAAATGGTGATTTTATGGGTTTGGAGGCTCAAGCTGCGACCCTGTTCTTCACGTGCTGCGGCCTGTGTATGTCGAAGTGACTGGAAGCCTCTGTCTGTCCAAGCGCGCGACGACCCAATGTTTGGAGCATCACGACCCGTGTCCCACAAT
The DNA here is from genome assembly GCF_963169125.1 of Humulus lupulus. Classification (NCBI taxonomy): domain Eukaryota; kingdom Viridiplantae; phylum Streptophyta; class Magnoliopsida; order Rosales; family Cannabaceae; genus Humulus; species Humulus lupulus. Next base: position 84,363,009 of record NC_084793.1, on the reverse strand, counting down.
AGAGAGGCATTTTGCCTTTGACTTGAGCGTGTCGCGGCCCTTAGGGGGCTGGGCCACTACTCAAATGCAAGATATTGGCTGTTTGAAGGATTTTAGCTCGGGAACCCAAATGTTAAGGCTCGGGAATCCAAGGTCTTGGAGGCTAGAATTATATTCCGAAGTTATTTATTGGATTAGAACTTGATGGATGTCTATTATGAATATGTTGTGACTAGGTTTTCAATGAGGCTTAGGTTAGAGGACTATGCTCGGGATTGCGGTGCTCAAGAAGCTTGGGACATAGGTAAGAAAATTGTTGTACCCGTAGAGCAGGGTGTGGCCCTATTGTTTGTATTGCAGGGCGTGACCCTATTGATTGAAATGCAGGGCGTAGCACTATTGTTTATGTTTAGTATATGTTTAAATATCTATTGATATTATGCTATGTAATGCATATTGATGAGTGAACGGTGAAGGCCAGAAACGGCGAAGGCCGGGAATGGTGAAGGCCGAGAATGGCAGGAAGCCGAGTACGGAAAGGGGCTAGTGTGACAATCAGTATCCTGTGATCTGTAAGGGGAAAGACTGGGTTAAGCTGTGCAATCCCACATCGCCTGGGGAAAGTCAAGTGTGATGATTCTAAGACTGTGTAGGTATGGGACTACAGAGTTGAAGATGACTTAAATGGATTGATGGGTACTACCTATATCAACAAGATGCATCTTCTTTTTGGTAGCCCATCACTTGAGAACTCCAAAGTTAAGCGTGTTTGACCTGGAGTAATCTCAAGATGGGTGACCTCCTGGGAAGTTTTTCCAGGAAGCGTGTGAGTGAGGACAAAGCACGCTGGAAAGACTCGTGTTGGTTTGTAGGGCTAGTCGTAATTCCAGAAAGCAGCCACAATGACGTGGAGCGTTACAGCCGGGATCTGCATTGAGCATGCAGAGTGCAGGCCATTAGGGAGAGACCCTCCTAGGATGCTTGAGACATCCTCTCGGTGAAGACCGCGAACCCAGGGCCTAGTAAAGCACCTAGGACGACATGGTCGCTATGTGTTTAGCCTATTGGCCGCTTTGTTGTATGTTGTTGATATATATGCATATGTTATCTGTTCTGTGTTGAGTTTTCTTGCTGGGCTTCGGCTCACGGGTGAACTATGGTGCAGGTAAGGGCAAGGGAAAGGTCGACCAACCATGAGTATGGAGAGCGTGGGGCGACGGGTACATGTTCGGCCTGCCTGGCCGCCACGGCTAGGGTTATTTTTGGGAAAATGTACTGTAATATTTGATTTGTAGCTTAGGTCGACCTTAAATGTATTTTGAGATGTAAAGTATTTTCTGAACAGTATTTTGGGATCCCAAATGTATAACTCCTTACGTTTTCAATGAATGACCACATTTTCATATCAAATGCTTTTAAACAACTTTTATTACAGTTTTGCTACACTTTTAACCTAAAACCTGATTAGCGAGCTAATGGCACATTTTTAACTCACTTAGTAACGACTCTAAGGAAGTAGGGCGTTACAACCACAATCAGGCTCCTCGGAATGCAGGATGATACTAGAAAATTTGCGTATGAGATGACCTATCTCCTGCGTTAAATTGGTTTTGCACTGACAAAACCAAGAGGCACGCATGGCCTTCGACGCGTCAAGAGGCACAAAGCTGTGAGGGTGCCTTTTTCTCTTCGGGTTGTGGAGGAACGCGTCAATGAGATCCTGGTAATCTTGGTACTCTTCCGCTGACCAGCGACGCTCCGAAACTTGGTCACATTCAAGAAGGGAGGGAGGAAAAATGATATGGTCAAGACTAGTTCCCTCCCCTACACGCCTAGCACAGTGAAGAATGATCAGAGATTTACCTTGACGCATGGAGGACGATTCGATCCCCGATTCTAGCTCTACCTCAATCTCTTTGTCTTCATTCGCCTCTGCGACAACTTTGATAGCAAGAACACTCTTTGTGTGCTCTTCGCAAAGACGTTGCTGGTATTGTTGGAGCGCCTTGGCCGCCATGAAATCCGTGTGTTGTTTCGCTTCCATCTGAGATCTCTTCGAGTCCCAAAACTGGGTAAGGACCACCGGATTTGTGCTTTGTCGTGCTTGCAGCAACCCATACTGTCAAAGACGGGCATCGGTGACAAGGAGGGGGAGCTCTAGTTCCTTGTTGAGGAGAGAGACTATCGCCCGAAGTCTCTCGTCGAAGGAATCAACGAAAGGGGTACAGCGATACAGACCTGATTAGGACAATATGAACTTAGATAAGTAACGAGCTAAGTACCATTGGGCTAACTTACTCGAGTTCGATACTTACTGATGGTGGTGAAGTCCAGGAGGAAGGTGGGATTAGTCCTTGTTGGGAAACTGTCCGCCCAAAAGAATTGATCTTTATAAGCTCGAGCGTGGTTCTCGTTGCCGCACAGAGCTTTATAGCCTCTCTCCAGACTTGTGTGTTTCATCAGGGTATAATATCCCCCATTTTCCCCTTTCTTCGAGCATTGCCAAAAACTGTGGATATACAATATTTCAGCGGGGGATGGAGTGGGCCAGTTCTTGATCTTGTATAGGATGTAGAGTCCGACCAGTACCTGATAGCCGTTCGGAGACAGTTGAAATGGGGCTATGCCGACAAATTTCAGGAAGTCAACATAATATTGGTGCAGTGGCAAGGCTGCACCCGCTTGAAGATGTGAGGTGCTCCAAGGCCCAAGCCCATGAATACTTTCGTGCGCCCTCTCATCCTCCCGAGCCAGACGCACTAATACCTCGCTGTCGTCTACCCCGTAGTTGGTGAGTATTTTAGTCAAGGCACCTCGATGTTGTAGCTTACTCGGAATGTCTTCTGCTTCGAATCCTATGGCAAGACACGGGGTATCTTACAACATCGAACTAGCGTTGGCCTCCTCCTTTGAAAGGCCAGCTCCGTAAGGCCTCACCACTACTGCCTCCGAGTTCTCCCGTACAGTAAGAGCCTAGCTGCTTCCAGCCACTTGTTTCCCCTTCTCGGGGTGTTAATCTGCCTCTCAAGCCATCAGGAGGATTTCATTGTCGAAGGCGTAGAACCCTTGTTGGTGGAGCTGATGAAGCTCCTTGGATATCTGAAAACAAACACCAAGCTGTTAGCGCCTTGACCCGATGAAAGTTGGGCCAAAATGAGAGCCCCTAAGACAACTGCTCAGGGAAGGAGAAAGAAATAGACTGATGGCTCTGGGGTGTCCCCGGAGCCAAGTACTTGACACTGAAGACACCACCGGAAAAGATGAACACCATCAAGGCCGAAGACACAGATTACTGAAAAATGCCCCAGAATAGTTAAATTAGCCATTTAGGCCCTTTATGACTGCAAATATGGCAAAAACAACCTCTGAAAGGCTCAAAAAACAGCTCCTAAACATGCATCTTAAACTCTCAAACACGCATGAAAACGAAAAATCACAGTTCAGGGATACTTACTTGAAATGTAACGTCAGATTGTGTTGAACCAAGTGCGAACTCTGAAGAACAGTTTGTCGTTCACCCAGAAGTATGAAGCTTCGCACCAGTCATCCAGGGTGACAAAGGGGCTGGAGATGAGGCAATGTCGGAAAGTGGTTTGAGAGACTAAGAGAAGTCGAAAGAGTTTGAAGGCACTAGAAATTTAAGATGGGCTAGAGTAACGTTGGGAATTTGACTCTCGACCTTTTATAGACCCAGTGCTTGGGGGCGAAGTAAGTTCACCCCAACTGCCAGATTATCTAGGACATGGGTACTTGAGAACGATCCAAGGGCCTTAGATCAGAAAGGTGCGGATTGTGATCATTGGCATTGGAAAAGGAAATCTCAAGTATAAACTGAAAGGTTACCTAGGGTACGGAAAAGATGTTTTGGGCCGCGGAATTTACCTATCATTAATGGCACGAATTGTTGGGCCCTATAATGGGGTTCCAGCACGTGGCAGGAAATCTTGTAGGGACATCAGCATAAGTCTCAACGTTTCTTATCTGAGGACTTTTCAGAGTCTTCCTCAGTTTTAAGTCTCCACTGTTTGAGGACGAGTAGAGACTTGGGAGGCAAATGTCCCAAGGACACTTAATCGTCCGAATAGGACATGTGGCAACCCGAGTACGACATGTGCTTCTTTTCACGAGGCTGCACCCCAAGGATAAGTCCTTGAGAGGTTGGCTCTACAGTCGGAAATCATTCCCCTCGGATAGAGGGAGGACTTCGACATCTCCCCAGGGGCATGTCCCGAGAGCTACGAACGTCTTCCTAAGGCTATGTCCCGAGGGTGCTTGGCAGTCCACGGGTTGGTTCTTGCCATTAGTTATATTTTAGGTTGAGGACCTTGTCCTCGGGATCTAGAGGATAAGCCAGGTGTCGGCTAATGCAGGTTAGCAGCATCAAAGGGAGATCTAACAAACCTTTATGGGTGATCCATCAACAGTGTTGTCGAGTGTACGACTTGACAATTCGTACACCCACTACTCCGTCTGACATGGAGGTACTTGCAGCACACCCTGATAGTTCCTAGGGCATGTTCCCTACAAAGTAAGTACTTTTCTGCAGTGGGCCCCGCAATAATGCCCTAGGCTGCCTACAAAGTAAGACACAGATTACTGAAAAATGCCCCAGAATAGTTCGGTTTTTTAGAGAGAAAATACTTTGTACTCAAAGCAATCTAAACGCTGCCTGAGAATACACCATTGAAGTTTGCCCTCACAAGCTTCCAATCATCTTAATACCAGAGACTTGTGGACTAGGGTTCTTTTATAACCTAAACCATGTAAAAATCATTGTGTTCTATTCGCTTATTTCTTTAATCTATCTTCTTAGGGTTGATTGCGAAAAAAGCAGTCAAAATCCTGATTTGAGCGAAATAAGTCAGCAAATGGATAATGCATCAACATCTTTTTCAACACAGGACGATCTATCTAATTATGACACATATGTTAGAGTTGCATCTGGTGCAGAGAATGTGAAGTCAAAGTTAGATGCCTATTTGGATGAGAAAGTGTTGTCTAGGACTGATGAATTCTTTGATATATGCAATTATTAGAAAGTAACAGGATCTAAATATCCCGTGTTAAACATGATTGCCAAAGACATATTTGTTGTGCCTATTAGCACTATTGCTTCAGAGTCTGCATTTATCACTAGTGGTAGACATGTGAGTTCACATCGATCAAAACTTCATCCAACTACATTAGAGGTATTGGTCTGTACTCAAAGTTGGTTGGTGAAGGACAAACAAGATAAACATACTTATCTTTTGTTTTATATATTTATATATATAACATTTTTTTTAATATTTTGTTGTATTATTTTTCTACAGGAGCGACTAAACTAGTCACCATCAATGATGAAGATAATGGCGTTTAGGGGTGCACACGGGTCGGATTTTCGGGTTTCGGGTTCATCGGGTTCGGGTTTTACGGGTTTCGGGTTTAGAAAAATGGTACCGAAACCAATCCGAAATTTTCGAATTTTTTCGGGTTTCAGGTTTTACTCGGGTTCGGGTTCGGGTTTGATTCGGGTTGGGCTGGGCCATTTGTGTTTTGGGCTGAAAAGCCAAATTTTGCAAAAATATCATTTTTTACACTTTTTTTTTTCAAAAATACCATTTTTTTCAAATATACCATTTTTTTTTTCAGATTTCAAGTTTGATTTTGGGTTGGGTTGAGCCTATTGGGTTTTGGGCCGAAAAGCTAAATTTTGCAAAAATGCCATTTTTTTACACTTTTTTTTTCAAAAATACCATTTTTTTCGAATTTCGGGTTTGAACCCGAACCCGACCCGACTTTTGTCGAGTTCGGGTCGGATTTAACCTGATTTCGACGGGTTTTCCCAAAATACGGGTTTTCGGGCTGCGGATTTTTCGAGTCAAATGTTCACCCATAATGGCGTTGATCCAACTATGGTAATTGTTTTACTTTTTTAAAATAAATCAAATAAATTATTAAACTTCTATTATTAATACTTTTTTTTCTTTTCTTTGTAGGACCATACATAATAAATCTTTAAGATTATGGTAGTATGTGAAAGATTTTATAATTAATTTAATGTAGTTAATATAGTACATTATTAGTGATATGGATTTTAGAAAAAACTTGCATACTATATATAATGAATTATTAATATAATTAATGATATAATGATACGATTCAATCAAATCTATAATGCATACAATAAAATGAAACGTAAATGAAAAAAATTAAGTAAAATGACATAGAAAATAACTTCAAATGTAATTTGATTAATTTGGTTTTATATGGATTTTTTTTTTGTGGGTTTTCACTAAAGTTTAGAAATTATAAACCTTGGGTTTTTTTTTTTTTTAATTTTCCTATTATATACTTTGGGGTTTTTTTTTAAAAATATGGCTTTTATACCATCAATGTGCAAAAATATGAGAATTATACTTTTTTTAATTTTTGTATGGGAAAATTTATTAAAAAAAAAATTAAAGTATGAGAAATACAATTAGTAACTAATTAAAATGTGAAAATGTCATATTTTTTTAACATAGTTATTTTTTCTTTGATTTTGAAGGTAATTTTTTAATTATTTTTTCGGTTATTTTTTCTTTCTTTTTTTCCTTCCATTTTTTCCTCTTTTTTTTCTACAAATTTTTTCCTTTATCCTTTTTTTTTTATTTTCATTTTTCAATTATTCTTCTTCTTATTTTCATTTTTATTCATTTATCTATTTTTTTCTTTCATTTGTATTATTTTTTTTCTTCATATTTTTTCAATTTTTTTTTTCATTTTTTCCTTCTATTTTTTTTTCATTTTTGTATTTATTATTTTCTCCTTGCACTTTTTTTCAAACATATGAGCTTTTTCTACTTTTTTTTCTCTCATTTTTCCTACCATTTATTTCATTCATATTTTTTTCTCTCCATTTTTCAATTATTTTTCCTCTTCTTCTTTTCATTTTTATTCATTCATTTGTTTTTTTTTCCTTCATCATTTCTTTTGTTTTGTTTTTTTTTTAAATATTTTTTTAGTTTTCTTTCCTAAGTTTTTTTCCTTCTTTTTTCTTCATTTTTTGTACTTATTCTTTTCTCATTCAATTTTTTTTCATTTTTTTCACACATATATTTTAACATTACATAACTATTTTACTATTTTTTTTATTTATTATCTTTTACTATTGTAATTTTTTTTATAGTTTTCCACTATATGTCAAAAAATTCAAATCAATTTTTTTAGCATTTTCTTTTTACTGCAACCCTTATAGGAACACCAAAATTTGGAAATAAAACTAATAAAAATATGAAAACGTGAATGGATAACCAAATACCCTGATGAGAACATTCAAATCTAGAAAAAAAAAATTATATGAAGAAGATGTGAGAGAAGGGAAAATGGGTGGATCTAATTTTTTTTTTCTATCTTCAAATCTGTGGTAATTGGTTACCTTCCCGTTATCTGTGTGTATATTTCTCAGGGTAACTGGTTATCTTCACGTTCTGATGTGTGTATATTTCTAGGTTCTTTATAATAACTGGTTACCTATGATACTAAAATCATAGTTACTTCTTCCTTTTTTTTAATGAAGTTTTCTTCCTATTTGTCATTCAAATTTGATGTTTCTTTTCATATTTAATATGAATAATCTGTCACCCCTCCTATGGTAACTGATTACCCCCCTTATGACAGAAGTTACTCCTATCAGGATAATTGGTTACACCTCCTGGTACATGTTATTTAACCTAGCTCTAAGAAATTTTTTTTACATAACTGTCAAAGATCAATTAAGTAACTGGATACCGTGACAGTCAGAATCCCGTGATCCATAGGGGGAAAGATCGGGTAAAAGGTGTGCAATCCCACATTGCCTGGGGAAGGTCAAGTGTGATGATTATAAGGCTATGTAGGTATGGGACTACATAGTTGAAGAGGGCATAAATGTATTGATGAGTACTACCTATGCCAACAAGATGCATCTTCTTTTCGGTAGTCCATCACTTGAGAACTCCAAAGTTAAGCGTGCTTGACCTGGAGTAGTCTCATGATGAGTGACCTCCTGAGAAGTTTTCTTAGGAAGCGTGCGAGTGAGGACAAAGCACGTTTGATAACTCTAGGAATTAGAGTTATTTTTATGCTTTTAAACTTATAATTTTATCAAGAAAGAGTGTTTTAGGGTATTTTGTAGTGTCTTTATTCTCGTTTTGTCAAATATTAAATATAATAAGATAATATTAAATATTAGTATATTGTTGGAAAAATATATCCTAAATTGTGAAATTTTGCCTTGGCAGGTGATTGGTAGAATTTTGGTCATTTGGAAAGAAATTGAAGCTTTAAATAGTTTCAGCATGAGGGAATGCTGCAGCATTGCGTTCTGCCAGCCAATCTACTTGATGGCCCACGTGGGAGCTACCATTTAATTCTCCAGCTCACTTTGGGGATTATTTAAATTGGGCTGCATGATAAATAAATAAATGCTTATTGGGCTTCATTTTGCCTTGGACCCATTTATGGTAAAGAGGACAAAAACAAAAAAATGAATTAAAGAAAGAAAAGAGAGGCCCACGTGGCCCATAGAGGAGGAAATGACCTTGAGAAAAGAGTAGTATTCTTTTCTAATTTTGGATACACGGCTGATAGACAGAAACAAGGGGCAACCACCTGTGCAAGAGATATACCCATTTTGGCAGCCATTAAAAGAGGAAAGAAGGAAAGAGAGAGAGAGGATTTTAAGGAAGAAGGCAAAAAGAGAAGGGTTATTTGGGGGACACTCCTTAATATTCTTGGCTTGTTTTTCTTTCCCTTCTCTCTTGGAACTTAATTATTTCTTGCATTTATTTTGATTATGGATGATTATAAGTTGGGTTATTTTGTGTTTAAAGTTATGAACTAATTCTCTTAAAGTTAGGATAATTAAAAAACCTTGTTATGCAATTGTGGAACTTTGCTATTGATGCTTAATGCTAATTGAGGTTTATTCATTCAAGTAATTTTCATGCTTAATATTTACTATTGCTTGATCACCTTTAGTAAATGATTGAAACAATTAAGATTGCTGAAAATGATTATAATTATTGGACAAAAGACTTGAATGGTGCAAGATTAATTTCTTTCATTTAAATTTTGTGAGGGTATAGACATATATCTTTGCCTTGCATAATCTAATAAAATTGGTGCTTGATATGAAATTCTTGAAATTAAATTAACTTAGACATAAGTAATTTAATTAGAGAGCTAAACCCATTTGATTTCGACAGAAACTTATGGACTTGATTAGAATTCTTGATTAGTAAACTGTCAGTGTGCCACAACATTTTTATAGCATTGCGTCCAGTAATTGCAAAACGGGGGGAATTAATTATCCTAGCTTATCATTTCATTATCAACTGATTTTCATATTGCATCCCATTAATTTAGATTTTAAATTCAGCTGTTAGTTATTTTTAATTGCATATAAAAAATAAACTTCCAATTTAATTTGAGTTTGGTTCTTTTATTTTTAATCATTTTGCTAAACTTTAATTTCACAATTTTAAGCTTAAAAACAATCTTTGTGGATACGATATTGGGTTCTTATCACCTTATTACTTGTTGACAGTGTACACTTGCAATTAGTATCTATTTTGCACAACAACATTAGAAAGACTCGTGTTGGTTTGCAGGGTTAGTCGTCATTCCAGGAAGCAGTCTAGTGACATGGGGCTTTACAGATACCTTACCCAGAATTTGAAAAAAGAAACGTGCAATCTAAAAAAAAAAGAAAAAAATGTTTATAATAAATAAAAAATAATTTTAAACACAATTCATATTATAAAAAAAAAGTGCAAAATAACCAAAGAAAATTTTAATATAAAATTAGTAATATAAAAAAATAGATAAGTTCAAAAAATAATAATTAAATTACAAATATACCCTTCCAAATTAATAAAACTTGATTAAAAGTAAAACTATGACATAAACTAATTTTTATACTCCTGAAAATGAAAATTCTTAAAAAAAAAAGATAGATTAATTTTTTTGTTTGAAAAAATTTATATTTTTATACACTCCATTAAAAATCTTGTATAAAATATAATTTTATCTTTTTTTCAAGTATTATGTGATTAATAAAAAAAAGCGGGTCAGACCCGATCCAGTCCATCCAGGTCGGATCAGATCCAATCAGGTTCAAACACCTGTTGCTTCTGATCGGGGCAGGGCGGGGCCTACTCGGATCGAGTCGGATCACTCTGAGATTCGCCTCATTTACGTTCTATTTAGACTGTGATGGTATTCGGCCGTTTTTAACCTATAGTAGTGCATTTCTGGGCTCTTAAGCTCGACATCTACCTCAAGCTCAAGTTGTAATGAACAAAGGAAAATCGAAGACAAAGTCGTAAATGGAGGAAGAACTGGGCCGACTCGCTCCTTGCTCTTCTCTTGCTGTAGATTCTGTCCTCCGCGTCGGAACCGTAAATACTGTTTCCCATTCATTTATTTAAATCTCTCTTTCTGCCTTTCGTAGTTCCAATGTATGAATTTTTGTATATTTCTTACAAAAAAAATCTGATCAGACCCCAAACAAATCGAAACCCATTTCAGGCTGGTGCAATATGGGGATTATGCGCTGCTCCTTATGACGCTCGTAAGCAAGGTAATTATATCACTTACAATTGTGTATACATATATGTATATGAATATAGAGTGCTTTGGAAACGAAGGCATACCAGTGATTTTTTATTTTTTTGAAAAATGCAGGCTTGACTGGATTTTCCCATGCTGCTTTTGTGGTACTGAATTTAACTATTTAAAATTCAAAGATTATTTATTCATTGTATCATTTTATTGAATTTATGCAGTGAAATTATTTTTTTGGTTCATTGTATTTGTCTGATGGACACAGGCAAGGTCGATAGGCGGCTATGGCTTTCAGTGTGGTAATATATTTTCTTTCAACTTTAGAAACAAACAAAAAATCAAAGACAAAAATGATTTCTATGGTCAAATTGATTGTCAAAGTTGGTTTTTAGGACTTGTTGCTGCAATTTTTACTTCTACTCGTTGCGGGCTTCAAAGATACAGAAGAAAGGATGATTTGGTTAGTTTTCTATATTACATATCATAGTATAGTATCTGTTGTTGCAATTAGTTTTTTAATCTTATGGCTCAGTTAAGTTTGGCCTGATGGTACTTGCTTGAAAGATTTTTTTTCTGCTTCATTTCATTTGTTACTATTATTATTTCAATTTTCATCCCAATCCTTGACACCACCTGGGGTGTAGTGAAGAGATTTCTCCAATTATTAGCATTATTGAGTGCTCTTGAAGATTGGATGGATACAAGAATTGTTGAACCATACATGTTATGAGCTAGGGAAGCGAGTGGTGCTATGCTAGTCTTACGACATTTCCAAATATTTTCGATTGATCTTTAATGTATCGGAAAAACCATGAAATGGCTGCTCAATCTGCAGTATTGGTCAATATAATTGATGCAATATCTGCATTATACTGTGCTGCCAGCTGCTAATTCCTCACACTTACACTTGTACCTTTTTATCATTGCAATGGCACTACCGAAGCAAGTGCTATAGGGTATTTTGATGTGGTAGAATGGGGAGGGAGGATGTAACTTCCTATATATTTGTCTATGCCAGCACTCTTCACTGTTTATAGTTGTATAACTGTTTGAAGAGGCACCTTCCTGACCAGAGCTTGGTAAAACTTGTGATAAAGTAAGTTCTAAATTAAAAATTTCTTGTGCAATATAAGAATATCAGATTTTGGATATTCTTTGGTGTTTCTTTTAATCAACTTATGAGTGTTTAGATGTTTGTATATATGTGAATATCATATGTTTGTTTGTTTGTTTGTGTCTGTATTTGCAATCCTATTTTTTAGGATTCATATATATTAAACAGAAAATTTTGAAGTATAGTGTGATTACACTTTAGCATGATGCCCTGCTGATGATTATGTAATTTTTTTTAGGTGAATGCTCTTGTTGCGGGCGCTGTAGCAGGGGCCACTGTTGCTGCTGGGACACGAAACTTGAAGCAAGTAGTGGGAACAACTTGTCTTGTTTCTGCCTTTAGTACTGCTGCTGACTATTTCAGAACAATGTGAAATACTTCTTGGTATTAGTGTTGAAGATAAATGATACACGTGTCCTTATCAATGAAAAGCATGCATGGTGTCTTCCACTATCATACAATTAATAGAACCCAAAGCCAAAGGTAGCGAAGGGTTCTCTCCTTTCCGTTCCTTCTCTACATCGAACACCAGTCAAGATCACAGGTATTAGTCATTATTTTCTTTCTTGACTAAGGGCCAGTTTGGAAAAAGCAGATGTAATTGTACTGTGGGGAAAAACAACTGCAAAGTTTGAAATTAAATTGCTGTGTTGGAAAAGCTGTAGCAGAGTGTTTGGTAAACTCTATTTGAAGTGTTGTTAAACTATATTTGAAGTATTTGGTAAACTATATTTGAAGTGTTGTTAAATATTAAAGAATAAATAATATTTTTGCTCCCTTTCTCGAAATATGACCATTATATGATTGTGCCTCTGAATGATTCGCGATGTTAAAAATTATCTTCGAACTATGCACGCTACTGAAATATAGGGTTTCTGTTAGATTTTGTTTTAGAGCTAATAGATTGATGATGTTGTATTTTGTCTGTTGATGTGACACTGTCATGTGTAGAATAATTAACAAGTTTGCTCTCCAAACTTTGACTACTACCAAATTGTGTCATTTTTATTAAAATTATTATTATTATTATTTTTAAAAACCTAATATTTCTTAAAAATAATAATTATATCCTTAAAAATTAAAAAAAAAATCATTTTAAGAAAATAAACAATACTAAAAGTTTCTAATTAATTAAATAAATTTTCAAATACTCAAAAATTAAAAATCTAATTAATAACAAATATTTTTTTACTTTTTTTTTTCCTTTTACAATATAAAATAAATATATCTTAAAATAAAAATTAAAAATAAATCATAAAACAAAGTTTGTTTCCCAACGCCCTCCTCCTCTTAAATATATTATTTTTTATTTAAATCATTCGCCATTCTCTTTAACTATAAATTTTTTATTTTTTTTAGTATTTATTTTAAATTATTAGATTTATTTTATATTGTAAAATAAAAGAAAAAGTTAAAAACAGTTATTTGTTATTAATTAAAATTTTAATTTTTTAAGGATTTAGTTATTATTTTTAGAAAAAAAATTAATTTTTTTTAATAAAATGGGTATTATTTGGTAGATATCAAAGTTCGGAGGAAAAATTACTAATTATTCTACACATGACAGTGTCACATCAACAAACAAAATACCACATCAACAATCTCTTAGTCACTTAGGACGAAATCTCACAGAAGTCCCATATTCAGTAACGTATATAGTTTGAGGGGAATTTTTAACAGCATGAATCATTCAGGGGGTACGATCATATAGCGATCATAGTTTGGGGGTAAAATGTTATTTATTCAATATTAAAAGTTCAAAATTAATGTTGAAAATTTTATTTTATTAAAATAAATTCACACATATTAAATAAATTTCAATAATAACATTATATCTATTTAAATATATTTTTGAGAAGACACTATTAAAGTGATCATTAATAAAAAATGTTATATTATATAATACACGCGTATAATTGTATATATATATGATAACTAGTAGCTCTAGCTAAAATTCTTATTATAATGATCATAATATAATAATATAATCACAAATATGTAAAAATTAAGTGATGTAAAATCTCATTTTTTATGATTTTAATTACTTCTCTCTTTCTTTTTTGCTGAAGAATAAAATTAATATGTGTTTGATAAATTATAATTTATAAATACTATGAGATGCAAAATAATATTATAGTGTATAATAATTTCTATATTAAATATTTTTTTAAAAAAATTATATTAATACGGTTTGTTAATATAAAATTACCAAAATAAAAAATGTTTAAAAATATTTTTAGAACAAAATAAAAATATTTAAGATTCAAATATTATATATATTATTATCATATTAATTTATTTTAAATATTTTAATTTGGGTTAATATATAATAAATAAGTAGATATATTTAGATGAGAAACATATTTATAGTATAATTTTTTCAAACATCAGCTTTTAGAAAAAGTTAAAAGATGGGTTGTACTGGCTTTAGCTTTAGTTGTAGCTTCTACATAAATTTTTCACTAAGTTGCTTTCTAATTGTTTACCAAACACATTTATTGCACAATTTTTTTAGAAAGTAGCTTCTAGTTTTTCTGAAAGCTGTACCAAACTGGCCCTAAGATAAATATCATTACCAGAAAATTGTCATATAGTACACTGTAAGTGTCATATTTTCTGCTGTTTGTATTTTGGCAATATTATGATCCATATGTTGTTTTGTCAGTTGCATCTAGAAGTTTGGTGTAGTCCTAATGTCTTCTTGTTGTTTACGTGGTATGAATTACACTTCCTGTTATGTTTAGTTTACTTTTTTTTTTTTGGTTTTGTGTTGTGTTATTTTTCTAACATTTTTCTGTTATAATGAGGTCTATGAAGATATATGTGTGGTATTAATTCCGTGAGTTGGTTAGAACCATTGTTGATGTTTTTGTGAGAAACTTAGCTCTGCTAGGGTTTGTTTTTTTGTTTTCTTTGTGGTTTGTTGTTTGGATAAGTTGAAGAACTATGCTTCAAAGAATGTTCATTCATGGTAGAGAATAGTGTTATTCATATGAAGTATTGAAAGAAGATCAAATCTCTGAAGCTCAAGTGAGAAGATTTGAAGTTTTCAATCTAAGAAAATTTGCAAGAAGGACAAGTATATAAGATTTTCTTGTTGTTAATGTAAAATGAGAGATACTTTGTAGAACTTGCATTTTTTTTTTTATCTTAGTTGATTTTTTTTCTTTGGACTAGGTCCCAAGGATTAGCCATTACTTTGTGTAGTGGTGAACCTTGTAAAAATTGCTTTATGTGATTCTTTTTACATGTTCTTTAAGCTTTCATTGAATCTTGTTGTACCAATTCATTAAGTTTACAATACTTAGATAGTAAATCACTTTCAATTTGGTATCAGAGCAATGTTTATGATCAGTGCTAAACCAAACTACAAATACTAAGAAAACAAGAGAAAAACTTAGTAAACAAATAAAACACCCATATACACATTTTTATTTTATTTATTTATTTATTATTATTATTAGGGAAATTTGCGTCAAAAATCATTAATTATTTCAAAAGATTGCACTTAAATCACTAAGTAGTTTTTTTAGTCAGGAAGTTGTCTGAAAGATTGCACTTAAGTCATTAAGTAGTTTTTTTTTTTTTGCGATAAAAGTCAGCAAGTAGTCTAAAATGTTGCACTTAAGTCACTAAGTAGCTGTTTTTGTTGCAAAAGTCACATTTTACACAAATTTTATCTTAATTTTAATTAATCATAAAATGTCTAAAAATATATATTCATAACATCAATATAATAAATGGAATCTCTTTTAAAAATAAAAAATAATTAAAAAATTTCTAATATAAAAATATTATTCACTATTAGTTAAATTATTTTTTTTAAATAATACAACTTAAATTGAATTAAAAGTTAGTTTATTTAAAATTAAATAATTTTTCATGTTATAACTTTTGAATTTTTTAATTTGTAAAATAAAATTAAAATAATTTTTCAATATTAGAATTATATATTTTTATGTTTTTATTAATTAATTAAAATTCAGATAAAATTCGTATAAAATATGACTTTTGCAACTAAAAAACTACTTAGTGACTTAAGTGAATATTTCAAATTACTTACTAACTTTTGCCACCCAAAAATTTATTTAATGATTTAAGTGTAACATTTCAGCTTACTTATTAATTATTGTTGCCAAAAAAACTACTTAGTAATTTAAGTGCAATTTTTTAAACTACTTAATGATTTTCGCTGGAAAATTCCCTTATTATTATTATTTGATTATTTTAAATTGGATAAGTTGTGTAATTTTACTTCTTAGAACTGAAATGTGTTCCTATTTTGTTTGGTTGTTTTGTAATGAATTCATTAGTAGCCTTTCGCTTCTAAACAACTCAACTATTTTTTTTTTAATAAAACAATGCTACATAAACATTTGTGCACTTCTAATCGGAAAGAGGAAAATATTATGGAGCTCTGCTTTGTGGGGTATATTTTTGGCTCTTTGGGGTGAGAAAAGTTACAGAATTTTGGAAGATTTAGCATCTTCTGAGGTGGAATGCTTGGGAAAAAAAATTAAACATTGGACGGCTTTTTGGTTGAAAAGTGCTAAGGAGTTCAAGAACATAGTTTTTTCTGAAAATTTGGAAACCGTTAGATAAGTCTAGGATTTTATTTTGTTTTGTATTGCAGGTCTGGTTTTGATTGGTTTTCCTTTCTTGCGGGACTCTTACATTCTTTTTCTCTTTTGTAATTAGTGTTGATGTATATATAATTTAAAGTTAAGCAATCCCATAAGTTAAACCAATTTTGACAAATGATGTGTGAAGAAGACAATAATGATCAATCTCCAGCTCAACAATGAAAGTTAGGTGGCCTCTGAGAGGTATTAACTTCCATTTGTTATCATCTTCTCATAGTAAGCAGACCACCCTTGACACAAACATCTCGTTTGTTTTTGTGATTTATGTCATATCATAGTTTTCTTGATTGAGTAGTTAATGTATAGTATAAATGGTTTCGATTTGAAAAAAATTCTTGGAAAGAGATTGACAGGGAGAGGGATACAAGTCTCAACTCCTCAAGCTCTAGTTAGATTGCTGAGCTGGGAACCGTAGTGGGGCCATAAAGAAACGTTTACCCTTTGTTGGGCATGGTGGATTGGAGCAAGAATGGATTAGAAAGGAAGCTATTCATTCTCAAGTTACTTTTGTTTGGTAAGGAGAAAGGAGACCAAAGAAAGGAAATAGCTATGGTTTGTGAATCCCTAGGCCCACAAAAAATAATCATCTCCATATGGGTGCATTGTTGAACAAAAAAATATAAAAAAATTCTTAAATATTAAAATGACTAATTTTTTAAATATTTTTATTTATGTTAAATTGTAAAAAAATATTACTATTTTCTTTCCTTCCTATTACACCAAATTTTACTTCAATTTTTTACTCTTAAATTATGTTTTAATCTTGACCATTGATTTTAGTTTAATCTAAGAGTGTAAAATTGATAAAAAAAAAAATTAATGTAAAAAAAAGTTTTTTTTTTAATTGAAACTGAGTTTCATATAAAAAAATATAGATCATCTTACAACCAAGAGGTAAAAAAAAAAGAAAAAAAAAACCTCCAAGGAAATAAGTTTTGAGGCAAAGAATATGCACAACTATCAATCAATCTAGGTGGGACACATGTTAGGGATACACTTCCAATTGCATACCAAACTTAAAAAATATACATAAGATAAACAACTTAAAGTACAAAAGTGAATCAGGAAAAAAGCAAGACCCAATGTCACTGAAAAATAACTGAAACAATACTATTCATGTCCAAAAGCCTCCAACAATAGCACACTTCAAAGACAACCATCATCCAGTTAGTAAACATAAATTAATTAAATTTGCAGCTAAATTTTCTGCCAAACTACAAAAAAGATAGATAAAAAGTGGATGAGTGCACAAAATGAATATATATACATATATATATATATATATGATAATTTAAGAGAATAAAATGTAAACTCTCCTCTATAGTCTCTCCCATATGTGATGAGTAGGAATGTAACCAAATAACCAACTTTTTTGTTATTTTTAAACAAATTTCTCTATAAAAAACAAATAGAAAACTTATATGTTGTTACTTTGTCATGGAGATCCTTCATAGTGATCAAAATTTTGACAAAATATTTAATAATTGGCAACGAAAATACCTAAGTTTTTCAAAATTAGCAGTATAATACCCGAGTCTTTTTTTACGACATAAATATCTTCTGTTACACTTTCTTGACAATCATAGGTACCTGACGTTAAATTCCATGTTAAGTGCCAAATGAGCACCTACGTGGCAACACGTGATTGGTCCAAATCAATTTATTTTATATTTTTTATTTAAAAAATCATTTAGATATTTAAAAAATAAATTTGATTTAAAATTCTTAAAAAATATTAAAATTTCATTTTAATAATTAAAAATGATTTAAAATCTAATAAAAAAAAATTAAAATATCTAAAATTTATTTGAAATGTTAAGAGAATTAAAAAATCATTTAAAATTAATATTTTAATTATAATAAAAGGGAATATTAACAATATGCTTGAATCTCAATTTGAAGCCCTAATCCCAATAAAAAGAACTTGAATCCTAGTAAAAATGAAGAACTTGAACAATTTGCTTGAATCCCATCTAACCCAACTATGTTTGATCCCAAATAATCATAAACAATAACTCTTCAAATCACAATAATCCTAGTCCAAACAATGTATTCAATCAAACCAAATAATAACAACTTTAACCCCAAATCAAATAAGATTTTCACAAAATGTTAAATTCAATCAACCCATACCCATTGATAATCGAACTCATCTATTGCAAGCCCAAAAAACCCATTTGTTGCAATTGAAGATAGTCGAAGTAAGAGCCAAAAACGTGCTCCCTTCGACCCCAAACCTAGAAAACATGCTCCCTTTGGACCCCAAACCCAGAAAACCTGCTCTCGTCCACCCCCACACCCAACCCCAGCTCAGATGGCTTCGTCCAGATGCTTGAGTTCTTCACTAGCCATCGTCGTTCAACGCCATGGTCCTCCACTCCAACACCAAGTTCTTCGCCTTGCGTCCTCGTCGAAGCTGGCCCAGGCGCAAATGATGAATCCATTGCCTTTTCGTTGCCCACAAGCTCCGACGCCAAGTACTTCACCTCACGTCCCCATCGAAGCTCACCCAGGTGCAAGTGAATCCACTTCCTTGTTGTTGCCCAGATTGTTGCCCAGACCCTGGGGGAAGATGAATCAATTTAGGAGTGCATCAATTTCTGTTTACTTTTTTATTTTAAGGAAGAAGAATCGTTTTAGGAGAGAATTGATAATTTAGTTTACAATTTGGTTTTTTCTTTTTCTGATTTTAATTTATTAATTTTTTTATTTAATTTAATGTTGTTGTCCATATTTTTCACCACTGACACGTGACAACCCTCAATGGTTGGCTAGGATGTTTGTGGACATCCTCGGGGCATGTTATTGCCCGAGGCCTATAGTCGGAACAAGGGTCTTCCTAGATGAGGCCCTATCCTTGAAGGGGGTCGTAGGTGCCTTGGTGAGTTACTCCCCGATGCTCAGTCTCAGAGATGGAGGTTCTCCAGCTCGGACAGTTAAGGCGAGGGGTCTCATCTCTTGATTGCCTCATAGGTTGAAGGTTTTAGCTCTTGGACCTAGGACAAGGATCAACGTGTCAATAGGCGCGAGTTTTCATATTCAGAGGATCGTTTGACAACCTTTGTGGGCGATCTGTCAACAGTGTTGTCGAGTGTACGACTCGACAATTCGCACACCCACTACGTCGCCTGACACGGGAGTACGTACAACATGCCCTGACAATCCCAGGGGCATGTTCCCCGCAAAGTGGTTACCTTTCTGCAGTGGGTCCCGCAAATCTTGCTTGGGCCGTAGTCTCTATTCAATGCAGCCCAATGCATTGAAGTGTATTAATCCCCCAAATGTAGGAGTAGTGGGTATTAATTACTGATGATTAACATTAATGAACCCAACCTCTATAAATAGGATTGGGAGTCTCATTGTAAAGGGTTCGATTTTTTGGAGAGAAAACTACTTGTACTCAGAGCAATCTAAACGCTGCCTGAGAATACCCCATAAAATCTTGCAATCACAAGCTTGTAACCCTCATAATACTAGAGACTTGTGGACTAGGGTTCTTTTATAACCTGAACAACGTAAAAATCTTTGTGTTCTTATGATCATTTCTTTAATCTCTCTTATTAAGGTTGATAGTGAAAAAGATAGTCAACATTTTGGTGCTTTCATTGAAAGCTTGAAGGAAGCATTTGAAACATTCATGATCATGGTGACTACACAAAGAAATGTTACAGATGAAGTGCCCCTTCCTACCGAAGTTGAAGGAGGAGAACCCAGTAGGCAACCACCTCAGAACGTACCTGAGATGATGGAGGACTATGATGAGTACACCGAGTATGATGGCAAAGATAATGATGCCGACCATGCCGACCAAGGTTATTATGAGGATGAATATCCTCAGCCCATGGAGGCGAAAGAGACGTCGGAGGTGGTGGCGCTCCACGAGTAGGTGGCTACCCAACAACAAAAATTCGATGCTCAAGAAGGTAACATCGTTGCCCTTCAGGAGATGATATTTGCCATGAAGGCCACTCTTCCAGCCCAGGGGTTGCGAGTGGACCCCAATGGAAACATGCCAGCTGGGCACCTAACATGTGTGCCACCTGCGCACCCTGTTGGAGTGCCACCTGTCAACACAACTAATGTGACTCCTGAGCACCCGACTGTCGAGGCGTGAGATCTGCCAGTTGGGATGCCTATCGGGCACCCAGCAGGAGTTGGAGCCTCAGCGCCACTGTAGGACCGTGGTAAAGGAAAAGTCAATTATAACCCTACTTTGAAGCATAAGAGGGCCCATCAAGAGCCCGAAGGCCACCAAGCTCCACAGCAAACTGGTAAGGGTAATGAAACAACAGCCCGAGGAAACCGCTAGGTAGACATCACCCATGGAGCTCGAGGCCCTCTGCCTCAACCTACTCATACGGACTGCGCGAGGCGTGGAGCTGGTGTCCCTTCGGGACCTAACCAGTCCCACAAGAATAATCGCCCGAGGAATGCCTTGCAGAATCGAAAACGGGTCATCAATATCTTGGTAAAGAAAAATGAGTCCAATGGAAAGACTAAGGTGGCTCGCCCAGAGATAACGGTGTGTTCCGAGGACAAGCTGACCTACGAGACAACCTTAATGCTAGGAGGTGTAATAAGGCCGGAGTACGTAAGCCTGCTGGTAGAGGCCCGTCAGATCTCCGAGATAATCTCAATGCTCAGAGAAGAGATTGCCTGGCCCAGAGCATCAACCAAGATCGTGACCCGCTCCGAGCGGAATTAGAAAGTCTGAATCGAATAATGCTCAGAATGGCCAGGCGACAAGGTCATGGGTTTGACTCGGAAGATGAAGAGGTAGAGCCATGTGCTCCTCACCTTGTTGAGGCCCCGCTACCTTTGGGATTCAAAATGTCGTCCATACCAGCCTATGATGGTGGTTGGGATCCCACAGACCATTTGTCCAAATTTAATAGGTTAATGTCAATGCATCGTGTCTCCTATAACGTAAAATGTCACGTGTTCCCCCTCACCTTGATCGGACTAGCAGATGAATGGTTTAAGAAACTCCGACCACGGTCCATTCAGTTGTGGCAACAGTTATCATCCACCTTCCGAAGACAGTTCACAGGGGTTCTGAAGGTAAGCTTTGAGGTCAACGCCTTGGCCAACATCAAGCAAGGACCATTTCAGACTCTCAAGGCCTACATCAAACGCTTCAAAGAAGAAGCGGCAAGAACCAAGAGGGTCGATGATGGCCAATAGTTGATGGCATTGAAGGTTGGAATCCTCACAGGATCCCCACTCTGAGATGATCTCTAGCGAAGGGGATGCCAACTCTCGATGACTTCATTCTTCGAGCACAAGAATACATCAGCTAAGAGGACACCCAGATCGGGGCGTTCGGAGCATCCGCCCTTTTCCCTACCTTGGCCACTACTGGGCCCATGGCCTCGGGGATCAAATACTCCCCCTATGTTCACATCTAGTAGGAGTCGTTGGGAGCCCAGCCGGGCCAGAGTGCCACCCTTTCCGATTATAGCGCCATGTCTGATCTTAGATTTGGTATGTCTTCAACAAGGTTTGGGGCAGCGCCCACTGGATACAATGATTTTCTACCTGCATTCAGTGCTTGAGTTGTCACCCCATCCCATCTGGCTGAATCCAATTGAGCTCCCGGCAGCATAAGGCGCGGAGGGAAGGGTAAGGGTCGCAAACCTAGGGGAAGCGAAATCACACAGCCCGAGAAGGGAGTCACATCAGGCGAGAAGTACGTCTCACAGTATTACTAGTGTACTGACTTGGTGGACTCCCGAGAGAACATCTTCATGACCACGACACATCACGTGCACTACAGGAAGCCACAACCCATCCAAAGAGACAGGGATAGGCAGGACCCTGGAAAATTTTGTCGTTTCCACAATGACTTAGGGCATCACACTAACGAGTGCCATCAGATCAAGGATGAGATTGAGAACCTCATCAAGCTAGGACACCTCCATCAGTATGCTAAGGGTGGACCGTGGCAGGCACAACCTCTCGTGGCTGGGTTGGCGATCCCGTCTGCCACACCACAGGTCCCGGTAGTAGATCCTGTAGTTCCCCAGCATCCAGCGACCCAAGGGCCTCCTCCAGTAAATGGGCGGGTAGGAACCATCTCAGGAGGACCTCACTTGGGGGCACCTCACGAAGCTCGCAGAACAGGTATGCGCGAGCTTTGAACCACGATGATGAGGTAATGGCTTTGACCCAATTACCTGCCCAAATGCCGCGAATGAATGACTGAGTCATAACATTCTCCGAAGATGATGCTCGGAGAGTGCATTTTCCGCATGATGGTCCGTTGGTGATTGAGAGCCAAATCTCCAACAAAATGGTGGCATAGATTCTTGTAGACAATGGGAGTTCGGTGAATATCATATTTAAGTCAGCCTTCAAGAAGATAGGGTTGACTACAGCAGACCTGTCCCGTGCGCCTCGACACTCTATGGGTTCTCAGGAGAAGCCCTCATCCCAATGGGGAAGATAAAGCTCCTAGTGATGCTTGGAGAGGTACCTCACCAGGCCTTTAAATACTACACATTCGTAGTGGTGGATTGTCCCTCGGCATACAACGCCATTTTGGGACTGCCAGCACTGGTGGAGTTTGGAGCAGCCACCTCCATCCTTCACCTATGCATGAAATTCCCCATGGATGCAGGAATCGACACAATCCTCGGTGACCAAAAAGAGGCTAGACAATGCTACAATGTCTCCCTCAAGGCTCCCGTGATGATGGTAAGGGAGGGAGACTCTGAGAACTTCGAGATCTGGGAGGTACGAGTTGTGCAGGACTTGGGGTCTGACAAGTTAGACAAGAGGAGAGGTCCATCAAACCAATAGAGGAAGTATATGAGGTAGTCCTAGATACCTCCACCCCCGACATGAAAATAAAAGTTGGCAGAGGCTTAAAAATGGAGGTTCGCGAAGCGTTAATGGTCTTCCTCCAAGAAAACCAAGATATGTTCGTGTGATCACATTCTGACATGACTGACATTGATTCGAATATCATATGCCATGCCTTGAATGTTGGCTCTAGCTTTGCTCCCATCAAGCAAAAGCAAAAGGCGTTTGACCAAACTCGGAAAGAGGCCCTCAAGACCGAGGTTGACAAGCTCATCTCCAATGGGTTTATCCGAGAAGCCCAATATCCCAGGTGGATGTCCAATCCTGTCCTCGTGCCAAAGCTGAATGGAACTTGGAGGACGTGCATCGATTTCTCGGACCTTAACAAGGCCTATCCGAAGAACTGTTTTCCACTCCCCAAGATAGATCATACGGTCGATGCCACCTCCGGTTATGAGTTGCTGTCATTTATGGATGCATACTCGGGATATAACTAAATACCCATGGACGTCGCTGATCAGGAGCACACTAGCTTTCAAACCAACAAGGGTGTCTATTGTTATATCGTGATGCCTTTCGGGTTGAAGAACGCCGGTGCCACTTACCAAAGGTTGGTTAAAAAAATGTTTCAAAACCAGTTGGGGCGGAACATGGAGGTCTACGTGGAGGATATGTTGGTTATGTCCAAGATCTCCCCAGATCATGTAGGCAACCTGGCTGAGGTCTTCATGGTGCTCCTCCGGTTCGGGATGAAGCTTAACCCACCAAAGTGCACATTTGGGGTAGCCTCCAGCAAGTTCCTAGGCTTCATCGTAAGTGCTCGGGGGATTAAGGCGAACCCCAAAAAAATCAAGGCTCTAATCAAAATGCCTTCTCCCTAGAAGCATAAAGATGTTCAAAGTTTGACAGGGAGGATCGCATCTTTGAGCTGTTTTGTCTCCAAGGCAACGGACAAGTGCATCCCTTTCTTCAATGTCCTTCGAGGGAGTCAGAGATTTTAGTGGACAGAAGAGTGCGAACGGGTGTTCCAACAGCTCAAGGCGCACATGGAAAACACTTCGATCCTATCCAAGCCAGTAGATGGAGAACCCCTCCTACTCTACATGGCTATTTCAGAAGATGCCATCAGTGTCGCGTTGGTAAAGGAGGAAAGCCGTGTTCAGCACCCCGTCTATTACATCAGCAAGAGACTCCTCAGGGCAGAATCTAGGTACCCACTGATGGAGAAGTTGACTTTCTGCTTGATGGTTGCATCTCGGAAGCTAAGACCCTACTTCCAGGCGCACCCAATTAAAGTTCTCACGAACCACCCACTCAGACAAGCCCTTCAGAAGCCTGAATCGTTGGGAAGGCTCTTGAAGTGGTCGGTGGAGTGAAGTCAGTTCGACATCACATACCACCCAAGGATCGCCATAAAAGGTCAAGCACTCGTTGATTTCATCACCGAGTGCACTGGGAATCAGGGGAGAACCGAGTGCACCCCAGCAGTCGGACCAACATGGAAGTTGTTTATGGATGGTTCTTTAAATGAGAATGGTGTAGGGGCGGGACTTATTTTGGTCTCCCCCGAGGGGCATAGAGTGGATAGTGCTCTCCGCTTCAGGTTTAGCACCTCTAATAACAAAGCAGAGTACGAAGCCTTAATAGCTGGGCTTTGCGTGGCACTAGAGCTCAAGGCCGAAGGACTCGAGATCTTTAGCGATTCCCAACTCGTGGTGAACCAAATTCTCAGAAAATATCAAGCATGGGGAACAAAGATGGCAGCATACTTGGCAAAGGCTCAAGAAATGAGGCACAACTTCCAAAGTTTCACCATTCGGCAAGTGCCGCAGGAGCAAAATTATAATACGGACGCCCTGGCAAAGATGGCAACAACCAAAGATGCTGAATTAATCAATGTGGTCCCCATTGATTACTTGGAGTCCCCGAGTATCTTAGCTCCAGATGAGGTGGAAGCAGTACAACCCCAAGATTGGTGGATGGAGTTAATAGTTAAATACCTCGTCTCCGCGAAGTTGCCCCAAGACAAGAAGGCGGCTCAGAAGTTGCTGTACCAAGTTTCGAGGTACATAATTATGGATAATAGGCTTTACAAGTGTGGATATTTTTTGCCCTTTGTTCGGTGCGTGTCCAACCAAGATGCCAGTTTAATACTGGGAGAGGTACATGAAGGTTTCTGCGATGATCGCACCGCGGGGCAAAGCCTTTCCAAGAAGATCTTAAGGCAAGGGTATTTCTGGCCCACCATGAATGGAGACGCGATGGATTATGTCAAGGAATGCGACAAATGCTAGCGCTTCGCCAACATTCCCCGAGCACCTCCAAATGAGCTTACTCAAATGACCAGCCCATGGCCTTTTGCCATCTGGGGCATCGACCTTATCGGGTCCCTGCCTAGAGGGAAAGGAGGGGTGAAATATGCCATAGTGGATGTCGACTACTTCAGGAAGTGGGCTGAGTCCGAGCCGCTCGCCACAATTACCTCCAAAAAGGCTTTGGAATTCGTCATAAAAAATATCGTTTACCAGTATGGGCTTCCAAGGAAGATAGTCTTCGACAACGGATTGTAGTTCGACAGCAAAGTGTTCGCAGACTTCTGTCAACGGCATGGTGTCATCAAGAGCTTCTCTTCCATAGCCCATCCGCAGGCCAACGGCCAAGTGGAAGTAGTGAACAAGACACTCAAGTCCACTCTGAAGAAAAGGTTGGAGCAGGCAAAAGGAGTTTGGCTCGAGGAGCTGCCTAGGGCATTGTGGAGCTACCACACCACTACCCGGACCTCCATCGGCCATTCTCCCTTCTCAATGGCCTACGGGTATGAGGCTATGCTCCTGGTTGAAGCAGCAATCTCCACGCACTGATGGGATACGTATGATCCGACCACGAACCATGCTTTACTTCGGGAGTCCCTGGACCTCGTGGAGGAGCTACGCGAAGCTTCAATGCTACGAGTAGCATCTTACTAGCAAAAGGTGGCCAGATATTTTAACTTCAAAGTGAAAGATAGAAAATTCAAGTTCGGAGACGTGGTGTTGCAAAGAGTCTTCTTGGCCACCCAAGATCAAGGTGCAAGAGTGCTGGGACCCAACTAGGAGGGCCCATACCAAGTCGAGAGCATTGTATGTCTAGGAACATATCAGTTAGCCCGACTCAATGGGGAGCTGATTCCTCACGCCAGGAATGCCGAGCATCTTAGCTGGTATTACCAGTAACATCTGCAACAAACATCTTTTATTTATGTAATAACCTTTTGTAGCCTTTGGGCACATGTAATGGAAACCGTGTATATAAAACAAGGTACTAAATTTGTTTGTTTTGCTTATTTTCTTTAGTTTCCATTATATTCTATTAATGTTGTGTTAAGAGCACCCGCTCGCCTAGACAAGTGACCGTAACCTAGTCTCCGATCACTTGGGGGCTTGGAGTAGGGCAGCACCGCGCCTCGCAAGGAACTAGGAAACTAAACTTGTAAATAACCAAGAGGAGTAAACCTAGCGTCGCCATCCCGAGAATAGAAGGTCTTAGGAAGCTAATAAAGTCTAGCTTAGAAGGTAGCTTGTTCCAAGCAGAACTAAGCTTAGTAACTAAGAGCTAGATAACTCAAGTAGCGTGAGAATAGACTATTGTCATCTCCCGCGGACACCGAGCCCGAGGAGCTTTGACCAAGTCTCCTAGTCTCAAGATGCGAATGGAAGGCCGAGTACCCATACTTGGCCTCGGGAAATCTGTGATATGGGAAGCTTGGATAGTCGACGAGCGGAGCACCCTTAATATCATTATATCCCATATTTAGAAAAGCCAGTATAACAGACTTAAGAATTTAGGTTACCTCCCGAGGACAGTGCCTACCTGGAGAGTAATAACCAAATCCTAATCTGTGTGATACAAACAGATACCCAGACGGCCTACGCCTGGGCGTCTCGTTAACATCACCTCCCAAGAAGATAGCCCAAAAGGTAGATATGCTCTCGGGGAGCAGTGTTGAAACCCCCAACCTCTCGTGTAGTGCATACTCGGGGGGCATGTGTTTTCACATGCCAGGATCCCTGAAAGCCCAAATCTTCGAGTTGTAGGGGTGTGAGGCGATGAGTAAAGACCCGCAATAAATTTCGCGTCAAAGCTACTTTTAGGACTGTAGGCCTACAAGAGACTAAACACGGAACCCATGTATTTAAAACACTTTGAGTTCTTGTGACATTCGTGTTACGTTGAATTTATAGAACCAAGTGTTCAAATGATTTGAGTTATTGTTCTCATGACATTCGTGTTACGTTGAACTTATAGAACCAAGACTTTGAGTTCTTGTTCTCATGACATTCGTGTTACGCTGAATTTATAGAACCAAGTGCTTAAAAAGACTTTTGAGTTCTTGTTCTCGTGACATTCGTGTTACGTTGAATTTATAGAACCAAGTGTTAATTCGATTTGAGTGTTTATTCTCGTGACAATTTAAGTTACAATGAATTCATAGAACCAAACCAAATAAAAAGCAGTGCAAGTTACTTAATTCTTAAATGGGTAAATAATTACAAGTATGCTTGGGGTTCGAGTGATTGTTTGTGTATACTCTAATAAGCTTATGACACGAATGCCCGAATGCAAAAATTATACTCAGTCTTCAGGAACCTCCGCCACTAGTTCAATGACCGAACCCACACTCGGGGCACTACCTGCCTGGGCCGCCTCGGCTATTGTGGTCATCTCAGTCGTTAAGACCACTAGGGTCACCTCGGTAGCTTGGGAAGCTCGGAGGCTCTCATTGAAAAGGAACTTGTACGTCTCGGGCTCCCCGATGAAGTCTAGGTTCATGTCCTGATTATGGTACCAAGCTACATAAAAGGCATCCTCAGCAATAAACTCAGTCTCCTGCTTAAGCTTCTCCACCTGGCACATGGCAGACCTATTCATCTCCATGGCTTGGAGGGTCTTCCTCTCAGCTAGCTCAGCCTGATTAGTAGCCTCTTTAGCCTTCTCCTAAAGCTGAGAATGGTTCAAAGCCACTCGAGCGATCTCAGCCGTAGCTTTCTTGGCCTCCTATTGGGCTCGTTGCATGTCATCGACGGGCGCCTGCATTTACCCTTTGGCATGCTGCAAATCCTCGGAGGCTTTCTGGAGGGTCTCCTCAAATTCCCGAGAGCGTTTTCGCTCGACCTCGAGGGCAGCTTTGGCTTGGGCAAGTTATTCCCGAGAGCCCTTCGTTTTCTCCTTGAGGGAGGCAATCTTGTCCTGGGATCTCTGGAGTTCATATGACTTCTCCATCATAATGTCTCCCAGGCGTTGGTAGGCTAAGGCAGACTGCAAAACAACTAATAATATAAATGTGTTAGCTTAATAACATCTTGTTAAGTTGATATAAAGTTGAGGCATTTGTCCCAGACTGAATAGTACCTCATGATCGCCTCTAGAGCGTCGGGATGTCAGAGCAGAGTGCGATAATCCTCTGCCTCGAACGCCTCACCCTCGTATTTTTGCGAAGGGTGTGGGACGGGGGCTCTGTTTACCTCCTCCATAGTGAGCCACGAGTCTTTAGACATTACAGGGCTCACTACCACCTGGAGGTCGGGATGGACGGCTTGTTCCCCACTCTGCTCTCGAGCCCCCGTCCTTGCGTTGCCTTTGGGAGCATCTCGTGTGCGGGCCATTTAAGAGATTTCCTGGTCAAAAAGGTAGAATCCATGTTCATGTAATTGGTGGAGTTCCTCGGACATCTGAGACAAAAAACCAAGCAATTAGTATTCTGACCGAAAGAAAGATGGCCAAAACACAAGCGACTCTAGGAAAACTGCTAGGAAAGGAAATGAGAGTTTTAAAAATGCGAGATGGCCCCGACGCCTAAGGACAAGCCGGAGAGGACGAACCTACCGGAATCTGGAAAATTCCCAGATTCTGGTCACGGGCCCAGAAACGTAAAGTTAACGAAAATACCTTTGAAGGTCATTTCGAACGAGCCTAATGTCAAAATATGCCTAAAAAGACTCGTAAAAATGAGGAACATACTCTAAAAGTCCACACTACTGCCATTCCTAAGCATATATTGAAAAACACCTAGCACACACTAAGAAAAGTAGGTCGAAGGTACTTACATGAAATAAAGCGAAGATAGGTGTTGAGGCGAGTCCTGACCTTGAAGCACAGCTTGCCGTTTGAACAAAAGTAGGATGATTCGCACCAATCGTCCAGAACTCCGGGAAGGGGTTGAAGATGAGAGGCAGACAAGAGAGAAAAGAAAATAAAATGTGCTAGGAGGGTTTGTGATTTTTGATTGGTTGTGGTATGAGACTGAAGGTTTTTTAGGTCTTTTATACCTAGTAAAATGTATCAGAGATGCAACTTCCACACAATCGTCGAATGAGTAGATTCACAAAAGTAATCCGACAGCCAGGGTTCAAAAGGTGTCGAACTCAATAATTTTTTTCTTTGGGATGAGACACCTCGGGCGCAGAGTAGATGTTTGGGATATCGAGGTGACCCCTAATTAAATGCACTGACTGATGGGCCCAACAATGGGGTGTTGACATGTGGTTCTGCTTTTCAGAGTGACATCAACGAAAGTCCAAACGTTTACTATCAGAGGACTCTTCGAAATCTTCCTCAGTTTGAAGTCTCTACTGTCTGAGGATAAGTAAAGACTTGGGGGGCAATTGTTGTCCATATTTTTCACTAATGACACATGACAACCCCCAATAGTTGGCTAGGATGTTTGTGGACATCCTCGGGGCATGTTACTGCCCGAGGCCTATAGTCAGAACAAGGGTCTTCCTAGATGAGTCCATATACTTGAAAAGGGTCGTAGGTGCCTTGGTGAGTTACTCCCTGATGCTCAGTCTCGGAGATGGAGGTTCTCCAGCTCGGACAATTTAGGCGAGGGGTCTCGTCTCTCGATCGCCTCCCAGATCCGAGTTTCTAGTTCTCGGACCTAGGACAAGGATCAACATGTCAGTAGGCACGTGTTTTCAGAGTCAGAGGATCGTCTGACAACCTTTGTGGGCGATCCGACAACAGTGTTGTCGAGTTTACGACTCGAAAATTCGTACACCCTCTACGCCGCCTGACACGGGAGTACGTACAACATGCCCTGACAGTCCTAGGGGCATGTTCCCCGCAGAGTGGTTACCTTTCTACAGTGGGCCCTGTAAATTTCGCTTGGGTCGTAGTCTCTATTCAAGGCAGCCCAATGCATTGAAGTGTATTAATCCCTCAAATGCAGGAGTAGTGGGTATTAATTACTGATGATTAACATTAATGACTCCAACCTCTATAAATATGGTTGAGAGTCTCATTGTAAAGGGTTCAGTTTTTTGGAGAGAAAACTACTTGTACTCAGAGCAATCTAAACGATGCGTGAGAATACCCCATAAAAGCTTGCAATCACAAGCTTGCAACCCTCATAATACTAGAGACTCATGGACTAGGGTTCTTTTATAACCTGAACCACGTAAAAATATTTGTGTTCTTACGATCATTTCTTTAATCTCTCTTATTAAGGTTGATAGCGAAAAAGACAATCAACAAATGTTAATTAGTTTTTAAAATTTTATGTTTAATTATTTGAAATTTAATTTTTATTATATTTTTAAAAATATTTTAAATAAACTTTTATAATAAAAAATTAATAATACACCTGGACCAATCACGTGCTGCCATGTATGCACTGATCTAGCAGTTAACAGTGAGATACCTACGACTGTCAAGAAAGTATAACAGAATGTATTTATGCCGTAAAAAAAAATTAAGTATTAAACTGATAATTTTGAAAAACGTAAGTATTTTCGCCGTCAATTACTCCAAAAAAATGAATAACTTAATTAAATAAGATCTAACTTAACGATACAAGACTAACTTAATCAAATAGAAGAATTCATAGCATGGTGTTATAACTTGCTTTCGTTCTCATCTTCTTGATTCCAAGTGATAAAATGATTCTTTTTGATAACTACTAAAAACACTGATAATTGTATCTACATCAACCCAAAATCAAAATCAAAATGCAACAACCAAGTAGATGACCCAAAGTTTTCTTTTACCGAAAAATTACACCATCGCTATGCAAAAAATCCCACCCAGACCAAATTAATAATGAAGTGAATTGGTTATAATTACCAATACAAAGCTATACTTATATATTGGAATGTGGGCCGCGATAATACTCAATTTTTTTTAAAAAGTTATACTTTAATACCCAATTTTTTGTTGTTGGTAATAATACATAAATCTACAATTTTAGTGCAACTGTCCATTAAATATTCATGTGACATATTCTTATACTCATAAATTTAGGTATTAAACTGTAAATTTTGAAGCGATTTGGATATTATTGCCACAAATTAGACTAATAAAAATGTGACACGTGGATACTTAACAGGCAATTAACGATGAGAACTAACGGTTACATTAGAATTTTAGAATTATGTATTATTACCGCAAAAAAAAATTTAAATATTAAAGTGTAACTTTAGAAAAACAAAATTGGGTATTTCTGCTTCCAATATCCCTTATATTTTTAAAACAAACGATGGAAACAAGATTCATCACCCTTAATACCCGACCCCAAACTCAAACTAATTTCAAACTTAAGAAAAGATGGCTATCTTGATAAGAAATGTAAAAAATGTGAAAGTCAAATTTAAATAACAAAATAGCAATTACAATATTTATCTAATAATTATTGAGTTAAATAACCGCCAATAGTAATTGTAAAAAAATAGGGATTTTTTTTCAAAAATAAATATATTACTAATGTTTATTTCATTTGTACTGTACATTCAATATCCTTTCATTTATGTTTTCTTGGTATCTTTTTCTTTAAAAAATATGGTTTCTTTTTAAAAATCATTTTCCTTCTATTTCTTTCTTTTTATATATATCTACTTTCTTTCTCCTTCTTCCTTTCTCCATTTTGGTTTCTCCTTGAAAATCATTTTCCTTCTCTTTCCTTCTTTCTATATCTACTTTCTTTCTCCTTCTTCCTTTCTCCATTTTAGAACCAAATCCCTAATTTCAATCTCAGAGGACTGAAACACGGTCGACTTCTTTGTGGGTTCGGAGCTGGGGTTCTCATTGTCGTGGAAGCTTGTTGTCGCCATCCCCAAGCTTCGTTTCAAAGAAGAAGAAGAAGAAAAGCATGTGAATCTATGTATCCAGTTGTTGTGAATCTAGGTCTAAAACATTTCATTTTACTCTTGAACATTTTTGGGTTTGAATAAATGCTATCTTGATTTGAATAAGATTTATCCAGAATGGGTATTGGATATTAGTTTCATTTTATTGAATCTGAGTTGGATATTGTTCATCCTTAGTTGGTTTCTTAGTCAAATATGGGTATTGAATTTGATAAAATCTAGGTTTGAATAAGTTTTTAGGTTCCATAGGGCTTGCATTTGAGGTTGTAGTGGGTTGCAGGAGTTGCATAAGCATGGAATTTGCAAAATGAGTTTTTCAAAATTACTTTAGGTTGCACCGGATTGCATTTGAGGTTGCAATCGGTTGTATGAGTTTCATAAGGATGAAATTAACATTTGAGATTTTAAGTTTCCATGGGTTGCATGGGCTTGCATTTGAGATTGTTTGGACTTACATTGAGCATGCATTTGAGGTTGTATTGTGTTGCTTTTGGTTGCATGGGGTTGCATTTGGCTTGAATTTGAGGTTGCAGTGAGTTTCATAGGGTTTGATTGGGTTACATGGGCTTGTATTTGAGGTTGCATTGGACTTGCATTTGAGGTTGCAGAGAATTGCATGAGTTGCATAAATTTGAAATTTGCAAATGAGTATTCTTAAAGTTGCTTTAGGTTGTATTTGAGGTGGCAGTGAGTTTCATGAGAATGAAATTAGCATATAAATTTTTAAGTTGCCATGGGTTGCATTGGGTTAATTTAGGTTGCATAAAGTTATTTTAGGTTGCATGGAGACTTGCATTTAAGATTGCAGTGGGTTGCATGAGTTGCGTAAAGATGAAATTAAAATGAGTTTTCTAAAGTTGCTTTAGGTTTCATTGGGTTGCTTTTGGGCTTGCATTAAGTTTCTTGGGGCTGCATTAAGTTGCATGGACTTGTATTTGAGGTTCAGTGAGTTGCATGAATTGCATAAGGGTAAAATTAGCATTAAGTTTTAAGTTGTCATGGGTTACGTTTGGTTGCATGAGTTCCATAAGGATGAAATTAACATATGAATTTTTCAGTTATTATGGGTTGCATTGATGTTGGTTGAGTTGTCATGGATTGTATATATATTGAGAAAAATATACAGAATATTAGGTGATTTCTTTTAAATTTCTACGCTCCTACACTTTGACTTAAAAAGTCAACACTCCCAATTATATAAATCAATACAATAATACTTGCACCTATTAATAGAAGATATCTTGAACTCATATTGGAGAACATTCTCATTTTATTTCAATATCTCTTCTTTCTCCACTTCAATTACACCTTCCATTTTTTTTTTTGGCTTGGATGTATATTTTTCTTAGTTTTGGTATGGTACTACTTTGCTTTGAGGTACATAATTAAAAATAAAAACTTTTTTATTGGGTTCTTTTTGAGTTCAATCACTCAAAGCAATTTTTTCTCCCTACTTTGTACAAAAGTAGCAGAAAATCAACATACCGTATAAACAACAATCTGCTTAATAGATTGAGGCACACGTTTTGGGCAGTTCTCAGGAGTTGAGCAATGAAGGCTTTGAGGTTCTCAATAGCCGCAAGATCGTGGTGGTGGTTGTTTGGGTGAAGAGATAGTTCAAATGAAAGAAAAGAGACAGTCAGGGGTACCTACCGTATAAATGAATATTAAAATTCTACTGTAATATAAAAATGAAAAAAAAACAACATATAAAATTGGAATACAAATAAAAAATCCATAAAAATGAAAAAAAACTTTTAGAATTGCCATATATATGGTAATTCCCAAAAAAAAAACCATCAATAATAATGTTTCAAATATTAATAAATAATTACTGAAAACTACTATCAATCTAAACAAAATAGATTGGAAATTAATTTAAAAATAATTAAGAAAATAGTTACGAAATGCAAGAAACATAATTGAATGAAACTCATAGAATAATTGTTTCTCGCAGATATATTATAGGGTTTATACTTTTTTGGACCCTGTGTTTTGTCCCATGACCTGTTTGGACCCTGTGTTTTGATAAATTACTTTTTGGACCCTAAGTTTTATAAAATGGTTAAAATAGAACCCTAAACGCAATTTTTATCAATGTTTTCTCAACTAAAATCACAAATAATTTACCAAACTAACAATTCAGAACAAAAATAAAATTATTCTGCTTAAAAACTGTGTTGTTATATTCAATTTTTTCTTCATCAAAATTGAGTTTAGGGTTTCATTTTAATCATTTTACAAAACATAGGGTCCAAAAAGTAATTTATCAAAACACAAGGTCCAAACAGGTAATGGAACAAAACACAGGGTCCAAAAAAGTATAAACCCTATATTATATGTATACTAGGTTTAAGCATACGTTTACTTAATTTTATTAATATTTTATGTCTGTGACATAAATTTGAAGTAAATAAATAATATTATATATAAAAAAATAACATAAACATATTAAAAGAAAATTTAACTAAAACACCATTTATGATTTAAAAAAAATATTATAACATTTTAGATCACAAACTACCATATTTAACCTACAAAATATTTATGATATTATTCAAATGACACATTAATAATTTGAGAAAAAGTTTGCTTATTCCTTATAAAAGAAAAATGTTATTCTAACTTCTTATATAGTTACACATTCATACGACACGACATTTATATATAATGTATTTATAATGTTTGTTGTTATTTAATATGAATATATTTATATAAGTTAGATTAAGTAATAAAAAATATGTTTTCTTTTTAAATATAAATGATAAAAAATTTAATAAACAATTAAGATTATATATTATTATAATAATAATATTTTATAATATTTGAATTTATATTAATATAATTATTAAATATCTAATTTTGTATTAAATATTATTATAATAATAATATTTTATAATATGTGAATTTATATTAATATATTCTACCAAAATTTTTATTATTATAATAATAATATTTTATAACATTTGAATTTATATCTGTTGACTGTGTTTTTAGCCAACGACGTGAGAACGTCAAATACGACAAGCCTTCAAGAGAAATAAAAACGACACAGACGGTTTAATGAACAAAAAGTAAATAACACAAGAGATTTTATAGTGGTTCAGCCCCGATTGTCGGTAATAGCCTAATCCACTTAGAGTTGTGATTTATAAACCTGTACTCAAGATCAGATGGACTGAGCCAACTGAGTTTCTTCAGTACAGATTGCAAAAATACAAGAATTCTCTCTCTAGAATACTCATACCCAACTTTCTCTCTCTAGAATACACAGTCCCAATTTTCTCTCTCTAGAAAGAAGAAGCAGCAGAAGCCACTCTCTCATCCCATCAGCTCTCTATTTATAGGCTTAGGGTCATACAACTGATATCCCTTAGAACCGGGATATTTTATTATTCATCTTATATTTATATTACAAGAAACATTTAAAATACAACTGATTCCTCAATTTGAGTGAGGAATGAGAGATTCACGGATGCTTAGACCAATTCTTGCTAGAGTCGTTCTGGGGACTTTGACGTAGTCTCACATGCATGTTGATTACTCCTTCAAGCTTTCCTTGAACCAAGGTGATACAAGCTTGGCTCTCCTCGGACCAAGGTGGTTCGAGGCATCCTTCTCTCTTGTTTCTCTCCTCGGACAAGTTCGAGCATACCTCTTCCATTCAAGGTCCCTTCGTACCTTGTGGCCTTCTCCTCGGACCAAGGTGATCCGAGGCATCCTTCTCTTGCCTTCTCCTTGGACCAAGGTGGTCCAAGGCATCCTCCTTGACATCTCACCTTGGACAAGCCTGAAGCACTCTCCTTGGCACCTCACCTTGGACAACATTGAGGCAACCTCCTTGGCACCTCACCTTGGACAACATTGAGGCAACCTCCTTTAGCATCTCCCAAACATGTCCGATCGAACATTGTATAGGCTCTCCTTATCAAAATCTAAGTCTCCATTCTCTTGCATGAGACTCCTCCTCCTTAGCTACTTACCTTGGACACGTTTGAGCCAACACTTAGGAAACCTTGGGAGGCTTGCCTCCTACACACCCTTGGGGTCTCTTAGGATCACATCCTCCTTGGGGTCTCCTAAGACCACTTTCTTGAGTTCTCCTCGGACCTCATCCTTGGGTTCTCCTAGGATCACTCCCTTGGGGTCTCCTAGGACCACATCCTCCTTGGGGTCTCCTAGGACCACTCCCTCCTTGGGGTCTCCTAGGACCACTCTCCTTAGCTCTCATAGAATGCATTCTCCTTAGCCTCCTAGGATGCATTCTCCAATTTTTGGGTATAACAATATCAATATAATTATTAAATATATAGTTTTGTATTATATATTATTATAATAATAATTTTATGATATTTGAATTTATATTAATATAATTATTAAATATTTAGTTTTGTATTAAATATTATTATAATAATAATGATATTTTATAATATTTAAATTTATATTAATATAATTAATAAATATTTATTTTTAATTAATTTTAAAAGTATATTTCGTTAAATCTTTAAAATATTATGTTAAAGTTAACAAAAAAACTGTTACAACCAAGAAAAACAGTTAAATACACACTTTTTATATATAAATATTTATATTAACACAACAAATGCAACAAAAAGTACTGATCTGATTATCAACAAAAAATAGAGAGAATAAAAAAAATGAAGAAATTATTATCACCATTCCACCAATAATAATCCCACTGAAAGATTTTTGGTAATATATCTGTTAACTGACTTTTTCTTCAACTACCAAATTATTATAAAGCTTTTACGTGGTTTAGGCTATTAATTAGCCATAGTTCACGAGTCAATTGTATTAAGAATGAAGAACTTGCAAAGCTCAAGTTCTCTTAGAATTTAAGCAGCTTTTTTGGATACACTAAAAGTTGGGATTATTTACAAGTGATGCCCTAGCCTTATCTATAGACAGTTGAAGGGATTAAGCTCATTAATGAGAGTTGATTACAATAATTGTTCCCATAATGAGATTAGTTATACACAAATGAAGATTTGTCTTCCATTAATAGTTCGGTGGGTCCCATTAGATATTTGGCAGCCCAATATGAGGATGTCAAGCCCACTGCTTTATTGGGAAAATTTCTTCACAGTATTGTCAGAGTAGTAGCGGTACATTTTCCCATATCAGGTAGCATCGTGGGACATCTTTTTTGCCATTTGTACGGACCCGACAACACAATCTCTGCAGCTACTAGGTGTCAGTGGTCCCGAGTGTCTCTCTGGTTGACACTTGGCAAGTGTAACCCTTCCCCGGAGGAAAGGTTCTTGAGATTTAGACAAGTTAATCACCGTTCGAGGAATCTCGCGGGTCACCTCCCGACCACGTTCTCGGGAGGTAGCTCTTATTGATAACCAACCTGATATATTCTCTGAGAGTGATAAGAATAACCCTCACCGATTAGGTCTCGACTTTCAAGGAGGGCTAAATAACATGATCATTCAAGCCATGTTGTCGTACGCTGAAAACACATAAAACAATATTCATATATTTTATTAAAAATTTCTTTTACACTAAATTTATGCATCTAGAAATTGAAGGAAAAAAAAAATTATTAAAGCCAAATATAGAGGCAATAAAGATATGTAAATCTGTCATGCAAAAATAATATAATTTATATAGATGTATAATTTTTTTCATAATGCTCAATATTATAGTATTTATCACATTTATCTATGTTAAGAACATTTTTTCCCTCAAAGTAAAGAAATGTGCACTCATGTCATTGAATTAAAAGAAAGCATGTTTATTATTGTTAAGATTGGTGGTTTAAAATACTATATTAATGGACATTAAATATGAAATAAATGTAGGAATGTCGGTGCAGTATTTTTTTGCCAACTAACATAGTAAGTAGTCTTAATTGAAATGTTTGTTTTTATCTTTATTTCTTTATCTAGAAAAATTGGGAAATTGTTATAAAAGAGAAAGTCAATGGTTTTGGTGGAAACTCAATCATATTATTAGTCTAGTCTGTTGTGATTGTAAAGGTTAGTTATTTCCTTTTTCTTTTGTCAAATAATAATAAATGATATTTGCGGCGAAAATACTTAAGTTTTTTACTTTATAACACTTAAATACCTAAGTCTTTTTTTTTGCGGCTAAAATACCTAACGTCACACTTTCTTGGCATCCGTAGGTACCTCGCCGTTAAGTACCAGGTAAGCGTCTACGTGGTGGCTTCTGATTGGTCTAAGTGGATATTTTTTATTTTTTAATTAAAAAAATTCATTTATATATTTTAAAATTAAATAAAAATCTAATAAAAACTTTAAAATGATTTAAAATTCATATTTTAATTAAATTAAAATTAAATATTATTAATTAAAATCCCTAAAAATAAAAATCTATTAAAAAAAATAAGAATCTGATTAATAACTAATTAAAATTAAAAAATCTTGTAAAACTGAAACCCAACGATAGATTGTGGAATGTTAACTTCCATTTGGCTGTACAGAGAATTGTTGTTGGAAGTGGAAGTTTTAGGAGACCGAAGACTGTAGACATGTGACTCTGAAGATGATCTTCAGTACAATATCCAGAAGCAGGGTACTACAACTAATGACAAAATAAAGAGTATCAAATTAAAGTTAGTTTTAGTTGTGATATTTAATTACAATATAAACAAAACTAATAATTCATTAAAGTAAATTGACAAACCTGAGAAGAATATCTGAAATCATTATTAATTCCATTAAAATGATAAAAAAGAATGTTGTAAAACGTGTTGACCTTCATCAAACTGATTTTGGTTTCCAGAAAATTCTAATTGGCTTTCTGAATTGAACAACTCCATGGCTTCATAAGGAACCCAGTCGCGAAGTCATCCATGCCTCTGTCTCGACGAAGTCCTAGATCTCCACGAAAATGAAGCCCCAGATTTCTACAAAGCCCTAGATCTCGAAGAAGCCAAGTTCGCATCCATGCCTCTATTGCGAAGCTTCACACTGAAGCCACCCTTGAAGACCCGCCCTCTTGAACCGAAGATGAAGCATCGGGAGATGCCCAGCCTCCCTCAATCGTTGGAGCCCAACCACGACCACTAGTCAGTCTCAATTTCAGCCCCATGTCGAAGAGGCGCACGAAGACCCATCAGTCCCAGCCATTCCATCGCCGTCTCCCCCATCTGAGCTGCGTGACAACCTTCCCAGTCCAGCTGCAAGGAGAAGAAGAAGAAGAAGAGTTTTTTTTAATTTTTTAATTTTGATCTATTTTAAATTTAATTTTTTTATTAGTTTTAATGATTTGGTTATTGTAGTTTAATATATGTTTGGTTTTTTAATTTAATTAAAATTAGTATTTTCTTTTCTTTTTTTAATTTTTTATTATATTTTAAATAATATTTAAATGAATTTCTTAATTAAAATTAAATAATAAATAATGTGGACCAATCAGAAGCTACCACGTAGGCGCTTACCTGGTACTTAACGGCGAGGTACCTACAAATGCCAAGAAAGTGTGACGTTAGGTATTTTAGCCGCAAAAAAAAAATTGAGGTATTTAAGTGTTATAAAGTGAAAAACTTAAGTATTTTCGCCGCAAATATCCCTAATAATAATAACCAGTCTTTTAAAAATAAAAAATAATAATAGTGAGGAGTGTGGGGTTATAACTAGTTTGTTACCGGTGTCATAAAAGAACCAGGTACGGAAATTTGTACAATCTCTGCTATTGAGTGTAATCTTTGATAGAAACAAACTGAATAGTGAATACTCCATGCATATAGTCACATGATAACTTTTGTATTTTTTACTCATTAATAATAGATCAAATGTATTTCTCAAATAAATAAATAATAGATCTGTACGCCCTGGTTTTCCCACGGGCTGTTTAGCAGGACGAGCCTCGGACTAAACATGGTTTAGTCCGAGGCTCCCACAGGCCGGAGGCTCTATTTCCAGGACGGGCCCTTGTCAGCTCGAGGGGGTCCTGTTTCCAGCTCACATTTGTTGCCCCAGGAGCTGAGAACGACATCCGAAGGCCACGGACGGAGAAGCTCGGGTTATGAACTGCTCCGGTCGCGAGCTTCTCAGGAAGCTCCAACCCTGTGGGAAGTCAACACGCAAGATAAACGTGCATATTCCTGCCATCACGTGTCCGATATCCCCCTGACTTCTCGGACACGCAGCAGGAACGTGCGTATTCAGACACCCACGGACGGGTTGGGCCGTGCGGCCCATTATCTCCTTCCATACTAATTAGACCACACTTGTGTGTCAGGTTTAGGAATTAAATATCACAGATTTGATATGACAAATGGTAAGGTCACGAGATGACCTCCCTACCAACTTCCAGGTGCCTTCTCCTATAAATATGGAGACCCTGGGAGTTGATAGGGGTTGGAAAAAATAGTCTTAGAAGAACTATATACTTTGTAAACCAAATACCCAGAGAATATCAATAATATTGACTAGTGGAGTAGAAGGATTTTAACCTTCGAACCACTTAAAAACGTGTCTTGAGTCACCTAGTTCTTTCCCCAAAGATTTCCTATCTGTGACGGTTCTACTTTTAGTACTAATCTCTTTCTCTTCTTTTCTTAATTATCTGTTGCCGAAGAACCGCGCCAACAGTTTGGTGCTTTCATTGAGAGCAAGTCCGATTAGTACTACCACAAACATACAACTATGGTGACCACTCGATCCAAACATGGCAACAAGACAGAAAAGCATGATGGGCAGGAGGCCCGCCATGTTGCCCTCCCTGATGAGCAAATTCCTGAAGTCCGGCAGAGGCCAGGGAAGCGGCCGGCGGGCCAAGACGACACTGGTAGTTCAGCGCCCCGGCCGCCTAATCCGAATCCATGTTATTACACTGCGGTGGAGATGGAGAACGCTCAGCTGAGGAGCCAATTAGCAGCAGCTGGTCAGCAAATCCAGGATATTCTGAGCCGACTACCCCCTCTCACAACCAACGGTAACGTTGGAGAGAGGCAAGGCGAGGCTCCTAAGTCTCGCCGGAGTAATCGATCCAGGCATAGCCGTTCGGGTAGACTTCCTGCAGCCAACTCCACCCCTTCATCACACCATCAAGAGGCGAACTTCAGGGAAATGCCTCGGACCGAACAGCAGCAGTACAGCCGTTCGGTTAGGACGTCAACCCCTAGCTCTCAGCCTTCCTCGAGGACGCCCAGAAGAGATCGAGGAAATTCCCAAAGAAGGGCCGAGGAGATCCGGAGACGTCAGCCCGTCCCCGAAGAACGTCCAGCTCCTCGTGCAACTCGCTCAGCGCGAAACCAGCAAGCTGGCAGGGCCGAGAGGCCCCCACCAAATTTAGTCCGTCCTGACGGCACTAGGATAGCCTCTCCGGTCAGGCATCCTCCTTCTCCCATCAGATATCCGTCTCCTCAGCCCGTCCGAGACATCCCGACCTACGGGAATAGCAGGAGGGGCCCGCCGTCAGCTGGACCCTCCTGGCGCGGTAGGGTGCCGGAGGAAGGATCAGGTCATGGCCGCCAAAGACGTACTCCGAGTCTGTCCAGCAGGAGTCACTGGACCGGCAGTGCACGGAGTGATCTTTCGGGAGGAGACCTGCGCCAGCGGCTAAGTTCAGCACAAAGTCACCGTACTACCCAGGGAGGCAACCTTCGAGATCGCCTCAACTCTCACAGAGAGGATTGAGTTAGGGATGGTAGCCAGGCCCGCTCAGTTGGGGTCCGATCCGAAGTACGCAACGGCGGGAATGCCCCAAATAACCTTTCTCAAGATAGGAGGGGCAACAACCCGCCTAATATGTACAACGGGTCCGGAGCTATTGAACAGCCCCGGAATAACCCAGGATCTCAGGACAAAACCCTAGAGCGCTTAACTCAGATGGAGGAGCTGATGAAGAAGCTCCTATCGGAAAAGGAAAAAGACGAATATGATTCAGGGGATGAGATGGAACTCTTCGCCCCCAATATAGCAGCAACGGCATACCCTTCTGGCTTTCGTATGCCCCACTTGTCAAAGTTCAACGGGGATGGAGACCCGTCTGACCACTTAGGGATGTTCAACACCCTAATGATGGCTCATAAAATCGGACCGGAGCTTCATTGCTTGATCTTTCCTTCCACCCTAACTGGACCTGCCAGGCAGTGGTTCAAGCAAAGTAAAAGGCAGTCAATCAGCTCCTGGAAGACATTTTCGGCTGACTTCAAGAGGGCATTCCGCGCATCTCAGGCCGCCAGGGTCCAGGCCGACTCCCTAGCTAACGTGAGACAGCAACCTGGTGAGACGCTAAAAGCCTACTTGAGCAGATTTGCAAATGTCGCTGCTCGAGCCAGGGATGCTGACGATAGCTCCAAGCTCATGGCCATGAGGACCGGGATCCTAGTCGGCGGAGACCTGTGGAAGGATATTCAAAGGAGGGGGGTCAGCTCGGTTAGTGAATTCCTTAACAGAGCCCAAGAGTGGATAAACTTGGAAGAAGCTGAAGCTTCAGCCGCAGGGACCAGCCAGGTCCTCGAGAAGCCCGCTGGGACGGGAACAGAGATCGTAGTGGCGACTCCCGACGTCACGCAGAGTAACCAGCCCGGTGGCGGCAAAAGAAAAGGAAATGGTGAAAACAGCTAGCACGGTCAAAAGAAGAATAAGTCTGTGGATAAATTCAAGCCCGTGTTCACAACGTATACCGAGCTCACCCAGACCAGAGAGAATATTTTCCTGGCCAACGCTACGCGAGTCCCCTGGAAGAGGCCGGAGCCATTAAAACACCCCAAGGGAAAGAGAGACGCTTCCAAATTCTGCCGTTTTCATAACGACGTCGGGCACAATACCGACGACTGCAGGCACCTCAAAGATGAAATCGAGACCCTAATCCGAGCAGGTCCATTGGCGCAATACTCGCGAAATAGGGTCCCGGCAAGTCGACCCGCTCTGGATGTCCCAGTCAATCGGCCCGGACCTCGGGTAGATCAGGACGTCCTTCCCCCCGCGGTCGAGGGGGAGATCTCCACCATCTCTGGAGGACCACACATGGCTGGCACGAGCAGAGGTGCCCAAAGGAGGTATGTGAATGAGTTGAAGGCCCACAATGGAGCGGAGTTCGTCCCGGAATAGCGTCAATCAAAACAACAAAGATTAGAGAAACAACCGATTATCTTCGCGGAGGAAGACGCAAGCCATGTCCAATTCCCTCATAACGATCCCTTGGTCGTAGCAGTCCAGCTCGCCAACCGGAGAGTAAGGAGAGTGTTAGTGGAAAATGGGAGCTCGATGAACCTCCTATTCCGGTCCACCTTAGAAAAAATGGGTCTGACCGTCTCCGAGCTCAAGGCAACCTCGATGATGCTGTATGGTTTTTCAGGAGAAGGATCAGCAGCGATAGGGACGATTGAACTGGTGATCACCCTAGGAGACGAGTTCCGAACAGTGTCCAAACTACTCGAATTCGTAGTCATTGACTGCTCCGCTGCTTACAACGCCATTTTGGACCGACCTACGCTCATTGCTTTCGAGGCTATCACTTCCGTCCGGCACCTCGCCATGAAATTTCCTACTTCGACAGGGATCTGCACTATCAAGGGCGATCAGCTCGCTGCCAGGGAATGTTACAGCATTTCCATGAAGGGAAAATCTAAACCCGGGCAGGTGACGATGGCCGTTCAGGACGAAGAGGAATCTCGGGGACCTAAGGCGGCTCCCGAGATTGAAAATCCTCAGATTTCCGGAGGCGAAAAGCTCGCCCTAAGCGAGGACATTGACCCCCGAGTAGGCGAGGACAGGTCCGAGCTCCAAGCTATTGAAGAACTCGAAGAGGTAAGCATCGATGAACAAAAACCGTCACGGACGGTTAAGCTCGGAAAGAACCTCTG
Source organism: Humulus lupulus (assembly GCF_963169125.1). Classification (NCBI taxonomy): domain Eukaryota; kingdom Viridiplantae; phylum Streptophyta; class Magnoliopsida; order Rosales; family Cannabaceae; genus Humulus; species Humulus lupulus. The sequence continues at coordinate 84,318,972 of NC_084793.1, read as the reverse complement.
CGACGGAAGAAAGGCGGAGCTAACTACGTTTCTGAAGAAGAACCTGGACATATTCGCATGGTCGCACGAGGACATGATAGGGATCAGTCCAAGCGTAATCATGCACACGCTCCACTTAGACAAAAGCGTCCCTGCCAAGTCTCAAAAGCAGAGGCGTTTAGGGACAACCCGAGCCGAAGCCCTTGAAGAAGAAGTGGCCCGGCTCAAAAAATGTGGCTTTATCCGCAAAGCCAAATTTCCCATTTGGGTTGCCAATCCCGTGTTAGTTCCAAAGCCCAATGGGAAGTGGCGGACCTGTATCGACTTTTCCGACCTGAATAAAGCCTGCCCCAAGGATTGCTTTCCATTACCAAGGATCGATCAGCTGGTGGATGCCACGGCGGGGCACGAGCTTATGTCCTTCATGGACGCGTACTCAGGCTACAATCAGATCGCGATGAATCCAGCAGATCAGGAACATACCAGCTTCATGACCCCGACTAATGTCTATTACTATAAGGTCATGCCGTTCGGTCTTAAGAATGCCGGGGCTACCTACCAAAGGCTGGTAAATAGAATGTTCGCGGACCAGATCGGGAAAAACATGGAAGTGTACGTTGATGATATGCTTGTCAAGTCTAAGATTGCCAGCAACCACGTCACCGATCTGGAAGAATGCTTTAACATACTGCGAGAATATGGCATGAGGCTCAATCCTCAGAAGTGCACTTTCGGTGTCGCATCGGGGAAATTCTTGGGTTTCATAGTCAATACCCGAGGAATCGAGGCAAACCCCGACAAGATCAAGTCACTGCTCGAGCTTCTTTCCCCCCGGTCGCGGAAAGATGTCCAAGGCCTCACAGGAAGAGTGGCCGCACTGAACCGGTTCATTTCCAAATCGACCGATAAGTGCTTACCCTTCTACAACCTGCTCCGGGGAAACAAGAAGTTCGAATGGACAGTAGAATGCGAAGGCGCATTCCTCGACCTAAAAGCGCACCTGGCTGAACCGCCTGTGCTATCAAAGCCCAAGGTAGGAGAACCTCTTTTCCTCTACATGGCCGTAACTGAGGACGCAGCTAGTGCCGTTCTGGTGCGAGAAGAGGACCAGACTCAGAAACCGGTTTATTACATCAGCAAGAGACTCCTCGGAGCTGAGTCAAGGTACCCATTGATGGAAAAACTGGCGTTCTGCCTAATCACGGCCTCGCGAAAACTCAGGCCATACTTCCATTCCCACTCTGTACACGACATGACCGATCAGCCTCTAAGGCAGGTTTTGCAAAAGCCTGAAGCCTCAGGACGCTTTCTAAAGTGGGCGGTCGAACTCAGTCAGTTCGAGATTTTCTATACTCCCCGAACTACCATAAAAAGTCAAGCCTTGGCCGACTTCGTGGCAGAATGCGCGGGATTCCATGAGATCCCATCAGAAGACTCACATAAGCTCGCCTCCTCAGGTTCATCGTGGAAGATCTTCGTTGATGGCTCATCTAACGAGAACGGCTCCGGGGCCGGAATCATTCTGATATCCCCAGAGGGGCATAGATTCCACTCGGCGCTAAGGTTCAGGTTCAAGGCATCTAACAACGAGGCAGAATACAAGGCCTTGTTAGCTGGACTTAGGATAGCTAGCGAGCTAAAGGCGAGCTCTGTCCAATGCTTCAGCGACTCCCAGCTCGTGGTGAATCAGGTTCTAGGCGAGTACCAGGCGCGGGGTCCCAAGATGGCCGCCTATTTGGCAAAGGTAAAGTCCGAAATGTCTGTGTTTGGGCGGGGGTCGATCGAACAGATACCTCGGGAGCAGAACGCCAACGCAGATGCTCTCGCCAAGCTCGCCACCTCGGGAGAGACAGAAACCCTGGGGTTGGTGCCAGTTGAGTTCTTGAAGAAACCTAGCATAGACGAAGGTCAGGCAGATATTGAAATGATCGACATCAGGCCGACCTGGATGACTCCCATTATTGAATACCTCGTCGAGGGCAAGTTACCCGAAGGGCGCAACGACGCACGATGAGTCCTTTATCAAGCTCCGAGATATACGCTAGTCGAAGGGGTGCTGTATCGACGTGGGCATTCATTACCTCTCCTCCGGTGCGTTCTTCAAAGCGAAGCGAAGGCCATCCTGCAAGAAATTCATGAAGGATTCTACGGAGATCACACTGGGGGGCAAAGCCTGGCCTTGAAGATCCTCCGGCAAGGTTATTACTGGCCGACCCTGTCCAAAGACTCGATCTCATATGTAAAAAAGTGCGACAAGTGTCAGCGGTTCGCTGCCGTCGCCCGAGCTCCTCCGACCGAGCTAAAAATGATTTCATCTCCCTGGCCATTTGCCGTTTGAGGGATAGATCTAATAGGCGCCCTGCCCACCGGAAAGGGCGGGGTCCGTTACGCCGTGGTAGCCATTGACTACTTCACCAAGTGGGCCGAAGCAGAACCGTTGGCGACAATAACATCGAAAAAGGTGCTAGACTTCGTGGTTAAAAGCATCGTATGTCGATTTGGCCTACCTAAAAAGATCGTCTCCGACAATGGTACTCAATTTGACAGCGATCTGTTCACCGAATTTTGCAAGAGGCACGGAATTGTGAAAAGCTTCTCGTCCGTGGCCTATCCCCAGGCGAACGGCCAGGTCGAGGCTATCAATAAAACTCTGAAGGCGAGCCTCAAGAAGAGGCTAGATGAGGCAAAGGGGATCTGGCCAGGACAGCTCCCCCAAGTTCTGTGGGCCTATAGGACCTCACATCGGACTCCCACGGGTCACACTCCTTTCTCCCTAACCTTTGGAAGTGAAGCAGTCCTCCCCGTGGAGGTGAAGGTCCTGTCACACAGGGTCCGGTCCTACGACCAAGACGGGAACCACGAGCTCCTATGCCATTCCTTAGACTTAGTTGATGAAAGGCGAGAGGATTCACAACTCAAGCTCGCCCATTATCAACAGAAGATCACTCGCTACTTCAACACTAGGGTCAAAAGACGTGCCTTTGGCGTCGGTGATTTGGTCTTGAGGAGAGTTTTCCTGGCCGGGAAGGATCCCAAAGATGGGGTTTTGGGACCAAGCTGGGAAGGACCATACCAGGTCATCGAAGTCATCAAAGAGGGAACTTATAAGTTAGCTCGACTTGGTGGAGGGGCGGTCCCGCGGACTTGGGAATTCTATCCACCTAAAGAAATACTATCAATGAGCCATTTGTAAGGCCTAGAAGGTCACCTTCCATGTATAAATACAAATCAAATGTTTCTCTTTATTCGCAAGTGTAATTTTAAAGTAACCGCGCAAGACCCTTCCCCAGTTACTTGGGGGGCATATGGTACCTGGATATAACCAGGTCTCCTTAATGACTTAGGTGTTAATTTTTATCTATGGATAAGAGTTATCACAAACTAAGCCCTATCCTGGTCTTAACCAGGTCATAAAACTTAGAAGTTAACTAAAATTTGTTGACCGTGGTCCTTCTTTAAAGAGCCCGGGATATGGATAAAAGTTGACGCGAACTAAGTTTTTTAAAAAATAAGTTCCTGGTCTTAACCAGGTCACAAAACTTAGAAGTTAACTAAAATTTGTTGACCGTGATTCTTCTTTAAAGAGCCCGGGATATGGATAAAAGTTGACGCGAACTAAGATTTTTGAAAATAATGGTCTTAACCAGGTCACAAAACTTAGAAGTTAACTAAAATTTGTTGACCGTGGTCCTTCTTTAAAGAGCCCGGGATATGGATAAAAGTTGACGCGAACTAAGTTTTTTAAAAAATAAGTTCCTGGTATTAACCAGGTCACAAAACTTAGAAGTTAACTAAAATTTGTTGACCGTGGTCCTTCTTTAAAGAGCCCGGGATATGGATAAAAGTTGACGCGAACTAAGTTTTTTAAAAAATAAGTTCCTGGTCTTAACCAGGTCACAAAACTTAGAAGTTAACTAAAATTTGTTGACCGTGATTCTTCTTTAAAGAGCCCGGGATATGGATAAAAGTTGACGCGAACTAAGATTTTTGAAAATAATGGTCTTAACCAGGTCACAAAACTTAGAAGTTAACTAAAATTTGTTGACCGTGGTCCTTCTTTAAAGAGCCCGGGATATGGATAAAAGTTGACGCGAACTAAGTTTTTTAAAAAATAAGTTCCTGGTATTAACCAGGTCACAAAACTTAGAAGTTAACTAAAATTTGTTGACCGTGGTCCTTCTTTAAAGAGCCCGGGATATGGATAAAAGTTGACGCGAACTAAGTTTTTTAAAAAATAAGTTCCTGGTCTTAACCAGGTCACAAAACTTAGAAGTTAACTAAAATTTGTTGACCGTGGTTCTTCTTTAAAGAGCCCGGGATATGGATAAAAGTTGACGCGAACTAAGTTTTTTGAAAATAAGTTCCTGGTCTTAACCAGGTCACAAAACTTAGAGGTTAACAAAAATTTATAGATCGTGGCCCTTCTCTAAAAAGCCCGGGATATAGATAACGGTTAACCCAAACTAAGTTCATAAAAATAAAGATGAATTGTAACCAAATGCATAAAAATATATATATGTCAAACTAGCTAAGAAAATTGTCTCGAGGTGGGAGTACCTCATCAAATTTTTTATTACAATATAAAGTAAAGAGTACGAAATGCCCAAAGAAGTATCCTAAGCCCCATCAGCTGGCCCTTTGGAGGTCGCGGTATCGTCCTGCCCTGCCGGGGCAAAGGCCTCTCCAGTCTCCGAGGGAGGAGCCTCCTTATTTAGGCGGGCTTGAAGCTGCGGCAACAAAGACGCCCAGAGGTCCGGAGGCATGAAGGAAAAGTCCGCATCCGGATTGTGGGACCAGCAGTGATAGAACAGGTCTTGTAAGGACTGCTCCGAAACGACCCGCTCGGCTTCCAGGGCGGCCTGGGCCTCGGTCTTCGCTGCCTCGAGATCCGTCCGCGACGCAGTCAGGGAGTTTTTAAGCTCTTGGTTCTCGGAACGGATCTTCTTCAGTTCGGCTTTGGAGGCCGCCAGCGCGTCTTTTGCCTCCTGGGCCTCCTGAAGCGCGGTCTGGCGCTCAGCCTCCATACCCTCGAGCTGGGCCTTGGTCCTGGCAATGCCTCTGTATGCGGCAGCAATGCCCTGCATGAAAGGAAGGATAAATTAACTAACTGGAAGAAAAAAGGCGGCGTGTGAGTGTTAAAAGCTTTAAAGGAATGGAACAGTTTACCGTTAAGGTCATGTCCATCGAAGATTCCATGACTCGGACCGGGCTCGTTGATTCAATTGCCCAGAGCTCCCTCTCTTTGAGCTTGTAGAAATGGCTGACGGCATAGCTCGCCGACTCATACACCGTTCCCCGGAACGCTTCCGGCATCCTCTCCAGGTCCTGCTGATCGACCGGGATGCGCACATCCGAGACTGCCGTGGCCGGATTCCCGATCTCCCTTACCCCGTCTTGGATGGCTAGTGGAGATCGTTGGGGTGGAGGAGGCATGGGTCCTGTCCTGGCGACAGGAAGGATCGCCCCCGCGCCCTGGGATGGAGGGGCTTTTTCCTTCTCTTTAGCCGGGGATTTGGTGGAGGCTCCGGCCGAGCTCCTGGACTCTCGGAGCCTTTTTAGCCTCGGCCCCGCTGAGGGGTTCCCGCCGAACACAACGCCCCGCAGACTATTTCCGGGCTGAGACATCTCTTCTGCTAAGAGCAAAAAAACATGGTTATTACAAGGAAGCAATCATGCAGAAATAGAGATAAAAGGTTCAAAGGCAATAAGTAAGCAAATACTAAGGGAGCCCTACCCCCCGAGCTGGAGGAGCCTAAGACGATTATCTCGTGAACTGTCGCAGGTTCTAGGTCCGGCTCTGACTCAGGGCTGGACTCTCCTACGTACTGCCTAATCCCCGGAGCATAGATGCCCCTCTGGAGCGCTGGCCACGTGCGTAAGTTGGTCCCGTACTCCTCAAAAAGGACTGACCTAAAGGCTAGGGTATTATCTACTACTACGGTACCCTTAGGCCGACTCTCTTGGTTGTCCAGCACGAGCTGGTCAACGCAATGAAGCAAGAGCGTGTCCAGGTCCGGATTCCTTGGGTGACGATGGACGAGCTGCCTAGGGTTGAACCTAACCAGCCGGGGGTCTGCAGTGGCCCTATCTACATTCTTAAACAAGTAAGGGTTACCTTGGCCGGAAGGACCCGCGGCTGCTCCGGATTGGACCCTCTCCTCGCCCATACCCTGGGCGACCTCCAAGGTCCTCTTCCTGTTCCTCACGAGAGGAACTTCGTCACCTTCCTCCTCGCCTTCGTCGTCTGCGACCTCCTCCGCGACGATCGGTCTGTTGTCGCGAGCTGGGGGAGGCCCCCTGGGCCTTTTCAAATTCAAAGTCTGATTTGGGAAAATCAGCTTGCAGAATACCATCGTCTCGTCCGTCACGAGCACGCGGTAGTCTTTCTCACTGGGGGGCAAGTTCGCCAATGTATCGTATTGACCCCCGAGGGTCACAGACTTTCCGGTCCTCGCGTAAATGGCTGCAAGGTTGGTTGAAGTCAGAAGTGGAATAAGGGAGGAGCTAAAACAAGATAACCTTTAAAAGGTGAACTAAATCAAGGATCACTTATGAGGACGATTGAAGTAGTGATGGTCGCAATTGCGGAACCCAGTTGACATGAAAAACTGGTCTTTGAAGTCGTTTGGATGGCTCGGCAGCTCGATGACTGCTGCTGTGTTAGGGAAGAGGGTTAAATAATAGAACCCGTCGCCTTGCCCCTGCTGGTCCGGGCTGGCTTTGAGGCAAAAGAAATATAGAATATCAGCAGGAGTGGGGACCTCCCACTCATGCTTTTGGAACAAATACCTCAATCCTGCCAGCAGACGGTATGAGTTGGGGGGGAGCTGAAATGGGGCCAACCCCACATAGTTCAAAAAATCAGCAAAATACTGATCCAGGGGGAGGAAGGCCCCTGCCTTGAAGTGTTCACCGCTCCAGGCCGCGAACGACTCGTCGAGCGGCGTGCAGCTCCGCTCCCCATCTGTAGCAGGTCGGGCGATCACAGAGGCCATCCCCAGGGGAATGTTGTGGTTGAGGAAGATTTTGGTGATCTTGGCCTGGTCGGTTATCTTCGAGACGATTCTCTCCGCCTCGAAAAACGCGTCAGGGGCCACCTCGGCTTGCTTCTCCACCGCCGTCCCAAAGTGAGGAATTGGCGAGCTGGGCACCACCGCCTTTCCTTTATCCTGTTGGGAAGACGAACTTCCCACGTTCTTCTGTGGCAGATTTCACTTTGGAGCCATCTGGTCGCCTATCGAACAAAAGAAAACACTTTAGAAAAGGCGACCCAAGCAGGAGAGTGAAGCAAATATTAAGTACACGAGCTGGGGTAAGCCCAGCCCGTGGAGAGTGGTGCCACGTGTTCCAAGGAACACGCGCCTATGCCCTCAACAGATCCCAGATTACTCGGAATTCGTGTGTCAGAGGGCTCAGAGTAAAAAATTGCCTTGGGGGGAAAGTTTCAACAGGCAAGGCGTGGAAAAACCGCTTTTGAGGCGTATTCCCTAAGCTACCCGGTTTTTGCACCCAAAATTCCTAAAGGTCCTACCCAGAAATCGTTCCTGAAGAAACACCATGTAACCCACACTCTAAAACAATGTCCCATGGCAGGCATGCCCTAACCTAAGAAGGGCTGTCACCCTCTGTATTCACACAGCTCAGAAAACCCCTGCATGTGGCTACAGTAATATTTTTTACCTAAGCTACAGTGGCATGCTTTCAAAGTGAACAGGGACAGAAGACTTACAGTATATGGTTGGATGGTGAGCGAGGTTGCTGCGCTGGTAGGAGCTTCGTTGGTACGGTGGCCTCCGAGGCTTTGAAGGAACTCATACGCTTAAGCTTCGTGATCGGAGAAGATGAAAACAGCAGAGATGAGGGTTTCGTTCTTTGGAAGGCCAGAGAAAGAAGAAGGAAATTTGGAAATCTTTTTTGAATGATAAGGTGGCCCGTGCGTGGGATGACCACCCCCTTTTATACAAGGGAAGGATCACGTGTAAAAGGCTCTAGGGAGACCCTCCACTCGAAATGTGAAACGACGGCTGGACAGTAGGCTAGGCCATTTAATGCGGTTCTCGTAGAGTGTGCCGTCGCCACCCACGGCGTTCCACGTATCAGACGCCTGCGAAAAGCATGGAATACGAAGGGTTGTGGGGGAAGTCTAAAAGCCCCTACTATGGTCTCCCATATCTGACGTCATAGACCACGAGCAGGAGCTTGGGGGGCAGATGTACGCCCTGGTTTTCCCACGGGCTGTTTAGCAGGACGAGCCTCGGACTAAACATGGTTTAGTCCGAGGCTCCCACAGGCCGGAGGCTCTATTTCCAGGATGGGCCCTTGTCAGCTCGAGGGGGTCCTGTTTCCAGCTCACATTTGTTGCCCCAGGAGTTGAGAACGACATCCGAAGGCCACGGACGGAGAAGCTCGGGTTATGAACTGCTCCGGTCGCGAGCTTCTCAGGAAGCTCCAACCCTGTGGGAAGTCAACACGCAAGATAAACGTGCATATTCCTGCCATCACGTGTCCGATATCCCCCTGACTTCTCGGACACGCAGCAGGAACGTGCGTATTCAGACACCCACGGACGGGTTGGGCCGTGCGGCCCATTATCTCCTTCCATACTGATTAGACCACACTTGTGTGTCAGGTTTAGGAATTAAATATCACAGATTTGATATGACAAATGGTAAGGTCACGGGATGACCTCCCTACCAACTTCCAGGTGCCTTCTCCTATAAATATGGAGACCCTGGGAGTTGATAGGGGTTGGAAAAAATAGTCTTAGAAGAACTATATACTTTGTAAACCAAATACCCAGAGAATATCAATAATATTGACTAGTGGAGTAGAAGGATTTTAACCTTCGAACCACTTAAAAACGTGTCTTGAGTCACCTAGTTCTTTCCCCAAAGATTTCCTATCTGTGACGGTTCTACTTTTAGTACTAATCTCTTTCTCTTCTTTTCTTAATTATCTGTTGCCGAAGAACCGCGTCAACAAGATCTATATATTAAACCATCTTAAATGATCTATATCAAACCATCTCGAATGGAAGATGTAAATATTATGCTATATTTAACATAATATTTAGTATTATGTTCTAACGTACAATTATAAAAGTTGATGCAAAAATTAATATTTCATTAATGCTCAATTGATATTTACATCTCTAATGAGAGATGTAAATATTATGTTATATTTAACACATTTTTTAGCACTAAGGTCCAATGAATAATTATAAAAGTTGATGCAAAAATTAATATTTCATGGATGGTCATTTGATATTTATTGAAAATATACAAAAAGTAATAATTTTACTTTATGTTTTATTGTTAATAATTAAAAATAATAATGTTAAAAGGCTGACATTTAATGGTAATAGATAAAAATAATAATAAAATAATAAAAAAAGAAATAAAGTAAGTAAAAATTATAGCATTTATGGTGAAGCAAAATATGCATCGTGCTGTATTGTGTGCCAAATTTGATCAAACTTTTAGCATGTACCAATTTGGCACAACTTTTGGAACACCATTGGAGTAACTTTTTTGTAAAGTGAGCTATATTTTAGCAATGCGTCACCAATTCGGCACTCCATTCGAGGTGCTCTAAGGGTATCAACCTAAAAATAAAAATTATGTATTGGTTTTGGAAAGTCATCTTGTAATTAGAATTGAGTGTAATTCTAAGTAATTACTAGATTTGATAGGTTTGTTTAACAAATAATTCATGCCCCATAAAAATTGAGTGTAATTACATCTTGCCAAATATGACATTAGAATTCATAATTAATTATCACATCCAAATACAACTTGTAATTTTAAAAAGTATAATAATTATGCAATGACTTCCCGACACAATCTAGAATTAAATAGAGTTGATAACATACAATGTAGAAAAAATATATAAGAAAATTATGCTCGAAATCACCTATTTATTGATTAAGGGGTAATTGATATGATGATATGATATGCGCATGTGTAGTAATCATCTTGATATATTGTTAACAAATGTTCTATATTCCAAAATAAGTTCTTTTGGACTATTAATCTTAAATAAACTTGTTAATATTATGTAATATTATAGTGATTAGTTTAACGAAAAATAACCTATAAGGTACTTAGGGTGTCGAACACCTTATAACGACATATCATAAGTGATGCAAATCAATAGCGAGTCCCACATATTTTAATTTTAATTATCATATGTGAAACATAATATTAAATTGCGCCAATAACAATATGTCATGTCATAGAATGTTGGATATCATAGGATGTCCTTTAACAATTCTAAAAAAAAAAAATATAAGAACGAAATTGAGCTAACTTTATACACGAAAGAAATAAAAACAAAGCATAGTATACAAAATCACAAAATTGAGAAAATAAAAATGGTTATGAAAAAAATTCTTTAATATTATAATATGCCAATGGTAGTGGCAATGCCACACGTAAAAAGGAAGAGAATCATAGAATGACAGGGACAAATAAAACACATCTTAACATAAAAAGGCTTATGAGAGCAATACTTGAAATGACAATCTATAAAGAAAAATACTGATATTCTGATTCGCTAAAACAAAGTGAGATCCAAAAAGAATTACCAAATAACTTAATAAAATGGATACGACGACTATGGATGGGCCAATAATGAATAAACGAGTATCTCCTTTATATGGAAATAGATTTTCTTTGAAAAGTAGTTTGCTCCATCTGCTAAAGCTTAAAGAACCCCCTAAGATACTACTACAAAAACAGGCTTTTAGGACACTTTTTTACGGTACTCACCTAGATGCGAGCCCTAAAAACAATTGCTGGAATTTTTAGGACACTCATTGAGAGTCCTTAAAGAATTTCGTTTAGGACATGCGGTGCGAGCCCTAAAAATTGATGTGTGTCCTAAGAGTTTTTTTTTTTTTAACAAAAGTTGATGGATCTTTTAGGACACTTATTGAGAGTTCTTAAAGAATTTCTTTTAGGACACACAGTGCGAGCCCTAAAAACTTATGTATGTCCTAAAAGTTTGAATAATTTTTTTTAACAAAAGTTTTATTATATATTAAATCAGAAAAGAAAAAAAATTAAAGTTTTATTAATAACTAAATTAAAAAAACAAAAAAAAGCACTCAAGCCCTTTTTCTCTCTCTCCTCGGAACCCCCCACCCCCCCCCCCCCCTCTCTCTGTCTCCCGAAGTTCCCTCTCTCTCTCTTCTTACGTTGTCTCTACCAGGGTTGAACGACTGCCCTCCCATTGTCGGCTACCGCCATGTGACAACCCAGTCGATGCGTGTCCCCTGAAACCCCCAACCCCCGAAGACCAGCATCTCACACGTGACCTAAGGCCCTCAATGGGGCACTCAAAGTTCTGTGTTTTTGGGTTTCTCCCAAACTTTCCGAGCACTTTTCGGCCACCTCGAGCCACCAGGAGCTGAACCACCACCACCACCATACTCCTTGCTTCTTGGGCTTCAAAACCCACTAAATAATTAGACTCAATGGTCACTGAAGTTGGAAGTCAATGTTCGTCAGAATCCATGGTGATTTCTGAACCTTAAAGCGTAGATCTAAGCTTTTCTGAGCCATTTCAATCTAAACCACTACCACAACGAAATTTCCCTTGGCTTGGGCTTTAAAACCCAGTAGTTTGTTTTCTGAACCACCACCATTGAATGGTGGTGCCCCCGCTGTAGCCTGAGCTCCGCCGTCGATCACCACCATGCTTTGGGCTTCAAAGCCCACCAATTAATTTTTTTAAAATAAAAAATAAAACTTTTCAAGACTTGCAATGCGAGCCCTAAAAACATTCTTTTAGGGCTCGTAACGCGAGTCCTAAAAATCTCACTTTTTAATTATAACGACCCAAAATTGCTAATAAGGCTTAAGGCCTTGATAAATGTGTCGGGAGGGCATAATTGATTTATGTGTATGTTTAATTGGTTAAATGCGTGACTACGTGGCATGTATGATTAATATGTTTATATGGATATATTATATGCATGTTTATGAGTATTAGATATGCATGTGGGCCTTTATAGCTTATAAGGGAATGTTTGTAATTTTGGCCTGTTGATGGCGTAAATGTGATTTTATGTGATTTATGATTGAGACCACATTATTATGTGGATATATTTGCAGCATATGGCTCGAGACGGTCATAGTGAGCGGACTAGCGAAATAGTCACAGCGGGGTTCAATACCCGGCTCGAGGGGAGCCTAGGGGTATTTTGGTAATTTAGAGAAATATTTTGGGAGTTATTAGATGATAAATAAGTATTTGGTAATTAATTGGAGATGACAGGGTTAATTGGTAAATATTAGGAATACTTGAGGAATTAGCGGGAACTGGGGAGAAAAAACTATTTTACCCTTAGAGCAATTAAATGGCTAAGTAATTCAAGGGATGGTATTTTAGTCATTGTATTTGTTGAGGATGTGATCAGCTAAGGTCCTAGAAGAGCAAGAACCCACTAGACATAAAAGGAAGCCTCAAACACTCTCTCTCCCTTTCCTTCTATACGATTCACCCTATCTCTCTCTCTCTTGCTCTTGAAGAAATCTTGATGAACTAAAGCTTTGAACCTTGGAGTTCAGCTGGGAAACTTGGGAATTTAAGCTCAAGGGTTGAAGGATTGAAGCTGAGGGTTTAGCAACCAATTGAGGTAAGAATTTTTTCTAGTTTTAGTTAGGAATTTAGGTCATTTGATCAATTAGTCTAGGTTCTTGAGTAAAAATGAATTGGTTCTTTGGGATGATAAATTTATAAGGATTTTGGGTGTTATTATTGCTTAAAATATATGGTTAGGGGTCCTAGACTCGCTCTTGTAATTTGGTTGGAAGTGGGGAGTATAATTGGGTTGAATTTTTGAGGTTTTGGCTCGGAGGGATGAGGAGAGAACCCAGAAACTATGGGTTCGTAGGGGCGCGCTGCGACCCAGCTTATGTGCTCCGCGGCCCGCATGCCTAGAATGCCTTGGGTGGGCTCTTTGTCTTGAAGGCGCGCCGCGGCCCTAGGGGGCAAGTTGCGACCTGCCTCCCCCTGAGGCTTGGGGGTTGAGTCTCTGACTTGGGGGCGTGCCGCGGCCCTAATCTCCAGGTTGTGGCCCGCCTAGGGGATTTTGGCCTAGATTGGTTTTTAGAATTAGAAGGGCTCGGGGGTTCGAACCTAAGCGCTCGGGACGATTTCTACTACCCGGTTTAGTAGAAATCAAGGTCTCGGTGGCTAGCTAATGTTTCCTAAATATTTATATGGATTATAAATTAATGATTACCCATTGGCCACTGTGACTAGGTTTATTGCCAAGGCTCAGGACTGAGGCTCGTGCTCGGGACTGTTTTATATTCTCCACTCGGAATTCGAGGTAAGAAAACTGTACCCTTGAATGGTTGTGAGCGGGACTGAGATTCCCAATATTTGAGTATGTGTACTGTATGTTTGAATGATCGATATGGAATATAAGAATGAACGGCCTAAGAGAGCTAGGGCTGATGACTTGCGCATAGGACGTGGCTCGGTCACTGTGAGCCGGGGTCAGCTAAATAAACAATGGACTCGGCCTAAGCGAGCTGGAGTCAGTTGAGTAAACAGAGGACTCGGCCTAAGGGTGCTGACCCTGAGCATTTGTATATTGATTAAGATATATTTTTGAACCTACATGTTCATTGTTATTAGTTTGATGCCTATGATTTGTTGAACTTCTGGATGACTGTCTTATGAATGATTGATTGATACTACTGATTATGTATTTGTTGTTATGGTTTTCTTGCTGGGCCTTGGCTCACGGGTGCTACGTGGTGCAAGTAAAGGTAAGGGAAAGCTAGACCAACCATGAATTGGAGAGCTTTGGGGGCGAGGTGTACATTGTCAGCTGCTCGTCTGCCATGACCGAGACATAGTGTAATGCCCCGGTTACTCCAGGACCGTTACTGTGAACTTTGAACCGTGCTTAACTCGCTAATCGAGTTCTTTGGTTATAAACGTTCTTCTAGGTGTGATTAATAGGTTAAGGTGGAAAACCAATCAAAAAGGAAAGAATATGTTTTATTTAAAACATAAAACTGTTCATGGGCCCATAAAAATGTTTACAAGTTATTTACGATACAAAATGGTCATTGTAGTATAAAATTTACAACCCGACGATCTAAGCGGCAAAATTAGGGTAAACCCCCTAGTTCCCCTGAGAAATCCTTGGTTGTGGTGGTCAAGCGGCCGCATATGTACACATCACCACCTAAGCTCTCCACTCAAGGCTGGGTGAGCTTTTCTTTCCCTTTACCCACACCACATAGCATCCATGAGCCAAAGCCCAACAAGAAAACTCAATACTGCATAAAAATATTACCAAATGATTATCATTATAATCATACAGAGCTTATAGCCCTAAACAGATGAGTGAATATCACTTTGTGGTTACATTAACCATGAAGGAGCTTATAGCTCTGATCAAATGAGTGATTTAACACTTGAGGTTCTGGTAAACCATAATGAGTGACTGACGAGCAAGTCACTATGGGGCTCGGCACCCATAGCCATGTGACAATTCAGTCATTTGGACCTCCTGGCCCTGGCTCCAATCAAATGAGTGACTGATGGGTAGTCACTACGGGCTCGGCACCCACATCCACCTGACTAAACAGTCACTAGGGCTCTCTGGCCCTGGCTCTGAGTGACTAGCCTTTGGCTAGACAAGCGCTTTTAGTTTTCATCGAACTTGAGGTCGGTTCGACATTAATGATTATTCGAGTCATTCAATGCAGATGTCGATTAGATCTAATCTTTATCGACTTGCGTTAAACACGCTAAGACCGTTCTTGACTTATGAGTCAATACTATGTGACCAGTGCTCAGTACTACTGCCGAACTTGACTAATGAGTCACAACTTCACAGTTAATACTGACACCATTTCCAATTCTGACTATTTAGTCAGTGCCATCCACAAGTGAGCAAGATTTGCTAAGCATTTCATATGCAATCAATGTCCACATTTAAACATTCAACATGCCTCAAGAATAACCATGCATGTCACGTATCGGGTGCAGTTTTCTTACCTCTGGTTCGAGCGAGAATTAATAAAAGAACGACCCTTGAGAACGATCAACCTTTTTGTTCCTTGACGGTCACCTGGTCAATACCAATTATGGGATTCCATCAATAAAATGAATAACAAAGGTTCCCGGACCAAAACCTAGCCTCCGAGACATTGAATCCTACTAAACTGGGTAGTAGGATTGATCCCGAGGCCTAAGGTTTGAATCCCCAAGCCAAAAGCCTACTTTTGGCCAAAATGCCACTAAGGGCCGCGGCTCTACCTCACCATGCTGCGGCCCGCCTCCCCAAATAGAGACGGCCACAAATCCATTCCCCACACGAGTCGCGGCCCTCCTTCTCCATGTCGTGGCCCAACGGCCCAGCAGCTTCTCCCTTCCTCTTCAATGAGCTTGGGTCGCGACGCTCTAGAACAGAGCCGCGGCCCCACCTGAAACTCAGCCAAAACCCCTGTTTTTCCCCTTTGAACTCATTTCAAAACCTCATTAAAAATCTCCCAATATCACAAAGCAAAGCCACCAACTTCTACCACAACTTATCTACCATGTAAACATCAAAACCTAAGCCCTACACCAATCAAAACTTCATCAATTTCTCCATTTTAATGATCAAAACTCCAAACCTTAAAACCAGCACAAAAACAGGGTAAGGCACTATAAAAATGGATCTAGAACCTTACCTTAAGCTTAGGTTGAATCCTCTTCAATGGCTGAACACTAGGCTAAGACCTCAAGCTTCAATCTCCAAGCTTGAATCCCCAAACTTGCTTCAAAATCCAAAGGAAGGAGAAGAGAAAGATGATGAACATGAGGGTGATAACAAAGCTCTATTTTTGGTTTCATTTCCCACAACCTTCAACTTATATAGCCTAGGTCAAATGACCAAAATACCCTCCAAGCTTAATTCATCTCTTAACACGCCCCAAGGGCAAAACCGTCATTTTACACCTATCTCGTTAATCATAATTAACACTCTTCAATTCCTGTTATTATCAATTACCAATAGAATCATAACCCATTACCCTCTAATTCGCGGTAATGCTCTAATCATCAAATCACCCCGAGACTTACCCCGAGCCACGAACTTAAACCTGTTATGACCAAACAGATAATTTAAATTCAAAGATCGTCTCATGCCGAAAGGCTTGAACAAATCCACATTATGATGTGGCCTCAATAATAGTTCACAAACATGCATGAAAATACACAATTATGCCCTCAACATGTCAAATTACCAAAATGCCCCTATGATGAAATGTGGACCCACATGCATGCATTTAACATCATATTATAATATAATTCACATAAATATGCATATAATAATTTAATGACATAATAAATCAATTATGGCCCCCCCGGCCTACTAATCCAACAATTAAACCACATTAGGGATTTCACGGCATTACACATAGTACAGGGACATGTCCATAAATTTTGTATTTTTCCATTAGAGTGGCTACTGGTTGTACAAAACTTTTGGGAGTTGTAAATTGTCTCTTAAACCCTGTTTTTGGGATCCCATGTTCCAAACATCTATTTTAATGAAAATTAACCATTAATGATCAAAATCTTTTAAACCTAACCTGATAGTTAACTTTAAGAACACATTATTGTTCAAACGACTTGATTAGCAAGTCTTGCACTATTTTAAAGTACATAGTGTAACGATTTTGGTTATCGAGGACGTTACAACTTGGTATCAGAGTCATCTATGTTTAAGGGTTCCTGAAGACTGGCTATGCATGTACACTCGCTGCTAAAGACAAGCTCGACTCAGGGTTCGGTAATTATATATATGTGATTATATGTCTAAATGTTTCAATGAAATATAAATGCTTTGTTGCATGATTGATGGACCCAAAACGGGTATGTTTTAAAAATTTATACTCGCAAGCGAACGAATCGTATATGGAATATAATGTTCGTGTAAGCACGAGATCGAACCCAAAGGAGTTGTCTAAAATCGAAAAGAAAACTATTTTAAAAAAAAATTAATAAATTCTAACTTAGCTCCAAAGATTGATGAGATTTTTGTATAATGAAAATAAAATAAAAGACAATAATAAAGAATTAAAGACAATATATAAACATAAATTACTAATTGTAAACAAGATGGTAAAATAAGAATATTAAGGATTAGAATCCACAAAATTTAAGTTCAATAATATTTATAAGTACATTGATTTCCAAGTTTTAGTAATAGTAGAAATTAATCAAACCATCACTTATTCAAATTAGATATTCTATTTAAGCACAAATTTTCATAAAAATATAGGATTTTTCTTCACTTTTCAAAATTATAATTTCAAAGCATTTAGAAGATACATGATAACAATAGAAAATACATGATATTTAAGATGAAAGAAGATATTTGAAGAAAAAAATTCCATAAACTTTGTTGCACAAAATGAGAAATCAACATACAAAATAAATACTATCTAGTTACATATTGTTTCATCATCACCTTAATAATCTTAAAAAGATTAGAAACTCATAACTAAACTAGCCAATACAAACTAAAAATTACAAACATAAATAGGAAAATTTGGAGGATGAACCCCCAAAATTTTCCTCTAAAAACTCATAGGAAAAATGACCAAAAAGAAGAAAAAGATGAAGAGAATTGAGAGGTTTTGAAAGTGTAGAACTTGTGGTAGTGTAACCTCCCCCCCAAAAATATGCACTCAAAACTCCCTTATTTATAGCCAAAAAAGTGGTATTAAAATAATAAATTTAAATTAATTATAATATGGCAAATAGGGGTAAATTGTAGGGTGTAATGGTGATTTTTTAGTAAAATGTGTAAAAAGTGGAGTAAAAATGTTGGCATTTTTTACAAAGGGGACAATGGTACATTTTGCTTCTGTTGGGCTCAAAAAATGGAATAAAGCAGCTGGTTGTGACAGATGGGCCCAGGCGTGTAAGAGCTGGCTGAAGGAGAAGCTAGGGGGCTGAAGGCGTGTGGTCTTGGCTGGGGGTTTGGTGCATGGCTGGAGAAACAAGGAGCAGCATCTGTTGGTGTTGGGCCGAAGAAGGAGGCAGCTGCATATGGGTGGTTTCGGCTGGGCCTTGCTGAAGGTGGCTTGTGGCATCAGACGGGCCTGGAGTTTAGGGAGGCCCATGGTGGCTGGGAGGTTCGGCTGGTGGGTGCTGCAGCTGAAGTGTTGGGTCGGCTGGCATTACTCCGTGGGCCTGAGCAAATGAAGGTAAATACCATTTCTTCCTTTGTTTTCTCTCAAAAATGTCATTGTTCCTTCATTTTTCTTGCTTTTTCAAGAGAAAAAATGCAACAATTTATCTATAAAAATAAACATAAATTAAATTAAAACTAAATATGTTCAATAATAAAATAAATAAAGTTAATTCTTTGAAAATATTAATTATAACTTAATTTATATTTAACATTTAAGTTCAATAGTACAACATTTTTTTATCTCAAACTAAATAATAATAATTCAAATAATTAACTATAACATTTTACAACAAAATAACTATAAAAACACACAAAAATAAATAAAATCAAAATAAACCTAAGAAAAATTAAAATTACTTAAAAACTTAATAAATCAATTAAAAAATCAAGAATTAAGCAACAATTAGCACATAACAAGTGGTAAAATAACTCTATTTTGTAGAGTTATCACACCCCCAAACTTAATATTTTGCTTGTCCTCGAGCAAAAGAAAAATTAAAAACACGCATTTTTTTTAATTGGTGATGTCTAATGTCTTCGTCAAAAATTACATAATGGAAATAGTTCAAAGAAAATCACAAATAAAAGTAAAGCTTATGTAATTAATTTGAAAAGTTAAAATTGTTTTCAAAATAGATACTTAACATACAAACACAAAAACGTCACATCATCATGTGAATATTTAGACAAGCTTATGCAAACAAAAATAAATTAAATCTCAAGAAATAATCAAGCAAATTCTACGATTTTTCAATTTTTTTTTAGAGATTTAAAGAAATTAATGTTTAAATAAACTATATTCAAATATCACAAATTCGAATAGAATAGAAAAGTGACATATTATGAAAAATATATATTTAAACAAAACTAACTTGAAAATTAAAAGTAAAGCTTAATACTTATTTATATTTTTCTAAGAACTAAGAACAATTTCAATCATAATTCTTATCATTAGAAAATGAAAATCACCAATATTTTTTTTCAAACAAAACAAAGAAAATATATATAACAAATGAAAATCACATAAAAACAAAAAGAAAAACAAATAAAGAAAATAATAATTTTTTTTTTTGAATTTTACAACAAATGAAAAACATGCATAAACACAAAGAAAACATACATAATACAAAGAAAAATACATACACATTACCCCCAAACTTAAATGAAACATTGTCTTCAATGTTTAATAAAATGGAAAAAATTAAGAACTACTATAACGCCCTAACTCCAGGGACCGTTACGGTGCTCCTTGTAAATAATGCTAAACTCGCTAATCGAGTCATTTGAGCTAAAATCGTGTAACTAAGTATGATTAGCGGTTTAGGGATTAAAAATTTTGGTTAAGATATAACGTTTCATTAGAACGCTTAACATATACATTGGGATCCCAAAATTATAATTTCAGAGTCTACTACAAGAAAATATTTACAACAGGTCGATCTAAGCGGAAAAAAAGGGTTAAACCCTAGTTCCTCTTCAAACCTCGGCCGTGGTGGACGAGCAGCTGCATATGTACACATCATCACCTAAACTCTCCAACTCAAGGATGATCCAGCTTTCTTTTGCCTTTACCTGCACCACATAGCACCCGTGAGCCGAAGCCCAGCAAGAAAACTTAATATGCTCATGAACAGTTATAACATGTCATCAGATCATAATAATCAACCAATGATCATAATAATCATCTAGGACCTTCAGTCCAAAATAGAAACGTAATGTTGAGTATAACACATCAACCAATGATCATAATAACCATCCAGGACTTTCAGTCCAAACAAATAGGTGACGGTCGCAAAAGTCACTAAGTTGGGTCTAGCTCCCTTTAGCCTTGTGACGATAGGGTCACCGGGGCTTAATAGATAAGTGAACTTTTATTAGTTCGAACATGATAGGTAGATGATGATTAGTCACCAACATAACCTTCCTCATGACCATAGAGTCATAACCCTGGAATATCGTTCCCTAGCCATGTGACAAGTAGTCACCGGGGCCCTAGGCCCTGGCTCTAGTAACTAATCTTAGACTAGACAAGCGCTTATAAGTTCGTCGACCTTAGGGTCGGTCCAGCGTTAATGCCTTAGAGCCATTCAATGCTGATATTGATTAGATCTAATCTTCATTTGGCTAAGCATTCATGACGCTATGCCAGTTCTGACTCTTAGGTCAGTATCCCTGACTAGTCAGTGCCATAAACAAGTAAGCAATGCCACCAAACATATATCACATATCCAATATCCGAATACAAGGCATTCAGCATGCTTACTTAACAAGTACTAGTACAATTAGGGCCATGCATAAACACAGAGGCTCAAGCTCCGAACAATATCATACCCAGTATACAAAGCATGTCCTAATCACATGTTTCTCGTGCATCATATTTAACCACCTGACATGCCTCAACAATAATCATGCATGCCACATTTAATAATCCAACATGCACCAATAATAACCATGCATATCACATTTAATCAACCAACATGCATCAAGAACAACCATGCATGTCACATATACACATGGTGCAGTTTTCTTACCTCAGATTCGAGCTAGAATCAATATAAGAACGACCCTTGAGAACGATCAACCTTTAAGCCCTTAGCGGTCACCTAGTCATAACCAAATATGGGACACCATTAATAAAAATGATCAACATAGGTTCCCAAACCAATATCTAGCCTCCAGGACATCAATCCAAACTAATCCAAGTAGTAGGAACCATTCCGAGGCCTAAAACTATGTTCCCAGGGTCAAAACACACAAACGGGCTCAACCCTGCCCAAGAGCCGCGGCCCTGGCACCTTGTGCCGTGGCCCCCAGCAAAACCTGAAGCAAGCGCCACGGCGCCCAACACCAAGGGCCACGGTGCCCAGCAAGAACAAAACTGGGGCACCTGCTTCATCAAGCTAGGGCTGCGACGCCCAAGAACAGGGTCGCGCCCCCAACCCTGGGCCATCCCCAAACACAATTCTCAACTTCCCAAATCCTCCAAAAACATGCCTAAACATTACCAAATCATCAAATCAAAGTTCCCAAGCTTCCCAATGGTCCAAAACCATAAAAACCCAAGGCTCAATCGAACCAAAAACTCAACGATTCACAAAAGTCAATTCTAAGCTTAGAAATTTTAGAAATTCAAAACTTCAAACTTAGATTACCTTTGATTGGGTTGTTTTCCGTCAAATCCTTCGGTAAAGAAGCTTCTAATCTTTCCTAGGATCGCTATGTCTCGACCCTCGTTTGATTCCGACTCCTAGAACTCAAGATTTCTTCAAAAAGATTTCGAACGGTAAAATGAGCTAACAAAGGAGAGAGGAAATGATTTCTAACGTACGTTCTATCTGGAAAGCTACTTCAAGCTTAAGTAACCTCAAATAAAACCTAGTGCCCGGGGTCCCGAAAACACCCCC
Source organism: Humulus lupulus (assembly GCF_963169125.1). Lineage (NCBI taxonomy): Eukaryota > Viridiplantae > Streptophyta > Magnoliopsida > Rosales > Cannabaceae > Humulus > Humulus lupulus. Next base: position 84,297,372 of record NC_084793.1, on the reverse strand, counting down.
GGGGACATTATAGTCAAAACTTCCAGAATTCCATCCTGATCTCAAATATTCCCAATTTATCATCAAATAAACATTCTTATTACCCAATAATTGACCCCGTTATGACAAAACCGCTAATCAATAATATAAGATTGTCTCATGCCGAATAGCTTGAATATATCTCCATAATAATGAAATCTCATTCACAAATTACAATATGCACCTAATTTACAAATATGCCCTCCACAGGCCAAATTACCAAAATGCCCTTATAATTATAAATACCCCCATATGCATGCATTTATCATCATATAATAATATAATTCACATTAACATGCATATAATCATTTAATACCATGATAAATCAATTATGGTCATCTCGGCCTCCTAATCAAGGTCCTAACCCTCATTAGGAAATTCGGGGCATTACAACTACTCCCTTTGATGAATGCTTCCTTGATTTGGCTCTTTTGTTTTCTTCTCTTCTTTTCTTTTTGGGCAAGAATTTTCCTTCAAGCTTTTTGAAAGACATGAAACAAAAACATACAACAAAAATAAAATATAAAATGAAACATAAAAAGTATGGGTTGCCTCCCACAAAGCGCTTTAGTTTATAGTCTTTAGCTCTACTATAATTTTTTTTCTTTTAACCTATACCCAATCGATGGTTTAAAATTTCATTAGTAGGGTGAGTTATGACTTTGATGCAAATGCCATAAATAATAATTGATAACATCACACCTACAAGAAAATTAGAAATATGCAATTTTAATGGAATATCAATAAAATAAGAAAATTGCATATCTATATTAGACTCCTTTTCATTTTGAGTAAATATACAAATTTGTTCAATTATGGGCTCGTGAGATATAATTATATCTTTTTCATTTTCTTCATGAGCCTCAAGAATTATTTCATCCAACTCTTTTGTTTTATTAGGGGGTTGGATGCATATTACAAGTTCTTCAACAACTTCATTCCCATTTTCATTTTCAATTTGACTATTTGGATTGGGAATGGGTTGGTTGGGGTAAACTTGTTTTTCCGACTCTATAACAGTTGCAATTTGTCCTACTATTGTCTCAATTTTTGAGATTGGGCTAGTAAGATTTGGTAGGTTGATTGCATAAACTGTTGTAGGGTATCCTCTAAAGATGAGCTCATTTCTTGTTGAATGAGATATGATAGGTCAGATTGGGCATGACTTTGATTATGCATGTTGAATTCGTGCCATATTGGAGACTGGGTATGACTCCATGAAAAATTTGGATTATAGGTGGGGGCAAATGGGATATCAAAGGATTCACCATAATCATGCATACCATTAGTTTCTCCATAATTTAAATTTGAGTGCTCATAATAGTTGTACTCAGAATTCCCACTATAATTAAAATGATCCATATGGTAAACTAAATGTCAAACTATTTTTTTTTAAATGACAATTAAGGTAAAAATAAAAATAAAATTAAATTAAGAGAACAAAAACAATGTTAAGATATTAAAAAATTACACGATAATATGATAAAAGACAAAGAAAAATAAGATAAAATTAAGTAAGATTATAAAAAATTAGGCAAGAGTAGGGAGACATAGCATGCTATCAACCATAACAAAATTAAGGCAAACAATTAGGAGGCATAAGTGCCATCAACTAAAACATAAAATAAAATACTAGGAGGCAAAATTGCCATCAACTAGTAACTTGCAAAAATAAAAATAACAACAAGATAAATTACAACAAAAATATGAGGCACAAGTGCCATCGACTATAAAAATTAAAAGGATAGATAGGAGGCACAAGTGCCGTCAACTATAAAAATTAAAAAGATAGATAGGAGGCACAAGTGTCGTCAACTAAAACAAAAACAGTAAATATAGAAATATAAGTATTTTTTTTTATGGGTGGTAGAACCATCCCAAATTTTCTTTTTATCTTTTTTTTTTTTTTAGTTTTTATATGAATATATATTTTTTATATAGTTTTTTTTTCTTTTTCTTTTAAGTGCAAGAATTAAAATAACTAGTAGAAGAATTTACTAGCCTTGAGATAAATTTCGTTTCTTTTCTCTTGCAACTCCCCGGCAACGGCACCAAAAACTTGATGGACCCAAAACAGGTATGTTTTAAAAATTTATACTTGCAAGCGCACGAATCGTATATGGAATATAGTGTTCGTGTAAGCACGAGATCGAACCCAAAGGAGTTGTCTAAAATTGAAAAGAAAACTATTTTAAACCAAAAGTAATAAATTCTAACCTAGCTCCAAAGATTGATGAGATTTTTGTATAATGAAAATAAAATAAAAGACAATAATAAAGAAATTAAAGGAAATATATAAACATAAATTAATAATTGTAAACAAGATGGTAAATTAAGATTATTAAGGATTATTAAGATTTCCAAGTTTTAGTAATAGTAGAAATTAATCAAACCATCACTTATTCAAATTAGATATTCCATTTAAGCACAAGTTTTCATAAACATATAAGATTTTTCTTCACTTTTCAAAATTATAATTTCAAAGCATTTAGTGTAAATCAATCTAATGAAATAACAAATAAATCAATGAACATTATTTATAAGGTAAAACATAATATTTTTGTTCTAAGTATGGATGTGTACAATTTAATGACACATCTTACACAAATAATATTATGTTTTTTCACTAATGAAGAACAAAGTGTAAATACGTGCTAACAATCCAAAATACATGATATTTAAGATGAAAGAAGATATTTGAAGAAAAAAATTCCATAAACTTTGTTGCACAAAATGAGAAATCAACATACAAAATAAATACTATCTAGTTACATATTGTTTCATCATCACCTTAATAATCTTAAAAAGATTAGAAACTCATAACTAAAATAGGCAATACAAACTAAAAATTACAAGCATAAATAGGAAAATTTGGAGGATGAACCCCCAAATTTTTCCTCTAAAAACTCATAGGAAAAATGACCAAAAAGAAGAAAAATATGAAGAGAATTGAGAGGTTTTGAAAGTGTAGAACTTGTGGTAGTGTAACCTCCCCCCCAAAAATATGCACTCAAAACTCTCTTATTTATAGCCAAAAAAGTGGTATGAAAATAATCAATTTAAATTAATTAAATTGATTAAATTAATTATAATATGGAAAATAGGGGAAAATTGTAGGGTGTATTGATGATTTTTGAGTAAAATGTGTAGAAAGTGGGGTAAAATGTTGGCATTTTTTACAAAGGGGACAATGGTACATCTTTCTTTTGTTGGGCTCAAAAAATGGAATAAAGCAGCTGGTTGTGACAGATGGGCCCAGGCATGTAAGAGCTGGCTGAAGGAGAAGCTAGGGGGCTGAAGGTGTGTGGTCTTGGTTGGGGGTTCGGTGCATGGCTGGAGAAACAAGGAGCAGCAGCTGGAAGCATGGTGTTGGTGTTGGGCCGAAGAAGGAGGCAGCTGCATATGGGTGGTTTCGGCTGGGCCTTGCTGAAGGTGGCTTGTGGCATCAGGCGGGCCTGGAGTTCAGGGAGGCCCATGGTGGCTGGGAGGTTCGGCTGGAGGGTGCTGCAGCTGAAGTGTTGGGCCGGCTGGCATTACTTTGCGGGCCTGAGCAAATGAAGGTAAATACCATTTCTTCCTTTGTTTTCTCTCAAAAATGTCATTGTTCCTTCATTTTTCTTGCTTTTTCAAGAGAAAAAATGCAACAATTTCTCTACAAAAATAAACATAAATTAAATTAAAACTAAATATTTTCAATAATAAAATAAATAAAGTTAATTCTTTGAAAATATTAATTATAACTTAATTTATATTTAACATTTAAGTTCAATAATACAACATTTTTTATCTCAAACTAAATAATAATAATTCAAATAATTAACTACAACATTTTACAACAAAATAACTATAAAAACACACAAAAATAAATAAAATCAAAATAAACCTAAGAAAAATCAAAATTACTTAAATACTTAATAAATCAATTAAAAACTCAAGAATTAAGCAACAATTAGAACATAAAAGGTGGTAAAATAACTCTATTTTGTAGAGTTATCAATGATTAATAGGGAGCATAGGATACTGATAGGGCCTGGCCCTTGACTGCTGTGTGACTGTTATGAGACGGGCTTATTGGCATTGTTGTTGCATGTGAATGAATATTTGAATGCTCGTTTGCATTTTGATTGCTTTTGGCTGTTTGAGTTTTAATGTTGGACTATGGAAAGACTATTAACCTGTCATCATTGCTTGATCGCCGAGTTGTTGATTATAGATAAACTTGGATAGCTATGCGTCCAAGGTGATCTATACGACTAGCCGACAGAGGGTCTAAGGCTAGAGATGATGATCAGGGCCAGAACCCTCCGCCAGTTCCTGAGAACTGGCAGCAGATACTTGCTGATATGCAAGCCCGGTTACAAAGTCAAGAAGAGCAGATTCGCTTCTTGAGACAGCAGGCTCCGTCAGGGAGTGTTGGACCTATTTTGCCACCAGCTATGGCACCAGTTGTACAACCACCCGAGGTTAGGAACAGGTGGGAGCCACTGTATGAGTGGTTCAGAAGACAACATCCTCCAACCTTTGAGGGAGGACCAGATCCACCGAATGTTGAACAGTGGATGAGTATGATCACTTCTATCTTGGTCTTTATTAGGGTAGAAGGTAATGGCAGGGTGGCCTATGCCATCTATATGCTTAGAGATGATGCCTGTATTTGGTGGGAGGTGGCATCACAGACTAGGGGCCTTTATACTTTGAGTTAGGATGGGTTCAGAGATCTGTTTAGCCAGAAATACTATAATGTTGTTGTCAGGGCAACGGAGGTGAATGAGTTTGTTGGGTTGGTACAAGGCAGCATGACAGTTACAAAATTTGCCCTGAAGTTTAATAGGCTTGCGAAGTTTGCACCAGATTTAGTGCCTACTGATGTAGCAAGACATGACACATTTATTCGAGGGCTTAATGCTATGATCGCCTTAGATGTGAGAATCACAACAATACTTGGGGGAACGACTTATGCCCAGGTTGTTGAGAAGGCTCTTACCGCTGAAGAGACAGAGAATAAGATCTGGAGGGAGAACGCTGCGAGACGGGAGATTTGTAGGGCGGTGCCTCCATACACAGTGATCTGAAGGGGAAGACCCCTAACACTTCGACCACTGCCGGTCCTAATAGGAGGGATCGAGGTGCTTAGGGTGGCCGCAAGGGAGGCGGTGAGACATGGAGAAGTTACCCAGAGTGCACGGGTGTAGAAGATGCCATCCAGGCAAATGTCGGGCAAAGGCTTGTTATGTGTGCGGGGTGGTGGGACACTTCAAGAAGGACTGCCCAACAGCGAGGAAAGAGAAATCAGGGAAGGTGGACAGCTTGACTCTAGCTCGAGTGTTCACCTTGATGCAGGCAGAGGTCGAGGCTAGTCCCTCGATAGTGACAAGTCAGCTTTATAGCGCTGGCGCCTCTTATATTGTATTGATTGACTCTGGTGCTACACATTCGTTTGTTTCTAATAAAGTTATTGATAGATTGTATAGACCTAGTGAGTATTATACTACGGGGTTGGGACTATATTGCCTACAGGGGAATTGGTAGTTTCTAGGAGATGGATTAGAGCACTGTCTGTGATGGTAGATAGTAGGGAACTATTAGTAGACTTGATCAAGTTGGGTATGGATGACTTTGATATGGTTCTAGGAATGGATTGGCTTGTTAGATATGGGGCTACCATTGATTGTAGGAAGAAGATGGTGACTTTTGAGCCTGACGGAGAGGATCCCTTTGTTTTCCTGGGTACTGTGCATGGACCCCGCATACCCATGATATCACCATTGAGGGCTAGGGACCTATTGTAGGGAGGTTGTATAGGTTTTCTAGCCAGCGTGGTGGATACCACCAGGGTTATGCCAGCAGGGCTAGGAGAGACCAGATTAGTATGCGAGTTCCTAGATGTGTTCCCTGAGGATTTACTGGGACTGCCGCCACATAAGAAGATTTAGTTCGTCATTGAGTTAGCATCGGGTACTGAGTCGGGGTAGAGGGCACCATATAGGATGGCTCCGGGAGAGTTGAAGATACAGTTACAAGAACTTCTTGATTTGGGGTTTATCATGCCTAGTTTCTCGCCATGGGGTGCTTCAGTTTTATTTATGAAGAAAAAGGACGGGACTCAGAGAATGTGTATAGACTACAGGGAGTTGAACAAGTTGACCATCAAGAATAAATACCTTTTACCAAGGATCGATGACTTGTTCGATCAACTGCAGGGAAAGACGATGTTCTCAAAGATTGATCTTCGATCTGATTATCATCAGCTGAGGATCAAGGACGAGGATATACCGAAGATGACCTTCCATACGAGGTATGGGAATTATGAGTTCCTGGTCATGTCATTTGGTTTGACCAATGCCCCTGCAACATTCATGGACTTGATGAACCGGGTGTTCAAGGACTTCTTGAATCAGTTTGTGATTGTCTTCATCAACGACATCTTGGTATACTCCAGTTCAGAAACAGAACATGAACAATGTCTCTGACATGTATTGCAGAGATTGAGAGAGCATTGGTTGTATGCCAAGTTTAAGAAGTACGAGTTCTGGTTACCAGAAGTGATATTCCTTGGACACATTGTTGGTGTAGGTGGGATTAAGGTGGATCCAACTAAGGCAGAGGCAGTGAGGGATTGGCCAAGGCCAAGGAATGTCTCACAGTTTAGGAGCTTCCTTGGATTAGCGGGATATTACAGGTGATTCGTGGAAGGGTTCTCGAAGATAGCTGTACCGATGACAGAATTGACTCGGAAGAATTTGAAGCTCGTCTGGTCAGACAAGTGTGAGAATAGCTTCCAGGAATTGAAGCGACTGTTGATTACTGCCCTGGTGTTGAGCCTTCCTTCGAAGGGAGGGAAGTTTGTAGTATACTTTGATGCAACAAGGTTGGGATTGGGATGTGTGTTGATGCAGAATGAGAAGGTTATTGCTTATGCATCACGACAGCTGAAGGAGTATGAGCAGCGGTGGTATTTGCACTGAAAGTTTGGCGACATTACTTGTATGGAGAAAAGTGCGAGATATACACCGATCATAAGAGTTTGAAGTATTTCTTCACCCAGAAGAACCTGAATATGAGGTAGAGGTGTTGGCTGGAGTTGGTGAAAGACTATGATTGTGACATCCTTTACCTCCCAGGAAAAGCCAATGTAGTGGCAGATGCGCTGAGCCTGAGGGGACTGGGATAGTTGTTTAGCTCAATACAATTATCGAGAGAGTGGGCAGAAGAGATGTCCAGAGCGAGGATAGAGCTAGTTGTGGGTTGGTTAGCCAATATCACTTTACAGCCGACCCTTCTGAAGAAGGTAAGAGAGGGTCAGATGGATGATGCACAGTTGCAAGAGGTTAAAGGGAATGTCCTAGCCGGAGTGGTTAAGGATTATCCCATTTCAGAGACTGGGTTGCTACGGTATAAGGGTCAGATTTGTGTCCTTAGAGTCATTACTAAGTGAGTTTTAAACGTGCATTCAACTCGCTAATCGAGATTTTTAGGTCAAAAGTGTAATTAAATCATAAACAGCGAAACAAACTTTGAAAATAATTCCATTTACTATAAATCGTTGAGTAGTTGACACTTGGGATCCCAAGAAACTGTTTAGAAATATTTACTGTTGGTTTTTATTGATCAAATCAGAGATTATGCGCAGCGGAACAACAATCAAATTGTCAAATTAATCCCATAAGGTTTCTAGATCTACTTCTTCACACTCATATATATATTGAATCAAGGACAAGAATAGAAACATTACCTCAGGTCCTTCCTTGCTGCTATCTTTTCGTATGGCTGAATCCTTGAGATCTCACACCAAGATCTTCCAAAATGTTCTCAGTCACCCAAAGAACGAGTGTGGGCTCGCTATACAAATAATAGGCAATAACTATTTATCAGATATTCTCAACACATGAGATCTGATAAAGTTTGGACCTAGGTTTTGTGAAGAACAATGACCTTTGTTTTGTCACTGACCTTTTTTTTCTGAGATAATCCTAGATATTTTTCTATCCCTAAAAACTTACGTTCTGTGAAAACTGATATCCAATATTTAATAATATCCAATATATTAAAATATTTGTTATTTTAAACAAATTCAAAATAACTGATCAGTTATCAGATTTTTGTTTAAATAATAATATTTAAATCAAATCAAAATATCTCATTATTTATTTAATATTTAAATAACTAAAATTGTGGAATCAAGAGACCAAGTCTATCTCTTATACGTGTAGCACAGTGCATGTGCATGCATGTGATTTTTCCCAATTTTTATTATTATTTAAATACCAAAAATCTCAAAAATAAATTAATTCAAAATTAATTATATTTGTGAATTAATTATATTTTTGTTAAATCAAATAATTAATTAATTCTTAATTAATTAATTACACATAATTAAACAATAATTATGTTTGATACATAGAAAAATATTTTACTTATCACATAAGTCCTTTTTACCCATTTTTGTATTTGCCTTTGACAGTGATTGTTTGAGCCATTCTGGGGACCATGGACCTATAACATTAAGCTCCAATAAATTGAAACTAAATAATTAAACTCTTTAATTATAATAGTTAATTTATTAATTCTGATATTACTCCACTATAAATTCAAAATTGCACTCTTTATGTTATATATATACTTTTACAGAAATCTTTTTCTTAAGTCGTCCATTGATATAACCATCTTACAATAGTTCAACTCTCTAATTAATTAGTTCATAAATTAGAATGGAAGAATTACCATTTAACCTTTCTAATTTATTTCTTATTCCTTAAGTACCATTAATTCACTAGTGAATAATTAATCTATAATCTAATTATAGATTTGAGCTCAAAATCATTCAGTTCCAAAATTAACCCTTAAGGGAACTAATATACGATCCGTTAGGAAAGATTAGATTCCGTGTTGTTGATACATGTTCCCAGCCATCCATGATATTAAATCTCCAAAACAAAAGTCATTAGCCTCATTCTTTGAAGAGACCTTGACGAGTGAATCAAAAGATTTAATAAACATGAACAGGAGTTCATGAACACTCAGGATTTAGGTTGATCTATAAATGATCATCTGTTATGATATGAATTACAAGTCTTTATTGTTAAATGGTTTTTGGATAAAGACTTTAATTCACATCGATCCATATCATATATAATCATATTATATAAAGCACCTTTACCGAGATGTCTTACCACATCAATAATCCGAATCTAGATTATTTGTATCATTATGATACTCAGTAAACCGTACTTACAACTCCAATTAAAGAATTCCATAACTTTAATTTGTCGTTGTTGACCATTTTTATTCATTCATGTGATCTTAATTCTCTCGTACTAATACAAGATCACATCCTCAATAATGAATATGGAATTTTTCTGATATTTACAAAATTATTCAAACAATAATTTAACAATCTAAATATGAAAATAATAATAAACCATTGTATTTATTTATTCACAGAAAAAACAAATGTCTTTACATGCTTTTAGGACACACTCCTAACATTTACAACATATAATTTACAAATTTAAGTTGACTAGACGACAAAATCTAAGTTTTAGTACAACCATCTCCCAAAACCACTGGCCGTGGCAGCCAGGCAGGCCAAACATGTACACGCCGCTTCACGCTCTCCGTACTCATGGTTGGTTGACTTTCCCCTTGCTCTTACCTGCACCACAGAGCACCTGTGAGCCGAAGCCCAGCAAGAAAACCCTCACAAGCAATTAACATATGCATAACAAACACTTAGCGTATAATCAGGCCACCAATAGGCTACACACATACGGCCATGCCATCCCAGGCGCTTTACCAGGCCCTGGGTTCGCAGTCCACACCGTGAGGATATCCCAGGTATCCTATAGGGTCTCACCCTGGCAACTCGCACTCCACGTGCTCAACCCTGCTCCCAGCCCCTTGCCGTACTTGGCCTAGCACTCAACGTGCCCAACGCCGTCCCTGCCCCTTTGCCGTTCCCGGCCCCTGCCGACCTCGGCCTGCGCCGTTCCCGGCTCTCGCCGAACATTCATCTAATCACATTCATAGCATAACAAACATATACTGAATACTAACAAATTCAATCAAAGGGCTACGCCCTGCAATTCAGACATATTGGGCTCAGCCCTGCATACAAGCTCTATGGGAACAATGGTTTTCTTACCTGTATCCCGAGCTTTCCGATGCATCAAGGCCGCGAGCACGGTCCTCTAACCCAAGCCTCTCCGGAGACCTAGTCACAACACATATAAAACATCCTTTAATACTAACCAATCCAAAACCACTTCCCGGGACCAATCCCACACTCTCGGAATCCCCAAATTCCTAAAACAATTCATCGGAAACATCCCCCGAACCCCCGGAGCAAAAGCTCAAAATTGCAAAATTCCAAGTTCTGAAAATAGCCTAGCGCCGCGGCGCTGCCCTAGAGAGCCGCGACGCCCAGCAAGTCAGAAAGCCTTCCCCTATCTTGAGGCAGCCTCGCGCCGCGGCGCCCAAGAACAGGGTTGCGGCGCTCCTTCGCGAACCTAGAAATCTGGGTTTTCCTCTGCATTTTCCCCGAGCCAAAACACTCCCAATTCAACCCAAACACATACCTAAACCCCAAAATCAGTTTAAAACCCCAAATAAACCATTGGACAACCTATAAACATCATAAACCAGCTTAATCATAAGAAATCACACCCAAAATCCACCCTTTGGTTTCAAATTTCAGAAACTCAAACCAAGACTTGAAAAACTTAACCCATGCTTCAATATACTCAAACCACACCAGAAACAAAAATTCAAAGGTGACAAAAACTCTTACCTCGATCAATAACTCAGCTTGAGTTTCCCCCAATCCCAGCTTTAGACCAACTCCTCTTGATTATCAAGCTGAATTCTCATAAAAAACCAGCCATAGCTATCCTTAAATTTCCATTCTTACTTTCTAAAATCAAGCTTAAAACTCAGTAAAACAGAAGCAATTCTTACCTCAGAACAAATCTTGATTCTTGTTTGGCTTCAATTACTTCAAACCACCTTAATTCCTTTCCTAAATCTCAGATTTCCCAACTCCCTTCCTTTCTTCCTTTTCTTCTCTTTTCCTCTAGGTTTCTCCCAATTCCAGCATAAACAAAGCATATGACTAAGTATAATACATATTCCCCTTTTTCCTTCAGCTAAAGTAATCTAAATCCCTGCCAGATTACTATCCTATCCTCCCATAGTTATCCTCTCCTAACTAAACCTCAAGGGCACTCTTGTCCTTTCACTTATATTACAATTCTACCATTTTTCCATCTAAACTTGTTACTCTCAGTGGTTACTAATGGTTATGCAGGTTACCCAATCACCAATAACCATTAACCACAAATTCACAACTCAACTCATGAAATTCCCCAAAGTACTCCTAGGCTCCTCCCGAGCCGAGTATCAAATCCCGTTGTGACTTTTGAGTTATCTAGCTCTCTAGGACCGTCTCGGCATGTGCATCACATTAATAACACCACACCACGTGGTACAAATCATGTAATACCATTAACACATTTACGCCCCCAGCGGGCTAAGATTACCAATTTACCCCTAACATACAAACGGGGTCCACATGCATATTTATACCACCTAAACATGCATTCTAATCACATATTCATTCAAATTCACATATATAAACATGTTAACTCATTTATTGCCCTCCAGGTACGCTAATCATGGTCCTAAACCTTATTAGCAGATTGGGGTGTTACATAATTGATGAATCCCATACTATACCATACTCACTCCATCTAGGCACCACGAAGATGTATCAGGATCTACGGACGTTATATTGGTGGCCTGGAATGAAGAAGGATGTAGTGGAGTATGTGGCCAAGTGTTTGACCTGTCAGTAGGTGAAGGCTGAGAATCAGATACCAGCGGGGTTGCCATAGCCTTTGGGTATTCCCGAGTGGAAATGGGAGGACAATACTATGGATTTTGTGGGAGGTTTGCCCAGGACAGTAGGGCTACATGACTCGGTGTGGGTGATAGTAGACAGAAACACCAAGTCAGCTCACTTTCTGCCAGTAAAGACAACCTATACCGTGGATCAGTACGAAGAACTGTATGTGAGGGAGATTGTACGTCTCCATGGGGTTCCCAAGTCTATAGTATCAAATCAGGATCCCATATTCACCTCCAAGTTTTGGGGTGGTTTGCAGAAGGCTATGGGGACTCAATTGAAGTTCAGTACAGCCTTTCATCCTTAGACTGGTGGACAGTCTGAGAGAATAATTCAGGTATTGGAAGACATGCTCAGGGCCTATGTTATAGACTTTGAGGGGTCTTGGAGTAAGTATCTCTCGTTGATTGAGTTTTCATACAATAACAGTTATTAATCAACGATTGGAGTAACCCCATACGAGATGTTACATGGAAGAAGGTGTAGATCGCCCATTCATTGGGATGAGATGGGTGAGAGGAAGTATTAGGGACCGGAGATGGTTCAGAAAAATGAGGGTATCGAGAAGATCCGAGCCTGAATTCTCGCTTCATAGAGTAGACAGAAAAGCTACGCTGATCCTAAGCGGGGACGTGGAGTTCCAGGTAGGGGACCTCGTATTTCTGTGAGTCTTACCACTGCAAGGGGTGAGAAGGTTTGGGAAAAAGGGCAAGTTGAGCCCTAGATTCACAGGACCTTTTAAGATCCTGGAGAGGATCGGGCTAGTGGCCTATAGGTTGGCACTGCCACTGTTGTTGTCGAGAGTTCACGATGTATTCCACATTTCTATGCTTTGGAAGTACGTTTCAGATACGACTCATGTGTTGAGGTATGAGAATTTGGAGTTGCAGATAGATTTTTCATATGAGGAGTGACCGGTTCAGTTCCTAGATAGGAAAGACAATGTTCTACGGAATAAGACGATTCCTCTAGTAAAAGTGCTATGGAGGAATAGCAAGGTCGAGGAAGCGACCTGGGAGCTTGAGTCAGTGATGCGGGATCAGTATCCTGAGTTATTCAGGTAAATTTCAAGGACGAAAGCTGTAACGACCCAAAATCGCTAATAAGACTTAGGGCCTTGATTAGTGTGCCAGGAGGACATAATTGGTTTATGTGTATGTTTAATTGGTTAAATGCGTGACTACGTGGCATGCGTGATTAATGTGATTATATGGATATATTATATACACGTTTATGAGTATTAGATATGCATGTGGGCCTTTATAGCTTATAAGGGCATGTTTTTAATTTTGGCCCGTTGAGGGCATAAATGTGATTTTATGTGATTTATAATTGAGACCACATTATTATGTGGATATATTTGTAGCATATGGCTCGAGACGGTCCTAGTGAGTGGACTAGCGAAATAGTCACAACGAGGTTTAATACCTGGCTCGAGGGAGCCTAGGGGTATTTTGGGAATTTAGAGAAATATTTTGGGAGTTATTAGATGATAAGTAAGTATTTGGTAATTAATTGTACAAGACAGGGTTAATTGGTAAATATTAGGAATACTTGAGGAATTAGCGGGAACTGGGGAGAAAGGACTATTTTACCCTTAGAGCAATTAAATGGCTAAGTAATTCAAGGGAGGGAATTTTAGTCATTGTATTTGTTGAGGATGTGATCAGCTAAGGTCCTAGAAGAACAAGAACCCACTAGACATAAAATGAATCCTCAAACACTCTCTCTCCCTTTCCTTCTATACGATTCTCCCTATCTCTCTGTCTTGCTCTTGAAGAAATCTTGATGAACTGAAGCTTTGAACTAGGGAGTTCGGCTGGGAAACTTGGGAATTTAAGCTCAAGGGTTGAAGGATTGAAGATGAGGGTTTAGCAGCCAATTGAGGTAAGAATTTTGTCTAGTTTTAGTTAGGAATTCAGGTCATTTGATCAATTAGTCTGGGTTCTTGAGTAAAAATGAATTGGTGTTTTGGGATGATAAATTTATAAGGATTTTGGATGTTATTATTGCTTAAAATATATGGTTAGGGGTCCTGGACTTGCTCTTGTAATTTGGTTGGAAGTGGGGAGTATAATTGGGTTGAATTTTTGAGGTTTTGGTTGGGAGGGATGAGGAGAGAACCCATAAATTCTGGGTTCGTAGGGGTGCGTCGCGACCCAGCTTATGGGCGCCGCAGCCCGCATACCCAGAATGGTCTGGGTGGGCTCTCTGTCTTGAAGGCGCGCTACGACCCTAGGGGGCAAGTCTCGGCCCACCTCCCCCTGAGGCTTTGGGTTGAGTCTCTGACTTGGGGGCACGCCTCGACCCTTAGGGCAAGGTTGCAGCCTGCCTAGGGGATTTTGGCCTAGGTTGGTTTTTGAATTAGAAGGGCTTGAGGGTTCGAACCTAAGCGCTCGGGACGATTTCTACTACCCGGTTTAGTAGAAATCGAGGTCCCCGTGGCTAGCTAATGTTTCCTAAATATTTATATGGATTAGAAATTGATGATTACCCATTGGTCACTGTGACTAGGTTTATCGCCAAGGTTTAGGACTGAGGCTCGTGCTCAAGACCGTTTTGTATTCTTTGCTCGGAATTCGAGGTAAGAAAACTGCACCCTTGAATGGTTGTGAACGAGACTGAGATTCCCAATATTTGAGTATGTGTACTATATGACTGAATGATTGATGTGGAATATAAGAATGAACGACCTAAGAGAGTCGGGGCTGATGACTTGCGCATAGGACGCGACTCGACCACTGTGAGCCAGGGTAAGCTAAATAAACAACAGACTTGGCCTTAGCGAGCCAGAGTCAGTTGAGTAAACAGAGGACTCGGTCTGAGGGTGCCGTCCATGAGCATTTTATATTGATTAAAATATATTTCTAAACGTACATGTTCACTGTTATTAGTTTGATGCCTATGATTTGTTGAACTTGTGGATGACTGTCTTATGATTGATTGATTGTTACTACTGATTATGTATTTGCTGTTATGGTTTTCTTGCTGTGCCTTGACTCACAGGTGCTACGTGGTGCAGGTAAAGGCAAGGGAAAGCTGGACCAACCATGAATTGGAGAGCTTTGGGGGCGAGGTGTACATTGTTAGCTGCTAGTCCACCACGGCTGAGGGATAGTACAGGGACAGAGCCTTAAATTTTGTATTTTGTCATTAGAGTGGCTACTAGTTGTACAAAACTTTTGAGAGTTGTAAATTGTCTCTTAAACCCTGTTTTTGGGATCCCGTGTACCAAACATCTATTTTAATGAAAATGAACCGTTAATGATCAAAATCTTTTAACCCTAACCTGATAGTTAACTTTAGGAACACAGTATTGTTCAAACGACTTGATTAGCAAGTCTTGCACTATTTTAAAATACACAGTGTAATAATCTTAGTTATCCAGGGTGTTACATTAATGCTCTCAAATAGAGGGCTCGCACCCTGCAAGCCCTAAATTTTTTTTTTGTAGTAGTGAGTGTTATCCCCAAAATTTGAAAACGATGAGGTGGCAATAGAAATGACAAATGACAAAGAATGGTGGGGTGATCTGGCTTAGGAGTGACCCGGTAGACCAGTGAAGAATTTTGACTGGCCAGTCAAGTGTCATGACCGACTAGTCATGACCTTGTCCGACCAGTCACATGTTTTTCTGCCTAGGCATGACCTTGGCCGACCAGTCACATGTTTGTTTGCCCAGGCATGACCTTGGCCGACTAGTCATGACCATGTCCAACCAGTCATGACCATGTCTGCCCAGTCAGGTGCATGTCTGCCCAGTAAAGTGTTTTGCCGACCAGTGAAGGTTTGACCGACCAGCCTGGATGTGATATGGATCGACTAGACAGAGCAAGGCTACGCAAAATATCCCAGAAATAGCTTCAACAAGAATCGGTCTTGGCTTGCGTGGGAATCTCTCAGTTTATCCCATAAATATAGTGTATCGTTATATTTTGAATATTATTGTGAATTAAATATAGTGAGAATAACAAAATATCCCGATTATGGGGGACATCATCTGTACGATCCTGGACCTATAAATACAAGGCTCATGGCATCATAAAAAGATTCGGATTCTAATTTTCTGGAGAGAGAGTACTTGTATCTTGAGAGAACTCTTGTATTTTTGTAATCTACACTGAAGAAACTCAGTTGACTAAGGTTCATCTGATCTTGAGTGTAGATTTATAATCATAACTCTAAGTGGATTAGGCTATTACCAACACTTTGGGGATGAACTACTATAAAAATTGTTTGTGTCGTTTATTTCTCTTGAAGGTTTTTATCTTTTTGATGTCTACACGTCGTTGGCCAAAAACACGGTCAACAATGAGGTCTGGCATATTTAGGTCCAATACATTGTTGTTTCCGTGCCTTCTATGTATTATATATTTAATATTATTATCAATTATTAATTAACATTTTACCCATTTTAAAAAGGATAATAACAAAATGGAATTTTTACACAAAATACCCAAATTAGCATATTGTTATATTTATACGGTTTGGCGGTTTTTATTTTATTTTCTTTACTGTTTTGATTTTTCTTTATACTTTATATTACATTTTAGTTTTCAATTTTACGGTTTGCTTATTCACTGACCGCATATTAACGGTTTTTTTCTTCTTCTTCATTTTTTATTAATTTATTTATTCTTTCATTGTCAGTCCACTGGTTCCCATGTATACTCCATCTTCTTCTAGCTTCTACATGTTTTTATCCCTTTTTTGTTTTCATTTTTTTGGGGTTAATTTCTCATTTCTTACACTTTCTCTACTTATTTTTCTATGTTTAGCCCAGCAAATCATAATTATTAAAATTAGGACATATTAATTTAAAATGTAGTGTCACAATATTGTGCATAATATTTAAATACATAATTTAAATGTATAATGTTTGAATGCATAATTTGAGTAGATCTCTCTTTTTCTTTATATACTCTGCATGCTTTGTTTTGTCTTCTTTTGTTGCTTTCTTGCTTCTCTACATTTTCATCATTGCCTTTTTTTTTTTTTTAATTTCTCTTATTTGCATTTTATAAATAGAAAAAGAAAGTTCTCTTTCAAAAAAAAAAAAAAGAAAAAGAAAAAGAAAGCGGCAGTGAAATGCATTTGTGTGATGAGTTAAGTTTTCACTCATCCTTTTTTGATGAGTCATATTTTCTTTTAATATATATAAAACAAAGAGTCATGATGCAACTGAAGAAAGATGGACAAGGTGAAAAATGTTATTTATATTTTTATATTACGATAAAAACAAAAGTTACATAAAATATTTTACAATATGTGTGAAACTAAATTTTGACTCATGAAAAATCACCAACAATTTTGTTACATCATTTTTAGTTATTTCTAATGTATGTTTGTTATGATTTTCTCTTCAATTTTAGTTGATCATTTTCTTTTATATATATTTTTTTGATTGAGAAAATGAAATATATTGATCAACCCAACTTACAACCAAAAGCTCAAAAAAGAACTAACAAAAAAACAAATTATAGGTGCCTAACAAACTCAACTAGAAACTTCTCTTTAACTTGCAACTTCTGACTCATGATGCTAATCAATCTAGCTTTCAAACACAGTTTAATCATACAATCAATACAATGAGCGGACAAAGAACAATGAGCAAAAATACAAGAATTTTGATTAAACCATATACAATAAACAGGAGCAGCCAAAAAAGCAACATCTATTCGTTGCATCATCCCTTTAGGCTTCCCTTCTAACCAACACATCCATTTAGTATACTTAATTGGCCAAATAGTTGGGCCTAACCAACTTTAAATGAGCGCCATAACCTTTTGGGAGAAAATGCATTCAAAGAACAGATGCGCATGAGATTCCTCAACACACTCATAAGCAGGGCACAAAGAAGAAACTATAGGAATATGACAGTGCAATAGATTGTCCCTAGTTAGTAGATGGCCAAGGATTGATTGCCACAAGATAAAACGATGCTTCGAGACTGAAAGCTTACACCACACACCCTTAGCATAAGATACTGAATCCCTCTGAAGCATACGGCTGTAAAGAACCTTCAAATTCAGCTTTCCATGTAAAGACGAGACCTCCAAGTCTGCTTCAGAAAAATATTCTTTCAGATAAGATAATTTTCTCCAATACCAGCTCACATCAAATTTTAAAGAATAATCCCAGAAATTATGGCCTTTGAGATAAAGTTCATCTATCCATTTGACCCATAACAAATCTTGTTCAGAAGTGATCGCCCAAATAAATTTGGCCAACAAAACTTTGTTCCATTTTGAGCCCTCCTTAAAACCAATACCACCCATATTCTTAGGTAAACAAACCTGTTCCCAAGAAGAACATTGTATCTTGCTACAGTTTCCCTTAGCTCCCCATAAAAAATTACGACAAAGCTGATCAATTTCTTGAATGACACTTTGCGGCAGAAGAAAGATACTCATCCAATACGATCAAATGCCCAATAAAACAGAATGGATCAACTGAGATCTCCCAGAAAATGACAGATGGCAACTTGACCAAGAATGAAGTTGATTCTGATTTTTTTTTTATGATCACACCACAATCAACCGCCTTCCATTTAGTAGGACGAAGAGTGACACCCAGATATTTTAAGGGAAAAGAACCCTCTTCAATATTGACATAATTCAATATATTATTCTTAACTTCAGCAGAAATTCCTCCAAAATACACTTGAGATTTATATAAGTTGGCAGTCAGACCAGAATTCTGACTAAATTTGGTAAAACCATCAAACAAGATTTGGATGGATCTAATATTACCTTTTCAAAACAAGATAAGATCATCAGCAAAGCAAAGATTGACAAGATGTAGACTTTTACACATGGGATGGAATCTGAATTCCTTGTGCTGAGTAGCAAGATTAAGAAGACGAGTGAGATACTCCATGACCAGCACAAACAGCAAGGGAGAAATCGGGTCTCCTTGTCTTAAACCTTTCCTCCCATCAAAACTCCCTTGTAACCTCCCATTCATCAAAATAGTATAAGAGGTACCCGTCAAACAAGCCATAATCCACTGAATAGATCTGCTAGGGAAACAAAAAGCTTTCAGAATATCCTCCAAAAAAACCCAATCATGAGAATCATAAGCCTTGCTAAGATAAATTTTTATCAAGCATCAGGGAGAGACATTCTTCCTAGCATAGCCTTGAAGGAGATCTTGGAGAATAAGAATGTTATGCGCAAGCAAACAGTTCTTAATAAAAGCTCCTTGGTTTTGATAGACAATCGTAGGAAGAATTTTAGTCAGCCGAGAACAAAGCATTTTTGAAATGCATTTATAAAGTGTGTTACAGCAAGCAATAATTCTATAATCAACAACTTTAGCGGGAGTATCTACCTTAGGAATGAGGGATATGATTGTATTGTTAAGTTCATGAGGAATCTCTCCTCGATCAAAGAATGTCAGAATCGCCTCTAAAATTTCATCCCCTATGTCCTTCCATAAAGATTTGTAGAAGCCCGTACCATATCCATTTGGTCGAGGACTCTTGATTGAGTGAATACTGAATAAAGACTTCTTAACATCTTTCTTGGTAAAAGGCATTAATAGACCAAGTTGTTGCTCTAGAGTCAAAACAACCCCTTGCTGGAAGCACTCTTGCTCTACTCGAGTAGAAGCTAAACTAGAACTGCCAAAAAAACCTTTGAAGTGATTAATGAAATACGCAACAACCTCTTCATTGTTATCATTGAGCTGACCTGCATCATTCACGAAAGAAGTAATCCGATTACCAATTTTCCTCTGCTTGAGACTATCATGAAAATAAGAAGTATTCTCATCTCCAAATCTAAGCCAAGTGATTTTGCTCCTTTGTCTAAGAAAACTCTCATACATTCTGGACTGACGACCAAACTCAAAATAAGCCTCTTTTTCAGCCTGCTAGAGAGAAATCAAAGAAAGGTCCTGTTGTAAAGACAGCTGGGCTTGCTGGTATTTAGTTTTAGCTTCAGAAAATTGCTCAGCTACATCTCTAACTTTCATTTTATTAAACTGAAGCAAAGCAGGTTTTAACCTCTTTAATTTCTTAATATTCCTCTGCAAACCAGAACCAACAATCGGTTCAGACCATTTACAAAGAACTATACTTCTAAAATCCTGATGATCTGCCCACATATTAAAATATTTAAAAGGTTCGACCTCTAAGTTCTGAACATGAATAGTTTTAATAAGGCAGTAACAATGGTCAGAGATGACATCCCAATTAATACGAGCTTCAAATTCAGGAAAGGCATCTACCCAAGCTTCATTATTGAACACTCTGTCCAATTTAGAGAATATTCTGGTTCCTTCCATTTGTTTATTAGACCAGGTATAATGGGATCCACTTGAGAGTAACTCATCCATTATAAAATAGACCCTCCAATGACGACCATCTTCCAATTCCAACTCAGTAACAGGACGACCACCAATACAATCATCATAGTAAAAAACAACATTAAAATCGCCAACTACTAACCAAGGAAGCATTGGAAACTCAAGCAATGATAATTGAGTCCAAAGACTTTTCCTCTCCTCCATCGAATTCCTACCATACACAAGAGTCAAGCAAACTTCTGAGTAACACCCTTAATCTTCACACAACAATGAATGAATTGGTCATCTTCCTGAATAATACTAAGGGAAACAATATCAGCCTTCCAAACTAATAATATCCTACCTTCCACAGTCATGCTACTAAAACAATCCCAACCCATGAAAACATTCCACATCAGGTCCTCAATCTTATTTCCCTTCAATTTAGTTTCAAGAAAAGCTCCTAAGCCAATTTTATTGAGCCTGCAAAAGTCCATCAAAGACCTCTGTTTATTCCTTTTATTTTGGCCCCTAATATTCCAACACAGTATGTTGCACCCTTCCATTAGAAACCTTGGTCTCTTGTTGACTCTTCTTTGTGACCTCCAAATGATTCTCCTACAAGACACTATACTTGTTAGTCCTCAAATTCTGAGTTGCTGGAGCAATTTGTTTAGATCCTCCCACTTTTTTTGGTGTGGTCCACTTCATCTCCTGCCCAGCTTTAGAACTACTAGTTTCCTTTATTATTTCTGGCTATACAACCTTTCTAGTCACCAAATCTTGAGGAGCTTTGGGCCAAGTTTCAGAACTGGAAGTAAGAGGAACTTGAGAACTCGCAGTCTCCCCATTCTCCAGGCCAGACTTCTTCTCCTTTTTCCTCCAAACAGCCCCCTGATCACGCTTGCAACTAGCATCAAAATGACCAAAGCTTTTACAAAGCGAACATCGAGTAGGCAGCCATTCAAACTCTATAACCTGCTCCATTAGTTGGCCTCGCTCATTAAGAAAGCTGATGAACTGAGGTATATGATCTGATTTCTCAACATCCACAAGCACTCTAGCAAACTTGACCATAGACCTATCCTTTGTAACCTTATCAATCATCATGGGTTTTCCAATGGTACTAACAAGAGCACTCAAACTTTTAGTACCCCAATATTGAAGACCAAGATCAGGTAACCTAATCCAAACCAGAACTGATTTCACTAGCCTCAGTTTGTCTAAGTCAGTCGACCAAGGCCTCAACAGAACATGTTTCCTATCAAAATGCACAACCCCAGATTCCAACACCATATCACGAGTGGCAACATCTCGAAATTTGACAATAGTATAACCCGCATTCATTCTAGCAATTTGCTCAATACCAAGTTTACCCCATAAACGCTTAATAAACCCTTCAAAAACAGCAAAATGAGGATTAGCTCCTAGAACAACACTTACAATAGCTGATTGCCAAAAGGAAGCTTCCACCTCTATCTCCTCCACATTTACTTGAGCAATCAATTTCCCTTCTCAGAGCAGTGGCTCCTCATAAGTCAGCCGAGCACCATTCTGAGCAGTAAAAGAATCATGAAATTTGGACCATTTGTCTTTGGCCAACTCATGGTAATCCTGTTCCTCCATTTCCTTCACCCATGACCTGGTGCCAATATTGCCCTCATCTGCAATCAATTCACAATCATCCAGTGATCAACCCTCCCCAATCGCAGGGAAATCAGCAACTGTATCAGAAAAAATTTCCTCCGAAGGACTCCCACTCACATCATCAGATTTCGCCACTCCCTCGTCATTAATCTTGATAGACTGAACCTCAATCTCAGGGGAATGGATATCAGGCTTTTGAGAAGCTTTCTTTCGCCTCACCATGGGGAAGAAGAAAGCAAGTCGCACGCCTCTTTTTCTTTTATATTTTATGGTTTTTTAACATTGATGTTTCATTGTTTCTACTTTTTTTTTTTGAAGAAATTTTTCGCATTCAATTTGTTATTTTTTTTAGGATGTTATTGATGGGGAGAGTAATGGTGAAAAATATTTTTTGGTTGAATAAGAGGATAATTTTTTTGTTTAGCTTTTGAGTCATTGCTCTTCAATTTCTTTTTCTTTATTTTGTTTAATGTTGCAGTAGGGTTGCGATGATATTGATGTTTTTGTGTTAGATGTTGTCCAATCAGTACCCAAGATTGAAGTTACTTTGAATATTGAAAAGAGTAGTGTCAAGCTTGGAGAAGCTTTGAAGTCTCCTTTTAGAAATGTCTGTAAATCTTCAAGTCGTGGAGTTGTTTTTATAGTATAGTTGCTATTATGATATTTATTGAGTTTTGTTTTGTTTAGTTTTTTTTTTTAATTTTGCTTACCTCTAAACTTATATGTTGGATTGGTTGTTAATGAAAAAATTATTGCGAAAGATGGTCAAATGCCAACTTGTCTCAGATAGTTTTTGTTGTTGTTATGTTATTTTTAGTATTTGTTTTGTTGCTTTTAAATTTATGCCTAGTTGTTATATATATATTTACATATAAATGTATACTAGCTTTGAGAAGATGGTTATGATGATGGGTTACATTTAGAGTAAAGTGAGACATGGTGGTTCAAATATAACTAGTTTCAATCCTTTGGGAAGGGTTGTTGCTTAATTTTATTTATTACTTGATTTTGCATATCCCAACTGATTGAGAGAATATCTCATTGATAGAGATTTTGATGGAAAGTCTCACTCTATAAATATAGAGTACCGGTCCCCAAGCTGGCTGCTCATTCTGACTTTCAGTATCTCCATCTAAAGAGTTAGTGAGAGCTTGGAAGCCCGTATACTCGTTCTAATTTCTATTCCTTTTCTTTTGTAGATTTAAAGCTAGATCGAAATTATCAATAGCAAAGACTGGAGGTATATATATTAGATCATCTAAATTATATGTAACAATCTGCTTATTCCGCATTTTGATTGTTACACATCTAGATTAATTTTTAATCTAACATTTGGTATCAAGAGCCTTATTTTACCTTTGCCTTGATATATATTTTGCCATGAATTTTATACACATGTATTATTCATGTATGCTTATACATATATATATATATTATATTCAATTCATTAAAACCGAATATATGAAGTTTTGCTTTTACTTCAAAAATTAATTTTTTTTTTTATCTTAATAACATTAGGACATCTCAAGTCCATATTTTCTAAATGATTAAGTTGGTGATAATCGAGTTTTTTTAAAACACATAAAAACAAAATAATGAAAATATGCACACGTTCATGGAATATGTTGAAAATTTCTTTTTTTATTTAAATATGTTTTTTGATTCGTTTGAGTACTAGGAATACTTTGGTTTGTATTTTCTAGTTATATTGTGCATAAAAAATGAGTTGTCACACTCATAATTGTCGCTGAAATCTTAAGAAACCGATAATGGCACAAGTTTTATTTTTAATATTTAAGCATCGATTTGAGTTGTTGTTTATGCATAATAACTACATGAATCACTTGAGAAACGATTTTATAATTGATTTGGGCTTTAAAATCTAAAATATCGATGCCAAAATGGGGTTTTCCAGACGAGTTTTGGAACTGGGTCCGAGGGATCCATATGCAGCAGAATCGGGTCATTTGACCCGGCTGAAGGTAGAAGATGGCAACGGACAAAACGACCCGTCGTTTGACGGGTCATGCGACAATATATAGGGGGAAACGACATGGTTGATTTTAAAAAAAAAATTGAAAAAAAAATTCATAAAAAATTCTGAAAATTACATTTTTAATTTATTTTTAGAATTTTATTATTTTCTTGATTTTAATGCTTATTTAGACAATAAATTTCATTTTTTAATTTTTTGCCCATTTAATTTAAACATATAATTTTGGTAATTTATATGTTATTTGGAAATTAATTAAAATATGTAAATATTTGATTTTGGTGTATTTATTGTATATATTTCCTTTATTAATGCAATATTAAATTATTGTGATATTTTAAGAATGCAATTACATTTTATTTTACAATTAAGTTTGTACAATTATTTTATTAATTCATCAAATCAATAAATAATTTTATTGTCTTATTTAGCATGGATTTTTCTTCCATTGAGTGTATATATGGAATTATTGTATTTATTTTCCTACATATAAATAATTATGCTAATTTGTATGATTATTTTGTTATTATTCATACAAAATTTATTTTTAGTATAATTATATTTAATGTTATATGATTGACTTTGTAATTTTAAATACGTTTTATATTCCATAATTGTGCTAGATATATTTAGATTATATACAAATATTAAGATAGGTTGAGTAATATTTAGCACATTTATATTCATAAAATATTTAGTGTGAATAAAATTAGTGGTTGACATAAGAACACAATAAAACTGAGACAAACGCTCAATCTAGAACGGTTTTTAATGATCTTCGGACGACCACACTAGGAGCACTACTCTCTGTGATTGCCTATTATGTTATAACGAACTTGTTCTTAGGCTTCATAGAGCCTAAAACATAATGTCCAATGAACCATATAATTTTAAATAATTAGGGAGTAGCCACAACATCTTTAATTATATATTAATTTGAAGGGATCACATAATAGACATAAATTGTGATTGATTACATAAATATAATAATTTTACCCCACAATGATTTTATTATATTTATATAATAATTAGGATAATATATTAAATTAATTTTCTTAATTTACCCACAGGAGTTATGATAATTAATTTAATAGTTTTATCATAAAGTTAATTTAGATAGAAATATCAAACCTTAATCTATCCCAAATAATTTGTTTGAATAATCTATCATAATGTACATCCAATTTTATTAAATTAAAATTTTTAGCCCACAAGCAATTTTTGTTTAATAAAATTTCATCTTTCAGCATGTTATACATTGGTAAAATATGAGTTATTAAGCATCAATCTTTAGAAATCTAAGTTTGTAATCCTATTCATGTAGCTTCTTCATCCTCCTCTAGTTTCGCTGAAATCCTTACCGAAATTCCAGGGTGATAATTTCAAAATCTAGAAGGAACGAGCTCTTCACTTAAGTTGTGCCGACATGGACTACGCAATAAGGAAGGAAGAACCTGCTGCAATCACTACAACTAGTACTACTGCTGAGATCGCACTATATGAAAAAAATGGAGCGACCCAATCGCCTCACCATCATGTTCATAATGTCCAAGATCCCTATGGGAATGCGTTTATCCGTGGAGCAACCTGGGAAAGGCAAATACTTTATAAAAATTATTGATGAGCAGTTCGACACTTCGAACAAAACACTTTACAACAACCTCATCCACCAGTTCTCATCAACAAAGCTCACTGGTTTCAAAGGAGTTAGAGAACATATCTCAAATATGAGGGACATTTATGCTCAACTGAAGAAGCTCGATGTAGTCATTCTTGAAACCTTCCTGGCTCACTACATCCTTAACAATCTTCCACCTCAATACGGGTCTTTAAAAATTTCGTACAAGACACATAAGGACAAATGGAGTATCAATGAACTAATAGCCATGTGTGCTCAAGAAGAAGCAAGGCTCCTATAGGAACAAGGTGAAAGTGCTCACATGGCCACCCAATGAAAGAAACACAAACCATCCAAAAAGGACAAGGGGAAAAATAACGTGCCTCTCCAAGGCGAAATAAAGAATGATTCCATCAAGTGTTTTTTCTGCAAAAATAAGGGACATGT
This sequence comes from Humulus lupulus, assembly GCF_963169125.1. NCBI lineage: Eukaryota > Viridiplantae > Streptophyta > Magnoliopsida > Rosales > Cannabaceae > Humulus > Humulus lupulus. The sequence continues at coordinate 84,271,461 of NC_084793.1, read as the reverse complement.
GAAAAAAGAATGCGCCAAGTTTAAGAAATGGATGGAAGACAAAGGTATTCCAATTTCATTCGGAATGTTATGAATCTAATATGGCTAATGTTAATATTAACACATAGTGGATTAATTCTGGATCAACAATTCACATTTCAAATTCCTTGCAGGGTTTACAAAACCTAAGGAAGCCAGTGGGAAGTGAGCAAAACATCTTATCCGGAAACAAGATGGGCTCACATGTGGAGGCTATTGGAACGTACCATTTAGTTTTAAGTAGCGGTTTTATTTTAAAGTTAGAAAAAACTTTTTATGTACCAAGCTTGTCTAGAAACTTGATTTCAGTTTCAAGACTTGTACCTTTTGGATTTTCCCTTACATTTTCAGACAAATATTTTAATTTATATAATAAATTTGAATGTGTTGGAAATAGTATTTTGTCTGATGGTATTTACTACCTTAATTTACAAAACAATACCGCTTATAATACTATGCATGTTCACGCTGACAATAAAAGATGTGTTATGAATGAGAATTCCTCTACATTATGGCACCGGAGATCGAGTCATATCTTCATTGATAGAATTAAAAGATTAGTGAAAGATTGGGTACTAAATACCTTAGATTTTACTGATTTTGATATTTGTGTGGATTGCATTAAGGGAAAGCATACCTCCAAGTCTAAGAAAAGTGGTGTCCATAGGTGTTTCGAACTATTAGAAATCATACATACTGATATATGTAGTTCAGACATGGACTCATATGGTCACAAATACTTCATCTCTTTCATAGATGATTACTCACGCTACATGTATATCTACTTACTTCATAACAAAAGCGAAGCGTTAGATGTCTTTAAGATATTTAAAGCTGGAGTAGAGAAACAATGCAACAAGCAAATTAAGATATTGAGATCACATAGATGTGGAGAATATTGTGGTAGATACACTGAAGATGGACAAGCACATGGCCCTTTTGTAAACTTTCTTCAAGAAAATGGGATTGTTGCCCAATATACCATGCTCGGTACACCTGAGAAAAATGGTGTTGCAGAAAGGTTGGAAACTGAGTTTGGAACATGTACGTATTTGGGGATGCCCATCTGAAGTTAGGATATACAATCCACAAGAAAAGAAACTGAACCCAAGGACCATAAGTGGATACTTTATTGGATATGTTGAAAGGTCTAAATGTTACAAGTTTTATTGTCCATCTCATAGCACTAGGATTGTGGAATCAAGGAATGCAAAATTTCTTGAAAATGCCTTGATTAGTGGGGGTGATCACTCCAAGGACTTAGGTTCTGAGAAAGATCCTTCAGAACCCTCCACCTCAAGAGCAAGATTGATTGTGGTTGATAACACCCCTGAAGTCCAAATAGATCTTGAACCACCACAACCAATTGTTGAAGATCCAAAAGTCAATGATGAAGTTCAAATGGATCAAGTTGTTCAGGAGTTGCCTATAATTATTGAACAACAACCTGAACCACCCGCTCCCCAAGAACCTACTGGTGTAGCCTTAAGAAGATCCACCAAGACAATAAAATCAGCGATACCTAGTGACTACGTTGTGTATTTGCAAGAATCTGACTACAATATTGGAGCCGAAAATTATCCAAAAACATTTTCATAAGCTATGAATAGCAAAGAATTGGAACTGTGGTACAATTCCATGAATGAAGAAATGAATTTTATGAAGAGCAACGGAGTCTGGGATCTTGTTGAGTTTCCTAATGGGGCGAGGGCTATTGGGTGTAAATGGGTCTTCAAAACAAAGAAAGACTCATTAGGCAACATTGAGAAACACAAAGCGAGACTCATTGCTAAGGGATTCACTCAAAAAGAAGGAAATGACTACACAGAGACCTTTTCTCCAATATCTATGAAATATTCCCTTAGAGTTATCCTTTCATTAGTTACTCATTTCGATTTAGAGCTGCAAAAAATGTATGTGAAAACTGCTTTCCTGAATGGTGACCTAGAGGAGGAGGTATACATGAAACAACAAGAAGGATTCTCCTCTAGTGATGGTGAGCATTTGGTGTGCAAGCTTAAGAAGTCCATTTATGGTTTAAAACAAGCGTTCTGCCAATGGTATTTAAAATTCCATGATGTCATCTCTTATTTTGGATTTGAAGAGAATGTCATGGATCAATGTATATACTAGAAGGTCAGTGAGAGTAAGATTTGTTTTCTTGTTTTATATGTGGATGATATTCTTCTTGCAACCAATGATAAGGGCATGCTATATGAGGTGAAGCAATTTCTCTCAAAGAACTTTGAGATGAAGGATATGGGTGATGCGTCTTATGTTAAGATCCATCGAGATAGATTCAAAGGTATCTTAGGTCTATCTCTAGAAACCTACATTAACAAAATTTTAGAGAGATTTCAGATGAAAGATTGTTCACCAAGTGTTGCTCCTATTGTTAAAGGCGAGAAATTAAATTTGAGCCAGTGTCCAATGAATGATTTTGAAAAGGAAGAAATGAATAACATCCCATATGTTTCTGCTCTTGGAAGCTTGATTATGCTCAGGTGTGCACAAGACCCAAAATTACCTTTGTTGTCGAAATGTTAGGAAGATTTCAGAGTAACCCAGGGTTAGACCACTGGAAAGCTGCAAAGAAAGTTATGAGTTGCCTTCAGGATACTAAGGATTACAAACTCATGCTCAAACGTACTTACAACCTGGAATTAGTTGGCTACTCAGATTCAGACTTTGCTGGTTGTACTGATTCACGTAAATCAACCTCTGGTTACGTGTTTATGTTTGTCGGTGGAGCTATATCATGGAGGAGTAACAAACAAACCTTGAATGCTACTTCTACTATGGAAACCGAGGTCGTTTCATGTTTTGAGGCTACATCGCATGGTGTATGACTAAAGAGTTTCATTTTAGGCCTTAGAGTTGTAGACTCCACATCTAGGTCATTGAAAATGTTTTGTGAAAATTCAGTTGTTGTATTCATGGCTAAGAATAACAAAAGTGGTAGTCAAAGCAAGCACATCTACATAAATTACTTACCCGTGAGAGAACGTGTTAAAGAAAATAAAGTGGTCATTCAACACATTAGCACTGAATTGATGATTGCTGATCCTATGATAAAAGACTTGCCACCTCATAAATTCTAGGATCATGTAGTGAACATGGGACTTGGTTCCCTTATGTAAATTATTTGTAAAAACTGAAGTTATTATCAATGAAACTCTTATTTTGATGTTTCTTATATTTATTCTCATCTTAATTTTATTTGAGAAAATTTTATCTTCATAGGACCCGAATAAACATAGGGTTTATTCATTTAAGTACATGACCACATAAAGTATATTGTTATGTAATAAATATATTGTAATATATGGAAGATAATACTCGCCATAAAAAGAGGACATATCGCCATGATTCATGTGTTTATTATCTAACAGGAATAATCGTTGAGTTTAAGTAATACATTAAGTTAAATGCTGACCAAGTGGGAAAATATTAGAATATTTATTTATATGGTATATAAAATAAATTATGTTACAACTAATTGATTTAAATTCATTTAATATATCAAAGTCAGTATTTTATTTATTGACAAATATTATAATTAATGATCAATATTATTTGTTACTTAATTTTGTTTATTACCCGATTTTGCATATCCCAACTCATTGAGAAAATATTTCAATCTGTGGTAGAGACTCTGATGAAAGGTCTCACTCTAAATATAGAGTACCGGTCCCCAAGATGGCTGCTCATTCTGACTTTCAGTAACTCTATCTAAACAGTTAGTGAGAGCTTGAAAGTCTGAGTACTCATTCTAGTTTCTCTTCTTTTTCTTTTGTAGATTTAAAACTAGATCGAGATTATCAATAGCAATGACTAGAGGTATATATATTCGATCCTCTAAATTTTATATAACAATCTGGTTATTCCGCATTATGATTGTTATGCATCTAGATTAATTTTTAATCTAGCATCCTATAGCTAGGTTTTTCTATTTATATTAAATGTTTTGGTCAAATTAAATAAAAAGTAAAATATCTTTGAGAATGGAGCCATATAGCTAGCTTTCTTTTATCTTTATGAAATGTGCTGGTCAAATCAAGTAGAAAGTCAAATAATTTTTTCTTATGTTCACAACTATTCTCTCTCATTTTTCTTATTTAATTCTAAGTCAGATAGCTACTAAAATGTTAGTCTACAAAACATTTTTGTTGAAATGTTTGGTCGACAATTGCATCAAATTAGTAACTAGAGTCAATTACTTGTTCGTCATTAGAACAATGGTTAAGTTAATAAAGTTTAATCTATTTAGACACTTCACATTTTACATTAATATCTAACACATGTTATCAATATTAAATCGTGGGTTTTGTAGCCAACATTCACTACAACAATATAAGAGTTTTATGACTTTATTTGAGAGATTTTAAAAGTCTACAATGTCTCCCGTTCGGAGAGATATTGAGAGATATTATAAGTGGAGTCATTATAAGTGCACATCCAAAATCTCCCACTGAAAAATGTGAGAGACATCTCACGTGGACTTTCAATGTCTCCCTCTAGGAGACGTGGGATGTCTCTCACCTCTCCCGTGAGAGACATTAAAAATCCCTCAGAGACTTTTCAATGTCTCCCACTGGGAGACGTGAGACATCCCACGTCTCCCAGTGAGAAACATTGAAAAGTCTCCTATTTATTTTTAAAAATAAATAAATTAAATTCAATTATAATTAATATTAATATTAATTTAATTTGATTTAATAAATAATTAAAATGAATTTGATTTAATAATTAATTAAATTAAAATTGATATAATTAATAAATTTAAATTGATATAAATAATAAAATGAAATTGCAAATCTTCATTAATGAAAATTTAGATTGTTTTACAAGATAAGAAATATTTGTTAGACATATAAAAAATTAACAAATATTGCACTATATGTGAAGAAAGCGGTAAAATGTAAGAAAACCTAACAACAAGGCTGGTAACTTTGGATTATCAGTAACACATCTGTCGCCCATTCTTATCGCAATTCATCAATTTGTGCCTCTGTATATGACGTACTTGTCAGCTGCAAAAAATATAAAGTAAAATATATTAATCAATTATATGATTACATTTATATATATGGTTTCAAATTTGTAAATTTTAATTAATAACACCGTTCTCAAGTAATGTTCTGGACTTGCATGTTTAATAAAATCCTTCAACATCCTCATTATGTAGTATCCACATGCCACATTGTCTGGTTGGTATGGACACTAATTATTTAAAAATATGAGTAATTCATTATTAAATTGACACTCAGTAAAAAAATGCATACATATTATTTTACTTAATAATTATAAAAGTTTAAAAATTTAAGTGTTCTTTAATCTTTTTAATATTTCCACACTTAAGACATGGACAAGAAGTAAAATTTGGGTCTTTCACATTTTCTGAACAAAACCTTAAGAACAAATCGACCATGTTCCTATATTCCATAGATAACCTATTCGCTGACATCCACTTTCTATCCATATCTTCTCCTATGTCTATGAAAAAAAAAAAGAAACGACACTTAATAAGCACATAATAGAGTTGGATGTCTATATTAAGTTAATTGTTTGTAATCCTAGATAAAATAGGGCAGCATTTCCCCTATAATAGTGACATAACCATTTGCATGTGAATAACAAAACAAACAATTCAAACAACATACAATAAATTTCTTCCTTATAGCTCCACATCACACAATCGAATTTCTCAAAACCTACTTCACTAAAACACACAAAGTTCTCAACCTTCCGTTATCACTGCAACACAGAATTTTAATCTCAGAACCTAGTTCACTAAGAATGAATATTTAAGATATTCAAACTCATCTAACATTTATTTAATAATATTAAAAGTAGAAGTAAGAGAATATATATGTACCTTTTGCAATTAATAATCTAAACTAACAAAATTACTTCACTTAGTAATCCACTTTGCTATTAAATCAACAACCAACAAAATTAAATTAATAATTAATAAATAAAATATCACTAAATATCTAACAATATATAACTTATTTTTGTAAATAATATATAAAATATTACTAAATAAATATCACTAAACAATTTTCAATGAGCCACTAATTAACCTAAACAAAAAATGTGGTATACATAGGGCTTATACTTATAAACTCTAACAACTAAGTCACTAAAAACTCAATAATCAACAAAAACATATAACTTTTCATATATCTCTAATTTTTTAAATTATTTAAAAAAATTATTTTAACATAACTATATATAATTAACCTAGCCACAATGTTAATAAAAAAATTGAAATATATATAAAATATACATAATTTTCAAATTAAATAATAATAAAAATTAAAAAAAATCATAAACATATACTTGAATCAAATCTATACACAATGTGATATGTAAAATAAAAATAAAAATTATTTTCTACATTGTCAACAAACTTATTTTCTTAGAAACCCACTCAAAATCTCCAAATAATCACAACAAATAAAGAAAAATATCACTAAATGTCATTTTAACCTATGATTTATACTTATAATTTTGAAAACTTACCTCATGTGTGCTTGAAATAGAAATTTTGAGTCAAAATCTCAAATTCCCACCACCTCCTATATTCTCCAAGAAAAGCCTAAACAATCTAATGGAAAAACTCATAATCATAAAAAAACCAATACAAAATCGCATATAAATAACATCTTAATACAAAACCTATAGTTTTTTTTTTTCAAGAAAATTTACCTCAAAACTTGAAAATAGAGAGATTTTCGTAGGTTTTGAACCCTAAAAATCGCCAGAAAAAGCCCAAATTCGCCTCCCACTGGGGTCTAAGCCAATTGGGCGTAAGTGTGTATTTAGGAGCAAACACCACACTGACGACACTATCCAAACATTTAAAGCTAGATTAGTAGCTAAAGGGTTTAGGCAAAAAGAGGGTATCGCACTTCCTCTATTCAAGTTCTTATTGAGGCGGTTACTGAGTTTGGTTGTTCTTCGGGTCTAAAGATTTAATTATTCCAAATCTCATATATACTTTGGACGTGTTTCAGCTGAGGTTAAAACGAGAATATTGGTCTATTTGCAGCTTGTTGAGGGTACTTTCCCGCTAAAATATCTTAGGGTTCCCCTTCGACCCACCAAATGGAAATCAGCAGACTGTGATATTATTTTTAAGAAGACTCAGATGCGACTCAATGTATGGTCCAATCGCCATCTCTCTTATGCTGGTAGAGTCCAACTCATTCATTCGGTTCTACTGGGTATTTAGAATTATTGGATGAGTATATTCATGCTTCCTCAGAGTGTTGTGAAGGATATTGATAAAGTTTGCCGTCAGTTTCTTTAGGGTGAGAGTGGTTCCCGTAGTAAATTTCATTTCACCTCTTGGGAGCAAGTATGTTGCCCTAAGCCTTTTGGTGGTTTGGGATTTCATGAGGGGGCTATATGGAATAAACTGAAGCTTGCCAAATATATTTGGGCGATTGAATCTAAACAAGATCAACTTTGGGTTAAGTGGGTGAACTGTGTTTATCTGAAAGGAGTCAGTCTCTGGGATTATATACCAAAGGTTGATTCCAGCTGGTATTGGAGGAAGCTGATGTCCTTCTGTAAATCAACTCTGAGGTCTGAATTGTAGGCTGCAGTGAACAAAGGAAAGCTACATCTGGGTACTTTATATACTCAGCTTCTGATGAGTGAGCGAATTGCATATGCAAGACCAGTATGGTGTAAGCTCTTGGTGCCTAAACATAGATTCATACTGTGGCAGGCTGTAAACCAGCACCTTCTCACTAGGGACTTACTTGCTTCTCATCACATTCTTGTAGCATCTATGAGCTATCCCATTTGTGATCATGTTGAGGAAAGCCATGACCATCTATTCTTTGATTGCATTTTCTCTAGGAAGGTCTTGCAGCTGGTTTCTTGTTGGCTTGGAGGGGTTACCTGGCTTGGTAAATTTGCGGACTGGATCGCTTGGCTGTCCAGCTGGTAGTCGGACTCGATTCATTTTACAGTGGCTGCTTCTCTTGCTGCTTGTACTTATTTCATCTGGTTAAATAGAAATGCCTGCTGTTTTAGTGATAGCTGTTTAACTGTTTTTAAAGTAGATCAATTGATTAGGCAAGCAGTCAAAGCTAGAGTTCTTAATGTAACTTCTAGGAACCTATCTACCAAATGAATGAGTTTGTAAAATCTTTGTAAGTTCTGAAGGTTGGCTGTTTCTCCTTTTGTATTATCCAGTTTGTTTGATCAATGAATTTCCTTTCTTTTGATCAAAAAAAAAAAAAAGAGGGTATCTATTATTTCGATACCTATGCGCCTGTTGCAAGAACAACTTCTATAAGAATTTTGTTCACTTTGGCTTCTATACACAGCTTGTATATTCATCAAATGGATGTCAAAACGACATTCCTTAATGGTGACCTCAATGAGGAAGTCTATATGGAACAACCCGAAGGGTTTCTCCTACCAAGATATGAACATAAAGTATGTAGACTTGTAAAATCCTTATATGGATTGAAACAAGCTCTTAAGCAATGACATGAGAAACTTGATCAAGCCATCATGTCTAATGGGTTTAGCCATAATAATGGAGACAAGAGTTTGTATTCCAAAACTTGTAAGGGATATTGTAACGCCCTGGATAGCCAAGACCGTTACACTGTGTGTTTATAAAAGTGCTAGGCTTGCTAATCAAGTCATTTAATTAAGAACGTGTTTTAGAAACTATAATGGAACTAGGGTTAAAAGATTTTGGTCTTAAAAGTCACTTTTCTTATAAAGAAACATTTCCTGTTTACACGGGATCCCAAAAAATATTAAGATTAAACCATTTCTAAAAGATTCAGGAATTAAATACAGAAGTAGCCATATTAAGGCAAAACAGCAATTAGGCAATCTCTGTCTTGATCCACTCCTCGGCCATGGTGACCGAACAGCTCGCTATGTACATTCAACCCCGTAGCTCTCCATCTCAGGATTGGCCCAACTTGCCTTTGCCTTTACCTGCACCACGTAGCACCCGTGAGCCAAGGCCTAGCAAGAAAACACAACAATAGAGCATAAACAGTCGACAGCCAATTCAATATCTCATATTACATCAACATGTTCACAACCACATAAACATTCAGAATAACCAAGTATTCAGCATACTAAACATATAAAATCATATCATATATCAATTTACAAATGATAACTAAGGTTAGCGCCCTCAGGCCACACCCTCCGTTATCCCACTGACTCCGGCCCGCTTAAACCGAGCTCAGTGAATATTAAGCTGTCCTCGGCTACCAGTGGCCAAGCCGCGCCCTGTGCACAAATATTGTGCACGGCACCCTTAGGCTGCTATCACATGTCCCATGGCATAATACCATCATTGAAATTATACAGATATCGGGAGCACTTAGTCCCATCACAAACACATAACCGGGTGCAGTTTTCTTACCTTTAAATTCGCTAGCTTTGTTCACTTGATTCCTTGAGCACGATCCCTCTCGAGCCTTAGCGCTAACCTAATCACAACCATAGATCAAAGTCATCACCAAACCTCAAATCCAAAACCTAGCATCGGGACCAATCCCGGGCCCCTGGGAGGTCCTAGTTCCACCAAACAAGGTGGTGGAATCGAACCCCGAACCCTTGGTCAAAAACCCTTGAAAAAAACCCTAAAACCCCTTTCTGGAAACAGGGCAGTGCTACAACGCTCTAAGGAGGGCGTTACAGCGCTACAAGCAGAACCAAAATCCCCCAGAAAGCATGGCCTAGCGCTACAGCGCCCAAAGGCTAGCGCTGTAGCGCTAGTCACAGACATGCAACAACTCATTTTCCCTTCCTGCGATTTCCTTGAGCCAAACTTAACCAAAACTTCTCCAAATCTTCACCAAACTAAAAAACAAGCTTATTAACACACTCCACTCATCCCAAGCATCCCAAATACTCAAAACCCAAGCACATGCATCCCCAATCTCAAAATTCACCATAGTTGACCCTAAACTTAGAAACTCAGCAAAAACCAGTCAAAACATCAAAGTTTAAGGTTCAGAATTTATACCTTTGATGGAAATTCGATTTCAAGTTAACTTCTTGACCTCCTTAGCTTGTTCTTCCCCAGTTCCTTGGCTTGAATTCCCCTAAAGCTCCCATCAACTCAGCTTAGACACCATAGCTTAAACCAGCCAAACCAGAAACTGAAAACTCTAAAGGCTTACCTCAAATATTGATGTGTTCTTGCTAATCCTTTGCCAGCCCTTCAAGCTTAGCTTAATACTCTTGTTGCCCAGCCTAATATAGCTCCCTTCTGAGTCTTGCTCCAAGAAAATTGAAGAGAAATGGTGAGAGAACCACAAACCGACCCTTTGGAAAAACTACTCTGTTTTCTCCCTTTTCTTTTTCTTTCTTTTCCTTCTTTTCTTTCTTTCCTCAGCCTTCTACATTACTCTACAATTTCCACTAAGTATAAAGCCTCAGCATACTTATCTCTTGTAAGCCAATTGACCATAATGCCCTCCCTCTTAATTTTAAACCTTTAAGTGCATCTAAGGCATTTTAGTCATTTTACCCAATCCCCGCTAATTCCTCGAGTGTCTCTAACATTTTCCACTTACTTCCCGATACCTAATTAATCACCAATTATATTCCTCATTATCAAAATTAACCTCAACATATATTCTCTAAATTCCCATTTATACCCCCAGGCTCTCCCCGAGCCGGGTATAAATCCCCGCTGTGACTTTTTCGCTAATCTGCTCACTAGGATCGTCTCGAATCACAGATCACAGATATATCCACACAATAATGTGGTCTCAACAATTATCACACACACATATATATATATATACAGTTATGCCCTCAATGGGCCAAAATTACAATTTTACCCTTTCTACCCTAATCAGGGCCTACATGCATGCTAATACACATAGTCATGCATCTCAAGTATTCAAATAGTCATATAACATGCTTTAAATCATTTAATCACATATATTCCAATTATGCCCTTCCGACACACTAATCAAGGCCCTTAAGCCTTATTAGTAAATTTGGGTCGTTACAGATATGTGATCATTTTTTGCTTATATGTGGATGACATGCTTATTCTAAGTGATAGCATGGAAGGGATAGAAGAAACGAAGATGTTTCTTTCATCATCCTTCAAGATGAAATATCTTGGAGAAGTTGACAGCATACCTGGTATCAAAGTGAAGAAACATAGTGGAGGGTTTTGCGTTAGGGCAAGCCCACTATGTTGAGAAAGTATTGAAAAAATTTAACCATCTCAAGGTTAAAGATGCCAATACTCCATTCGACCATAGTGTAAAACTAGAGAAGAATGAAAAAAGAGCGGTTACTCAATTGGAGTATGCTAGTGCTATAGGGAGTCTTATGTACGCTGCCCAATGTACTAGACATGATATAACATTTGTGGTACGTAAACTTAGTAGGTTTACAAGTAATCAAAGTGTGGATCACTAGGAGGCTATTGCGAGAGTCCTAGGTTGTCTCAAGAAAACCAAAGAACTAAGCCTTCACTACTCCAAATTTCCTTCAATCTTAGAAGGATATACATATGCAAGCTGGATATCCAATCTTGGGGACAACTTGTCCACCACTGGTTGGGTATTTACACTTGGTGGGGATGCAATTTCTTGGGGTTCCAAGAAACAAACCTGTATATCTCATTCCACTATGGAAGCACAGTTTATAACTCTAGCTGCTACCAGCAAAGAGGCCGAATGGTTAAGGGATCTTTTAAAGGAGAAACCCCTAATCAAAGAGAATGTATCTACTATATCGATACATTGTGATAGCCAAGCAACATTGGCTAGAGCATACACTGGAGTGTATAATGGGAAGTCTAAACACATTAGTCTAAGACATGGATATGCAAGAGAATTGATTCAAAGAGGAGTCATCTAAATATCTATGTGAGAACAAGTGAAAACTTGGCGGAACCTTTCACTAATCCACTAACGAGAGATTTAGTGGCTACATCATCTCGAGGGATGGGACTTAAACTCCCTAAAGAGATTCACGATTGATGGTAACCTATCTTAACACTAGTTATTGAACTAGTGTTAGGTTCAATAGGTAATGACAAGTCAATCAAGTGAACATTAGTTGTACTCAAAACAAGTCCCATCTAAAAGTTGAGTACTTGTGAGTTACCAAATTGAGGGTTAAAATCGAGAGGTTTTTTAATAGAATTCAGTCTTGTGAAGACAAGTATTTTTGGTAACAAAATACTGTAAGAGTTTTACCTATATGGACCTAGGGGTGGTGCAGCCTCTCATGAGAATTGGGAGTATTATCAAGAACATCCATGAATGGAAAGCGAACATGGCCATTGACGGTGCAAAGCGAGACATAGAAGTCTCAAGTGAACATGGCAAAGGTGTGTGTGTTATCACCGATTTGTTATCATGGAAAGATGGTTCAATTCCTAGTGCAACCATATTTTCAACAAATTTTGTGATAATTACACTATAGTAAAGTTCAAGTTGAAAAACACTTCACTTTATGCACCAATGCAATGACTTCTATAAGAGAGATTTATTATTCAATCAAGCGGGAGACATGTTATATTTTAAAATATAATGTTGATTGATTAAATAAGTGTTGCAATAGATAACTATTTAATCTAGTGATGGAATGTTATATTATTTTATAATATAATGTTTTAGATTAAATAAATGTGACAAAGAGTGTCACATATTGTTGACCCAAGATTTGGCCAACTGACACGGAGTCAGAATATGCTTGATATGAATGAATATGATGAGAAGAACGCAATGACCAAAATGAATAACAACACGATATTTTTATAGTGGTTCGGCCCCAGGATCTGGTAATAACCTACGTCCACTTAGACTGTTATTGATTTAGAATCAGAGTGATCAAAGAACAAGGGTCCAATGAGTTTCACTAACCTCTGATGAACAATACAATATCACTAGGAGAATTACTATAGTCTCAAAATAATTCCAAAGCCAAAAGTCCCTTCCTTGAGCTACCTTTTGCTATTTATAGGCTCAAGGGGGATTACAAAAGATTGTTATAGATATTCTTTCCTGAATCATCAGATACTCAGGAGATTGTGTGAGATAAATTCGGGATTTACAAAGATCTTCCCATAAATGTTGCTTTGTATGCGGAACTATCGACCAGACTGGTCACAGGTAAGACTGGGCCGCTTACTGCTTCTAATGTGTCTTTTGGTCGATACTCTAGCAGAACTTTTCCAGGTGTCAGCCACGTGTCCAGGGATCACTTGCCACGTCATCAATGCTAATTTTTTGGATAACATTTGCCCCCCAAGTTTATTTATCACGAGCAATAAATAAACTTTTGAACGAACGACTCTTCGGTAACCCCGTCTTACGTGTCAGAACCCTTCGTGTGTTCTTGGGAAAAGTAACCTACTTCTGTCTAATCACGTCTTTTTGGTTCCCCAGAAATATTTCGACGGCCATTCCTCTTCCCCATACTTCGAAAAAGGGAAACTGATGATTACACCTTTTTAATGCCACAGACAAACTTATATAATACCTTCGAAATTTTCCTTTTCTTTTTACGCACGCCATTATCTTCACAAGAAACCCTAAAAACCAGAGCTTTACTCGTCCCAGGAGACTGTTTCTTCTGTATTTCCAAGGCTCAGCCCAAGAGTTCCTTGATCTCCGAAGGCCCCTTTTCCATCTCCACGATCATTTTCTTGGTAAGTTTTCAAATTCTTACGCTTTAAGTTTTCGTGGTGCATGCTTCTGTATGTTGGCTGTTTAAGTCCATTTGCTTCTGGTTTGAGATGCTTGTGAGTAGAATGTTTGGTAGGCAAAAAAGGTTACGAGTTAGTTTGATTAGTCGGGATCATGCTTTTAGGACGTAAGATCGAAGTAAAAATTCGATCTTTAGGCTAGTTGGAAAATAGATTTTTCCCGCCCTAAGGGGAGTTGAAAAAAATTTCTTGAAAAACTTTTTGCTTTCACCCTTTAATCCGTCTTTCAAACAATTCGTATGGAACATTTTAGCTTTTTGTTAGAATGCTGTTGTATAAAAGCTTGGCTTTTTATACTCGTCCAGCGTTATTCTAAAAATCTTTTATAAATTCTCTGTCCTCACCTCCCCATTCTTCTGTTTGCAGACATTGATGCCAGATTTGTGGGCAGGTGAGCGGCCCATTGACGACGACCTTCTCGCCCAGCTGCTCAAGGGTGAAGAACAACCGGCCGACCGAGTTCCCGAGATTCCCTTCTCACGATCCTCTACTAGACCCCGTCCTTTTCCTCAAATGGCCCGTTCAAAATCAGTAGGCAAGAAAAGACCTGAGTCTGAAAACAGTCCAAACCTTCCTGCCCAGCCTGATCCGCAGGCTAGGGCTCCCTCGACCAGTGGTCGAGAAAATCCTATCCCTGACCCTAATATCCAAACTAGGGCCCGCCCTCGGCATCAGAATCTGCCTGATGTCGAGTGGTATACTGCTCCGACCAGTTCAGTGACCATGCAGATGGTTGCTAACTACTTTAGGAAATACCCTCTTATAGGGGTTTCCATTACAATTCCTGCCGCAGACCAAAGGGCTAACCTCCCTGGGGGCATATTCAGTGCCTGGTCTCGGTATCACTTAGAGGCGGGAGCTTACCTCCCTCTTCATCCTTTTTATGAGGGGGTGGCAAATTATTTCGGTGTCGCCCCCTTCCAAATTACTCCAAACGGATATAGAATGCTGGCTGCACTCTACATCCTGTACAAACTCAAGAAATGGCCAGAACCCACCCCTCATGAGGTCAACTATCTTTTTGACCTTAAATCCAACCCGCAACAATACGGAACGGGTTTCTTTCACTTCTACCACCAGGAGACCAACCGGACGTTCCTGAGTGACACCACGCATATATTGAACGTGGGGCAATATAGTAAGGAGTACTTCCTTACAAAGGACATAACCAGCAACAACCTGGCCTTTGCTCGAGGAGGTAAGTGCTTGTCTTCGACTGGTCGATACTTTTAATCAAGTTGTTCTCTTTCATTTTTCTCAAACTGAAATCTGTCTTTCAGGTCCATGGTTACGTCCGACCCCAACACCAGACATGGTGTTGAGGTCCAATACTTTGGCCAGGATGACCGACGCAGCAAAAAGCGTCAAGACCCTGGTCACTGATGAAAACATGAGGCGGTCTGGCCTCCTGGCTCCTCGCCATGAAACAAGAGGGTATGTGGTAGACGATGCCACTGCCGAGGGGGTTCCCGAACAGCAACCTCCTGCGTCCCCTCCTCGGAGGAGGCCAACGGGGGTTACTATCAGGGAGCCCACGGGCAATCCTTCCGCAGAAAGGCCTTCTGCTCCCCAAGGCAAGGGGAAACAAAAGGCCAAAGAGCCAGTTGTGGACTTAGGAGAGTCTTCTGATGATAACGGTAACATTATTTTGCTTTTGAATAGTTTGCCAATTCCTTGTCACTTGTTTGACGGGGAGGGCAACTTTACATATACTCCAAAATTAGGGCCAGACTTCTTCATGCCAGATAGTGAATGTATGACTAATAGAGTCAATAGTATAGCGACCAGTAGTTGTAGCTCGGGTATTCACTTTGTGACCTCTTTTCTGTTGCATAATGAATTTTCATCTGCCTTTATCTTTATTCTTATGCATGCTTTTTCTTGTGTGCAGATATGGCTACTCCCAACGTCTTTGATCTATACAATGCTGAGGAGGAAGAAGAAGTCCCTCAGCTCCGAAGGAGGTCGTCGAGGAGACAGGCCGGCGAAACAAGCCAAAGATTGGCCAAGAAGAACCGAACCGAGGACCCTCCCAGGGACGTGCCAGCTGGGCAAACTTCTATTCATCCTCTGGCCTCAGTCGAGAAAGAGACTCCTCCCGCCCCAAAGATCCCTCCTCCGGCACCAAAGAACCCTCCCCCGGCTGCGCCCAGCAGGGAGCAAGATAGGCGGGAAGAGACCCTTGGGGCTAAACTCTCGGGTCGTGTCGTACGAGCAGCAAAGGACCGTATTGCGCACATCGGAAAAATGACCGTGTCAAGGATGCAATGGTCGAGGCAGAAAGTATGACGGTCGACCCGATCCTAAATAGGACCCTGAATGAGATTTCTAGCGTAAGTACTTCCTTGTTTCTCAAGCCTTAGTCCTCCATTCTTCGCAATAAGCTTTAACTTTTTTCCTTATTCACAGGCCTTGCTGTCTGCTACTACTGCTCGTACCCGTGCCCAGGCTTCCATCGAGCAGGCTAAGGCAAAGGCCATTGAGGGGTATCAGGTGAAGGCAGTCGAGGAGCTTTCGGCTGCAGAGGCCAGGCACGCCAAGGAGTTGGAGGCGATGGCTCGAGAGAGGGACGCTGCAGTGACAAGGTTGTCAGGGGTTGAGGCTGCAAAGGAAGCTGCTATAAAGTCGAGGCAGGACTATCAAGATGCCAGCCGTACCCACCTTCGCGAAATCAGAAGGTTGGAAGAGGTGCTCAAACCCAAGGACGAGGCCATTGCCACTCTTGATGGAAAAGTGAAGCAGCTGGAGGTTGACAACTCCAAAAATCTGGAAAGGTACAAGAAGACAACGCTCCGATGTTTCTACAACTTCTAGAAACACAATCAGGGAGCCGACTTCAGTTATCTTTCAGAGGAGATCAGGGTTGCTGAGCTGGCTCGCTGCGCTGCCCAACTGGCTGAAGAGGAGGCTAGAGTGAGGATTCCTGCCTCCCCAAGCCTGGCTGGTGCTGAAGAAGAAAGCGCTGCTGAGGATGCTGTCACCCAGAATGCTGCCAAGGACCCTCCGGCCCCAAATGCCTCTTGAACTTTTTCATTTATTTTTTCTTTCCTTTTGATTACACAACCCACGGGTCGTGATGTAAAGACAATATGTTCGTTTTAAACTTTGCTGCACGGGCAGTAAATCTTTTTTCTTTTACTTGAACAATTACATCCAAGCAGTGATGCTTGCGGTGTAAAAGATTGCTCGATGCTATAATATTTTCATTTATTATAGCATTTGTCCGTATGACCGAACTTAGCATAGTACTTTGACATGATTTAACAAAATATAAATTTTGAAAAATATTCTAAGTACCTTAGCATGCTTTCACTCATTTTGTTCATGTGTTTACATACCTCATGGTACGCTTTGCTATCGATGTGCCTTATATGCCCCCTAAGTGATCAAGGAGCTTTAGGTCCTTGGTCACTTGCCTTGACCATGACCTGTTCGAACATTTCTGCTCGTGTGCAAAAATAATACTTGTAATACAACAAAACAACACATGTAATGAAAAAATACTTGTAAATGTAAATTCACAAAGGTTGGCAAGAATGACTGGCTGCACACAGTCCCTTATAATCTCGTATTAAAAATGGACTAAACATGTCTTTATGAGTGATTCTGAAATAGAATCTTACATATACGAGCGATTAGCCATACTGCGTGGCTAACCCTCTTTGCTAAACTTGTAAAAAAGAAAAGATTAATACAAGCCAGTCCTTTATAAATGACTGTTTATTGATAATACTTGCGCAGGTGTTCTCCATTCCAATAACGTGGAATGAGATCTCCATTTAAGCGTGCAAGTTTGTAGGTGCCTGGATGAAGGACTTCTTCAATCTGGTAAGGTCCTTCCCAATTAGGTCTGAGCACTCCAGCAGTAGGGTCGCGGGTATTTAAGAAAACTCGTCGTAGCACCAAGTCTCCGACGTTGAATTTTCTTTCTTTAACTTTGGAGTTAAAGTAGCGGGCGACTTTTTGTTGGTATGCAGCAACTCGGAGTTGGGCCTTCTCCCGTACTTCGTCAATCGAATCTAGAGATTCCATCATTAGTTGGCTATTCTGGTCCTGGTCGTATGTTAGACGTCGATGTGAGGGGGGATCTAACTCGACATGCAACATTGCCTCATATCCATAGGCTAAGGAAAATGGGGTATGTCCTGTCGCAGTTTGGTGAGACATTCTATACGACCAGAGGACTTCAAGCAATTGCTCTGGTCACGCTCCCTTAGCTTCTTCAAGGTGTCTTTAAGAGTTTTATTCACGGCTTCGACCTGCCCATTCGCCTGGGGGTGTGCAACTGAAGAAAAACTTTTAATGACTCCATGCCTTTCGCAGAAATTGGTGAATAAGTCGCTGTCAAATTGGGTCCCATTGTCTGAAACTATCTTTCTAGGCAAACCATATCGACAGACAATGTTCTTAATGACGAAGTCAAGGACTTTCTTGGTCGTGATGGTAGCGAGCGGTTCAGCTTCGGCCCATTTGGTGAAGTAATCGTCCGCCACGACTGCATACTTTACTCCGCCTTTCCCTGTAGGTAGGGATCCAATCAAATCTATCCCCCATACTGCAAAAGGCCACGGACTTTGCATCTGTTTCAATTCGTTTGGAGCAGCACGTAGAATCTTGGAGAACCTTTGACATTTATCGCACCTTCGTACAAACTCCATCGAATCCTCGTTCATAGTTGGCCAGAAATAGCCTTGCCTTAGAATCTTTTTTGCCAAACTCTGTCCTCCAGTGTGATCCCCACAGAAACCTTCATGCACCTCTTTCATGAGTTCTTTAGCCTTTTCTGGTGTAACGCATCTGAGTAGTGGCAAGGAATATCCTCTTTGGTACATAACATCGTTGACCAGTATGTACCTAGCAGCTCGCCTTTGTAGAGTTCTGGCTTTGTTCCTGTCTGTTGGCAACGTACCTTTTGTCAGATACTCCAAGAAAGGCACCATCCAAGTATTCTCCATTCGAATCTCCATACTGGATTTTGTTGCTTGTATGCTCGGCTTACTCAGTCTTTCTACTGGCACGATGTTCAAGGTGTCAGCATCCTTTTTCTACTGGCACGATGTTCAAGGTGTCAGCATCCTTTGCGCTCGCGAGTTTGGCTAAGGCATCTGCGTTTGAATTCTGATCTCGCGAGATTTGCTGGAGGGTGTACTTCGTGAACTGGGCTAGCAGGTCTTTTGTTTTATTTAAGTAGGCCACCATCTTCAAGCCTCGCGCTTGGTATTCTCCTAGGACCTGATTCACCACCAGTTGTGAATCACTGTAGATATCAAGCGTCTTTATGCCCATATCCTTTGCCATTCTCAATCCAGCGAGGAGTGCTTCGTATTCCGCTTCATTATTTGATGCAGTGAAGTCAAACCTGATGGTGCAGTGAAATCGATGCCCTTCCGGCATTATCAATATCACTCCCGCTCCAGCATGGGATTCGTTGGATGAACCATCCGTGAATAGCTTCCATGAAGGAGCTTTGTCTTGAGGCTCGGGCGCTTCAGGCTGTTCGCACTGCTCGCTGTCTGGGAGTTCGGTGAACTCTACAATAAGGTCGGCCAAGACTTGTCCCTTGACTGCTACTCACGGTGAATAAGTTATATCGAATTGTCCTTGTTCGACTGTCCATTTTAACAATCGCCCAGCCACTTCCAGTTTTTGTAGGACTTGCCGAAGGGGCTGGTCAGTTAGAACTGTAATAGGATGGGCATGAAAGTAGGGGCGTAACTTCCTAGAGGCCAGGATCAAGCAATATGCTAACCTCTCAATTGGTGGATATCTTAATTCTGCCCCAATCAGTCTCTTGCTGACATAGTAGACTGCTTTTTGTACGCCTTCCTCCTCTCGCACTAATACCGCGCTGGTAGCAACTTCAGTAATCGCCAGATAAATAAACAAAGTTTCTCCTTCAATTGGCTTTGATAAGATGGGAGGCTGTGCCATATGGGCTTTCAAGGCCTGGAATGCCTGCTCGCAGTCTCCTGTCCATTCAAACTTCTTATTTTCCCTAAGTAGATTGAAAAAAGGGACACACTTGTCCGTGGATTTTGAAATGAATCTACTTAGGGCTGCAATTCTTCTGGTTAAACTTTGTACATCTTTGATCCTTTCTGGCGACTTCATGTCGATCAGGGCTTTTATCTTGTCGGGGTTGGCCTCGATTCCTCTTGAATTTACAATAAACCCCAAAAACTTCCCTGATCCAACTCCAAAGGAACATTTGAGGGGATTTAACTTCATTTGGTACTTGTTTAACACACTAAAGCACTCTTGTAAATCGCTCACATGCCCTTCTGCCTTCTTGGACTTTACCAGCATGTCATCTACATATACCTCCATTTTTACACCGATTTGCTCCTTAAACATGTGGTTGACTAGCCGTTGGTAAGTCGCACCTGCGTTTTTCAGTCCGAAGGGCATTACTTTGTAACAATATAAGCCCGTATCGGTCCGAAAGCTGGTGTGATCCTCGTGAGGGGGATGCATGCTAATCTAGTTGTAGCCTGAATATGCATCCATGAATGAGAGGATATCGTGTCCTGCAGTTGCATCGACCAGCTGGTCGATCCTCGGGAGTGGGAAGCAGTCTTTTGGGCAGGCTTTATTGAGGTCTGTAAAATCCACGCAGGTTCACCATTTGCCGTTAGGCTTGGGAACCAGCACTGAATTGGAGACCCACGATGGATAAAATGCCACCCTGATGAACCCATTCTCCTTTAGTCTTTCGACTTCTTCTTTTAAGGCTCTCGATCTATCTTTATCGAGCAGACTTCTCTTTTGTTGCACGGGTGGAAAGGTCTTGTCTATATTCAGGACATGGCTGATTACTGCAGGATCTATCCCAGCCATGTCTTTATGGGACCAGGCGAAAACTTCCTGGTTCTTTCGCAAAAATTCCACCAGTGCGTTCTTCGTGGTAAGCTCTAAGTTTCTCCCAACCTTTACGACTCTGGTTGGATCTTTTTCGTCGAGTTGGACCTCCTCCAGGTCCTCGACGGGTCCAACATTTTCTTCAAAATCCCCAAAGCAAGGATCTAAATCTCCATCCTCACTTTGGGCAACACCCTATTTGGTGACTTCATCACCGGATTGGACTTGTGTATCAACTGCCATCTGCAACCTATCTGAGGCAGCGCTCTTCGACGTTCCACTCTTCGCCTTTGTGATCAAGGCGTTGTAGCACTCCCTGGCTTCCCTCTGGTTTCCCAACACGCGTCCTACCCCCGCGTCTGTTGGGAACTTCATGGCCAAGTGCCACATAGAGATGACGGCCCGCAGATCAACCATTATGGGCCTTCCAATAACGGCATTGTACGCCGAGGGACAATTGACCACTACAAAAGTGGCGAGTAATGTCCTTGTCGCAGGCGCTGTACCCGTCGTTACTGGGAGTTTGATCAATCCGGCGGGAGCGAGTCCTTCTCCAGAGAAGCCGTATATCGTTTGGTTGCAGGGCTCCAAGTCCTTAACGGAAAATTTCATGCGTTCCAGTGTAGATTTATACAGGATATTCACTGAACTTCCTGTATAGACCAGTACCCTCTTCACCATCATATTGGCCATCTGGAAGTCCACGACCAGCGGATCGGAATGTGGGAACCTGACGTGTTGGGCATCGACATCAGAGAAGGTTATTTCACCCTCTTCTGACCGAGCCTTCTTTGGTGCACGGTCCTCCACAGTCATCATCTCGATGTCCTGGTCATGGCGCAGAGTCCGAGCATATCGTTCTCTGGCCTTTCTGCTATTTCCCGCGAGGTGCGGGCCTCCATAGATGGTTAAGAGTGTTCCAGCCACGGGGGCAGGCTGTAAGGGTGGCGAGCGTTGGCGCGTGGATGCTTGCTCGTTGCCACCCGGAGCTTCTCGATGGGAATTTCCCGAGGCCCGTACGTATCTTCTCAAGTGTCCTTGTCTAATAAGGAACTCAGTTTCATCTTTCAACTGGTTGCATTCATTGGTGTCATGTCCGTAGTCGTTATGATAACGACAGAACTTGGTAGTGTCTCTCTTCGAAATATCCTTCCGAATGGGGCCAAGTTTTTTGTAAGGCACACTAGAACTTGTGGCCTGATAAACCTCCCCCCGAGACTCATCGAGGGTAGTGTAGTTAGTGAACCGGGGTTCATAACGATTACCCTTGGCTCGTTTGTTGTCGGAGGTGGAAGGCTCGTTATATGGCCGTTTTCCACCATTCTTGCCATTGCTGTTGCCGTTCCCGTTGCCTTTGCCGATGCCATTAGGTTTAGAACCATTGGCGGCTTTGGCGGGTTCGGCAGCCTTTTTACCCTTGTTTGAGGGCTTTCCATCATCAGCAATGGCTTCTTCGAGCTTGATGTAGCGATCAGCTCGGTCTAAAAATTCTTGGGTAGTTCTCACTCCTTCTTTTCGGAGACTTTTCCAGAGGGGAGAACAACGTTTAACCCCTACGGTAATGGCCATCATCTTGCCTTCGTCCCCCACCGTTTTTGCCCCAGCCGCTGCTCGCATAAAGCGCTGGATGTAATCCTTTACCGACTCCCCATCCTGCTGGCGAATTTCAACCAGCTGGTTTGCTTTGGTTGGATGCACACGACCTGCATAGAATTGTCCGTAAAACTCCCTTACGAACATTTCCCAGGAAACTATGCTCGCGGGAGGGAACTTAAAAAACCATTCCTGCGCAGCTTCAGAAAGTGTTGCAGGGAAGATCCTGCACCGAGCATCTTCGGACACTTTCTGAATGTCCATTTGAATTTCAAACTTGTTGACATGAGACACCGGGTCTCCATATCCGTCAAAGTTTGGGAGTGTAGGCATCTTGAGCTTGCTTGGGATTTCGGCATTAGCTATCCTCTGTACGAAAGGAGTGCCTTTCCTCCTATCGTGGTCAACGTAAGATGTCCTTCCCCCGACCAGCTGTTGCACTGCCTGGTTGAGAGCATCTATCTGGGCCTGTACAGCGGCTGGAATCGCTGTGGCCTCTGTTTCCGGGGGGACGTTTTCTCTATGCCGCTCGCGGCGATCGTTAAGTACGTCACGCAAATCTTCGTCTCTTCTCCGCTACTCGCTACCCCCGAGCCGATTGAAGACATTATTTTGTCTGGGCTGCCCCCCGGCATCCCATCTATTGGGTTGGTCATCTTGAGGTACCTGGCTCTTACCTTTACCTCTTTCTTCATTCCTACGGACAGCGCCCCCTTTACCTGAGTCAGCTTCATTATATCCATGTCCATCTCTGAACCTTGACTGACTATGGTGGGATCGACTGTTCCCTCGATTTCCATTCCTGGCTGAAACATTCCGAGCGTTAGAGGGTGGCCTGCGCTGGTCGTGGTGTCCCCGTGCATCATCGTGCCGTGGGGGACCCCGGACCGCAGAGCCTAACTCTGAGTCCCTCCTATTACCAGGGGGATACTGACCTCTGTTCGGCAGGTTTGGCTCATCACCCCTACGGTGTCTAGGACTACGAGGCTAATGCTCGGCCCTATTCTGCCTTTGTTGCGGGGGATCGCCGCGACCAGCCTGGGATGGTGGCTGCGCCTCAGGGTCCAGCGGGGCGTCGTCATGGGGCGCTTGAGGCTGCTCGGGCCTTTGCGGACTTGAAGGCTGGATCGGTGGGCTTGGATTAGGACCCCTCTGGGGTGGTCTATTACCTGGTTGGTCAGGTTGCGAAGCAGGTGCGGGCCGATTCCTTGCCAGCTGCAAGGCCGCCTCGAGAGCTGCCATGGCTTCATTCTGGCGGCGGTCCATCTCTGCCTGCCTCTCGCTTAGCTCCGCTCGTTGCCGTTCAATTTCCTGCTGCTGCCGTGCCACAACTCCGGCAGCAGTCTCCTGACTGGCTCTCAGATTAGCCAGCTCTTCTTGCAACGCGCCCAGGGTACTCTTCAGCGTTGCATCATCCATCTCTTTCTCCTCAAAGTCCAGATGTGGCTCATCCTCCGCCACGCTTGCAGGAGGAGGAGGAGGTGGCGGGTTTGACGGTGCAGCGGCGGGTGCCTGTCCAGTTTTCTTTGTAGCTTTCGCCATCGGTTTTCTCAGCAATGATATGTCAAGCTCTCAATGAAAGCACCAGAATGTTGACCCAAGATTTGGCCAACTGACACGGAGTCAAAATATGCTTGATATGAATGAATATGATGAGAAGAACGCAATGACCAAAATGAATAACAACACGATATTTTTATAGTGGTTCGGCCCCAGGATCTGGTAATAACCTACGTCCACTTAGACTGTTATTGATTTAGAATCAAAGGAGTGATCAAAGAACAAGGGTCCAATGAGTTTCACTAACCTCTGATGAACAATACAATATCACTAGGAGAATTACTATAGTCTGAAAATAATTCCAAAGCCAAAAGTCCCTTCCTTGAGCTACCTTTTGCTATTTATAGGCTCAAGGGGGATTACAAAAGATTGTTACAGATATTCTTTCCTGAATCATTGGATACTCAGGAGATTGTGTGAGATAAATTCGGGATTTACAAAGATCTTCCCATAAATGTTGCTTTGTATGCGGAACTATCGACCAGACTGGTCGCAGGTAAGACTGGGCCGCTTACTGCTTCTAATGTGTCTTTTGGTCGATACTCTAGCAGAACTTTTCCAGGTGTCAGCCACGTGTCCAGGGATCACTTGCCACGTCATCAATGCTAATTTTTTGGATAACACATATTATAACATATAAAAGAGAGTTACAATATTTAGATATATGTGAATATCCAAATATGTTACAAATTCAGTCACAAATTTGTAACTTCCAAATATTGCCCATTATTGTGTAGATTTGTTGTTACACAATTTTGAGTTGAATTTCTTAAAGTCATAAGTTAAATGACAGTTAGAGATATGATTTTAACCCCAATAATGTGTTTGGGGTTTACAAAATCAATTGGGTGTGAATTGGAACCGTTTGGAAAAACAACACAAAAAGTGTGCTGAAATTGGCTAGTGGCCGCGACCTGGGGGACAGAGACCAATAGTCGTGGCCACTGATACTCCTGGCCGTGGCCAGTGTGAATGACTACCAAAAATTTCAGTTTTTCCAACCTTTTTTTAACGGCTCAAAAAATACAAATAACTCTCAAATCTTCTTTTTAATTCCATAAATATCTAATTAATCATTGGTAACAACCATGGGGGTTGGTGGAATTTGAAATTCAAAGGGTGTCTCTAAACTTTATAAATAGGAGCCTATTGCTCACTTGTAAGACACAATTTTTCTATCCATTAGAGCATTTGGCTAGAAAACACCTACAGGCTTGATAATTCCATAACACTATTTCCAAAATAGAGAGAAATCCCTTAGTGCTTGAGTTAGGGGGAAATAAGCTTCTGGACAAAGGTTTCAAACATTGTTCAAGTTGGTGATCCCTAATACTCTTCACTTTGGTTGTGTGAGTGAGAGTTCTTTGTTTATTGTTAATGTTGTTTTCCTTTTACTCTATTGCTTTTCATTTTCTTATTCTTCTTCTATATTTACCTATATTTCTTATTTAGAGTTGTAATTCTTTAATTTCTTTTGTTACAAACACTATTTCTTTATTTGTATATTTTGTTTAGAGTTGTAATTTTTTATTCACTTCTTCTACTTCTTCTTATTCTATTTGTATTTTTCAGTCATAGAGTGTAACATTATTTTATCAATCTTGTTTATTTGTATATTTTGCTTAGAGTTCTAAGGTCTTTTTACTATTTCCATTGAGGCAATATATATTTTCCTAACACCAACATCTCCCACTGGGAGACGTGTCACATGTCCCATGTCTCCCAGTGAGAGACGTTGGAAGTAGACGTAGGACACATGGCATGTCTCCTAGTGGGAGACGTTGGATGTCCTTCGTTGACACATGTTTAGACCCCAAATTTTTAAGGTCTTCATACACTTTTAATGTCTTACAATTTTAGCAATTAATAAAAAATTTCAATGTCTCTCAACATAAGACATTTAAAACCCCTCCTAATTTTTAATGTCGTAACCCAATGGTGTAAGCATTGTAGGGAGTCATTCAATGTCAAAATTGTTGTAGTAATTGGATGATACTTTTGATTCTGGCACATTCACAACCTGTACAACTTGCTGTAGTATCACACACATTGTCACGTACACGATACCTCATTGTATAACTTTAGACACAAAAATATTATTTTAAATACCTAGAACAACAAATCAAATTTTACATCACCATTATGTGAAATCGTTAAGCGTTTGCACTTTAACCAATCATAATAGTATCTTCTTGTTAATGCCCACCTCTATGAAGAAATTAAGGACATAGATTAAATGTAAGTTATGTTTCTCCTTTACTTGATTGATTTTATGTATATAATAATTTATATTAGCTAATTAAGCTATTTAACCTACTTTCACAGTATATAGTACTGAGATTGGAAAGAAACTAAAAGCTAAAAAATACTTGTGTCCAACATTAAATTCAGTTTTACCATATCGTATTTCAAGTAAAATTTTAATTGCAAAAGTTATTACAATTATTTATTTGTATGTGACGTCGAGTGCGACCATTATTGTATGAAGTATGTGCAAGAGACATCATTTCACAATTGCAACCAAATTCCTTCTAAGTAGAATGAGGTATTATATAAATTATTAGTTACGTTATTTATACTTTAAAATTAAAATAAAGTTTTAATTCATTTCTAATCTTCAAATTTTTCCAATTCACTAACAGAGCACATTGTACGCCGATGCAAAAATTAACCAAGTACAAGAATAATAGGCAGTGTATACTTCTATATATCATCTAACTCAAT
This sequence comes from Humulus lupulus, assembly GCF_963169125.1. Lineage (NCBI taxonomy): Eukaryota > Viridiplantae > Streptophyta > Magnoliopsida > Rosales > Cannabaceae > Humulus > Humulus lupulus. The sequence goes on along the minus strand of NC_084793.1, from coordinate 84,244,967 downwards.
CCACCGATTTTGATTTTTCTTTCGTTGAGATTAGGTACTTTGTTAACTACATATAATTAATTACATAGAACTTAATACATGTAACTTTTGAAAACATTACTAATTTTAATATATATTGATTTTATAAAAAAATTATGTTTTTCTTATAATGCTTTTGATGCTGCTTCAAATTTTGTTTAATTTTCTACATTTTTTTAAAACTAGGGGAATTAACAAAGAATTTTTTAATCCCCTTGGCTAGGGCATATTATGTTTGTGTTGTACCCTAAAAATTAACACAAGTTAATTACTCAGCTAGGGGTACAATTGACAGATGAATATATAGAAAAAGCAGACAAATAAAACATCTAGCTAATGATGATGCGAGCAGCTCTAGTTAGGACTTGACAACACGACATTCAGATAGTTGGCAGGTCGCCTCATAGGATGACGATCCAGTTTGAGACATGTAGCGGCCGGATCCCCTTTAGGGCGCTTTGAATATGTTCAACTTGTGGAAACTTGGTCATAATGCATACTGAAGGATCCCGAGAGACTCGGAGGCACTCTATATGCTCATTAATGTCCAGGCTGTATTGCACATTTATTGTCTGAGATAACAAGAGTATATTCTGTTAGGCAATCATATCCCTATGTAAATGAGAATTATCTGTATTAAATGTATACCATATTTATGCACACGGTTACCCAAACCTGTCGAGAAAATTTCACTATAAATATCATGGATAATGGACAGGAAAAGAGACTGCCTTTTTGTATTATTGAAACTCTGCAAAAATTGTGAGAGAAAAGCAATAACATTGTCTCGTGGACTAGGTGGATCTTAAACACTGAACCACGTAAAATTGTGTGTCTGAGAAATAGTTCATATAAGTTCATTACGATTTGCAAAAAAGCACTAATACTCTTATTAGATTTCTAAGTCTACTATTGGCGAAAAATCACGTCAACAGTTTGGTGCTTTCATTGTGAGAAAATTAGTGCTTAATCCCTTAAAAGTTTCATTCGACGTTCATCATGGTGGTTACTCGATTGATGCATGACAACTAAATGGAACAGTCGGTGGGCAAGAGGTGCATCATACAGCCGTTCCCACTAAAAATGGCCCAGATGTTCAGTATTGTGCTGGGAAACAACCAGTGGGCCAAGACGACACTGGGAGTTCAGCGTCATGCCCACTAAATCCTAATCCAGTATATCTAACAACCGTCGAGATGGAAAATGCCCAATTTAGGAGCCATCTCGCTAGGGAAAATGGACAGATCGAGAAGGTCCTGACTCGGTTACCCCCTCTTGCAACCGATGCTAATGTCGGAAAGAGGCAAAGTGGGTCCCACAAGTCCCACAGGAATGTAAGTTTCGCAAATAAAGGTTACTGGACGGGGAACCAGCGTGGAGGTAGGTCTGAGAGGGATCTGAGGAATCATCTTAGCTCAGCACAAAGTCCTCATTTCGATCCACATCCTGACCTATGTGATCATTTGAATTCAAAAAGGAGGTATCCAGCTCGCAATGATGACATGAGTTATACTCGACATGAGGGAGGTTCGTTTATCGTACGCGACAATGGGAATGTCCCACCAAGCAAAGCTCGAATTTGGAGGGATAACAACCCATCAAACACATACAATAGGATGGGAGATGGTGAACAGCTCCCAGCTAACCTAGAGACCAAAGACCCAATCCTCGAGCGACTGGCCTTGATGGAGGAGCAAATGAAGAAGCTCTTGTCTGGAAAAGAGATTGATGATTGTGACTCCAAAGAGGAGCTCGAACCTTTCGTCCCAAACATTGCAGCAGTTGCGTATCCTATTGGCTTTAGGATGTTGAACATGCCAACATTTGATGGAAACGTAGATCCATCCGACTACCTCGGGATGTTCAACACGTTGATGATTGCCCATAATGTTGGGTTCGACCTAAGATGTATTCTGTTCCCCACGACTCTAATTGGATTAGCCAGAAAATGGTTCAAAAAGTACAAAAAACATTCGATAAGCTCTTGGAAGAAGTTGTCTTCCGAGTTCAAGAGAGCGTTCTGAGCTTTAAAGGAAACTCGCGTAGAGGCCGACTCATTGGCCAACATAAAACAACAACCTGGTGAGCCCTTGAAAGCATATCTGATCAGATTCACCAACGTTGCAGCACGAGCTAGAGACGTTGATGATAGCTCCAAGATCATGGCAATGAGAACAGGAATCCTGGTGGGAGGCGATCTATGGTAGGAGCTCCAATGAAAAAGGGTTAAAAGTGTAGATGAGTTCTTGGCCCAAGCTCAGGAGTGGATAGACTTGGATGAGGCGTGATCTGCTCTCCTAAGAACCAGCCAGGTCCCTATCCAACCTGCTAGAGTGGTGACAGGTGTTGCAGCTACGACTCAACCTGTTACCCAGAATAACCAAGTGGGAAACAATAAGAGGAGAGGGAATGGTGAGGGAGACCAAAAGGACACAAAGAAAAAAAAAGTCAGAGAAAAAATTCAAGCCCATTTAGGCCACTTACACTGACCTAACGGATACACGGGAACATATTTTGCTAGCAAACTCTAATCGCCTTACGTGGAAGAAACCAGAGCCATTAAGGCATCAGAGGGCGAAGAGAGATCCCTCAAAGTTTTGTCGATACCACAATGACATCGATCTTAATGCCGATGATTGTTGACAACTAAAGATGAGATTGAGACCCTCATTTGAGCTGGACCATTAACCCAGTATGCACGAAACCGAGTTGCTCCCAATCAATCTACTGAGCAGAATTCTCGTCCAGCTCCGAAAATTCTGACAGGTCAGCCGAGGACTCAGATGGATCAGATGAATCAGAACCAAGTCGACCCTCCCCCAATAGTAGGAGGAGATATAACTACTATTTCTGGAGGACCTCATTTGGCGGGCACGAGATATGGAGCCCAAAAAGAGGTATATACATGAGCTGAAAACTCATAACGACATGGAATTTATCCCAGAGCAACGGTTATAAAAAAACAACGGTTGGATAAACAATGAATCATTTTCACGAAGGAGGATGCTAGCCACATTCAATTCCCACATAATGACCTGCTGGTGGTAACCGTGGAGCTCGCTAATCAAAGGGTACAGAGAATATTGGTATATATGAGATTATTCATGACCGATCTAAAGGCGACCTCAATGACGTTGTACGAATTTTCAGGTGAAGGGACGTTTCCATAAGGACAATCAGGCTGGTGGTTTTGCTAGAGGATGATGCACGAACTATTACTAAAATACTTGAGTTCGTTGTAATCAATTGTCCGCCTGTGTATAACTCGATTTTGGGACGACCCGCACTGATGGCTTTTTAAGCCATCACCTTGATCCGACACTTGGCAATGAAGTTCCCCTCAGCCTCAGGGATATGCATAGTACGTGGAGACCAGCTCGCCGTTTTAGAATGCTACAACGTAGACATGAAGGGAAAATCACAACCCAGGCACCAGGAAATGGTCATAGACGAAGAAGGTAGGGAGTCTCGAGAAATGGAAGTTACCCATGGGATAGAAGAACCTCGTGAGGGGGATAACGAGGTCGCCCAACAGGACGACATTGACCCACGAATAGGCGAAGATAGATATGAGGTCAAAGCTATACAAGATCTCGAGGAAATCAATATTGACCTAGAAACACCTTCAAGAGTTGTAAAAGTTAGGAAAAATCTTGGAGCTGAAAGAAAGAAGGAGTTGGTCGAATTCTTGAGGAAGAACCTGGACGTCTTCGCCTGGTCGCATGAAGATATGGTGGGAATCAGTCCGAGTATAATAATGCATACTTTGATTTTGGACAAGAAGTCTCTTGGGGAAAGTATGGTCGGAAGCATTGGAAGAAGAATTAGCTTGCCTACTTAAATGCAGATTTATCAGGGAAGCAAAGTACCCGATATGGGTTGCTAACCCCGTTCTGGTCCCGAAGCCAAACGGGAAGTGGAGAACTTGCATTGATTTCTTCAATCTCAACAAGGCCTGTTCTAAGGACTATTTCTCATTACCTAAAATTGATTAGTTGATAGATGTTATCGCCGGTCATGAGCTTATGTCTTTCATGGACGCGTATTCTGATTATAACCATATCGCGATGAACCCTGCAGATCAAGAGCATACCAGCTTCATGACTGAGCATAACGTATACTGCTACAAAGTTATGCCATTCGGGCTGAAGAATGCCAGTGCTACGTACCAACAATTGGTAAACAAAATGTTCGCTAACTAGATCGGGAGAAACATGAAAGTGTATGTCGATGATATGCTCATTAAATCAAAGACTTCTAATAACCATGTATCCGACCTGGAATAATGTTTTGGCGTGCTAAGGAGGTATGAAATGAAGTTAAATCCCCATAAGTGCACTTTCAGAGTTTTGTCAGGAAAGTTTCTGGGGTTTATAGTCAACACAAGGGGGATAGAGGCAAAGCCAGAAAAAATCAGATTGTTGTTGGAAATGCCTTCACCTAGGTCACGCAAGGAAGTACAAAGTTTAACTGGAAAGGTGGCGGCCCTAAATCGCTTCGTTTCAAAATCCACTGATAAGTGTCTCCAGTTCTACAACTTGCTCAGAGGAAACAAGAAGTTTGAGTGGACGAAAGAATGTAAACAAGCATTTCATGACCTGAAAGCTCACCTGGTTGAACCCCCCGTACTATCAAAACTGGCATCTGGGGAATGTTTTTTTTTTCTGTATCTGGCCTTGACAAAAAATGCAGTCAGGGTTGTGTTAGTTCGAGAGGAAAATCGGGCGGAGAAACCAGTGTATTATGTAAGAAAAAGACTTCTCGGAGCTGAGTCCCGGTATCCATTAATAGAAAAGCTCGCATTCTGTCTTATTTCGGCTTCAAGGAAGCTCAGGCCGTATTTTCAGTCCCACACTATCCACGTCTTAACCGACCAACCTTTAAGACAGGTTTTGCAAAAACCTAAAACGTCAGGATGTCTGCTAAAATGGGCCATCGAACTCAGCCAGTTCAAAATATTATCTATGCCACACACATCAATCAAGAGTCAAGCCCTCGCTGACTTTGTGGCTGAGTGCATAGGTTTTCAGGACGAGCCGATAAGAGAACCGGTGCAGGAATTGTGGAAAATCTTCATTGATGGACCCTCTAATGAAAACGGCTTGGGAACTGGGATAATTTTATTCTCACTTGAAGGACATTGATTCCATACAGCTCTCAGGTTCAGATTCAAAGCATCCAACATCGAAGCCGAATATGAGGCCTTATTGGCATGGCTAAGGGTGGCGAAAGATCTAAAACCAAAGGAGATCCAATGTTATAGTGATTCCTAACTCGTAGTTAATTAGATATTGGGAGAATACCAAGCTCGCGGTATCAAGATGGCGGCCTACTTAGCCAATGTTAAAGGCGAGTTGTCTGAATTTGAGTTTAGTTCCATTGAACAAGTACCCCATGAGTAGAATTCCAATGTTGATGCTTAGGCTCGACTTGCTACCACCAAAGAGGCGGATACAATGAATGTACTTTTGGTGGAATTCTTGGAAAACTCGAGCATAATAGCAAAAACAGTTGAGGTCAGAATGATTGACATAAAACTGACTTGGATGACCCTTATAGTGGAGTATCTCACAATCAGAAAGTTACCTGTCGATCGGAAAGGTGTAAGAAAGATGTTGTTTCAAGCTTTGCAATATGTTATGGTTGAAGGGATTCTATATCGACGAGGGCATTCGCTACCTCTCCTACAGTGTGTTATGGCCGAGGAAGCACAAACTATCTTGCAAGAAATACATGAAAGCTTTTGTGAAGATAATGCTGAGGGGTAAAACCTGGCTCTGAAAGTACTGAGGTAGGGCTATTTTTGGCCCACAATGACAAAGGACTCGATCTCGTATATGAAGAAATGTGAAAAATTCCAACGCTTTGCCATAGTTGCTTGAGCAGCTCCTATCGAGCAAACCATGATCTCATCCCCTTGGCCGTTTGCAGTATGGGTTTTGACTTGATTGGTTCTTTGTCGCCATCGATTACTTCACGAAGTGGGTGGAGGCCGAACCTCTAGCAACCATCATCTCAAAGAGAGTCCTAGATTTTTTCATAAAAAATATCATATGTTGATTTAGGCTCCCAGAAAAGATCGTGTTTGACAACGGAACTCAGTTTGATAGTGATCTCTTCACAAAATTTTGTGAAAAATACGACATAACCAAGAGTTTTTCGTCGGTATCATACCCACATGCTAATGGGCAAGTTGAGGCCGTAAACAAGACCCTAAAGGCGAGCTTAAAGAAATGATTATATGAAGCCAAGGGACTATAGCTCGAGCAGCTCCTGCAAGTACTCTGGGCCTATAGAACCTCACTTCGAACCTCCATGAGCCATACCCCTTTTTCTCTGACCTCTGGAAGCGAAGTTATGCTCCCAATTAAGGTATTAGTGATGACCCACAGACAGAAGACCTTTGATCAATATCAAAACCATGAGCTACTCAGTGCATCCCTTGATCTAACCGAGGAAAAACGAGAAGCATCACAATTACAGCTCGCCCATTATCAGCAGAAAATCACTTGTTATTTCAATTCGAAGGTAAAAGGACACAGACTTGGAATGAGAGATTTGGTTCTCCTGAGGGTTTTTTGGCAAGTAAAGATCCCAAGGGCAGTATGTTAGGGCCAAACTAGGAAGGACCATACTAGATCGTGGAGATCCTGCTTGAAGGGACTTTCAAGCTAGCCCGGTTAAGTGGATAAATAGTTCCACGGACCTGGAATGCCCTACACCTCAAAAAGTATTATCAATAACTTTGTTATCTTTAATGTTTTTGGAATTACTGTTTATGTAAGGCTTATCTATAAAAGCCATTTCATTTTAATAACAATTGGATTATTACGTAATTAAATTTATTGTTTTGTTATCGCGGGCTCACTTTGTAAAAGCAACCTAGAACATTTATAAGCTTTGGTTGCTTGGGGGGGGGGGGGGGGGGGGCACATAACCGAAGAGAGCTTCTAAAAGAGTTCAGCGCATTCAGATGAAATTTGAAACTTAGAGTTTGGAAAAATTGATTATTCAACGGCTTTTTAAAGCTCGGATTTTCAAATTCCGAACACGAACTAAGATTGAGAAATTTCTAAAACAAAACCCCTGAATATAACCAGGTTCGAGGCCTGATTCCTAACAGGTACAATGCTATTAAGCAAACCAAAACCCCTAGAAATAACCAGGTATGAGGCCTGATTCCTAACAGATACAATGCTATTAGGCAAACTAAAACCTTCGAATACGACCAGGTCCAAGGCCTGATTCCAAACAGGTATAATGCAATTAGGTGGGCAAAATCTTGGATACAACTAAGATATCGACTAAACTTAGTTATTCGAGCCATCAAAAATCTATCCCGATCTAAAGGCAACCCCTAAGATTTCCAGTGTACAAGAATCCAAGAATTCACAACACATGAGAAAATAATAGACTAAGGGAAACACAGATAGATCACAAATTAAATATGTATTAAAAAATATATAGTGATCTCGAGAAGGAAAAAACCTTGATTTGAGCCCGAAGGCGATTATTTTAGTCTAGAGGGACTCTATTACAAAATATAAATAACGAAAAATAAATTATTGAGTTCCGTCGACTCGCTCGGAGGATGTCACTTCCTCGCCACCCCCTTCAGCAGCATTAGAAGCCTCGATGGTCTCAGAGGGTTCTTGTGAGAATCGAATAATGAATTTGGCAAGATAAAGTTCCCGAAACCCTGGCTGCGTGAAAGTGAAGTTCTCGTTATGGTTGAAAGCCCAACACCGGTAAAGCATCTCCTCCATATGATTCGACGACTCTGCAATCTCTGACCTCGCCCTCTTGGCCTCCTCCTTGGCTTTGGCCTTGACCCCACCAAACTTCTTTTTGAGGCCATCATTCTCATTTTTGAGGCTATCATTCTCAGCCTGCAGTTGGTCCAGTCGACAACTCATTTCCACAACCTGATTCTTGGAAATCCGCTCGCCTTCCTGGGAAGCAGTCAGGGAAGCCTTTGCAGACCGCTCGCTTTCTTGGGAGGCGACCAGGGTGGCTTGGAGCTCATCACTCCTTGCTCGAACCCGAGCAATTCCACAGAGTTTAGCCAGGACAGACTGCAAAAGGAAAAGGCAAGTCAAGGTTAGTAAAAAAAAAAGAGAATGAAAGAAAAAGAAATGCTAGAAGAATGAGAGGGGCTCACGGTGAGTTTCATGCCCATGGCGGACTCAAGGACATCTTTGGGAGTACGCTCCACCATGGCCCTCAGATCCTTGACATTGGCTCTATATGCATGGCCCCACCATATGGCTTGCCATCTTGTATACAGTCCCCTGAAACGCTTCGGGGAACCTTGCTAGCCCGAGTGGCTTTACTAGGATCTGAACGGAGGGAGCTTCACCTTGGATCACTTGAGGAACCGAAGGAGGTACATGTTGAGGGAGAGGAGGAGGAGCCTTGAGAACTATGCCTATTGTCACCAGAGCTGGGGGTTGAGACTGTTGTTGTTGTTCCCGGGTGGAGCTGGAACCTTTTTCTTTGACTGGAGACTCGGTGAAAGTTCCAGTCTTGGAGGTGTGTTTCTTTGGCAATCTAGGCCTCTTCACCATAGGCCTAGCTCCAGTCCTGCCAGCCTTAAAGGCACCCCTTAAGCCCGAAGCATCTGGGAAGTCCATCTCTTAACCTAAAAAAGAACGAGCAGAAGATTCAGATACAAATGATAATTAGTCAAAGAATTGCCAAGAAAAGAACAAGAGCAAGAATCCTTCCCTCCGAGCTAGCGGAGGAATCTACTACGCTCAGCTCGGGGTTATGGATTGGACTAGGTACAATGTAACACCCTACTACCCAGGGACCGTTATGGTGTGCATTTTAAACAGTGCTGAACTCACTAATTGAGTCATTTGGCCATAATCGTGTAATTAAGTATGATTAGCGGTTTAGGGTTAAAATTTTTGGTTAAGATACAACGTTTCACTAAAACGTTTACTGTATACATTGGGATCCCAAAAATATAATTTAAAGGTTAAGTACAACAAAAGACTTACAACCAGCCGACCTAAGCGGCAAAATAGGGTTTAACCCTAGTTCCTCTTTAAACCCTCGGCTGTGGCGGTCGAGCAGCCGCATATGTACACATCGTCACCTAAGCTCTCCAACTCAAGGATGGTCCAGCTTTCTTTTGCCTTTACCTGCACGACATAGCACACGTGAGCTGAAGCTCAGCAAGAAAACTCAATATGCTCATGAACAAGTAATAACATGTTACTAAGTCTTAATAGGCATGCCTAGCAGTAATAACCCTACTCATGCATGCAAGCAGGTACAAATAAATATTTGTGAAGTCCTGGGCTCTAAGTAGATGACTAATAAGTCTCTCTAAGGCAGACGACTAATAAGTCTCTCTCTGAATAGTTGACTAATAATTCAATTTCTAAATAGATGACTGATAAGTCTATCTCGATATAGATGACTTATAAGTCTATCTCGATATAGATGACTTATAAGTCTATCTCGGTCAGATGACTGATAAGTCTATCTCGGTCAGATGACTGATTAGTCTATCTCGGTCAGATGACTGATAAGTCAATCTCTGTGTAGATAACAAATAAGTCTATCTTTGAGGGCCCATACCCTCCTAGCCATGTGATGTGTAGGTCACCTTAGCCTTTTGGCTCTGGCTCTAAATAACTATCCTTTAGACGAGACAAGCGCTTTTAGTTTTCATCGAACTTAAGGTTGGTCAAGCATTTCATGCTTCTGATGATAATGCATATGCCAATTAGATCTAATCATTTTAGCTTGCGTTAAACTCGCTAATACCGTTCTTGACTCATAAATCAATACCATACTACCAGCGCTCAGTACTACTGACGAACTTGACTAGTAAGTCAAAACTTCACAGTCAGTATTGACACTATTTTTGATTCCTAACTCATAAGTCTGTGCCATTCACAGATAAGCAAGATTGCTAAGCATTTAATATGCAATCAATGTCAACATATATATCACTCAACATGCCTCATGAATAACCATGCATGTCACATATGGGGTGCAGTTTTCTTACCTTTGGTTCGAGCGAGAAATATGATACGAACGACCCTTGAGAACGATCAATCCTTTAATACCTTAGCGGTCACCTAGTTATAACCAAATATGGAATCCAATGAATGAAATCAACAATAAAAGTCTCTTGACCTAAACCTCACTCCCGGGACCTCGAATCATACCCAAACGGTTAGTAGATTCGATCCCGAGCCTTAAGAATTGAAACCCCGAGCCAAAAACCCTCAAAAGTGCCCAAAACATGAATCAAGAAAAGCAGGGTAGAGCTACCGCGCTGCCCCCCTAGCGCCTCGGCCCTACAACTAGAGTAGCCTGGCCCTGGACAACGCTGTAGCACCCTCCCTTGAGCGCTACAGCATTAGGACCAAGCTGAAACAACCCTGGTTCTTCCTCCTTTGACTTCTTCATTTCCAACCTTAAAAACTTGATCCCAAAATCCATCTTAACTTCCAAATGAACCCAAATATCCCCTCTACAAGTGCTAGGCATCATAACCTAAGCAACCTTTGCCAAAAACTCCCACCAATTCTCCATTTGCAACTTCAAAATTCCAACTGAATATCAAAAGGAAAAATAGAGCAAGAGCTAGAGTTTTAATGGCTAGAAACTTACCTCGAGCTCAGAATCACATCCTCTTCAATGGTAGAACATAACCCTAGACTATCAAGGTTCAACTCCCTAGCTTGGTTCCTCAAATAGAGCTCAAAAATTCAAAGAGAAAAGGAAGAGAAATGATGAACGGGAGAAGAAAGGAAGACACTCTATTTTCTTAAGCTTCCACAAATTTCTTATGGATGATATCTATCCTTAGGTGAAAAGACTAAAATTCCCCCAAACATAAATAAAACCCTTAACAGCCACCAAGGGCAAAATCGTCTTTTCTCGTCTATCTCGTTAATCATAATTAACACCCTCCAATTCCCGTTATTCCCAATATTCTCAAATGATAATAAATCATATCCCATTACCCTTTAATTCCCAGTAATGTACTAATCCTCGAATTACCCTGAGACTCACCTTGAGCCCCAAAATTAGCCCCGTTATGACCAAACCGATAACTTGCATTCAAAGATCGTCTCATGCCAAATGGTTTGAACAAATCCACATTATGATGTGGTCTTATTCAAAATTCACCAACATGCATGAAATTATATAAATTTGCCCTCAATGGGACAAATTACCAAAATTCCCTTATAATGAAAAATTGACCCGTATGCATGCATTTATCATCATATAATAATTTAATTCACATAAACATGCATATAATCATTTGATGGCATAATAAATCAATTATGGCCCTTCTGGCCTCCTCATCAAGGTCCTAAACCTTATTAGGAAATTTGGGTCATTACATATAACCTCTAACTCTTGGACTACCGGAGGTGGTGGAGAGTCTAGAATTATTACACCCTGGGTCCTAAGGGGTCCAGGCTCTTCTTTCGAGCTGGACTCATCTGCATACTGCCTAAAGCTGGGGGAGAATACACCCTGATGTAAGAAAGGCCATGTCCTACGATTTGTCCCATATTCCTAAAAAATGAGGACCTAAAGTGGAGGGTATTGTCAACCACAATGGTGCATCTGGGGTAGCTATGGTCATAGTGTATCACCAGATGATCCACACACTAGAAGAGTGTTGTGTTCAGGTTCGGGTTAGTAGGGTGTCGACTAAATAGCTGATGGGGATTGAAACGAATTACCCTAAAATTGGCAGCAACCCGATCTAGTTCAGGTTCGGCACGAGGCGATCCTAGGGAGCAAGTAGCGGGAAAGTCACAACGGGACCCGGTACTTGATTTGGGGCAAGTCAAGGGGTATTTCGGGTATTAGGTGATTATTTGGGCTATTGGGTTAAGGAAATAAATAATTGGAGATATATTTGAGGTTAGGAAGTCTAGGCGGGAATATTGGGAAATTTTACCATTTTGCCATCGGGGACGTTTTCGGTACCCCGAGCCTTGGGATTGACTTAAGTACCTAAGGATAGAATAAGTAAACTTTAGAAAGCAGTGGAACAAAAGGCTAAACCGACTCTTCTCTCCCTCTCTTCTTCTCTTTCAAGGAACTCAGTGAAATCAAAGGATTTGTGGCTGGGAATTCAGTGGATTGGGGCTGGAGTCTTGAAGGATTAGTTCTGTGTTTAGCTAAGGAATTCAATCAAGAACTAAGGTAAGATATAAGCTTTGTGCAAAGTGATAAATTCTGTGTTTTGGCTGGGTTTTGAGGTGTTTATGGATTTTGATATTGAAGGGTTGGATTGAAGCTGAAACTTGGAAGTTAGCTCAGGAATCCTTTAGAGAATTGATTCAACAGAGAAGGTAAACTCTAATTCTCATTTTAGTGTTTGGATTTTGAGCATTTATGACTGGTTTTCTTGTGTTCTTGGGCTGTTGAGTTTCAGAAATTAAAATGGGATTTTAGACTAGATTTCTGCTGGGTTTTGTTGCTGGAAACATGTTAGAATGTTGGGATAGTTGAGTTATGTTATTGGGATGGTCTAGGGTGGATTTGGGTGGGGTTTGAATATTAAAAATGGTAGTTTTCTGGGTTTGCGGGGCTGGGCCGCGACTCTGCTCTAGAGTGTCGCGGCCCTTCGGAGCAAGGAAGAGCCAGGAGGGCTCTGAGATGAGGGAGCGCCACGGTGCCACAGGGGTAGGACCGCAGCGCGTGTCTGTGGTCAGAGAGGCCTAGCCTCTGTTTTAGGGGGCGGGCCGCGACGCAGGTCTCAGGGGTCGCGGCCCTTAAGGACATTTATGGCCATTTGGAGTTTTAAGCGTGGGAACCTAACCTTTGGTGCTCGGGATCGATCCCACTACCGTGTTTGGTGGAATTCGATGTCTCGGAGGCTAGAATTCTATCCGGAATCCCTTACGAAATTATTGATGGAATCCTTTATCATGGTTGTGACTAGGTGTACACTTGGGCTCGGAGCAGGATCGTGCTCGGGGGTCGTCTTTCCTAATTAAAGTACTTAGAACTAAAGGTAAGAAAACTGCACCCGGTTGTGGATATATAATGGGACTAAGGGTTCCCTACCTTGTATGCTTTGAAAGAATGGTATTATGCCATGTATAATGTAAATGGATGGTATCAGGCCATGTAAATAGTAAACGAGCGGCCTAAGAGTGCCGGAGTTTACACATGCGCACAGGGTGCGACTCGGCCACTGGTAGCTGAGGACAGCTTATTATGCAATGAGCTCAGTTTAAGCGAGCCAGAGTCAGTGGGATAAACAGAGGGTGCGGCCTAAGTTGTCGGCCCTAATTATCATGTGATTTGATTGTAATTATTATGATATGCTGGTTAGTTGAATGGCAAATTGTTAGCTTGTTGATTATTATCGTTGAATGGATGAATGTTGTGTTCTGTTGAGTACCTAGTTATGTCTTGTGAGATAATTGAGTATTATTAGTGATTGTGTCTTAAATGTTATGTTTTCTTGCTGGGCCTTGGCTCACGGGTGTTATGTGGTGCAGGTAAGGGCAAGGGTAAGGCAAGTGACCATGGGTTGGAGAAATTTGGGGGCAGGGTGTACATTGTCAACTGCTCGGCCGCCACGGTCGAGGATTTGTATAGGAACGAGAACCTAAAAATTGTATTTTTCCATTAGAGCGGCTTGGTTATTTATAAGCTTTTGAAGTTCTGTAATTATGTTATTTAAACCTTAATTTGGGATCCCATGTACCAAACATGTATTTTAAATGAAAATTATTCATTTATAACCAAAATCTTTTAAACCTAACCTGTTTGTGACATTAGATTCACATTTTTAATCAAATGACTTGATTAGCAAGTCCCGCACTATTCCAAACACACAGTGTAACGGTCTTGGTCATCCAGGGCGTTACAATCAGACTGGTGGTTATGCTAGGGGTTGATACGCGAACTATTACTAAAATACTTGAATTTGTTGTAATCGATTGTTTGGCTGCGTATAACGCGATTTTGGGACAACCCGCGCTGATGGTTTTTGAGGTCATTACCTCGATCTGACACTTGGCAATGAAATTCCCCTTAACTTCAGGTATATGCACCGTAAGAGGAGACCAACTCACTGCCAGAGAATGCTACAATATTGCCATGAAGGGAAAATGACAACCCATGCAACAGGCAATGGTCATATTCGAGGGAGAAGAGGAGTCCCGAGTAATGGAAGTTACCCATGGGACGGAAGAACCTCAAGAAGAAGATAACGAGGTTGCCAACAAGACAACATTGATCCATGATTAAGCAAGGATAGATCTAAGCTCAAAGTTGTGGAGGAGCTCGAGGAAATCAGTATCGACCCAGAAACACCTTCAAGAGTTGTAAAAGTTTGGAAAAATCTTGGAGCTAAAAGGAAGAAGGAGCTGGTCGAATTCTTGAGAAAGAACATGGACGTCTTTGCCTGGTCGCACGAAGTTATGGTGGGAAGCAGTCCGAGTGTAATAATTAATACTTTAAACTTGGACAAGAATGTGCTTGCAAATACCAAAAATGAAGGAATTTTGGGAAAGAACGGTCGAAAGCTTTATGAGAAGAAGTAACTCGCCTACTTAAATGCGGATTTATCACGGAAGCAAAATATTCGACCTGGGTTGCTAACCCCGTTCTATTCCCGAAGCCAATTGGGAAGTGGAGAACTTGCATTGACTTCTCCGATCTCAACAAAGCCTATCCTAAGGATTGCTTCCCATTACCTAGAATTGATCATTTGGTAGACGCCACAGCTGGTCACGAGCTCATGTATTTCATGGACGCATATTCTGGATATAACCAGACCGCGATGAACCCTACAGACTAAGAGCATACCAGCTTTATGACTGAGCATAACGTATATTGCTACAAAGTTATGCCATTCGGGCACTATAAAACTATAGTGGTTCGGCTATGGAAAAAATATGAGAGCCTTTGGGAGCTATGAATTTCGAAATTGAGAGGCTTAAAAGCTTTGTTTTGAGTGTGAAAAATGAAGTGGTGAAAGACTCTATTTATAGGCTCTAAGCCTAACTCATTTCCTTGATTCTCTCCAACTCCATTCAACACATTTTCAAAATTCAAAATCTCCTTCCTTAAAAGTAGTTTCGGCCAGCCCATCTTCCTACCTATTTAAAGTGATAAAAATACTCACTTGATGCCACATATTCTCACTTGTAACCATAAGTAGTCAAAGTCCTAACTAGCTTACCCAACGAGTCTCCCACGCCTACACCTAGCATATTCAAATTCAAAAGCTTTCAAATGGTTTCAACCATCACCAACTTAGCCACTTAGTTCAAGCTTAGTGTGACACCTATCATGTAAATTCAAAATGAGTAAAAAAATCTAGCCTCTTTCTATGCTACACGCCCAAAACTAAGTAAGACTTCATTTGGTTCTTCAATTTAGCTCTAATACTTAATTAAATTAATTTACAAAAATTCCACCTAATAAAACTATAGAGAATTTCGGCTATGGCTATTAAAATTTAAATTTTGTGACTTATTTTTATGCCACATGTATACTTCTTAGACTACCAAATAACATGTGTGCATAATTTAATTAAAAACTTAAAACTATACACTAATTTAATCATATGCTAAAAAAATCTCATAAATTACTAGCTATAATAATTATAATTTATCTTAATTATAATTATTTCTAAGTCATAAGATCATACCATAAAATATATAATTTAATCCTAAAGCAATCTTGTTAATTTCCACCGCTAAAATTAAACTATAAACTATAATAAAAACTAATCTATGGTTATATTTAAGGAGCTTATAAGAAAATAATAACCTTGGTTATTACATAGACACAAACTATAAACCAAATAGATTGGGGTAAATTGATCTAAGGCCTCATTTGGTTGAGGAAAATTAATCCACTTCAATTCGGTTAGAAATTAAAGCATTGGATGATATTCCAATGGAATGGCTTTTCCACCATTTTGGTGGAGTGATTCTTCTGCCCAAAACAAATTGAAAGGTCATTTCATTGCACAATAACAAAAATTATATATTGTTTTACTCATGTTAAATTTTATTCCATTCCATTGTTATTCCTATTCTTATTTATATTCTCATATTCTCATTTCTACATTTTCATTACTTCCAACCACATGTATCCTATGGTTTGATTCCATTCCACACAAGGAGACTTCTAAAAATAGAAGTGTATTCCTCTTGGACTAAAGATAATGCTTTCCATACACCAACCTTGAGATAAAGTGAGTTCATTTTCTCTCCAGAAATAAGCCAGAAGCAATCTCGACCTTCCGCGTTATAGGGAGACACAATGACAAGAACAATTAGTAAGAAGGGCACAAGTCACAAACTCCCCTCCATACCCTTCTCGCATGAACCACACGTCGTGTAAGTTTGCACCCACCATCAAAATGAGAAGAACATCACTACGAAAGTTTGGGGCAAGAATCCATCACAAAATGGAGTTCCATGAGAAGAACACTAGCAAAAACCTACAACTAGTGAAAGGGTCCATCTCGCGTCACTAGATAACATTGCAGGGAAGCACAAGAACTCTCGCGAGAAGAGGTGAACAATATATAGTATCTTGAAGCACGCTTCAACTAACATGCCTCTTCCTCAGGAGCGTGCCTATTATCCAGAAACATGCCTCTGACACATAATGCTGCCCTATAAACGTCTATCATATAGTAAAAGTAGTTGACCAAACTGTACTTATTTTTGTCTTATTAAATGCAAAGCCTAGATGACTTTTTTGTAAGTAGTAAGACACCCCCTCTATAAATAGGAGTGGAAAACCTCCACAGGGAGAGGAGGAGGCTGAAAGCTTGTTAAAGAAGAACATTCTTCAATGATAATAGTTTGACTCTAAAATTCTCCTTGAGTTTTTCCCTAAGTTGTAATCTCATCTTCTACCTCATCTCTAAAGAAATCTTCCTAAACCATTTTTCTCAAATGATTCACTTCACAAAAACATAGGTAACGAAAATCAAGCATTAACAATTATAACTAAAATAAAACATTTTTTTAAGCAAAGGAGCAAATTAAAAGGAAAAAGAAATTAAAGACTTGAATTCTCATATATTTAATCATATGAGTTATCCTTGATCTCATGCTACTTACTATATGATAATGTATAATATTTAGTTGCTCCCCCCCCCCCCCCCAACAACTTTAAAAAAAAGAACTTAATGATTTTTTTTTTACATTTTAGTCCTTTTGATATAATGTTCTATATTTATACCTCTGCTAAATTCTAGATTCGTCATTGGGTTATTTCCTTACTAGATATTATACAAACATATTGCTTCACAGTTATATGTAATAGCTTCACTAACAAATCAATTATATGCGAACAACATATCACGCAATAAGGTTGCCAAAAAATAGTTACAACAATAACTGACCACTTCTACAAAAAGAGACCCTAAAAGGGCCCTCCAGGGGTGATATGAAATGTTTTTCACGTTACCATTGTGCGGGTCATAATAGCTAATGTTGTTAAAAATATCCATTTTTCAAGTCCCCCAAAGAGGGACTTAAAAACATATTCACGTCCCCCAGGGGTCGAAGTGAAATGGGGGACATGAAAACTCTCTTTTTAACGTTTTTTTTTCATAATTTAATTAATTTAATTTTTTTATTAAATTATTTAGTTAATAAAATTTAAAATTAAATGTTCTTTTATTATAAAAAAAAATGATTCATGTCTCCCTCTAGGAGACGTGAAAAATGGTCAGAGTTAGAAAAAAATACATATAACGTCCCATAAGACAGTTCATGTCACCCCAAACAAGACATGAATAAAATATTTTTCATGTCACTCCAAGCAAGACATGAAAATGTGCCCTGGAATGTCCTTTTTGTAGTAGTAGATGTAAGTGTGTAGCTATTTCTCTTAATCTTCATTTATCATGGACCAACTATTAAAACAACCCTATCATAAGCCACAAACAACAAAGCAGTACCAAAAAGCGCGAGCAAACAACAACACATGTCAATAGATCTAGCATAACACGATATACAAGTCAAAGCCATTGTTGTTATAGAAGACCCAACTATCCAAGATAGTGGGTATAATGGAAAATACCAAGGCTAATTACAACCAAATCCCACAAAGAACAAAAAAATTTAAGACAAAAATGAAAAATCCAAACCAAACATAAAACATCATAACTAAAAATCAAATAAGCCAAAGAGCACACCCAAAATAAGTGGTGGACTCTGTGATAACTAGGGGTGTGCAAAAATTATCCAATTCAATTAGAACCGACCGCCAAAAATTGGATATCCAATTATGATTGGATCAGATCGGATCAGATTTTGAATATCCAAATTGGATCAGATCGGTTGTTGGATGATATATGCAAAAATCCAATAAAACCAAACCGATCCAATTATATATATTTTTAAAATATATTTATTTATTTAGGATTATGCTTATAATTTATGTTGTATTTTTATGGTGTTGTATCATTTTGAACAAATTAGTCTTTCTGTTTATAATATTATGAATTATTTGAACAAATTAAGCTAAATGATTTTAAAAAAAATATTGGATGGATCCAATCCCATCCAATACATAACCAATGGAACATCCAATGGATAAACCTTATCCAATCCAATGGATAATTGGATCAAATCGAATTGATTGAGACAAGTTAATTGGATTTGATCGGTTATAAAAATTCAACATCCAATGGACAATTAGATCAGATCGAATAGGCCTAAAAATATTGGATATGATCCAATGAACACCCCTCGTGATAACAATCAAGCCTCCCATTTGTTAGCTAATAAGCACCCCCAACAAATCTTAGAGGAAAGAAGACCCCATTATAGCGAGTCGTTGAAGCTTGGACTCTAGAAGACCCCTATGTCACCTAATCATAAACCAGATATGGAAAATTGTTGCCATCCACTAGACTATGAAATAAAAAGGAAGAATTAAACCCCACGAGACGAAGAGGACCACAAGAGGAGGAGAAAGACTCAACACCATGTGAGAGCACACATGCAGTGGAGGCAATCCCCTTTTGGCCAAAGCCCACAGTAACATATGAAGGTGTCAATGGTGTCGTTGGTCGAGAGGAAAAGAATGAAAAATAAAAAAACCTTAGTTTTCTATGAGGGAGGAAAAGAGGCTCATGCCTAAATTTATTAATAACAATAAATGACATGAAAATATATTATAAATTGTTATAATAACTCAGAATAAATATAGAAATTAGCTGCGCAATAAGAAACTAGAAAATTAATCTTGGGTAGAGTAAATGGATGTTTTATTTTAGTTAAACTACTATTATAATATATATCATCTTTTTATGTATTTGTTGATGCCATCTTTCGTCAACTTAGATATGAAGAGCACTAAACACAGATATAGAAAAATAAAATGATTCAAATGATTTTTATGTGGTTCAGTAGTTAAAATTTGTCTAGTCCACGAGTCACTATTATTACTCTCACTACTCTCTCAAAGCTTTTTCAAAAAGCAATTTGGCAGAGTATTCTCGAATCAGACCAGGCTATTTATAGACCTGGTCATGAGAATATCTTCCTCTGATTCCGGAAAGTTACAATCAATCATATTAATTTGAAATAAATATAATAAATTCCTTGATTACATAATATCACATGACAATAGGGATTTAATATATGATAATAACGAATCCTTACGGAATACGTATTTTGTAACAACATTCCTACGTGCAAAACGCGTCGCTGAGCTCAATCACATTGCTGACGTGCTTTCAAGACCTTCTAGCTCACCGTTCCAGGTATAACCTCCTCCTTAACTAGTATTTTGTCGAGTACGTTCCTCGGAGAAGGTCGATGCCTTGAACGATGCGACTCATGCTCGAGTGCTAGTAATAGATCTGTAGGCAGACTAGAGTGCCGATAGTGGATTTGGAACCAGTTAATAATTCACACAAGTGTTTTGCTAGTATTCGTATACACGAGCTTAACTATTTCGAGCCGACATTTCGAGGCTATTTCTTTCATTCTCGAAATTTGGGTGTAAAAGTATTTTTTTAGTTTTACTTGCACACTTTTTTGAGTGATTTACACAACATAATGAGGTTGCAAATAATTTTATTATATAATAAACCTCATCTTATATAAACATGATTGAATAAAAAAATGAATTATAATGTAATGTTTTAGTGTATATTTATCATTATTCTATTATATATGAATTGACGAAAACCATAAAACCTCCATCAACAATACTAATTTAAAAATTTATGAGATTCAGTCCTACAACAAAATGACGAAAATTTTGCAAAGATAACTAGATGTTGGGGAAGGCTTATATCATTCCCTTCATATAATGGACTCAAATGGTGGATGGAATTGAATTAACTTGCTCAACATAAACTCTAATAATCCAACAAATTTAATTAAGTGGTGTTGGTTTTTGGTGGGTGATGATTAATAACTTGCTATAATTATACTAGAGAGATAGACGCAAGCTTTTCAATCATTAAATATATGTTGAGTTTCTCCTCAACTTTATTTCAATGTACAAACCTACCCCAATTTGTATTTTCACTTATTTGAAGAAAAACAAAAGTAATTAACATGAATAATAGATTAAGGTTTAAAGCAGCTACGCACTTTTTGCTGCCAACCAACATTTATTTTAAGTGAAGCCAATATAGCTATAGTTTGATAGTCAATATAATTGCATTATTGACGATTAATTATTGCATGCATGTCTATTGATTCGGGAACGACTATTAAATTTTTAATAAATTTAAAATTATTTGAGTATAATGTGTTATATTTTTCGGCATATATGATAAATATTTATTGGACTCCAAAAATACGAGCTGAATTACTTAGCACGGGGTACAACTAACAGACAATCGTATGAAGAAAGTGTACAAAGTATCGCTCGTTAACTGTGGAGTGAGCAACTCGAGTCAACTTGACAGCTTACGACAACTCGATAGTTTCCAGATCGCTTCTCGCGTCAGCAACTTAGTTCGAGAAAACCATTGCCCGGATCGCCTTCATGAAACTCTGAACATGACCTGTGTCAGTTCAGGTTAGTCCTACAGCACCCAGCTCGAAGAATGTGTTCAGCTCGCGGAAGCTTGGTTATGAAGCACAGTGAATGATCCCAAAAGACTCGGATATTCTTAACACGCCTCATAAATGCTCATATTTTATTATGCATTTATTACCCGATATAACAAATATAAATTTAATAGACAATCATGAATTTATGTAATTGGGAAGTTATCTGAATTTATAAATCACCATATTAATATACGGTTACCCAAAACTGTCAATGAGAACCTCCTATAAATACAAGAGGAATGGACATAAAAAAAGATGATCGACTTCTGTATGCAAAACTCTGCTGAAATTATCATAAACAATTTCCTCAAAAGTTCTAAATAGATAAATATGAGTGATTTGTGGACTACGTACGAGTGCTTCGTCAAATAATTTTCAGAATAACAATCATAGATTATATGTATACAGTATGTCATTCATTGTTTGAAAAACATTTGTTATGAGGTACTTTACCTCAAGTAGCCAGAATTACCTTACATAGAAGCAAAAAAAGCAAACTCGCATGAGATTTAAGTACTAAAAGATATTCAGCTAATCTTAAAGAGGCGTGCTCGCAGGATCAAGCACACTGTCTTCTTGGAAGTTGCAATCTGCTTAGTTCAACGAGCAGGAAATACACAAATTTTTTGACTAGTCAAACAAACTCTTCAATTGTGACCAACGACTCAAAACGTCTATGACTTTAATCAGATTTTTATACAAGTGTTATCATCAATGTTGTAATTGTTCATTTATTAGAATTATATCTTGTAACATACATCTTAATTATTGAATTTATTGTAATGTTCACCTATGAACTTATGAATAGGCTAATCAAACTCTTTTCAAAGGTTATTCACAAGTTATACTCTAAGTGGACGTAAGCTCAATAAGCTAGACCACTGGTACTCTAGTGTTCTTTACATCCTCGCATATTTTACTCTAGTAATCATTATTTTATTTAAGTGCTCCTAGTGGTGTTGTTAACACAAATTCTCCAACAACAATCTATGTAAAGATATATTAGGATAATCAGTAACAAACAACAATAACTATTTTATTGTGCAACAAGTATAGAGAAATCCCTTACAAGTAATATTATCACGATATTGCTTCATAAATCAAATTTAACAATGTTAAGTAATACACTTTAGTTAATTATTAGTTGGTTAATCAGCTGTGTCTGTTATGTATTTTCTCGTTCTTTTCTTGTTCTTGGCATGATGTGATGTTAGTATGAGAAAATGCGAAGATTTTGTTGTGTGGTAGCAGTTTTGTATTTTTTTATTTTCTGAAAAGTGATATCTGTGATATTTAGTTTGTTCTTTATGAAGTTAAAATGTACCAATAAAAAAGTTATTGTTATAGACCTTATAACGTCCTAAACAATCATCGCTCACGGTCTCACTTAATATATATAAATCTAATCTTTAATTAATTAACTAACAAGCAATTGTGTTTATTATAGTCTTAGCAGGGTTTTGTTAATTTTTTAATAAATTTTGAATAATTTATGATGCTAAAATTAGAGTTTAAACATTTTATTATCTGTGTGACTAATATTTTATACACATAGAAAAAAAAACATTTTGAATCATAATTTGGGTACCATAAATTATTTATAATTTCTTAAAAATTCATAAAAAAATTACTATGATTACAAAGAACACAATCATTAAAAAATAAAATTGAGACGTTCCAGACTACCAATAAATATAACCATCGGCACAACCATAAGGTAAAAATAGACTTAGTCTGATACAAAAATCAATAGTATTTGTTGAAACTAAAGTAATAATAAATATAATTTTTCATATAAATTCTTTATGTATACATATCCATATAAAACAAAGCTTACTTTGAAGTGGCAAGTGTGAATCAATTACGTCCCTTACTTTGTGTCAAAGGTTAAAATAAGGCGTGGTACATCCGTACTGTACATACATCCTTATTATTAAAAATAATAATGATATATAAATATTGTATTTACTAGCCGAGGAGAGCTGGTATATGTGATGCGAAGAAAGTATATAATATAATGGCACACGAGTCAAGTACATATAATGTATTTTTCTTTATATTTGAATTGTATGTGACTTGAGAAGAAAAAAGGAAAAAAAAAAAAAAAGAAGGTAGGGAAACCATATATATCGGGAATTGTGAGGTGGAGCTAGAGGAATGGAGCGGTGAGGACACAACTCAGAAGAAGATTAGAAATCAGAATATAACAACAATAACAACTCTGCCCTCCTCTGTTTTTCTGCTATATCATATCATATTGGTATGGGCACCTTTCCATTTGAGCATCTTCATCATCTCCTTACTTTTGTTTTCTGGCTTTTCAATCCCAACTTCCCAAATCCCAACCCATTAAACATATAATTCCTCTCTCTCTCTCTCTCTCTCTGAATCCTTTCTTTCTTTCTTTTCTGAACAGTGATCTCTGTGTCTGCTCTCATATTTGCCCCAACAAAACGGTCCATGTTAAAGTAACTCAGTATCGCCTGTGAGAGATCATTCTCTTTCCTTAGCTAGTTAGATATCTTCCCACCCACTACTCCTTTCCTTGTCCGGTTTCTCTGTTTTCTTCTTCTTATTTTCTTACTCTTTTCCCATTATATTAGAAAGATGAACATAGAGGTTGAATACCAAGAAGTAAGTTATTCTATTAATTTAATGTTTTTTTTTTTGGTATTTTTATTGTTCTGCTACACAATATATATATATATATATGTATATATATGATCATCCATGTTGTTATTTTTGTGGTTTCCTAATGGGGTTTTTTCATGGGGAGAAGGATTACATTAGGAACTCAAGAGGAGTACAGCTCTTCACTTGCAGATGGTTACCTTTTTCATCTCCAAAAGCTCTTGTTTTTCTCTGTCACGGTATCTGTCTTTCTCTCTCTCTCTCTCTCTCTCTGTCTTAGGTAAGGTTGTTGAGCAAGCATTCAGGGTGGGTTTGCACTTTGCAGGTTACGGCATGGAGTGCAGTGGATTCATGAGAGGTAATAAATACACCTTATTTAATGACTTAGTTTCTTCTTTCACTTCACTTTTTTCCATGTGTTCTCTTTCTTTTTTTGAAGACAATACTATATTTCTTCTCCTCCCTCTTCTTACTTATTCCATCTAAATTTTACTAGATGGTCTTAAATCTTTTTTAAAGTTGCATTTTCTTCTTTTGGATACACTACTAGTGCCAGAGGGATTAATTAACATGATATATACACAATGAATACATTATTATCAATTGTATGCTACAACAAATACATACATAGGTGGACCTTAGATCCAAGTTTTGCTCATCTTATTTCCTATCTTCATATATGTGATTGTGCATAATGGTATCAAAACAAAGATGGGTCAGTCGTACTCTTGCATTATCATATATTTCTTTTTCAACAACTTTTTCTGTCTTGGTTTTCCATTTTTATATATCAACTTCAACCCACATACACCATACCTATAAAACAAAAAATCTATAAATTAATTACAAAATAACACTAGAGACTTCATTACTGTATATACGTTCGTACAGTCGCTCACAAGCTCCTTGTGATTCTAAATAACCAAAGCTAATACCTTGGTTCCCTTTTTTATTACACTTGACCATTTGTTATATGGGTTCGCCAAATGTGTTTAGTTAGGTGAACTCTCCATTATTTTCGTTTACTTTTCTACGGCCACAATGTACCTATGATTTGACAAGGGTTCATTTATTGATGTAGCCTTGAAGAATTCGATCCAGCCCCAGCTCCTCTTTCTTTTAAATTTTTAATGCAAGCCTCTTCTTTATTATTCCACATTTCTTTCAAGTTTCAACCACAGCTTCCATCCTTCTAAATATCATGGAATAATACATATTTATATAAATTTAGCTTTAATAATAGAATTCAAGGTTTGTATCTTTGCTAATCAGACAAGATTACAAGAGAAGATTTTTGGCTTATAGCAAATTTTACAAAAACAATGAATAAGGCTGGGTATTCACATTTGAACATATTAGAGAAGATAAAGTTGACTTCTTTTCTGGGATATTGTTCCTCCTCTTCATTATATATGAATATAATTGTAGGGGAATTCTCTAATAGGACTTCATTTTAAGCCCTATCGGTAGGGCTTTCAGTGTTCTCAACTCGTGAATAGTTTCTTGTGCGATTTTTTTTATGACCATATATATTGTAGCTATTTAAAGTATCTTACAAATTTTCATAAAATTTCGAATAGTTTATAGTACCGAAAACTAAATTTGAACATGTTGTTGCACGCGTAACTATTTTATTTTTTATGCACGTGGAAAACAACATATTTGAACCTAGTTTTCAGTACTCTAAACTATTCAGAATATTCTAAAATTTGCAGGATACTCTAAATAGCTACAATATACACATTCATAAAAAAATCGCATTGAAAACTGTTCACAGGTCAAGAACACTGAGAGCCCTACCGATAAAGCTTAAAGTAAAACCCAATAGAAAAATTATAATATATTTGTATATATATTATGCTTTATCTACTTCTGAAAAGTGACCTCACAGAGAATTATCATATACACTCTAGTCGTCTCATACTTTATCTTTTTCAAATTAATTTTATGATATGGTGCAATCACTTAGCAATCGGATAGCCTTAGTGATTGTAACAACTGCTCTATCTGCCTTTATTAATTTTAATAAGCACATCTACAACAAGTCAATATTGTTACTTCAATAAATGCTACAATTTTATTTACCGTATTGTCATTTATTATTATAATTTAGTAATTGGCAAAGTATATATCATTTTTTATTTTATTTTTTAATGATAAATTTCCTTAAGTACATAATTTAGATAATAAAAAAAATTAAATTTTGTATGTTGTCAATAAATACTAAATGAATTATTAATTTACATATTGGAACACAATTACAAATATTAAAATAAATATAGTATTAATTCATTTTTTTTACTAAATTTGAATAGGTGATAGTCTAAAGTCTTTCAATACAAGTTGATAATGACATATACACACACAAGATACGTAATTAAAATACATATCCTCAAAATATCCAAACATTAAAAATATGTGAGATACAATCTTGATTTCGATTAGTTGATCTAATATTTTTGCCTGGTTCGATCTGTCCTCATAGGCCAACTGCCCACTGGTTTCGTTTTCAAATGTATTTGTCACAGGGGCCTATACTTCTTAGTGAACAATAATAGAACTGTCATTATATGTGGACCATTTTCTGAGATAGGAAAAAATGTGTTTGCTGGGTTTGGTTTGGGTTGACCAAAAGCATCAACTAATAAAAGTAACAAAACCAAAATACTCTCTACTTAAGCAACCGGAAAGCCTTAGTTGTTGAGCTGTTAGTTGATCGAGTTAGTTTTAGTTGGTACAATGATAAATTAAGGCAATGATTTTTATTTTAAAATTAGGTAATGAAATTATTTAATTATATTACAGGTTGTGGGATCAAACTCGCTTGTGCGGGATTTGCAGTGTTTGGTATCGATTATGAGGGTCACGGACGGTCGAGAGGGGCCAGGTGTTACATCAAGAAGTTTGACAACATCATTGACGATTGCAATGATTTTTTCAAATCAATTTGTGGTATGTGCCTGTATGAGTATGGTATAATTTTACGGTTGGTACTTCAAAAGGAGCCCTACCGGTAGGGTATTTTTGTGTTCTCAACTTGTGAATAGTACATAATTTTTTTGTGACTATATATATTGTAGTTATTTAGAGCATCCTGCAAATTTTCAGAAAATTCCGAATAATTTACAGTGCCGAAAAATAGTATAAAAACAGGTTGTTGCACGTATGACTAATTTTTGTATGCGCGTGGAAAATATCATGTATGAACTTAGTTTTCGGCACTGTAAATTATTTAGAATTTTTTAAAATTTGCAAAATACTCTAAATAACTATAATATATATGGTCATAAAAAAATCGTGCCGAAAACTGTTTACACATTAAGAACACAACCGGTAAGACTCTTTTGAAAACCCTACCAAACAAATTTCCACTATTATTTTATTTGATTTTTTGGGTTAAGTCAACATTATAAAAGATCTTTAAGAAAAAAAAATATTGAATGATGACGTGGCTTGCAGCAACGGAAGAATACAGGGACAAGGGTAGGTTCTTGTACGGTGAGTCCATGGGAGGAGCTGTGGCCCTTTTACTTCACAAGAAGGATACTTCTTTTTGGAATGGTGCTGTGCTTGTTGCTCCCATGTGTAAGGTAACAGCACATTCTAGTTAGTCTTCACGAGTTTGGGCTAGTTTACTTTATTATACTCTATTGAATAAATATCAAGAAAATACACCTTTAGTAGCCAATGCTTTTTGTAGAAAAATATTTCGGTTTAATGCGAATGTCGTTGTGGGTTTAACTTTAAAATTTGGATTGTGTTCGTTTGTTGTTAGATATCGGAGAAAGTGAAGCCACATCCTTTGGTGGTGAATGTACTGACTAAGGTGGAAGAGATTATACCAAAATGGAAGATAGTTCCCACTAAGGACGTAATTGATTCAGCTTTCAAGGACCCTATCAAGCGTGAAGAGGTTAAATTCGCTGAAACATATTAACAACATCATTACTACGTACCTTTAGTCAACACTTCTTCCTTACTCAAACTATTATTGGTTAATTAGTGCAGATAAGGAGCAACAAACTCATCTACCAAGACAAGCCTAGGCTGAAAACAGCCCTAGAAATGCTCAGAACGAGTATGAGCCTTGAAGATAGTTTACACGAGGTATAATCCACATTTTAATCCATGTTACGGGAAGTTGTTAAACAACATCGTTTAAGCGCTATTATTAGATTGGAATATGTAGTATTAACTCTCTTTTTTTCCCCATTGCAGGTAATGATGCCATTCTTCGTTTTACATGGGGAGGCAGACACGGTAACAGACCCGGAAGTGAGCAGAGCATTGTATGAGAAGGCTAGCAGCTTAGACAAGACCATGAAGTTGTACCCTGGAATGTGGCACGGTTTGACGTCCGGCGAGCCCGATGAGAACGTCGAGATTGTGTTCGCTGACATCATTACCTGGCTCGGTAAGCACACCAACGAACGAGATCATATCACTAGCATTCACCATCCTATTCCCGCGCTCAACCATGGCGTCGTGAGGTTCGCAACCACAGCCGCTGCGTTGCCAGAGAAAGTGAGCAGAAAGCCGCGGACGCATTCACCCGGAAGCTATTTGTGTGGATTGAAAGGCCGCCGCTTGCAGCATCACTCCTCTATGTAGCTCTTGTTGTATTGAGTATAGTAAACCCTGCTCTATAATCAGTATACGTGCGTTAGATATACTGGACTTAAATTGTCTTCCCAATGGAAAATGGGAGAGAAAGTAAAATAAGAAATTGGGTCTTTTAGATTGGATATATGTAGAAGTTTCGTTCGGTTCGAGCTAGTTTATGTGTAATATATTCGAGCTTCATCCAATCTTTGAGAAAATAACAGAGTAAATTGAACTAAACCTAAAGTTGAACAAACACTTAGCCAGGTTAGCATATATGTTTCACTCAAATGGAGTGGCAGATTGCGTAGGTGGGTGGGAACTTTAAAACAAAAAAGTTCAATACTTCCAAAGGCTACAGATTTATTTGGATTTGGGCACTACAGTCAAATTAAGATAAGCCCTTTCTAGAAAAAAAGAAAATAATAGGAAAACGAGTCAATTGAGAACCATGTAATAACTTTGTTTTTGTATTTTCGTTTTCGATTCAATCCCTCACAGACTTATTAACTACTACTGAAGTAAACAATGTTCTTTCATTCTGTTAGTTGGGCTTGAAGCTCAACTTTTATCCCCCATCTTTGTTCAAAAGCCAGAGTCGCTATACAGTAGGAAGAATGTGCAAGCTAAATACCATAACAAGGAATTTTAAAAATCAGAAAGCTCATCGTCTATTGAAGCTTAAAGAGGATAACTGAGACAAGGTTACAAAGATAGACATAAAACAAATGCCAAGTGGACCACCTAAGAGGATCTATTCCGAAAGAGAACGAATATAGCTGTGCTACCTCTTCTGCTGTTACTGTATCGTTTGGAAGTAGGGAAAAGCTAGGAGTACTCTTTTTCTAGTAAGTGAACAAATTTCTTTCCCGGGTACCACTTCCAAGTATAAATTTCCCTCAAACTTGGGGATTAAGCTGTTGTGGATGAACCACCTTCCTTGTGGTCACCAAAAATGCGTTGACGGAAGTCTTTGACCATAAGAGGAAGGCCCTTGCGAAGGGACACCTTTGGTTCCCAGCCCAATTGTTCTTTAGCCTTGGTAATGTCCGGTTTCCTTTTGTGGGGGTCATCCTCTGTGTTGGGCCTGTGCTCGATCTTTGCATCTGGGTCAATGGTTTCCTGGACAACCTGAGACGATGAACATAGAACGTGCTATTCAGATTTCAGGATATATAAGTTGTCGGAAAGTCCATGACAGGTATGTCTAAGTAGATGAAAAAAAAAACTAATAGTTTTATTGATAATTAAAACTACGAAAGTCAATGTTATTCTTCGTCTTAAACAGATCTTGCACCAATGCTTCTCATTAGATGCCAAAAAAAGAGGCTTATCTAGTAGTCGAGATAGTGTAGCACTACGTGCCTTGTATACAAGCTGTCGTATTGAATAAAAAATTAAGAACACAATACTCTTTGCCATTTGACTATATCTATCGTTGTTGGATCTGACACCGTCAACCAATATTATTATAATGAGAGATTAACTTGCTTGATGAATTTATATAATAAATATGCATCACTGATGAAAATGGAAGATTTATCACCAACTAAAGAAAGTGCAAAAAGCCAAATGACGAGACCTGGTCAAGTAATGCACTTACCTTGGCAAGTTCAAGCATGGTAAATTCACCCGGGTTTCCCAGATTGAAAGGTCCTACATGTTCTCCTTCCATGAGGCGCATAAGACCTTCCACCTATAATGACACATTTTAAAATTATGAGCTTGCAATATAACTAAGACAGAAAAATAAACATTGCTGGGTAAATTTCTTCCATAGGCAATTACAGAAAGAAGACAAGTGGAATCACTTTCTCAATTGTCTCTGCTTGGCCAGTCCTATTCTCTACAACATCCCAGTAATCAGAAGCCATCTGGTGCTCATCATCAATCGCATTAAAGGACCAATTACTTTCAGCACTAAATTAGAAATTAACCCAGGTTTATTTTCTAGAGGGAGAAAAAAAGAAGTCAGTTATTGAAAAAGACATCTATTTACTACCATTGGATAATAACTTTTAATGCAAACCAAAACGTGGCATCTATCAACCTAAGGGACATTAAATATACCAGGGCCACCTGTGCCTAATTGGTTTTGGCTCTATACTCACGTGGAATATACATCTCTGTAATAACTCTAGAGGAATAGATTTACGACAATGCAGGTTTAAAAACTGGCGCAGGTTGTAATGTGCCATGCACATGGAAGAAATATTATGAAATATGGTGTCAGAACCTCAAGAGAGTATCAAACTTGCGGTTCAATTCACCACTAGTAGCCAATAGCAATCTTATTCTTCAAACTAGAGGCGTTTTTTACAATTCATTAATCTTATCAAAAACCAAACATGATATAAAAAAATCAAACTGGGTTGGGAAAAAATATATATTAAAAGCAATTGAGGACCTGGCCGGGCACCAAACAGCAGAAATAGAAAAAGAAAGAAAGACACGTAAAGTTGTGTAACTTGCCAGATCAGAAACATATTGGAAACTCCTTGTTTGCTTTCCATCACCATAAACAGTCATAGGCTCCTTCCTCAAAGCCTGCAAAGGCACCAATAATTAACGGTTGATAAAGCATTAAAATATGTTAAGCACTCCTTTTGTTCCTCATTTAAATAGAAAACACGCATATAAGATTAATAATAATATACCTGGGCAACAAAATTACTAACAACACGACCATCATCAATGCACATTCTAGGTCCATACGTGTTAAAGATCCTGGCAATCCTAACCTGCACCAAAAGGAAAAGTAAATATTTATTTCTTCTTACCAAAAGAAAAACTTTTTTACATTCACGTGAAAGTGTGGAGTGCACATAGCACAATTTGTAGTATTGAATTTGCATTTCCCAGTTACATGGTCAGTAAAATAACTCACTTTTTGTTTAATTAATTAAATAATTAATTTTTTTTTTTGGAAATGTTAAAATAATTATTTCTCAAAAGTGAGTTTTTATTACTACACATAAAAGTTAAAAGCACTACTACACAAACTGAGCCCATGTATAAATTCATATCATAAAACAAAATATTAACTAAAACTAACTTCAACTTCAGCGCCTCTGTGATAGTCCATGGTCAACGTTTCGGCCGTACGTTTGCCCTCATCGTAACAACTTCGGACACCTGTCAAACATACACAAACTCTGTCAGTTAACCGACGAGCACCTGTCTGTCTGTTAGTTCTACCAACTAAAATTACATAAATACCCACCCCTTTTCCGTACTTTTAAGCCCAGATATTTTCCTTTTCCTTTTTTACCCTGCCTAAGTGCGTTTAAACCGTCCGATAAGTGGACCCCGTCAATCACGGTTCTACACGTTGAGTGTTAAAAATCCGACCGGATCTAAAAGAGTTTGGCCGTGTGGGTCCCCGAGGACCGACCCGCCGGAGAAAGACGAAGCTCCCCCCGTAAACCCCGTTTGAACCACTAAAACATCACGGGGGCTTCCCAGACGCAGGTAAACAGGAAAAGGTACTCAAATACTAACGTGCGCCGTGGCCGCCCTTAGAGTAACTAATTCTATCCCCCGTAGTTTAAAATTAAAAAAAAATGGAGAGAAAGAGACGAAACTGACCAATGGGATTGACGTTTCCCCAGTAAGTTTCAACCTGAGGGTGTTGTAGAGGATCACCGTATACCTCACTGGTGCTCGTTAGCAGAAACCTGGCACCCACCCGCTTCGCTAACCCGAGCATATTCAGAGTACCCACCACATTAGTCTTGTGAAAACAAGAATTAAGGATTTT
Organism: Humulus lupulus; assembly: GCF_963169125.1. Lineage (NCBI taxonomy): Eukaryota > Viridiplantae > Streptophyta > Magnoliopsida > Rosales > Cannabaceae > Humulus > Humulus lupulus. The sequence continues at coordinate 84,212,897 of NC_084793.1, read as the reverse complement.
CCAAATAAAAAAGAAAGGAAAAAAAAAGCCATTTCCGAATCTCAGAGAAACAGATTTGAATTTAAACAGAAATATGAAAATATTGATATGATTAAATGTGCAAAAGGATATAATAGTCTTGACGGGGTTGAACTTGTAATGGACAGGGGAGGCCGGGCAAGCCAGGTGATAGATCTGGTCAACCTCGAGGAGAAGTGGCTCAACGACGTCGTGTCGGATCAGCTCGAATCTGGGGTTCCCGAAATGGTGCATCACGTTCTCTTTCCTTCCTGTGAAAAAATTATCAACGACAATCACGCTGTCACCACGCTCCATCAGACGGTCCACCAGGTGCGACCCGACGAAACCTGCTCCACCGGTGACCACGATCCGTTTCCCCTTTCTCTTCAGGCCCAACGGAATCTTCCCGCCGGAATTCCAGCTCTGAATCCCGAAACGGCGCTCGTTGTACACCGGGCGATGACTCAAGTGGCTCGATTCGAGCTCGGCCGGGAACGAATCAAAGATCGCGGAGCTATACCTTTGGGGAGCTTGGTTGGACGGGAGTAATGTGAACCCCAGAGTCGCGATAGCAATGCCGATGAGGACGAATATCAACCTTTGTTCGCGGAGGATGTAGCGAATCGGACGGGTCACGGCTAACCATGGCTTGGGGGGCTTGGGCGAGTAGGTATCGGCCACCGGTTGGGTCTCATGACCCCTGAAAGTAAGCGCCGAACTCATTGAAACCCTTGTCTTCTTCGGTGAAACGTTTCGATTCGGAAGATTTTGGGGTTTCGAGACTCGGTTTATTTCTTTTTATTTTCCTCCCTCAAATTACTGAGTGACTCGGGGTTCAACTCGAGAGAGGATCATATACAAATGAAAGAGCTCAAAGATATTTGTGTATATATAGGAGTAGGGGAAGAGGAGAAAGGTGCAGTGGGTAAATAATAATGTAAAATAAACCTGGAACTCACTCTCGGCGCGTGGTTTTAAATTTGGATTTTATTACCAAATTTGCCCTGGGCTGTATTCATTTAAAGAAAAAGAAATGTCAAATAATTCAAACGAGAGAAATTTGTCCATTTAGGCTAATTAAAATAATTAATATTTTTGTTGCCACAGAAAAAAAATATATATATATATATATTTTTGTAAGTTGGGAAGGGAAGGGGGGCGGCGTTTGACACACTCATTAAACTAAAACCCTTTCAATATCTTCCCCAGTTGGCTATTTTGACTTGGCAATATGCCATTCTTGTATGCTTCCGTTGGGGTCTAAATCAAATCCTTCTGGTGCATTAGTCTCGATGTGACCTTACCCTATTGTATAATAAGCTCACGAAGCCCCATCAATGATGTTACATTTTATTCGTGTTCTTATGAAGCAAAAAAATGTTTATGAACCAAACACAACCACCATTTCTTTTAATGGATTTCATCAACGATTTCACCGTATCACAGTTTTATTGCTCATTATAATTTGTTACTTTGCTTTACATAATTCAAATTAAGGGTACATAATACATTAACGATGTAGTTGAGGTCATATATTCAATGATCATTATTGAATTGGGTACTGGCATTTGGATTTTGCTTGGCTGTTTCTACATTTGATGCTCTTACCAACCAGCTGAGTTTTTATTTTGTAATTTATTAACACAAACCAATAATATAACATGTACTATATTGTTTTCTTTTTTGGGGTCTTATGTGTAATACAATAATCCATATTTATCGAAACTCTTTTTAAGGAAACGCTCTGATGTTATAAGAATGATTAAGCAGAATCAATATTTAATAATATATGGGGGCATGTGTCTTTTGTGAACCTCTTCTACTTTTTTTAATTTTCCAAATATGAGGGATAGTTCACCTTAAATTTAAACATAAATTCAGTGAACAAGAAATATAGCAGTACCTCCCCTAACTCACTTGTGAGAGTACTCTTATAGAACCTTTACAAATAAATTTCTTGTAAGTAAAATAATTGACGGTTAAGGATGAATAATTCAGCTTGTAATAATTTGTATATAAATTAGAAATTTTAGCATAAATACTCCTATGTGTTTACTTTGTTTAGTAATTCAGTCTTTAAGAAAAAAAAACTAATAGTATAGTCTTAAAGTTTTATAAGTAGTATTAATTAATTCCTTATTATTTCCTTTTTTCACAAAATTTTTAGTTTTTGAAATTTTATGTAAAAATATATGAATGTGTATAATACTTTTTTTTTTTAAAAAGACAAAATTATTCATAACTGTTATCCCTCAAAATTCAAGAGATGGTGTGACAAATGAGAAAGCGGCATGTGGGCATCATAAGTCATGGAAAAACGATAAAGTATTGAAAAAAGACTGATGAACAAAAATGGATAGGTCCAGGACCTATAAGGAAGTCGACCAAACCTAAACCTCCTAAGGGTGGTCGGCCTGGCCCTAGCCCCTAGGGGTGGTCGACATGGCATGCTCAAGGACTGGATGAGATGGTCGGCCCACCCTATTCTTCATAGGGTGGTCGGCCTAAACTCTCAAATACACTTCGCTGGATAAAGTTCACGCTTGTTCAAGCTAAAATCAGCAAGCCTAGCACCCAGAAGATCAACAGGCCTAACACCAAGAAGATCAATAGGCCTAGCACCCAGAGGGTCATTAGGCCTAGCACCCAAGCTCTAAAGGGTCATCGGGCCTAGCTCCTAAGTCTCATAGACCAATCGAGACTTAGCATTTTCCCCAAGGTTTCAATCGTGCATCATCAACCACGATCCAGAGAAACGACTAGAAGGCTGACGATCTCATAATCATGGGAAGGTGGACACGTATCTCCACTACCCAATGATTGTGTACCAAACCACATCCCCCAGTCTTGCTGAACATGTAACAACTCTTGGGTACTATAAATAAAGGACCCATGGCTTCATAAAAGGGGACGATTCTGGGAAAATTATTTTTGAGGGAGGAGAAAGTCTAGGCAAATTTGTGACGAGTGAACTCTTCAGTTCATCTTTGTAATTGTCAATCGAGTGATTCAATACTAAAAACTAAGTGGATTAGGTTATTACTGTTGATCAGAACAAGGTTGAACTACTATAAATTTATGTGTGTTTGCTTAGATATTCGTACTCTGTAGTATATTTATATTTATCTGGTTCAAAAGGTGTCGTATACGTACATACGACTGTTGGCTAACTTCACAGGTCAACATTTTGGTGCTTTCGTTGAGAGTACGAAACCAAGAAACACACTTTCATCAGTTTTACGATGCCTCCAAAACCAAGCCAGACGAAGAAGACGGCTCCCAGGGATTCCACCACTCAGGATCCCATCAATCCCATTAACGAACCTTAGGTGGAGGTTGGAGATCAGCTTGATGCGGAAGATCCACAGGATGCTCACCAGGAGGATATGGGGAAATTTCTGGTGAAGCAGGAGGCATTTGCTACATAAATTGCCCTCCAGAGGGCGACTATGGAACGACAATGGCGGGAGATAGATGAACAGGTCTAGAGGATGATCCAGAGGGAGCAGGAAGCTGACCGGAGGCACCAGGAGGCTGTTGTGGCCCTGGAGGTGGCTACCCAGTTAGCCCGAGCTAACGCTGAAGCTGCTGCTCAGGCGATGAGGGAGGCTCAAACCAAAGTAGCAGGGATGCAAGACAGCAGTAATAGGGAGTCCAAGGGAAGGAGTCGAACCCCAAGGAAACTCTCAGAGGAACTTTCCTAGAGACAGGATGAAGAGGCACAGTCCAAGACTGCCTCCTCCATGACTAAGAAGAATAACACTTCCTCTCGGAGTAAGAGTGTTACCAACTCGAAGGCCCCATCCCAGGGGGATAGATGAAATGACATAGGAGAGGAAGGTCAGACATCTGAAAGGCATGACAGGAATGGAAGTGGTTGCTCGAAGTCTCAAAGTCATGTAGGAGGAGAGGCTCAGGGATAGGATCGCACCAGCAAGAGCAAGGCAGACCTACCACCCCTACACCCTCAGTCTCGCAAGGGAAAGGAATCGATGAACAACACCAATACCATGTTCGATAGGCTCGGGAAAGATACACAACCTCAGGATCTGAGGGAAGTAATCAACAGAAGGACCAGCGCTCAAGAGGGGATGTCGAGGACGCTTATCCCATCTGGAGCAATGATCCCACTAGTAGTGCAAGCTCAGATAGATGCACTCACCACGGCTGTTCAGGGCCTGACAAAGAAACCTTCCGATATCGAGCTGGCTCATAGAAGTGGGAGTCTCTTCAGTGCCAAGATCCAAGTTGCTCAACCACCACCGAAGTATAAGACCTCGAAACTTCCAACATACACTGGGAAGGAGGACCCAGTGTGATACATTGGAAAGTTCGAGGATCAGATAGATTTACTCGGTGTGGAGCATGATTATAGGTGCAGGGTATTCCTTACCACTCTCTCTAACTCAGCTCGGGAATGGTATTGGAAATTCAAACCTGGATCCATCACTTCCTGGGAGAAATTCAGGAAGGAATTTTGCAAGGTCTTCAATGCTGGACGGATTCAACCAGTTTATGCCAATCAGCTAGCTTCCATCAAGCAAGGGAAGGATGAATCCATGAAGGACTACATCCAAAGATTCATGAGAGAAGAAAATCGAGCATCCACAGTAGGAGATGAAGGGAAGTCTGTTGCCATCTCGGCCGAAATAATTTATCGTAGTCCCTTGTGGGATAGCATCCACAGGAACCCCATCAACACCTTGCAGGAGTTCCTAGACCAAGCAGACAAATACATGAAGCTAGATGACGCTATCACGAAGGAAGACAAATCCAGAGTTCCGAAGGCAAAGGAGTCCACCACTGGAACCAGCGGCCATGGATGTAATGTCCCAAATTTCCTAATAAGGTTTAGGACCTTGATTAGGAGGCCGGGAGGGCCATAATTGATTTATTATGATATTTAATGATTATATGCATGTTTGTGTGAATTATATTATTATATGATGGTAAATGCATGCATATGGGTTCAATTTTAATTATAAGGGCATTTCGGTAATTTGGCCTGTTGAGGGCGTGATTGTGTATTTTCATGCATGTGGGTGAATTATAAATAATACCACATTATATGTGGATTGGTTCGAGCCATTCAGCATGAGACGATCATGGAAATGCAAGTTTTCGGTCTAGTCATAACGGGATCAAGTTCAGGGCTCGGGGTGAGTCTCGGGATGTTTAAATGATTAGAACGTTGCCAGGAATTAAAGGGTAACGGGATAAGAATTATTGGTATTTGAGAATATTGAGAATAACGAGAATTGGAGGGTGTTAATTATAATTAACGAAATAGGCGGGAAAGGACAATTTTACCCTTGTGAGTCTTTAGAAGCCTTTATTTAACCTAGGGGCAAAATGGTCTTTTCACCCCTAAGATTTATATCAACTCAAGGCTGTAGAAACCTTTAGACCAAAACAGAGCATCATCATCCTCATCTTTCTCCCTCACCCGTACACCATTTCTCCTATTTCTTCCTTTTGATTTTTGAAAGCCAATTTGAAGAAACAAGCTAGGAGATCAAAGGTGGGAGCTTAGAAACTTAGTTCAACCATTGAAGGAGGACCCAAAACCATCTTGAGGTAAGATTTCATCCTTGAATATAAGCAATACTATGTTTTTCTTGGTAGTTTTCAACTTATAGTTTTGATGTGGATAATTGGGAATTGAGGGATGTTTTTGTGTAAAATTGATTGGGTTTTGATGAGGGTGTGATATAGATGAAGTTTAGGGGTTGAATTGGATGTTTGGATGATGTTTGGGATTGATTTGGAGGGTTGGTTTCAAGAGAAATCGCAAGGAGGGAAAACCAGAAAGTTTCTGGTATGTGGTTGGCGCAGCAACACCATTTCAGGGCGCAGCAGCGCTAGGCAGGGCAGAGAGCTGGGCCTCTCTGACTTGGAAATAGCGCCTCAGTGCCATTTAATAGGGCTGCAGTGCTGGTCCATTTTCCAGCAAGCCTATTTTAGGGCTCGGAATGACCTTTAAGGCTCAGGGTTTGGTTCCTTTGCCCTATTTGAGTATATTAAGATTCCCGAGAGTGCGGGATTGATCCCGGGAGTGAGATTTTAGATTATAAGCCTTTTTATGATTTATTTTATTGATGGGATTCCATATTGGTTATGACTAGGTGACCGCTAAAGGACCAAAGGATTGATCGTTCTCAAGGGTCGTTCTTTTACTAATTCTTGCTCGAACCCGAGGTAAGAAAACTGCACCCCATGTGTGACATGCATGGTTATTCTTGATGCATGTTGGATGTTTAAATATGATGCATGTGGTGCACGAGAAACATGTGATTAGGGCATGCCGTGAATATTGAATATGAGATTGTTCAGAGCTTGAGCCTCTGTGTGTATGCATGATCTTAATTGTGCTAGTAATTGTTAAGTAAGCATGCTGAATGCCCTGTATTTGGATATTAGACATATGATATATGTTTGGTAGCATTGCTTACTTGTGCATGGCCCTGATCACTCAGATTTGGCATTGGTCGTGTGTTACCAACCTGGGAGCCAGTAACGGCATAAGCGTCATGAATGCAGGGCCGATAAAAGATTAGATCTAATCGACATTCTGCATTAGATGACTCAACAAGAGCATTAATGCCGGACCGACCTTAAGTTCGATGAAAATTAGATGTGCTTGTGTGACTTACCCATCAGTCACTCATCTGTTAAGCTAGTGACTACCCATCAGTCACTCATCTGATAGAGCCATTGCAGGAAAGCCCAGGTAACGGTTTCGTTACACGGCTATGGGCACCGAGCCCCATAGTGACTTGCTTGTCAGTCACTCAGTATGGTTTTCTAGAACCTCAAAGTGACAATCACTCATCTGTTCAGAGCTATAAGCTCTGTATGATCATTTTGGTCACCATATGCATGGCTTTGGGTGTTGAGCCCTATAGTGACTTGCTTGTTGGTCACTCAGTATGGTTTTCCAGAACCTCAAGTGTTGAAACACTCATCTGATTAGGATTGACTTGATATGTTGACGCGACTCTTCGCCAACAGGTAATTAAGAGAATAAGAGAAAGAGATTAGTGCTTAACAATGAACCGAAACAGATGAATGATCTTTTTATGGACTGATGACACAATTACGTTTTTAGGTGGTTCAAAGGTTAAAATCCTTCTACTCCACCAGCCAATATTATTGGTATATTTCTGGTATTCTTTACAGGGTATTTCATTACACAATAGAATCCAACCCTTTCCAACTCCCAGGGTCTCCATATTTATAGGAGAGGGCACCTGAGAGTTGGTAAAAGGGGGTCATCCCGTGACCCTCTTACCCATCATGTCACTTCTGTGACATTCATGATTAATTCCTAAAACCTGACAAATGAAGTGTGGTCTAATCAATAGAAAAGGGGGATAATGGGCCGCACGGCCCAACCCAGTCGTGGGTGCCTGAATACGCACGTTCATGCTGCGTGTCCGAGAAGTCAGGGATATGTCAGACACGTGATGTCTAATATATGCACGTTTACCTTGCGTGGTTGACTTTATAAAAGGTCATAGCTTCCAACTCTAACTCGTGCCACGAGCTGGATGCCTCCTCGACCTGTGGCCTTCACAGTCTTGACTTGGTCCTTAAGTAATCTTGGTGAACCTTTGGATACCCCGAGCTAATGAGGTAGGACCTGACGGCAGCAGCTCCGGTCATGGGGGATCCACGTGGCTGATACAATTAGGCCATATCTCAAATCGCTAATAGCCCGTTGGAAAATTAGGGCGTACATTTGCCCCCCAAGCCCTTGCTCGTGGTATACGACACCATGTAGGGCCACAGTAGGGGCTTTTAGGCTTCTCCATGGACTCTCCATATTCCACCTTTTACGCAGGCGCCAAATACGTGGAACACCGTGGTTGGTGATGGTACGTCTTCCGAGAACCGCATTAAATGGCCTAGCCTATATTCAGCCGTCGTTTCGCCTTTCGAGTGGAGAGCCTTGGATCCCACATCAGGGCAATCCAACGGCCCTCCTCACGTGGCCTTTCACGTATATAAAAGGGGTGGCCACCTTACGCACGGGCCACCCATTTATTTGAAAATTTTCTGAACTTTCCATTTTCTTCTCTCTTCTCATCCTCAAAAGAAAAACCCTTTTCCTCCCGGCCACCGTTCCCAGCACTCCAGAAGGTCAGGTGTAAGGGTTCCTTTGAGGTTTTGGAACCATTCATTCCGTCGAGGCCCCAACCCAGACGACCCCTTCATCCCTCCCATAGAAAACTACTTTGTAAGTTCTCTGACTGTGCATGTTCTAAATTTTCCTTTAACTGTAGCCTAGGTAAATAGTTCCTGTAGCTGCATGCAATATTCTGTTGGTTTTTGTGGGTATGAAGGGTGTAGGTTTTTACTTTAGGGCATCGATTGTAGAAGAAAACCATTAAGGAGCATGGCTTATAGGGTGCATTTTTTGGGGAATTCTTCTGGGTAGGATTTTTGGTATGCTTGTTTAAAATATCCAGTACTTTGGGTGCAAAACCGGGTAGCTTAGGGGACACGCTTCACAGGCGGTTTTGCACCTCTTTCCTACTGAAACTTTCCTTCCAAGGAAAATTTTTATCCTGACCCTCCAAGCATACGAATTCCGAGTAATCGGGGATCTGTTGGGAGCACAGGCGTGTGTTCATAGAACCGCGTGGTCTCACTCTCCACGGGCTGAGATTACCTCAGCTCGTGCAAAGGAAACACCTCTTTTGATTCTCCCTTATGCTTAGGTCGCCTTTTCTGAAATTTCTTCTTTTGTTCACTAGGCGACTAGATGGGACCCAAGAAGAACGCTCCTAAGAGGATCGCAGGCATCTCGTCCTCCCAACAATCCAAAGGAAAAAAGGTGATGACAAACTCCCCAATCCCTGTCTTCGGGCCGGCCGTGGAGCAGGAGCTCGAGGTGGCGCCCGATGCTTTCTTCGAGGCCGAGAGGATCGTCTCGAAGATCACTGACCAAGGGAAAGTGAATAAAATTTTCCTTTCCCACAACATCGAACTGGGGAGGGGAGCTTTGATCGCCCGACCTCCCGCAGAGGGTGAGTGAAGCTGCGCGCCGCTCGACGAGGAGTTCGCGGCCTGGAGTGACGAGCACTTCAAGGCTGGGGCTTTCCTCCCACTGGACCAATACTTCGCCGACTTCCTCAACTACGTGAGGTTGGCTCCTTTCCAGCTCCCCCCCAACTCCTATCGTTTGTTGGCGGGGTTGAGATATCTGTTCTTGAAATAGGAGTGGGAGGTCCCCACTCCGGCAGATATCCTATATTTTTTCTGCCTCAAGGCCAGCCCAGAGCAGTGGGGGCGAGGCGATGGGTTCTATTACTTGACCCGATTTCCAAATACGGCTGTGGTCATCAAACTGCCCAGCCACCCCAACAACTTCAAAGACCAATTCTTTATGTCCAAGGGGTTTCGCAACTGCGAACTGCACTACTTCAACTGTCCTCGTAAGTATCCTTCACTCTTAGCTCGTGAGTTAAGTATTGGTCAGCTCCCCCTTTATCCGTTTCTGACTTAGAATAATTCTACAGCCATTTTCGCAAGGATAGACAAGTCTGTGATCCTCGGGAGTCAATACGAGACATTGGTGGGTTTGCCCCCAGTGAAAAGGACTATCGTCAACTCGTGACAGACGAGAAAATGTTGGCATGCAAGCTGATCTCTCCAGGCCAGACTTTGGCCCTGAGGAGACCCCGGGGGCCTCCCCCAGCTCGCGAGATGAGGCCCATCCCCGAGGAGGAGGCCGCGGGGGATGAGGACGAGGAGGACGAGGTGCCCCTCGTGAGGAGGAAGCGGGCGCTGGAGGTCGCCCAAAGAACGGACGAAGAGAGGATCCGGTCTGGAGCAGCTGCAGGTCCCTCCGGCCAAGGTAACCCATATCTGTTTAGGAACTTAGATAGGGCCACTGCAGACCCCCGACTAGCTAGGTTTAATCCTAACCAGCCTGTCCAGCGCCACCGAAGCGACCCTGACCTTGACATAACCCTGCTTCATTGTGTCGACCGGCTCGTGCTAGATTACGAAAGTAGCTGCCCTAGGGGTACTATAGTCGTAGACAACACCTTAGCCTTTAGGTTGGCCTTATTTGAGGAGTACGGGACCAACCTTCGGTCATGGCCATCACTCCGAGAGGGTACCGTAGCTCGAGGTCTTAGGCAGTATGTAGAAGAGTCTAGTCCTGAGCCAAATTCGGACCCAGAGCCCGAGCCAGCTTGCGTAATCATTGACTTAGATTCCCCAGCAGAAGCTCCGGGGCCGATGGTCGTGACCATAGATTCCTCTCCTAGCTCAGGGGGTAGGATCCCTTACGATACATGTTTTTGGATTCTGTTCTCCTTATCTTTGTTGTTTTTGCATAAATGACAACTTGTGTACTAATAATGTCTTTGTTTTGTCAGAGGAGATGTCTCAGCCCGGGAACAAAGATTTGCGGGCTAAGTTCGCCGGAGGGAGCTCCTCCGCTGGGGCTTCTGGGCCCATGGTGAAGAAACTCCGGATGGCAAAGAAAGCCGTCGGGACATCATCCAAATCCCCTACAAAGGGGAAAGACCAGGGCCCGGCTGCCCTGGCCAAGGTACCTCCTCCTCCGCCAGTGGAGAAGATGCCCCCGCCCCTTCCATGAGTTCTGTCCCCTGCTCGAGACATGGAGGCGGAGGCTGGGACTCTAACGGCCGTAGTCCCGGATGTTCGCATCCCCGTGGATCCCCAGGCCTTGGAGAAGATTCCTGACGTCTTCCGGGGGACGGTGTATGAGACGACGAGCTACGCCGTTGACCACTTCTACCGCGCCACCGAGAGAGACTTTCGGGCCATCGAAGCAAGGAGCCTGGAGAATGTAATGGATTCTTCATTGGGAATGGCTCTAATGGTAAGCTGACTTTACCCTTTTATAATCTTTGATTACCATGCCTTGTCCTGTTTCTCTTTTTTTTTCTAAGGCAGTTGCCTCTTTGTTTTTGTAGAGTGTCTTGGCCCTTCACCGGAGCATATCCAGGTCCAGGGCTCGGCTTAAGGAGATGAGGGGTGAGCATCAGACGATTTTGGCCGCCCATCAAACTGCCTTGGTCGCCCTGCAGACGGCCCAACAGAAGGAAAAAGAAGCCAAGGATGCTTTGGCAGCCGCGTAGGTCGAGCTAGATGAAGCCCGTCCTAAGCTTCAAGAGGCCGAGGCCACCAAAGCCACCCTTGCTGCCACGCTGGTCGGGCTAGACTCTGCGAAGACTGGGGTCGAGGAGGCCAAGGTCGCCCTGGAAACGGAATAGGCAGCTTCCAGCTCCGCCATGGAGGACATGCTCTACCACTGCTGGGTCTACAATTCGGACGGCGACTTCTCCTTCTTAGGAGTGGACTGAGAGGTCTTCCAGGAAGGGTTCAAAGCTCGCCTCTAGCAAGAGGCACCTTCTAAGACCGGGGAGGCCTCCGCAGCGGCTGAGCAGGAGGGCAAGACGGCGACCTCAACGGGGCAGCCCGGAGGTGCCTAGGGCCCTTTCCCCTCTTCTTTTTTTTATTATATTTTATTTTTGTAACTTTGCATGAGGTTTTTCCACCTCGAGACAATTGGTTTTATCAATTTTTACTTTTAATTGGTTTATTTCCTTTTGCCTCTACACATTTTGGTCATTGCTTTAAAGAAACTTAGTTCGTGTTAATTCTTGACTAATATTTTGTGCTTTTTAAGAAAAACATCGATTAATCAATTTGAATTAACTTCTAAGCTTTATGACCTGGTTATGTCCAAGACCTTAGTTTGAAAACTTAGTTCGCGTTAATTCTTATCAATATCTCATGCTTTTTTTTTTAAAAAAACAACAATCAATCAATTTGAATTAACTTCTAAGTTTTTAGAACCTGGTTATATCCAGGACGTTAATTTGAAAACTCAGTTCGCGTTAATTCATGACTGATATCTTGTGCTTTTTAAGAAAAACACCGATCAATCATTCTGAATTAACTTCTAAGTTTTGAACCGACCTGGTTATATCCAGGGTAGAGCTTAGTTCGCGTTAATCCTTTATCAATATCTCGTGTTTTTTAAGAAAAACAACGATCAATCGATTTGAATCAACTTCTAAGCCTTTAAGGCGACCTGGTTATATCCAGGACATTAATTTGAAAACTCAGTTCGAGTTAATTCATGACGGATATCTTGTGCTTTTTAAGAAAAACACCGATCAATCATTTTGAATTAATTTCTAAGTTTTGAACCGACCTAGTTATATCCAGGGTAGAGCTTAGTTCGCGTTAATCCTTTATCAATACCTCGTGTTTTTTAAGAAAAACAACGATTCAATCGATTTGAATAAACTTCTAAGCCTTTAAGGCGACCTGGTTATATCCAGGCACCATATGCCCCCCAAGTAACTAGGAAAGGGTCTTTCGTGGTTACTTTAGATTACACTTGCAAATATATACAATCATGAACGAAAAGTTAATTCTCATTGCTCAATACATAAAAAACGGCCTTTCTGAGTAAGCCTTACAAGGGTGTTACTGATAATACTTTTTCAAGTAGGTGGCGTTCCAAGCCCGTGGGACCGTTTCTCCACTAAGCCGGGCTAGCTTGTAGGTTCCTTCCTTTATGACCTCGACTATTTGATAAGGTCCTTCCCAGTTTGGTCCCAGTACTCCGTCTTTGGGATCCTTGCTGGCTAAGAAAACTCTCATGAGGACTAGGTCACCAATGCTAAAAGCGCGTTTTTGAACCTTTGAGTTGAAATAATGCGTAATTTTTTGTTGGTAATGCGCGAGCTGGAGCCGTGACTCTTCTCGCCTTTCATCAATCAGGTCGAGAGATGAGCAAAGCAGTTCATGATTGCGATCCTGGTCATATGCCTGGACTCTATGAGAATATACCTTTAACTCAACAGGAAGGACCACCTCGCTCCCAAAAGCCAGGGAGAAAGGAGTATGACCCGTAGAGGTCCGATGCGAGGTCCGGTATGCCCACAGAACCTGGGGGAGCTGCTCCGGCCAGATCCCCTTGGCTTCGTCTAGTCTTTTCTTAAGGCTCGCCTTTAGCGTCTTGTTGACAGCCTCGACCTGGCCGTTCGCCTGAGGATAGGCCACGGAGGAGAAACTTTTCATGATGCCGTACCTTTCACAAAATTCGGTGAAGAGGTCGCTGTCGAACTGAGTCCCATTGTCGGATACGATTTTCTTCTGCAGCCCGAATCGGCAGATAATGCTCTTGACTACGAAGTCGAGGACTTTCTTGGATGTGATCGTTGCCAAAGGCTCAGCCTCAGCCCACTTTGTGAAGTAGTCGATAGCCACCACGATGTAGTGGACCCCGCCCTTTCCAGTAGGGAGGGCGCCAACCAAGTCGATTCCTCAAATTGCAAATGTCCATGGGGAGGAGATCATCTTCAGCTCAACGGGGGGAGCTCGGGCAACTGTGGCGAATCGCTGGCACTTGTCACACTTCTTGACATACGAGATCGAGTCCTTTGATAGAGTGGACCAGTAATACCCTTGCCTTAAAACTTTTAGGGCCAGGCTTTGCCCCCCAGTGTGATCCCCGCAAAAACCTTCGTGCACTTCCTGCAGGATGGCCTTTGCTTCGCCTGGAAAAACACATCGTAGGAGAGGTAGGGAGTGCCCACGTCGGTACAGCACCCCATCTACCGTCGTATACCTTGGAGCCTGGTACAGTACCCGCCGTGCGTCATTACGTCCTCCGGGTAACTTTCCCTTGGTGAGGTACTCGAGGATGGGAGTCATCCAGATCGGTCTGGCGTCAATCATCTCGACCTCCGCCCCAACCTCTTCTATACTTGGTTTTTCCAGGAACTCCATCGGTACTAACCCCAGCGTCTCCGTCTCCCCGGAGGTAGCGAGCTTGGCGAGGGCGTCTGCGTTGGCGTTCTGCTCCTGAGGTATCTACTCGATTGAGCCTCGCCTGAACGCGGACAGTTCGACTTTTACCTTGGCCAGGTAAGCGGCCATCTTGGCTCCTCATGCTTGATATTCACCTAGCACCTGGTTTACCACGAGCTAGGAGTCACTGAAGCACTGAATAGAGCTCGCCTTCAGCTCCTGGGCTACTCTTAGCCCGGCCAGTAAAGCTTCGTATTTGGCCTCGTTGTTGGAGGCCTTGAATCCGAATCTCAGCGCCGAGTGGAATCTATGTCCCTCAGGGGATACCAAAATGATTCCAGCCCCGGAGCCATTCTCATTGGATGAGCCATCCACAAAGATCTTCCACGACGTCTGGGTCGAGGTGACCTGGGGTGAGTCTTCCACAGGATCCTCCCTGAATCCTGTGCATTCAGCCACAAAATCGGCCAGGGCCTGACTTCTTATAGCAGTCTGTGGGGTGTACAAAATCTCGAACTGACTGAGTTCGATAGCCCATTTTAACAGGCGTCCCGATGCTTCAGGTTTTTGCAAAACCTGCCTTAGAGGCTGATCGGTCATGACGTGTATTGAGTGGGATTGGAAATACGGCCTGAGCTTTAGGGAGGCCGTGATAAGACAGAACGCCAATGTCTCCATCAACGGATATCGAGATTCAGCCCCTAGAAGTCTCTTGCTGATGTAATAGACCGGTTTCTGAACCCAGTCTTCTTCTCGGACCAATACGGCACTAGCTGCATCCTCTGTGACAGGTAGGTAGAGGAAAATGGGCTCCCCTGCCTTTGGTTTGGACAATACGGGCGGCTCGGCCAGATGTGCCTTCAGGTCGAGGAAAGCGCCCTCGCACTCCTTGGTCCACTCGAACTTCTTATTTCCTCGGAGCAGGTTATAGAATGGCAGGCACTTGTCGGTGGATTTTGAAATAAACCGATTTAGGACTGCCACCCTTCCTGTCAGGCCTTGGACGTCTTTACGCGACCTAGATGAAGGAAGCTCGAGCAATGACCTGACCTTATTGGGATTGGCCTCGATTCCTCTAGTGTTGACAATGAAACCCAGGAATTTTCCAGATGCGACCCCGAAAGTGCACTTCTGAGGGTTAAGCCTGATGCCGTATTCTCTTAGTATCTTGAAGCACTCCTCCAGGTCGGAAACATGGTTATCGGCAGTCTTTGACTTGACCAGCATGTCATCAATGTACACTTCCATGTTCTTCCCGATCTGGTTTGCGAACATTCTATTTACTAACCTCTGGTATGTAGCACCGGCGTTCTTCAGCCCGAATGGCATGACCTTGTAACAATAGATGTTAGTCGGGGTCATGAAGCTGGTGTGCTCTTGGTCTGCCGGATTCATGGCGATCTGATTATAGCCTGAGTACGCATAAAGGACATGAGCTCGTGCCCCGCCGTGGCATCCACCAATTGGTCAATCCTTGGCAAGGGAAAACAATCTTTGGGGCAGGCTTTATTCAGGTCGGAGAAGTCGATGCAGGTTCGCCACTTTTCGTTGGGCTTCGGGACCAGCACAGGGTTGGTGACCCAAACCGGAAAATTGGCTTCACGGATAAAGCCGCATTTCTTGAGCCGGGCCACTTCTTCCTCTAAGGCCTCAGCCCGAGTTGTTCCTAGGCGCCTCTGCTTCTGGGACTTTGCAGGAACGCTCTTATCCAAATGAAGGGTGTCCATGATGACATTTAGACTGATTCCCACCATGTCCTCGTGTGACCATGCAAACACATCCAGGTTATCCTACAAAAATTTGATTAGCTCCGCTTTCCTCTTGCCGCAGAGGTTTTTCCCGAGCTTGACCGTCCGTGAAGGATTTTGTGGATCGATGTTTACTTCCTCAAGCTCTTCAATAGCCTGGAGCTCGGACTTATCCTCGCCTATTCGGGGGTCAATATCCCCACTTAGGATGATACCTTCCCCCTCGGCGCTCTGAGGTTTTTCAATCTCAGGATTAGTTAAAGGTTCCTGAGATTCCTCTCCTCCACCTTGGATGGCCATCGTTAGCTGCCCGGATTTCGATTTCCCTTCATGGAAATGCTGTAGCATTCCCTGGCAGCAAGCTAATTGCCACGGACCGTGCATATCCCCGTGGAAGAAGGGAATTTCAGCGCGAGGTGGCGAACAGAGGTGATGGCCTCAAAAGCTATAAGTGTGGGTCGGCCCAAAATAGCATTGTATGCAGTGGGGAAGTCGATGACCACGAACTCGAGGAGTTTGGAGACTGTCCGAGGTCCCTCTCCTAAGGTGATCAGCAGCTCGATCGTCCTTATAGCCGCTGATCCTTCTTCCGAAAAACCATACAGCACCATGGAGGTCGCCTTCAGCTCGGCGACAGTCAAACCCATCTTCTCCAGCGTGGACCGGAATAGAAGGTTTACCGAGCTCCCATTTTCGATCAGCACTCTCCTAACCCTCTGATTAGCGAGCTGCACTGCTATGACCAGGGGGTCGTTATGAGGGAACTGAACATGGCCAGCATCTTCTTCTGTAAAAATGATTGGTTGCCTCTCCAATCGTTGTTGCTTTGGCAGATGCTGCTCCGGGACAAACTCTACTCCATTATGCGCCTTGAGTTCGTTTACGTACCTCTTTTGGGCACCCCGGTTTGTGCCAGCCAAATGCGGACCTCCTGAGATTGTGGATATCTATCCTCCCATCACTGGAGGAGGGACGTCTTGATCTACCCGAGACCCGGGCTGACTGACCAGGACTTCTGGAGTAGGTCGGCCGTCGGGACCCTATTCCACGCGTATTGAGCCAAGGGGCCAGCTCTGATGAGAGTTTCGATCTCATCTTTCAAATGCCTACAGTCATCGGTATTGTGGCCAACGTCGTTGTGAAAACGGCAAAACTTGGAGGTGTCTCTCTTCCCCTTCTGGTGCTTTAACGACTCCGGCTTCTTCCAGGGGAGGCGAGCAGAGTTCGCTAGGAAGATGTTCTCCCTAGAGTGGGTGAGCTCTGTATAAGTCGCGTAGATCGGCTTAAATTTATCTACAGACTTATTCTTCTTTGGGCCGTGCTGGTTGCCCTCGCCGTTCCCCTTTCTTTTGCCTCCACCGAACTGGTTATTCTGTGTAACATTCTGGGTCGCTGTCACGACCTCCGTTCCCACTCCAGTGGGCTGCTCAGGGACCTGGCTGGTTCCTGCTGCTGAGGTTTGGACCTCCTCCAAGTTGATCCACCCTTGGGCCCTATTAAGGAACTCGTTTACTGAGCTGACTCCCTTCCTTTGTATTTCGTTCCAGAGTCCCCCTCTGACGAGGATTCCAATTCTCAAAGCCACGAGCTTGGAGTTGTCATCTGCGTCTCTGGTCCGAGCAGCGACGTTCGCGAACCTGCTCAGGTATGCCTTCAAAGGCTCGTCGGGTTGTTGCCTCACGTTAGCCAGGGAGTCGGCCTCGACGCGGGCAGCCTGGGAGGCTCGGAATGCCCTTTTGAAGTCAGTAGAGAAAGTTTTCCAGGAGCTGATTGATTGTTTCTTGCTTTGTTTGAACCACTGTCTGGCTGACCCGGTCAGTGTGGAGGGAAATATCAGACACCTCAGCTCAGGGCCAATGTTGGGGGCCATCATCAGGGTATTGAACATCCCCAGATGATCCGACGGATCTCCGTCTCAGTTGAATTTGGATAGGTGCAGCATACGGAAACCGGGTGGGTATACCGTTGCCGCTATGCTTGGGGCGAAGAGCTCAAGCTCATCCCCCGAATCATTTTCGTCTTTCTCTTTCTCCGACAGGAGCTTCCTCATTAGCTCGTCCATCTGAGCCAGGTGCTCAAGGGTTTTGTCCTGATTTCCTTAGTTATTCCGGGGCTGTTCGACAGCTCCGGATCCATTGTATACGTTTGGTGGGTTATTGCCCCTCCTATCTTGAGAAAGGTTATTTGGGGCATTCCCGCCGTTACGTACCTCGGACAGGTCTCCCCCTGAGCGAGCATGGCTGCCACCTCCTACTGGTTCCCCCCTATGAGAGTTAAGGCGCTCTCGCAGGTCGCCCCTCTGGGTGGCTTGAGGACTTTGCACAGAGCTTAAGCGTTGATGCAGGTCTCCGCCAGAAAGGTCACTCCGGCGACTGCCGGTCCAGTAGCTCCTGTCAGAGAAGCTCGGAGTTCGCCTCTGGGGGTGAGGATCCGGGCTCCCTCTGGGCGCCCTGCTACGTCGGGAAGGTCCTGCGGATGGCGGGCTTCTCCTGCTGCTTCCATAAGCTGGAATATCTTGGATAGGCCGAGGAGGAGATGGATATCTTATTAGTGACGAAGGATGCCTGATCGGAGATGCAATCCTGGTTCCGCTAGGGCGGATCAAGTTAGGTGGGGGCCTTTCGACCTTGCCAACCTGCGGTCCCCGTGCCTGGCGATCTAGACGAGGCGCAGGACGGCTGGTGGGGACGGGCTGATGCTGTGAGCCCTCCCCGGATCTCCTTCTAGAATTCCCTTGAGCCCTCCTGGGCGCGCTCGAGGCTGGCTGTGAGCTGGGAGTTGAAGTTCGGACTGAGCGGCTATACTGTTGTTCAGCTCTAGGTATTTCTTCGAAGTTTGCCTCTCGACGGTGCGATGAGGGAATAGAGTTGGATGTCGGAGGTCTATCCGAGTGGCTAGGCTTGGACCGATTACCCTGGTGGGACTTACGAGTCCCGCCTTGCCTCTTTCCGACGTTAGCGTCGGTTGTAAGAGGGGGTAGTCGGGCCAACACCTCCTTAATCTGCTGACTAGCTTTTGCTAGTTGGCTCCTTAACTGAGCGTTCTCCATTTCAACCGCAGTGTAAAAATCTGGGTTTGGATTAGGTGGCCTGGGTGCCGAACTTCCAGTGTCATCCTGGCCTATTGGCTGCTTGCCCGGCTGCTGCGGGACTTCAAGATTTTGCTCACCGGAGATGGCGGCACGATGAGCCTCCTGCCCATCATGTTGTTCCGCCTCGTTACCGTGTCTTGATCGAGTGGTCACCATAGTTGGACGTTTGCGATTGCACCAATCTAACTAGCTCTAAATGAAAGCACCAAACTGTTGACGCGGTTCTTCGCCAACAGGTAATTAAGAGAATAAGAGAAAGAGATTAGTGCTTAACAATGAACCGAAACAGATGAATGATCTTTTTATGGACTGATGACACAATTACGTTTTTAGGTGGTTCAAAGGTTAAAATCCTTCTACTCCACCAGCCAATATTATTGGTATATTTCTGGTATTCTTTACAGGGTATTTCATTACACAATAGAATCCAACCCTTTCCAACTCCCAGGGTCTCCATATTTATAGGAGAGGGCACCTGAGAGTTGGTAAAAGGGGGTCATCCCGTGACCCTCTTACCCATCATGTCACTTCTGTGACATTCATGATTAATTCCTAAAACCTGACAAATGAAGTGTGGTCTAATCAATAGAAAAGGGGGATAATGGGCCGCACGGCCCAACCCAGTCGTGGGTGCCTGAATACGCACGTTCATGCTGCGTGTCCGAGAAGTCAGGGATATGTCAGACACGTGATGTCTGATATATGCACGTTTACCTTGCGTGGTTGACTTTATAAAAGGTCATAGCTTCCAACTCCAGCTCGTACCACGAGCTGGATGCCTCCTCGACCTGCAGCCTTCACAGTCCTGATTTGGTCCTTAAGTAATCTTGGTGAACCTTTGGATACCCCGAGCTAACGAGGTAGGACCTGACGACAACAGCTCTGGTCATGGGGGATCCACGTGGCTGATACAATTAGGCCATATCTCAGCTCGCTAATAGCCCATTGGAAAATTAGGGCGTACAATAGTCATCCAATCAAAAGGGCAGGATTTCTTATCCTGGATACCCCAACATTGTTTGAATTCATTTGCATGCTTGAATAAAGTTATGTTTGCTAGGCATGCCAGATATGATTTGATATCATGATATGACTGTTCATGAGCATATTGAGTTTTCTTGCTGGGCTTCGGCTCACGGGTGCTATGTGGTGCAGGTAAAGACAAAAGAAAGCTGGACCATCCTTTAGTTGGAGAGCTTAGGTGACAATGTGTACATATGTAGCTGCTCGACCGCCACGGCTGAGGTTTGAAGGAGAAGAACTAGGGCTAAACCCTGTTTTGCCGCTTAGATCGGCTGGTTGTAAATATCTTCTTGTAATAGACCTTTAAATTATATTTTTGGGATCCCAATGTATACAGTAAACGTTCTAGTGAAACGTTACATCTTAACCGAAATTTTTAATCCCTAAACCGCTAATCATACTTAGTTACACGTTTATGGCCAAATGACTCGATTAGCGAGTTTAGCACTGTTTGCAATGTGCACCGTAACGGTCCCTGGAGTTTAGGGTGTTACAAATTGGTATCAGAGCGAGCCAAGGTTTATGGGTTCCTGAAGACAAGCTAGGCATGTACACTCGTCACTAAAGATAGCTTCACTCAGGGAATGGTAACTATTTTTGTAGTTATGTGTTTAACTGCTTAAATAGAATGTAAATGCTTTACCTGCACATTGTATTAGGGAGCATGAGATTTTGATAGAGCCTGGCTCTTGACTATATGATTATATGCTCCGTGATTATGTATATGAATATGATCATATGATTACCTGCTCTGTGAATATATAATTGTGATATCTGCATGTTGGAGTTGGAGGCATGGTGTGAAAATTGGAAGAGCAGGGATTATAATTGATGTGTGAATGCCATGGGCATGTTTCTAGCACCGCAAGTGGTTTGAGATTGTGGTGTGGTAAGATTGGTCCCGTGGGGAAAGCTCTTGATATGCTCATAATGATTAATGGGTCCAGTTATTGACTGCAAATTCAAACAGCAGGTTTATAGGCAAGGCAGATAATGAGGCCTGGTGGTGGTCATACAGAGGCTGGAAATCACAGCCAGGGTATCAGTTCTTCATCTGCTCCTATGAATTTTCAGCAGATAGTCACAGATTTGCAATCAAGATTGCAGAGGCATGAGGAAGAGATTAGGAGTTTGAAGCAACAACGAAATCTGTTGGGAAGCACCTCTTCCTCTGTTGTGCCAGGAGTGGCACCAGCTTTGGCTCAGCCTAGGGTTGAGAGCAGATGAGAATTTCTCTGTGGAAGATTCCAGGAGTATTACCCTCCAGTTTTCGAGGGAGGCCTAGATCCATTTAGAGCTGAGCAATGGATGGGCATGATCAGTTCCATTCTTGATAGTATGGGGCTGGAAGGCCACGATAGGGTGGCTTGTGCGACATTTGTATTGCGGGATGATGCTCGGACGTGGTGGGAAGTGATATCCCAGACACGAGATATAGCTGTGATGGATTGGAAAGAGTTTAGGCAGCTGTTTAATGAAAAGTATTATTGTGATGTAGCTAAGACAACTAAGAGGAATGAGTTTTTGAATCTCGTTCAGGGAAAGGCATCAGTATCCGAGTATGTTAGTAGATTTAATGGGTTGACCAAGTTTTCTTTAGACATGGTACCCACAGATGTAGCTCGGAAGGAAAGGTTTGTTCAAGGACTGAATCCTGGAGTAGCTCAGGGCATTAGAGTTGCCCCAGTGCATGAAGTCTCTACCTATACTCAGGTGGTAGAGAAGGCTCTTACTGTTGAAAGCATCAGAGATGAGAAGAAGAGTTCCAGGGAGCACGAAGCTCAGATAATGGTATCTCTATCTATTGGAGCAAGAAAGAAGAAGAGTTAGAAGCCTTACCCAGAATGCGCTCGGTGCAAGAGGCATCATTTGGGAGAATGTCGAGCAAGGGCATGTTACTTATGTGGAATGGTTGGGCATTTCAAGAAGGATTTCCCAAGGCTAAGAGAGCATGAACAAAAGGGGATGGATAGCTCGACTCCAGCTCGAGTGTTCATTCCAAGGCAGTCAGAGTCTGAGTCTGAGACTAGTTCCTCAGGGGTGGCAAGTCAGTTTTCTAGTTCTGATTTCTAAGTTACGCTGATTGGTTTTGGTGCCATTCTATCCCTTTGTCAGTTGCATATAGAGAAGCATAAAGTTGACATGTAGATCACATGATCATGTTGTGATGGGAAGATGATACTGTATTGGTGACTTAAGAAATAAGTGGGGTTGTGATAAAAAGGACTCCTCAGTGGTTTGGACAAAGCTGGTTATGATTAGCTTTGGTTTGATCTGAGATATGGATAAGTTAAGTAAGTGTGGGGCAATTCTAAATGGCAAGGAAAGAATAGCATCTCTTGGGCTTGAGAGTGGAAAGCCTTGTGGCAGTTGGCACTGTGCATAGATTTGGTATGCTGATGATATCTGTATTGAGAGCTAGAGTTTTGTTGCAGGGAGATGCATAGAACTCTTAGCTAGTATGGTGGATACCACTTGGATTGTGCCAGTGAGATCAGGACAGACTGGGCTAGTCTGTGAGTTCCTGGATGTGTTTCCGAGGGATTTGCCAGGGTTTCTTTTATGTGAAACAGATAAAATGGTAATTTGATTAGTGCCAGGGATGGAGTCAGATTTAGGGCACTGTTTTGAATGGTTCCCACTACCCAGAATAGACCAACTGTTATGCAACTGCAGGACATGAAATACTCTCATTCATGGATGCATATTTTGGGTATAATCAGATAAATATGCACCTTCTCGACAAGGAACATACCAGCTTCCAGACAGACAAGGGATTGTATTGTAATAAGGTAATGCCATGCGGCTTGAAGAACGCAGGAGCCACCTAGCAGCATTTAGTGAATGGCGTGTTCTGAGACTTTATCGGCAAAAATATTGAGGTATATGTCGATGACATGTTGGTCAAGTCCAAAGAAGTTGGAGGGCATGTTCAAGACTTGGAATAATGCTTTGTAATCTTAGAAAGTATTGCATGAAGTTAAATCCTCTTAAGTGCTCATTTGGAGTTGGTTCTGGTAAGTTTCTCGGATACATAGTCAATTCACGTGGAATCGAGGCTAACCTCGAGAAGATCAAAGCATTGATTGACATGAAGTCACCTACCACAATCAAAGAAGTGCAAAGCTTAACGGGGAGAGTAGCTACCCTCAGTAAGTTCATATCGAAGTCTACTGACAAGTGTGTCCCCTTTTTTAACTTACTAAGGGGTAGCAAGAAGATCCAATGGACCTAGGAATGTGAGAAATCTTTCCAAACTTTGAAGGAGCATCTCGCTCAACCTCTAGCCCTAGCAAAGCCAATAGAAGATGAAGTGTTATTCATCTATTTGGCAATCACCGAGCATGCAATCAGTGCTGTTTTGGTGAAAGAAAATAACAGGGTACAACACCCAGTTTACTATATCAGTGAAAGGCTAGCAAGTGCAAAGTCTAGGCATCCCCCTCTTGAAAAGCTACCCTACTATTTAGTAATCGCCTCATGAAAGTTGCGTCCATACTTCCAAGCTCACTCAATCCGAGTCCTAACCGATCAACTGCTACGACAAGTTCTTCAGAAGCTAGAGGCCTCGGGACGGTTACTCAAATGGGCGGTGAGCATTGGTGGACTTCATAGCCGAGGGTACCAACCTTGAATACTCTTCCTACAAATCAGAGAATGGAGATACTGAGAAGGAAGGAGATACTCTCGTATGGAAGCTATATGTCGATGGAGCATCCAATGAACACAACTCAGGGGAAGGAATCATACCGCTCACTCCAGAGAATCATCGAATCCATTGCCCTCTCAAATTTTGATTCAACGCTTCAAACAACGAGGCTGAGTACGAGGCATTGCTAGCAGTATTATGCTTATCTTGGGATGTGCATGCACAGTCCCTGGAGATATTCAACGATTCCCAACTAGTAGTGTACCAGGTACTGGGGGAGTATCAAGCCAAGGGACTTAGGATGGTGCAATACATGAACAATGTGAAGGACTTGTTGACACAGTTCAAGAGATACTCGATTACACAAGTCCCAAGGGAATAGACTGTTGATGTTGATGCCTTAGCCAATATTGTCAGTGCCAAAGACGCGAACACCCTAAATGTCATTCCCATCGAATACTTGGCAGAAAGAAGCATAGCCGAGCAGGAGGCAAATGTATTATTTTCGAATTATCTATGTAACAACCATTTTGTTTCAGTGAATGAATGAATTTAATTTCTCGAGTTTCATAGAATTCCATTATGGATCATTTCGATCTTGGTTCCTGAGGAGCCTATCGAACCATATGCTCCAAACAAGAGACTGTTCCGAGGACCTGTCACCATTATGGAACATGTTCGATCTTGGTCCTTGAGGGACCTATCGACCCATAAGATCCAAACAAGAGACTGGTCTGAGGACCTGTCACCATTATGGATCATGTTCGATACTGGTCCTTGAGGGACCTATCGACCCATAAGATCCAAACAAGAGACTGGTCCGAGGACCTGTCGCCATTATGGATCATGTTCGATCCTGGTCCTTGAGAGACATATCGACCCATAAGATCCAAATAAGAGACTGATCCGAGGACCTGTCGCCATCATGGATTATGTTCGATCTTGGCTCTTGAGGAACCTATCGACCCATACGATCCAAAAAGAGAGACTAGTCCTATGACCTTGTCGGCAAATTATTTGATCATGTTCGATCCTGGTTCTTGAGGAACCTATCGACACATGCAATCAACAAAAGAGACTGGCCCAAGGACCAATCACCATTATTTGATCATATTTGATCCTGGTTCTTGAGGAACCTATCGACCGATACGATCAACAAAAGAGATTGTTCCCAGGACCAAGTGCCACTATTTGATCATGTTCGATCTTGGTTCTTGAGGAACCTATCGACCCATACGATAAACAAAAGAGACTGGTCCGAGGACCAGTCGCCACTATTTGATCGTGTTCGATCTTGGTTCTTGAGGAACCTATCGACCCATATGATCAACAAAAGAGACTGGGTCAGAGGACCATACGCCATTATTTGATCATGTTTAATCATGGTTCTTGAGGAACCTATTGACCCATACGATAAAAAAAAGACTGGTCCAAAGGCTAGTCGACATCATCGGATCATAATCGAATCTGGTCCTTGAGGGATCGATCGATAATTTGATCTAACACTCGTTACAGGATCAATTAGCCCATTAAGACCCGATTGGTCCAACTTAGACACTTATATCTACAATCATTATAACGAGTACATGAGAGATTATGTAGATCGTGATCGACACTTGCTACATAATTTGCATCTGTGTATAGATATCATTACTACAAAGTATGAAACCATCACCCGATTACCAATGAGGGACAAGAATTTGTTGCTTGCATCATTGGGTGAAAAGGGTAGTACTACATGTCTAAACGCTCTAAGGAAATCATGGTCAAGTAGCAAGTGACCAAGGCTTTTAAACCCATGATCAGTTGGGGGGCATATTGTAATGCCCCGAAATCCCTAATGCGGTTTAAGGGCTGGATTAGTAGGCCGGGAGGGCCATAACTGTTTAATTATGCCATTAAATGATAATATGCATGTTTATGTGAATTATATTATAATATGATGTTAAATGCATGCATGTGGGTCCATATTTCATGACAGGGGTATTTTGGTAATTTGGCCCGTTGAGGGCATAATTGTATATTTGTATGCATGTCGGTGATATATTGCTGAGGCCACATTATAATGTGGATTTGTTCGAGCTATTTGGCATGAGACGATTTTTGAATATTAAGTAGCGGTTTAGTCATAACGGGAGTAAGTTCGAGGCTCAGGGTGAGTCTCGGGATGTTTTAATGATTAGAGCGTTGCCGGGAATAAAATGGTAACGGGATATGAATTATTGGTATTTGAGAATATCGAGAATAACAGGAATTGGAGAGCGTTAATTATGATTAACGAAATAGGTGAAAGATGACCATTTTACCTTTGGGGAGACTTTAGAAACTTTAAATGACCTAGGGGCATTAGGGTCATTTGGCTTGAGATATATATGGTTTTGGTTGGCTGTAGAAACATACAGAACAAAAACAGAGCAAGGTTTCCTCTTCACGTACATCACCTTCCCTCTATCTTCCTTTGGAGTTTTTGGTCCCATATTGAAGAATCAAGCTAGGAAATCAAAGCTTGGAGGTTATAGACTTAGTTCATCTATTAGGGAGGATTCAAAACCAAGCTGGAGGTAAGAAATTGTCCATGAATTCCAAGTATTACTCTGTTTTTCTTTTAGTTTTCAGCCTATAGATTTTGATGTGGATAGTTGGAATCAATGGGAGTTTTTGTGTATGATTGATTGGGTTTTGGTGAAGGGGTGATGTAGATGAATTTTAGGGGTTGAATTGGATGTTTTGGTAAGGTTTGGGATTGGTTTGGAAGGTTGGTTTCAAGGGGAATCGCAAGGAGGGAAAATAAGAGGAGTTGCTGGTTTGAAGTTGGCGCCCCAGCGCCAGTCCTAGCACTCCAGCGCTATGCAGGGCAGAGAATGGCCCTCTCTGTTTCTGGGGCAGCACCCCAGCGCTGGTTGGAAGCGCCTAGGCACTAGGTCAGTTTCAGGGAATGTTATTTTTAGGGCTCGGGATGGTTTTTAAGGCTCGGGGGTTGGTTCATTTACCCCTTTTGAGTAGTTTGAGAGTCCCGAGAGTGAGGCATTGATCCCGGGAGTGTGGTTTAGATTGTGAACCATTCATTGATTTACTTTATTTATGGTTTCAAATTGGTTATGATTAGGTAACCGCTAAGGAATCTAAAGGTTGATCATTCTCAAGGGTCGTTCTTATATTATTTCTCGCTCGAACCCGAGGTAAGAAAACTGCACCCTGTATATATGACATGCATGATTGCTGTTGAGGTATGTTGGTTGAAAAATGTGGACATTGATTGCATATTAAATGCTAGTGAATATTGTTTACTTGTATATGGTACTGACTAGTCAGGGATACTGACCTAAGAGTCAGAAACGGCATAAGCGTTCTGAACGCAGGGCCGAATGAAGATTAGATCTAATCGATATCAGCGTTGAATGACTCTAAGGCATTAACGCTGGACCGACCCTAAGGTCGATGAATTTTATAAGCGCTTGGCTAGTCTAGGACTAGTTACTCAGAGCCAGGGCCAAAGGCCTAGGTGACTGTTTGTCACATGGCTAGGGAACTGTGTTCCATGGTTATGACTCTATGGTCATGATGTAGGTTATGTTGATGACTAGTCATCGTGCACTTAACCTGTTTAAGCTAGTGAAATGATCACTTATCTTTAAAGCCCCGGTGACCCTATCATCACATGGCTATTGGGAACTGAACCCACTTTAGTGACTTTTCCAATTGTCACTGATCTATTTGGACTGAAAGTCCTGAATGATTATTATGATCATTGTTGATATTATATCATGCTATATTGTGTTTTCTTGCCGGGCCTTGGCTCATGGGTACTATGTGGTGTAGGTAAAGGGAAAGAAAAGCTCACCCAACCTTGAGTGGAGAGCTTAGGTGGTGATGTGTACATATGCGGCCGCTTGACCACCACGGCCAAGGAGTTCTCAGAGGAACTAGGGGGTTTACCCTATTTTTGCCGCTTAGGACGGCGGGTTTGTAAATTTGAAATAGTAATGACCCTTTTTGAGTTGTAAATAACTTGTAAAAGATTTATGGGCCCATGAAAAGTATTATGTACTTAATAAAATATATTATTTCCTTTTTATTGGTTTTTCACCTTAGCCTGTTAATAACACTTAGATGCACGTTTTTAACCAAAGGACTCGGGTAGCGAGTCAAATTTTCGATTCACCGTTCATAGTAACTGTCCTGGGGTAACCATGGCATTACACATATAGTACATACCAATCGGGGTATACACAAGCAATGAGGACGTGACCTAAAGTACTAAGCAAGCTCAAGTTTTTCCTAGGACGTTTGTTCAACATATGTTCCGAATGTGCAAAAAACAAAAACAAAAAAAGTCATTGGTAGGGAGACTCCTAGCCATGTCCCTTATAGGGTGATCGGCCTATCACCCATGGGGTGGTCGACCTGACTGTTTTGTTCATGGTACTTGGCGAAGTATCGTTACTACTCACATTACCATGGTTGTTAGCATGAAAAACGTAAAGGAGTAAGGTAGTATGGCGCGTGAAATACATGAGTTCAGAGTATACTGATACCTGAACCAATGAGGGTTATGAGTTAATATACTTAGTAAGCATTGGAAATAAAAAATTTCAATCAATACACTGAGTATTCATAACGAAAAAGCATAAAAGCATAAAATGTCATATGTAAAAATTGTCAAGTACAAGGTGCCCCACCAATGGCACAAAAGGAAAGACAAAGAATAAAAGACCAAAAGAAGATTAACTAGGGCGAGGAGTATCATCTGAAAGATGGCCCTGAGCCTCGGCAACCTCATGAGCCAGACACTTCTTAAGCTCCTTCTCTTGCGTCTTTTCAGAAAGGAGATCCAAGTTCATATTTTTGTTAGACTTCCAGATCAAGTAGAAGCAAGAGAAGGTAGTCTCTGAAATACTCCTCTCGTGATTTTTCCTAAGCAGCCTTGACCTCTTGCTCCTTCTCGACAAGAGCATCCTTCTGCAGTTGGTCCATGTTAGGAATCGGCTTCTCTTTCTCAGCTTCAGACTAGTTGAGTTGATCGGCGAGTTTCCCCTCCATCTGGGTTACCTTGAGAGTCAACTAGGTCACTTCTTGTTGTTTGAGCTCCATGGTACTGCAGAGAGTGTTGATCTCTTCATCTTTCAAAGAAATGTCCGCATCCCTAGAGCCAAGAATGCGCCTAAGGTCCAGCACCTCCTAGCAGACAACTTCAAGCTCAGAACGAAGGTTGGAAAACGTAGAGGTGTACTCCACAGACCTATCATGGACATGGGAGACCAACATCAGTGCCTGAAAAATACATACAAGTGTTAGATAACATCAACACATAAGCTAACCAGACAAAAAGAAAGCTTTAGAGGACTTACACTCTGAATGTCAAGGAGTGACTTCGTGAGGATGGTTCTCAAGTCCTCATTCTTAATCCCATTAAAGGTCATTGTCTTCTACTCCAAATGGGACGCTTGGTCCATGATGGCACCTAAATTCTGCATGACAGACTGATGTGGCTCAGATAAGGGAGTAGGCGCAAAGGAGGAGGCACCCGCATCGGTGATATTGTGAGAAACCAGCATGGGAAAGGATGGCTCTACCTATGCAATGGGACTAGGTGCTAATGGATCTGAATGAGGCTCAAGAGGGACCTTTGTTAGTGGCTCAGGCTCAACCCTGGCCCTCTTGGCCGCTCGGACAGAAGGACTAGTTTCAATTGGAGTCGACCTTTGTTGTGTATGAACAAAGTCGAACATATCCGAACTTGCAAAAGAAGATTAAATATTAGAAAGATATCAAACACATACGAAACATAAAGTAGAGATGATAAAAGTGTCAAACCTTATGCATGAGACTCGGTTTCGAACAGTGCTTCATCAAAGTCATCTGAAGCAAGTAGTGAGTGTGCAGATGCACCCACCTTATCACCCTCCTGTTCGACTAGCACGGGCGAAGATGATACCTCCTCGATATGAATAGGCCCCGGTGAGTCTATGGTGTTCACGGGCTCAATACCATCTTCATCCGGAACATCACCGACAGTAGAAGGAAATAGCCCGACCTTCCTAAGGTTTTCCAAAGTAACGAGAACCTTGACGTTCTTCTCCTCAGGGGTCATGGCAATCAATGCCTTGGCCCTAACAGTCATGGCATGGGTCGGGAGAGGTCTATAAAAAGGCCCGACATGCTTGAACTTGGAGTAGTTGGCCTCTGCATCTTTTGTGAAGAAGTAGTTGTCAGCATATCTAAACGCCTTGTTGTTTCCATAGATCTCTTCCAAGAAGGTGTCGGTACCCTCGTTCGTATAATGATGGAAGTGGAAGTACCCTGAGTTGCGCTGAGAAGAGTTCGTCTTCACATCAAACAAATAGTGGATCGCAAGAGGTATTAGACAAGCCCATTTCTCTATGATGATTAATAATGTACAACATAGATAACACCAAGATAGCGTTGGGAGCCAACTGAGAGGGACTAATACCAAAATATTCTGCCACGCTCCAGAAATACGAATGAAGGGGAAGTAGGGCGCTAGACTTAATGGCAGAGCGTGTCCAAGCACACATACCCAAAGGGGGGTCCTCAGCTCTGTCATCCAGACCAGGGATAGTAATAGAAACACTAGAAAGGTCGAAGGTCTTCCTTAAGTTCTTTACCTTCTCTTCAGTCATGTCAGAGGCAGCCCCCTTGAACCAAACCACCTCGTAATCAGCAGGGTGAGGCTTCTCAACCAGTTTCCATATGATCTAACTAGCAAAGGTGGCCTCAGAATCTGATGAATGGAACTATTTTTGTCGTCTCTTCTTCTGCTGCGTAGCTGGTGAGACCGTCTTGCTCTTTGGAGAAAGGCGAACCACCTTAGGCTGAAACTTGTGAATAGAACACTCCTGGGGGTGAGTATCTTGGCGATGAAAACCCTCAGTATATTATTGCTGAGAAGATTAGAGATGGGGAATCCAACTGGTATCTTGGTGCAAAAGGTGTTGCGAGGAGTCTCACATACTAGACAGACTCTGCTAAGAAGAATGACTTTGTTGAGATGTGCCCTTAGAGCCACGGGGAGTACTATGTTGAGAAGAGTTAGGCGAAGACCCCTGAGTGATGTGCCTGGCAATATGAAGATTATCTTCTGAGGGTTGCCGAGTTGTCTATTTTACTCTCGCCATTGGGCTATACCTTTTCAAGAAATCTTGGTCACTGAATAAATATAGACCAGAACGGGGGAAAGTCCTTTTCACCTTTTCCAACAGCTCTTGGGGAGTATGCTCACTCAAAGACTTGTTAGACAAAGAGGAGCTGGACATCTGCAACAAAGAAAAGGGCAAAAAGTAAAGTTAGTATATCGATGTAATGAAGCTCCCTACCATGAACCATATAGGTCAGTAGCTGGGGGCATATCCATTACAAAGGAGAAAAAGTGAAGAGATCAAAAGAAAAAAAAAAATTAGGGTCCTGAGTGGTCGGCCTATGATTGGGCCGACCACCCTAGAACTTGGATCCCAGGAAATCGCCCAAAGAATATGGTGGTCAGCCTATGCTAAGGGTTAGGTCGACTACCCAGGCCTAGGAACCCTGGAAATCGCCCAGAATATGGGAAATGCAGTCTAGACTTGGATTTGTAACCCTGGGAGTTGCATATGCCTGGATTTGTATCCCTGGAAATCGCCCAGGCTAAAGAAGCCCTAGGGGTGCTTGGCCCATGATTTGATCTACAAGCCTTGAAGTTGCACAAAGTAAGGGAAACCCTAGGGGTAGTCGGCCTATGATGGGAATTGTAGGCCTGGAAATTGCCCAAGCCATGGAAACCTAGAAGTGGTCAGCCTATGATAGATTTGTAACCCTGGAAATCGCCCAGTATAGGGAAAATCTATCTATGGGCGGTCGGCCTACATACCTCCAAACCCTAAGTATCACATAAAAATGAAACAAAGATCAAGCCATTGATTAAAAACAAGTTTCTTTGATTCAAACAAGTCAGTTGTTTTAAATCAAAATAGAGCAAAGCAAGGAAATTCAGACATATTCATCAAAGACATAAAGATTGGGAAAGAACACTTACCCAAGAGAAGATGTGCAGAGTTGATGAAGACTTGGAGAATTTCACAGCTCAAACTTTCCCAAAGATAGGCGCATGGATCTAGGATGTGATGAGTGAGTCCCTACTTATAGCCTCTTAGGCTAACCATATTTTTAGGAATTCAAATTCCTTGAAAAATATCTGGTATAGTTAAAAATTCAAATTCCTTGAAAAATATCTTATATTTTTAGGAAGTCAGACTCCTTGAAAAATATTTTATATTTTTAGGAATTAATATCCTTTAAAAATATATATATTTTTAGGGCTTCAAAACTCCTTGAAAAATATATTATATTTTTAGGATTTCAAAATTCCTTGAAAAATATACTAGATTTTTAGGAAATTAATTTTCCTTGAAAAATACATGCTGAGCAAATTATCAATAGTTGATAAAAGTACTATGTAATGTCCTGAGGGACTTTGCTGTCAGAGTACTACTACGATATGTTTCTCGGCTCAGATTAAGTTTACCGTAATGTTGAACACAATACGATAAACTTGGGAGGGGGAGGGGGGGGGGGCAAATGTTATCCCTTAAAATTCAAGAGATGACGTGGCGAATGAGAAAGTGACACGTGGCATCACAAGTCATGAAAAAACAACAAATTATTGAAAAAAGACCGATGAACAAAAATGGATAGGTCCAGGACCTATAGGGAAGTTGACCAGACTTGAACCTCCTAGGGGTGGTCGGCCTGGCATGCTCAAGGACTGCATGAGGTGGTCGGCCCACCTTATTCTTAATAGGGTGGTCGGCCAAAACTCACAAATACATTTCGTTGGATAAATTTCATGCTTGTTCAAGTTGAAATCAACAAGCCTAGCACCCAGAAGATCAACATGCCTAACACTCAGAAGATCAACAAGCCTAGCATCCAGAGGGTCATCAGGCCTAGCACCCAAGATCTAAAGGGTCATCGGGTATAGATCAATCGAGACTTAGCGTTTTCCCAAAGTATTCAATCATGCATCATCAACCACGATCTATAGAAACGACTAGAAGACCCACAATCTCATATTCATGGGGAGGTGGACACGTATATCCATTACCCAATGAGCATGTACCAAACCACGATCCCCAGTCTTGCTCACCATGTAACAACTCCTGGGTACTATAAATAAAGGACCCAAGGCTTCATAAAAGGAGACAATTCTAGGACAGATATTTTTGGGGGAGGAGAAACTCTGGATGAATTTGTGATGACTGAACTCTTTAGTTCATCTTTGTAATTGTCAATCGAGTGATTCAAATCTAAAGACTAAGTGGATTAGGTTATTACTGTTCATCAGAACAGGGCAGAACCACTATAAATTTATGAGTGTTTGCTTAGATATTTGTACTCTATCGTATATTTATATTTATCTCATTCAAAAGGTGTCATATACCATACATACGACCGTTGACCAATTTAACAGGTCAACAATAACGAAAAGATCTTAAAAATTTGATAAAAATAATAATTAAAAAGACGTAATTGTTACTTTTTGAAACTCAAAAGCTTGATTTCCAAAATAATTTCTCACGGACTAAATTGTCAAATAGAGAAAAACTCAAGAAATATTTATGCTGATTGTTGACTCATTTTTTTGTTAACTCGTCTAACACCTAAAGAAAAATATTAAGAAGATTTTTGAAAGCTAAATAAAGCACATGGGATGCTTTTAGTGCACAAAAATAATGGATAGAGAGAGAATTTTATAGTGGTTTAGCCTTGTTTACCGAGTTTCTCAAAAACTAGAAATATAATGAGAAAAGAGAGCTAGAAAGATTGGATCAAAGATAAACAAGCAGAGTTTTTACGTGGTTGGGGCTTTAAGAGCCTTAGTCCACGAGTCTATTGTATTGGATTTTAGAGAGCTTTTGACAATGGAATTTTTTGCAAGTTTGAGCAGAGTAATTGCTTACAAGAGAAAATCTGGGATCCCCGCTACAATGCACAACTGGTCCTAGTTATAGCTAGTTTAGGTGCGATGGGCTTGGGCCGGACTAATTCGGGCCCAATAGGTATGTAATCATGGTTTGCTCGCTAATGGAGGCTTAATACAAAGGATGTTGCTAAATAATACATATTAATCAGGGCCTATTGGGTCGGCTTAGGCGTGGCCAAACCGTACAGCTGTCAATAGTACATAACCTTCGACTGGTCTGCGTGGGCTTCTAAGGGGATCCTGGGGACAGGATCTATCAAAGTAGTGGCAGTATTGTTTCCTAGTAGCACGCACATTTTGTATGTAACCTCTTCTGCAGGTTAGTTGAGGAGACCAACTTTCGTGTTTCTTGGGAATATGCCAGCGTCAGGGAAGATCAATCTTGCCCTATCCGAACGTCTGGTCCAGGTTCCTTTACTAATGTCCCAGTTCATTTACTGGGGTCCTGGTTCATCCACCAGGGCTCGGGTTCATTCTTGACAAGGTTGTATTCCCACTCATGAGCCCGCCATCCCTATTGATATCCCGGAAGGTACGGATAGGTTGGGACCAGGAAGATGAGTTGAGCTTCCATCTTGGTCTCGGTTCCCTTGTCATGGTTGCGCCTATCAGCGTTGTTGGGCTTACTAATGATTGGGCCTTTAGAACTTTCTACTTCCTTGTTCATCGGGCTCAGGATGGGCCCATATCTCTTTAAAGGAGCCCATAGGCCCATTACGTCATGCCATGTGTTCAGGGGGAAAATAGGGATAACATTTACCCCCCAAGTCTTCATTCGTGTTTACATGGTGGAGACTTGCCTCATTCTCCCAGATCAAATTCAAATATCCCAGTTTGTTTCCTAGAAGACGGGTTCATTTAATTAGGGGCCACTCGGGGAATTTTGCATGGGAGACTTGCCTCATTCTCCTGAACCAAATCCAAATATCCCAGTTTGTTTTCTAGGAGACAAGTTCATTTACTTGGGGGCCACTTGGGTGATCCCAGTCCTTTCAAATTCACCACGTTTCACACATGTGTCTTCCAGTAATTGGTGCGTCTGTACCATTCGTGCCTCTCAGATCTAAAAAGAATCTTTTGATTGTCACAGTGACTGATGGGTGTTAGCATAATTTCTAAGGCGTCCCGTCTGCACACGAGTGAAGTTGATAGGGTACTCGAGTAGGTTGTTTAATGCCTCTGCATCATTTGGGACTGCTGGATGGGGATAGCCTTGAAATTTTTAATGTAAACCATTGGATCAGGTGGGTGTGGATCGTGGATTAAAGAATCCATGATCTAGTGCTCGATTGGGCTAATTAAAGCCTCTGCATTATCCGGGATCGTTGGATGGGGATAGTCTTGAGATCCCCATTCTGAACCGTTGGATCAAATAGTAGGTTTTTTCCATATAAATACCTCGACAATTTCATTTCCAACTTTACAAATTCTACATATTCAGAGCAAAAACGAGATCTTTTTATGTCCCAATTTGCCGACAAGCTTTTCCGGTGATTACTTCATTTATGTTCCTGTCTGTTTCGACCAGACCTCTTGCTGTTCATCTACCCGACGGTTCAATCCTGGTTCAACCAATATATGACTTGCTGCATCACCTTCTTAGATTCAAGGCTGAGATTCTGCCGACCCTATCGTCGGAGACTGTACAACTTTCAAACTCAGCACCTCATTGTAAGTTTTCTGGTCATTTTTCTCTCTGTTCATTCTTTTTTATTGTAATGTTACTTTCGCGACCATAAAACTGTTAGGGCTGTGACCGCTGCGTAGGGTGGTTCTAGGTAGGATAGCGCATGTTTGAATTATAGATTTTCTAGGTGATAACTCTTGTTTAGTTGTCTCAAATCACTTCGGACCTCCTAAGATTTATTTGGGAGAGTTAGAAAAAACCTCTAATTTTTAGTTCCCGACCAAGGTTCTTGGGATCTTTATTGATCCCGAACTTGGGTCCGGAGGGGATTTCTCCAAGCAGTTTTAGGAGAACCCTCGTACCTTAACCAATTTTTTTTGGTTTTGGTGCTGACTACTTGGTTTTTGTTTCCTTTGCTGCTTCCAAGTCCCTGATCACGAGTCACGGTGCCACCCTTCATCCGGAAGACTTCATACAGTCGGGCCCCATAGTCTTGGAAGGGCACAAACTTCTCACGGGAAATACATGGGAAATGGACGGGGAGAGGAACGAGTTCCGGAACTATCGAATGTTGGATGCTCTGGAGAAATATCTAGGAGTGGAATTGACTCTAGGACTCTTCTACAACCGATTGGCCCAGAAGGAAGAGAAGGCCCATACTACCGTGGGCGAGTTCGAGGCCTAGAGCATAGGCCATATCAATGCGGGAGCTACACTCCCACTTCATAACTATTTCACGCGATTCCTCAAGTTTTTGGGGATTGCGCCATTCCAACTTTTACCCTGGGCATATAAGCTGCTCGTGGGATGGCGCATCTTCTACGCGTCAAAGGAGATCCCGGCGCCTACCCCTGCGGAGGTGCTATATTTTTACAAGCTGGAGCCGCAGCTTAACGCTAAGGATAAGACCCAAGATGTATTTTATAGATTGAAACCCCGTGGTAATTATCTAGCTCCATTCAGCACCTGGAAGCACCCCCCGGATGTCAGAAATGATTGGTTTATGACATCCGGGTTCCTCCTCGAGAAGAAACCCACATTGGTGCTGGACTTTCAGCGTGTGGGTAAGTCACTTTTCTTCCTCATTTATTTAGTTTTTTTTGTCTGCTCATCACTTACGTTCTTGGATAACAGGACCGTATGCCCAGACCTTCCTCACCAAATCCATCCTAGATCGCAAGAAGTACTATGCCACCTTTAGCGCCGAGGAGCTGGACATGGGGGGCTTTGTGACCATGGACAATCTTCGGCTGGTTGGGATGCTTGCCGCAAACGAGATGATAGATGCCCCTAGATTTTGGGGGATGCAATGTGAGAGGGATCCCACCCTAAAAGAGGACTTGGCCCTCAATCACATCGAAGCAGTGGAGACCGCGACCAAGGTGGACACAGAGAAGAAGAAGAAGGAATAGGCCCGTCAAGCGAAGAGGGTCGCATTCGAAGAACTAGACACCCTTTTTGAGGGGACTCAGCCAAACATTGCAGCTCCTGGAGCTAGCATTTCAGGGCAAGGTAACTCACCTCTGATTTTAACTTATGCTCCTCATTTTGAGGACTTAGTTAGGGATAGGCAACAATACCGGGATTACCTGACCGGGGCTGTCAAAGAAGTGAGGCTTCCTTGCCCCATTGTTATAGATACATTAACCCTCATGTATTCGTCTAGTTTCTTACAATACGATAACTTTTTGGACCTAGACGACATGGGGGACAAGATTCATTCTTTCGCCTTAGGGGAATTGAGTCGTGCCAGTTCTTTAGATAAGGGTTCGTCTGGGGGACTTTAGACTACTATTTCCTTTAATTTTTTACTTTCGTCCCCATTCGTATATTTTGCTAATGAGTTTCTGTCTGTCTATTTTAGGTGATCCAGAAATGTCTAACCTCATGGCCAAGACAAAGGAAATGATCGAGGCTTGGGTGGCCACAGCCAAGGCGTCGGTGAAGAGGGCCGCCAAGGGCCAGACCAAGAAAAAGGTGATCGAGCTATTCCTTGGGGATTCGAGGCCAGACCCAGAAGTTTCCGAGAGGGCTCCAGCTACAAGTATTCTCCCGGTGACGAGCACCAAAATGGTCCCATCCCCGTCCGCTCCTCTCCAAGTTATCAATTTGGATCAGGAGCCTTCTGGAGGAAGAGAGGCGATCAAGAGGAAAGCCGACCCTGTTGTGGCAGAGTCCCCAAAGCGGGCCAGGAGGGCCAGGACCAAGGATATTCCCTTGGTCAAGGAACACTCCTTTGGGGAAATCCTGATCATCTCGTCCCAGCTTTCGGATGCGCCCAGGCTTCCTGTCAATCCAGCCCTTCCCGAGGAGGAGGACTTGATCCTCTGGGTAGAGAAGATGAAAGTCGTCTCCTAGTCATGGAGGGGGGGGGGGGGGGAGAACAAGATGAGAATATTCCAGATGTCTCGGATCAGGATGAAGCCTAGGCCTGGGCCTTTGTATTGTGATTAGGGCTTCTTTCCTTTTTTCTTTGTACTTGTATTAATTTTATAGACGCGGATGCGTTCGAGACAATTTTTATCGATTGTATTTATATATTAATTTTATCTTATGCACTATGATTTCCATTTTACATTCGTCTATTTTTCCTCAAAATCCACTAAGTGTTTTATGACTTTGCATGAATCTGGGTCGAATGTTGGGTCCTGGTTCCAATGACCAGGACCAATAGGGAAATGTTGTAGTGGATATTTAGTCTGTCATAAGACCCATGTTCGAGTCTTGACAGCCTGGACCGTTTTGGACTTGTTAATACGACTTAATTGATTTACCCCGACTTTATAGTTCAGGCTCCAACACTCTGGACCATTAGAGATTTGTTTTAGGTATGACTTAATTAGTTAACTCACTTTAATCTTGATGTCTAGCTTCGAATGGTCTGGGCCATTAAGAAGTTAATAACTATCGTCTGATTTGTCTATCCTAACTCTGGTGTTCAGGTTCCAACGGTCTGGACCATCAGAGATTAATTGATTATCTTAATTCGAACCTGAGGTTCAAGTTCCGATGGCCTGGGCCATTTATAAGACTAATTTTAAACAACTTAAACCTAAGACTCACGTTCCAATGGTTCTAGGCCATTATAAAAGGAAACATGAATAGGGATTTGGTTATTTGAGACCTCGTTAGGTCAACCAATTTTTAGGAGTTGTGTTTTGAACCCCCCGGACCATGTATGTCTGGGTTGGGACTGGGCTTTAAGTCTTGTGTCTTATTGGGTTTTAAACACCCCAGACCATGTATGTCTGGGTTAGGACTAGGCTTTAAGCCCTGCGTCCCATTGGATTTTGAACCCCCCATACCATTTATGTCTGGGTTAAGACTAGGCTTTGAGCCTTGCACCCTATTTTGTTGGGAGTTGGGTTTTGCATTCCCAATCTATACTAGTTTGGATTAGGACTAAGCTTTTGAGCTTTGCATCCTATTTTTTCTTTATTCCTGGACTTACTTGTACAGATGCTCATAACCCCCAAGTGATCGAAGACTATAGTCTTAGGTCACTTGTTTGTGTAAAAATTGAAGACGGATGTGAAGTTTTTCTTTCCTTACAACACTTCTTTATGGTGTTTTTTATACACCATTTTTATTAAAT
Organism: Humulus lupulus; assembly: GCF_963169125.1. Classification (NCBI taxonomy): domain Eukaryota; kingdom Viridiplantae; phylum Streptophyta; class Magnoliopsida; order Rosales; family Cannabaceae; genus Humulus; species Humulus lupulus. Next base: position 84,174,379 of record NC_084793.1, on the reverse strand, counting down.
AAGAAGTTGCCCAGGGGCGTACATTATTAAAAGGAAGAAAAATTAGGAAGGAACAACAACAAGATTAGATCCTCCCGGCTACTGATAATACTGGCAGAGGTGTTCTGCGTTCCAAGCCCTTGGGACCTCCGTTCCTTCTAGTCGCCTTAAGCGATACGTTCCCGGACACACTTCATTTTGGATTTCATAGGGTCCTTCCCAGTTTGGTCCTAGAACCCCCATTCCCGGATCTTGGGTTGCAAGGAAGACTCTTCTAAGGATTAGATCGCTAGTTTCGAACTTCCAGCTTTTAACTTTAGAGTTAAAATGCCTGGCGATCTTTCTCTGGTACATCTTCAGCTGCACTTGTGATTCTTCCCGGATCTCCTCAATGAGATCTAAGGATTCTAGGAGTAAGGTGTGGTTCTAGACAGGATCATATGTGTCCCGTCTGTGAGACGAGACTGCCGTTTCTACTGGGATGACCGCTTCACATCCATACACCATCGAATAGGGAGTATGTCTGGTCGGCATTCTTTCTGTGGTCCGGTAGGCCCATAGGACGCAGGGCAACTCTTTCAGACACTTGCTCTTACAGGCTTGTAGCTTTTTATTTAATGTTCCCTTCAAAATCTTGTTCATGACCTTTGTTTGCCTGTTTTCTTGAGGCCTTGCGACTAAGGAGAAACTTTTGATGATGCCATGTCTTTCATAGAAGTCAGTGAAGTGAACGCTGTCAAATTGCTTCCCGTTGTCGAACACGATTTTGTGAGGGAGGTCGTATCGGCACACAGTGTTATTGATGACAAAGTCCAGGGCCTTTTTGGAGGTGATGGTGCTCATTGGTTCTACTTCGATCCACTTGGTGTAATAGTCGACGGCCACGATGGTGTATTTTACACCACATTTCCCGGTCGGGAGCGATCCTACTAAATCGATTCCCCACACTACAAAAGGCCAGGGACTGGTCATTAGGGTTATTTTCGTTGGACGGGATCGCGGGATCTTTGCGTACCTTTGGCACTATTCACATTTGCAGACGTAATCAACACAATCATTCTTCATCGTTGGCCAAAAATATCTCTGCCTTAGGATTTTCTTTGACAAGTTGAGTCTGGCCGTGTGATCTCCATAAAAACCTTCGTGCATGATCGCGCTCATTTTTTTCCCGGATACACATTGAAGATGTGGCATGGAAAACCCCCTGCGATAGAGTTTTCTATCCATCATGACATATCTGGGAGTCTGGTATTGAAGTTTCCTGGCTGCAGCCCTATCTGTGGGCAACCCCTCTGTGGTTAGGTAGTGGATGAAAGGGCCCATCTAGGACGTGGAGTAATTTATGGCGTTGATGATTGCAAGGGATTGAATACTGGGTGCGGGAAGATGTCGATCATGACAAGCCCAGAAAGTTCTGCTTCAACATTCGTGGCCAATTTTGCTAATGTGTCTGCAAACACATTCTGTTCCCTGGGGATCTGGCGGATGAAGTATTTCTTGAAGGATTGGAGTAACTCTTGGGTTCGCATCATGTAGGCGGCCATCTTTTCCCCCTTCGATTGGTATTCCCCTGAAATCTGCCTGACCAATAGTTGGGAGTCGCTATGGACCTCTATATTCGTTGCCCCTACCTCCCGGGCCAAGCGCAATCTAGCTAACATGGCCTCGTGTTCGGCTTTGTTGTTTTTTCGCTTTGAACTGGAAGCGTAGGGCGCTCTGCAACTGATGACCTTGGGGAGATATTAAGATGATCCCGACCCCATTTTCATTCGAGGCTCCATCTACGAAGACTTTCCATAGAGGTGTGACGGGGTCGACGGGTTCTTCATCTTTGGTAATCCTAGTGCATTATAAGATGAAGTCAGCTAGGGCTTGTCCCTTGATAGAGATCCTAGGGACATATGCTATGTCAAATTGACTAAGCTCCATGGACCACTTCAAAAGTCTTCCCGATGATTTGGGTTTCTGTAATACTTGTTGTAGGGGATGGTTCGTCAATACCTTAATGGCGTGGGCTTAAAAGTAAGGTCTCAGCTTCTTGGAAGTGATCAGTAAGAAAAATTTCAGCTGTTTGATTAATGGGTATATGAACTCTACGCCCAACAACTTATTTCTCACGTAATAGACCGGGAGCTGGACCTTTCCTTCTTCCTGTACTAACGCGGTGCTGATGGTGTGTTCCGACACAGCCAAATATAGGTGTTGACTGTGTTTTTAGCCAACGACGTGAGAACGTCAAAAACGATAAACCTTCAAGAGAATTTAAACGACACAGACAGTTTAATCAAGAAAAGTAAATAACTCAGGAGATTTTATAGTGGTTCAGCCCCGATCAGTCGGTAATAGCCTAATCCACTTAGAGTTGTGATTATATATCTGTACTCAAGATGAGATGGACTGAGCCAACTGAGTTTCTTCAGTACAGATTGCAAAAATACAAGAATCCTTTCAAATACCAGCACTTTCTCTCTCTAGAATACTCAGACCCAAATTTTCTCAAAAGTCTTGAAAGAAGAAGCAGAAGAAGCCCCTCTCTAATCCCATAAGCCCTCTATTTATAGGCTTAGGGTCATACATCTGATTCCCCTAGAATCGGGATATTTTATTATATTTATTACATTTAAATTACAAAAAACATTCAAAATGTAACCAAACCCCCCATTTGTGGGAAGAATGAGAGATTCCCGTGTATCTTGTTGAAGCTGTTTCTGGGAATCTTGACTTAGTCCTCCTCTAGCTAGTTGATCCACCTCTCCTACTGACCACTCATGCAAGTGTTGGTCGGACATGTGCATGGTGGTAGGACATACACTTGTTGGTAGGGCTTGTGCATGGTGGTAGGACATGCACTCCTCTCCTCTACCATGCCATGTCTCTATTTGGACAACCATGCACTAGTTGGGTATATGCATAAAGACCAAACTCTTGGGCTCTCCTCAGACCACATCCTTGGGGTCTCCTAGGACCACTCTCTTGGGGTCTCCTCGGACCAAAGTCCCTTGGGCTCTCCTCGGACCACATCCTTGGGGTCTCCTAGGACCACCCTCTTGGGGTCTCCTAGGACCACTCTCTTGGGTTCTCCTCAGACCAAAGTCCCTTGGGATCTCCTAGGATGCACTCTCCTTAGCTCTCCTAGGATGCACTCTCCTTAGCTCTCCTCGGACCACACCCTTGGGATCTCCTAGGATGCACTCTCCTTAGCTCTCCTAGGACCACACCCTTGGGGTCTCCTAGGATGCACTCTCCTTAGCCCTCCTAGAATGCACTTGGCTTGGTTATGACATCTTTCAAGCAGTCCAAACTCTTCACCAGTCTACCGGGTCACTTTATCACAACTCTGAGGAGTCAATGTATTTATTGACTATTAATATGTCTTTTACTGACCATGCACTGCCACTTGTCACCTTTATTGCCACGTCATTGATCTCCAATTTTTGGGTATAACAATAGGTATAACGATTCCCCATCCACTGGTTTCGACAAGATTGGCGCTTGGGTCAGATATTCCTTCAACTTCTGGAAAGCCTCTTCACACTCGGCCGTCCATTCGAACTTCTGGCTTTCGCGAAGTATATTGAAGAAATGGATGCACTTGTCTATGGACTTTAAGATGAAGCGGCTTAGAGCCACTATTCTTCCCATCAAGCTTTGAACTTCTTTATGCTTCCATGGTGAAGGCATCTCGATCAATGCTCTGATCTTGTCTGGGTTGGCTTCTTTTCCCCTCGAGCTCACTATGAAGCCCAGGAACTTCCCGGATGCCACGCCAAAGGTGCATTTTTTGGGGTTCAGTTTCATCCCATATTTCTGAATGATGGAAAATGCTTCTTCCAGATCATCCGCATGTCCCTCTGAGGTCTTGGATTTTACCAGCATGTCGTCTATGTAGATCTCCATGTTCCTTCTCAATTGGGTCTGGAACATCCTGTTGACCAACCTCTAATAAGTGGCTTCGGCGTTTTTAAGCTAGAAGGGCATGACGATGTAGCAGTATACACCTTTGTCTGTTTGGAAGCTTGTGTGTTCCTGATCTACTACGTGCATTGAGATCTGGTTGTAGCCGGAGTAAGCATCCATGAAACTCAATATCTCATATCCGAATGTAGCATCTACCATCTGGTCAATCCGGGGTAGAGGGAAGCTGTAACGCCCTACTACCTTAGAGCCGTTACTTAGTGAGTTTAAAACAGAAATCGTGCTTTTGACTGACTCTTCGTGGTTTCTAAAACCAAAAGTGTGAATAAACTAGAATCTAAGGCTGTACTCTTTAAAAATGTTTAGTTTCATTGAAAACGTTAAGTATCAAACATCTGGGATCCCAACATAAGGTTTACAAAATATTTACAACTCAAAAATAGATTTACACCAGGTTAACTATCAAAAGAATGAGTTAATACAGCCATATACAAAATGCCCCCAACCAAAGCAGTCGGGCAAGCCGAACATGTACGCGCCGCCCCCACGCTCTCCATACTCATGGCCGGTTGACTGACTCCTTGCTTTTACCTGCCACACAGAGCACCCGTGAGCCGAAGCCCAGCAAGAAAACCCAACTAGTACATAACATATGCAAATAATATAGCTGACATAATCCACTGATAAATATGAAAACCATCAGACTAAACAAGCACGGCCATGCCGCCCCAGAGACCTTACCAAAGCCTGGGGTCTCGGTCCTCACCGTTGGGATAACTCATGTATCCCTTGGGTCTCACCCTGGCTATAGCATCCCATGTGCTGAGTGTTACTTCCGGCCCCAAGGCCGTACCCGGCCTTTGCCGCTCTCGGCCTTAGCCGTTCATTTCATTATAATCGCACGCATAATACATTTCGAAATAATCATTCAAACATATAATAATTCATCCAAGGTCACACATTTGCAAGTAAAACAATCTAGGGCCATGCCCTGCAATAACACTGTGGGCCCATGCCCTAATCCCGGGTGTTACGGTTTTCTTACCTTTAAATTCGATGGCCTTGATCAACCTGACTCCTTGAGCACGATCCTACTCGAGCCCTAGCGCTTACCTAAGAAAAATCCATAAGTCAAAGTCATTACCAAACCTCAAGTCCAAAACCTAGCCTCGGGACCAATCCCGAGCCCCCGGGAAGTCCTAGATCCCCAAAACAAAGTGGCAGAATCGAGCCCCGAACCCTAGGTCAAAATCCCTTCACAAAAGCCCAAAAATCCCCTCTGTGAACAGTGCAGCGCTACAGCGCTCTAAAGAGGGCGCTGTAGCGCTACAAGCAGAACCACCCCATCAGAAACAGGGGCTAGCACTACAGCGCCCCCTGACTAGCGCTGTAGTGCTAGTTGCAGACCAGCCAAACCCAAAAATCGCTTCTTGCGATTTTCTTCCACCATTTCAACCCCAAACTTGTCCAAATCTTTCCCAAGCCCAAAAACACACTTAACCACACCTCACACTCATCCCAAGCATCCCAAGAACTCAACCCCAAGCTCAAGCAACCCAAAACTCAAAATCTAACATCATGAACCCAAAAACCAGAAATCCACTCAAACAATCAAAGATAAGGTCTTAGAAATCATACCGTGGGTGGAATCTCGTCCTTGAATTGAACCCTAGACCTCCTTAGCTTGTACCTTCACAACCTTGACCTGATTTCCCCAAAAATCCCATCCATTTAGCTCAAAAACACAGTTCAAACCAATTATGCCCTAAAACTGAAATCTCCAAGAACTTACCTCAAAAAATTCAGATGCGATCTTGCTAATCCCTTGCCAATCCTCAAGTCTAGCTTAGGATCCTTGATGCTCAGCCTACCCTAGCTCTCCACTGAGCTTGACTCCAAGAAAAATGAAGGAAATTGGTTGGGAGAGCCACAAACCGATCTTTGGAACAAACACCCTTCAACTTTTCTCTCTTTTCTTTTCTCTTCTTTCTTTCTTTCTTTTTCAGCTCTAACTCATTTTCTACTAAATCCACTAAGTATAAAGCTCCCTTTAACTCATCTCTTACAAGCCTAAAGACCAAAATGCCCTCCCTTAATAATTCTAAACCTTTATGTCCATAAAGGGGCATTTTAGTCATATTACCCAATTCCCACTAATTCCTCAAGTGTTCCTAATAATTCCCGCTCGCTACCCAATACCTGATTAATCATCAAATATACATTACTCATCATCAAGATTAACCTCAATATATCTCCCAAATTCTCATTTAAGCTCCCAGGCTTAATCCAAGCCGGGTATAGATTCCCGCTTTGACTTTTCCGCTAACTCGCTCACTCTAGGATCGTCTCGAGTCATAGATCACAGATATCAACACGGTCATGCCCAAAATGGCCAAATTACAAATATGCTCAATCAGGTCTACATGCATACTAATTCACATAGCCATGCATCACAAATAATCAAATAGTCATATAACGTGCATTAAATCACATTCATGCATTAAACTCATAAAAGTCACACACAGAATCCCATTATGCCCTCCAGGCACACTAGACAAGGCCCTTAAGCCTTAATAGCGAATTTGGGTCGTTACAGAAGCAATCTTTCGGATAGGCCTTGTTAAGGTCAGTGAAGTCGATGCAATTTCTCCACGTCCTGTTTGGCTTTGGGACCAACACCAGATTGGCCAGCCAAACGGGATATTGGGTTTCCTGAATGAAGTTGATCAAGGATAACTTCTCAACTTCTAATTTGAGGGCCTCTGCCCTCTCCGCTCTTAGAGGTCTCCACTTCTGCCAGACTGGAGTTGCATTTACGTCAATGTTCAGGGCGTGACATATGACGTTGCGATCGATTCCGATCATATCCAAGTGAAACCAGGCCAAGGAATCCTAGTTCTCTTTTAGCCAGACAATAATGGCAGCCCTGACCTCCAAATTCAGGTTCCTCCCGACCCAGATTACTCTGGTGTGGTTGTTGTCACTAATGCACACCTCTTCTACCTCCTCCATGGGTTCTAGTGCCCTGTTTGCTCCTATTCATGGATCCAATTCATCCTCCTCCCGAATTACCCTCAGTGATGGCTGCAGGAGTGGAATTGGATCAGCATTCTCCTCTTCAAGAGGCTCTTCATGGACCATATAAATTGGTCGGGTGGAGATATGATAGCACTTCTTGGCGCTCTTCTGGTCTCCCCGGACAGTCCCCACCCTTCCATTATCGCATGGGAATTTCATGCAGAGGTGGCAGATGGAGGTGATGGCGCCGAAATCGACTAGTGCGGGATGACCAAAGATAACGTTGTAAGCGGTGGGGCAATCCACCACTACAAACGTGCAAAATTTGAACGAGCCCTAAATCTTGTTCCCTAAAGTTACAAGAAGTTGAATCTTACCCATCGGGAGCAATGAATCCCCATTAAAGTCGTAGATCTGCGTTGGGCATGAGGCCAGATCTGCCTCGGTCAAGCCAACTACGATGAAGTCCATCTTGAACAACACATTGACGGAACTCCCGTCATCCACCAACACTTTGGATACCATTTTATTGGCGATTTGGGCATCGATGACCAAGGGATCATGATGCGGGAAATGAACATTTCGGGGATTCTCTTCCGTGAACATGATGGACAGGTTCATTAACTTTGGGCGTTGGGTCAAAGTCTGGACCAAGGTGCATACCTCGTGGTCGTGGTTGAGTTCGATGAGGTAGCATTTTTTATTGTTCTGGGATGGTCCTCCCAGATATGAGCCTCCTGATATGGTGACCATGTGACCATTTACTCGCGAAGGCACGGTTCTGGGAGAATATGGCATTCCGGGTCTAGGTGCCTGCACAATTGGAGCCCCCTGAGGGGCCTGTGCCCCCGAACCTGTAGCGTACCCTCCCTGGGGATGTCAGTACGGTCCAGGTGCAGTTGGGGCCGTAGGTTGTCTGGGAACTACTGGCAGTCTCTGAACCCCTAATAGCATTCTGACCCATTGGTGGAGATGCCCCAGCTTGATCAAATTTTCGATCTCGTCCTTCAGTTGACGACACTCTTCGTTCGTATGACCCACGTCCTTGTGATAGGCACACCTTTTGCTGGTGTCCCTCAAATTCTTTCCCCCTTTGAACATGGGGGCTGGCTTCCGGTAATGGATCGTATTGCCCGTCGCTAGATAGATATTCTCCCTGATGTCCACCAGGTTGCTATACTCTATGTATTAGGGTTCGTAACCCATTTTTCCCTTTTTAGAGGGTTCAGATTGGTCCTGTCCCTTGTCCATTCTCTTTCCCCGGGATGGGTTTACGCTTGCCTTAGTTCCTACGGGTTGAGACGGTTGGGCTCCGTCGGGAGCGGTACTATACCCGACTGGTGCCACCCCGTACCCAGAAAATGGGGCCGACTGAGCCGGAACGTACCCCGTTGAAGTGGGACCGTAGACCGTCGAGGTCATGAACGTCATCCCATGGGTACTAGCAGATCCAGATGCCGCCGGAGGTGTTAGATAGAGGCTTGCAGGATGTTGCATCCCGTATCCGGGGAAGGTTTGGGCATTCGACTGGGTTGCCGACTGCCACCCAAAATCTTGGATTCGGGCGTCCTCCCAGTTGATAAACCCTTGTGCCCTCATGATGAACTCTTCAAAAGGGTGGCTGCCTTGCTGCGTTGCATGTCGTCCTAGAGAAGGGATCCAACTCTGATCCCGGACTGGAGAGCCACCAGGCGTTCTCCATCATCCACCTTAGTTTTTTAGGCTTCCTCAGTGAACTGTTGGATTCATGGCATCATCTAAACAAAATGCTAATAAGCATATTCTTTGGCATGCATAACCACTTAGCAATGTTAATAAACATTTTCCTTAAGCATACTACGGCGCTAATAAGCATCCTCTATCCAGGGTACACATACAACAGCGCTAATAAGTGTTTCTGACATTCATCAAGTTCAATGACGCTGATAAGCAGTCCTATAACATTTACAAATATCTATCGTGCTAATAAACACGTTCTCAACCTACATACAATAGTCAAGGGCCAGGCCTTATCAGTATAACTCATGCTTCTTATTTAAACTAGCAGATAAAACACACATGACTCATTTAAGCAATTATACACATGACTATATTAATAGTTACCCAACCCTGAGTCGAGCTTGTCTTTAGAAGTGAATGTACATGCCCAGTCCAACATCAGGAACCCTTAAACCTTGGCTGCTCTGATACCAAGTTGTAACGCCCTGCTAATTAGGGACCATTACCAAGTGTGTTTAAAACCAGTGCTGGACTTGCTAAACAAGTCATTTGGACTAAACATGTGATAAAGCCATTAAGGGTTTAGATATTAAAATTTTTGATCAACTCATAAACATTTCCATTTAGTTAAAAACATGTTCTCTACATGGGATCCCAAAAACGTTAGTTTAAAAGCTTATTACAAAACTCAGATTACACAACAAGCTGACCTAAGCGGCAAAAGTTGGGTTTAACCCTAGTCCCTTTGAGCATCTCGGCCGTGGTGGTCGAGCGGAATGCATATGTACATACCACTACTAATGCCCTCCGACTCATGGCTGATTGAGCTTTTCTTTACCTATACCTGCACCACAAAGCACCTGTGAGCCAAAAGACTCAGCAAGAAAACATAATCAACAGTTCACTGAATAACACAACCATTAAACAGTAATAACTAAAGCCCGTACATTCGTCAAACCCAATTGGAGACCATAGAGTCTCACAAGTGCATGTTGCACTTCTTTTCAAGTTGTTGGCATCCGAGCCAGTCAAGTGCATGTCGCACTCCCAGGGTCGCCCAGCCATGGTGGCCTGCACTCCACGTGCATTATGCTAATCTTAGCTTATAAACTAAGTTCCTTAAGCCCTTGACTTATAAGTCAAGCCACCACGTGCCTCCAACTTATAAGCTGAAGCCTTGGGATTCTCAACTAATAAGGATCTCCTAGAGCCCATCATATTCTCAACTAATAAGTTGATCCTCACTTAACATCCTAATAATACCTTAGTTTATAAACTAAGCTTCACAGTCATAACAGACAGCCACATGTTTCATATAGCATACCTGTCAAATAGTCACACAATGCATTATAATACATTCACTCAACAGTCATAAGCATAATCATAATTATGCACGTTACAGCATACCTAATAAAAAATTCGCAACATAATTATAATCATGTTCATCACCTTAACTAAGCTCTAATCATGCATTCACATAACAGGTGCAGTTTTCTTACCTTTGGTCCGAATGCGGGTTACTAGAGATGACCCTCCGAGTACGATCCCCGATTCAAGCCCTTAGCAAAAACCTAGTCACAAACGCGATAAGGAAGTTCCCATCAATAACAAGTAAATAACAACTTCCAGACCAACTCTTAGCCTCTGGGACATCAAATTCCACTTAACAAGCCCAAATGGATAGGTTCCCAACCTAAAAATCCCATTTAAACCAAAATTCCCCTTAAGGGCCGCGGTCCCTCACACCTGAGCCGCGGCCCGCCTCTAATTCCAGAGGCTCGGCCTCACTGGAAACCAACGCGCGCCGCGACGCACCCCTGTGGTGCCGCGACCCGTCCCTACCTTCGAGCCCTGCTGGCTCAAAAATCCATTCGCAGGCCGCGGCTGACCACCATGAACCCAGAAATTTTTGGGTTTTTCTTCAACCGAACCCAACCAAAACCCATCCAATTCCACCCTAACCTTCCAATTTAGTTCCCACAATTATCACAACCCTTTCCAAAAACAAAACCCAGCCATATATCATAATAAAACTTATCAAAATCTATAAACTCAACCTTCCAACTATCTAACATGCATCAACACCATAATTCTAAATTATTCAGCATAATTAACCATAACAACTTTCAGTTTAGAGCTCTTACCTCAGCTGAGTTGAACCACTTGAGCTAAACCTCTGCTTTCCCAAAGCCTAACACCTTGATTCCTAGACTTTACTCTTCAACTTCCCAAGAAAAATCCTCAAACCTCCATAGCACATAGAGAAAACGAGAGAGAGAAATGGAGCTGCTGAGTTCTTTTTTTTTCCTTTAGTTTCCCAACCCTTCTGATAATGTCCCAGCAATCTAGGTCCTAAACTGAAGTGGAAATGACTGAATTGCCCCCTTGCCCTTTGCTTATTCCTCAAATGCTCACAAGGGCAATTTCGTCCTTTGCCTTAAATCCCGCTCTCCACAATTTGCATCCTATAATTCCCGCTACTTCCGATATTCTCACACGGTTACCAATACATTCCCATTACCCACTAATTCTCGGTAATGTACTAAATTACTAGAATACCCCTAAGCTCACCCCGAACCGGGTATTAAGACCCCGTTGTGACTTTCCCGCTAACTTGCTCATTGGGATCGCCTCTCGCCAAGTAACCCAAATATATCCACATAATAATGTGGTCTCAATCACACAAACACATATTTGCATTCATACCCCAAACAGGTCAAATTACTAAATTACCCTTCTTATAAGAAACGAGCCCACGTACACATATTTAATATCTCTAACATATAAGCATGATTATATTATAATATAATTCACATAATAACTCAATTATTGCTTCCCAGCCCGCTAATCCAGGCACTAAGCCATATTAGGAAATTTGGGATGTTACACACAACCTCAAAGGAGGAGGACAACTGGAGTAACAATCAAGGAACCCTCCAGCACCCCGCGAGCTGCTGCTCCCCCCGCCCCACTGGGAAAGGGAAAAAAGAAAGCTACCGAACCTCTCGAGCCTCTCGATGAATCTTCGGATGAGAACGGTACTGATCTCTCGCTCTTAGATAGTTTGCCGATTCCCTGTCACTTGTTTGACGGGGACGACTATTTTAAGTACGCTCCCAATTTAGATTAAGACTTCTTCATGCCAGATAAGTCTATAAAGTATATAATGTAGCGACCAGTAATGATAGCTCGGGTCTTTTACTTATGATTTTCTTTGTTTCTTTTCCTGACATAACATACTCAGTCATTTGTACTATCTCACTGTTCGTGCATTTTCTTTCTTGTAGACATGGAATCCGAAAACGTGTTCGATATGTACTGTGATCCCAAGGCTCCTGAAGCTCCTTCGAGCAAGAAGAAAGCGAGCTGGTGGCATCAAGGGGAAAGCAGTAAAGCGCCTCTGGCCAAGAAAACCCATACTGCAGACCCTTCAGCAGACGTACCCTCACCAAATGCAACACCACCTCCTTCTCCCCTCGAGCAGCAAACTCCGCCTGTTCCAGTCGGGTCGACACCTTCCCCAACAGCTCCAACTGAACAGACTCAGCAGACTGCCCCTGCTTCCACAGGGGGTGACATATCGAGCCGTGCCCTGAGATCAGCCAAGGACAGGAGGGCCAAAATTTTGAAGCATGAACGTTGCTGAGAAGCGATGTCTAGGACAGAGACGATGGACATCGACCAGATCTTAACCCGCGCTCTAAACGAGCTCGCAAGTGTAAGTTGTCTTTTTCCGTGGAGACTAAATCCTTTTATTTATTATAGTCAATTTAACTTTTGTGCTAATCGCAGGCAATGCTAACCGTGACTTTCGGCCGTCTCCACTCGGGAGCCATCACTGAACAGTCCAAGACTTCCGAGCAACGGCACATTGAAGAACTCAAAGCTGCCGAAGCAAAATATGCTAAACAGCTTGAGGTGGCTCAGAAGACAAATGCAACACTGCTCGAGGATAAGAACAAGCTGGCTGAGGAGTAAGGGAGAAGCAGACTACTCTGGACAAGGCCATCGAGCAAAGAGACCAGTTTAAGGAGTCTAACCGCATCAATTACTGCGGGGCTAAAAAACTTGAGGAGGACCTGATTGCGAGCAGACAGGAGACTACAAAGAAGGAAGGTCGGATTGAGGAACTTGAAAAAGCCAACGCCAGCAATTTGGAGAGGTACAAGAATGCCATGGTTAAGTGTTTCTATGAATTCTGGAAACTCAACCAGGAGGCCAACTTCAGCTATCTTCCCGAGCGCACGAGGCATGCTGAGATAGTGTAACACCCTGGTTACCCCAGAACTGTTACGGTGAACGATGAACTGGAAATTTGACCCGCTACCCGAGTCCTTCGGTTAAAAACGTGTTCTAAGTGTTATTAACAGGCTAAGGTGAAAAAAATCAAAAAAAGGAAAGGATATGTTTTATTTAATACATAAAATTGTTCATGGGCCCACAAGAACATTTACAAGTTATTTACAACTCAAAAAGGTCATTACTATTTCAAAATTATAAACCCGCCGACCTAAGCAGAAAAAATAGGGTAAACCCCCTAGTTCCTCCGAGAACTCCTTAGCCGTGGTAGTCAAGCGGCTGCATATGTACACATCACCACCTAAGCTCTCCACTCAAGGCTGGGTGAGCTTTTCTTTCCCATTACCTGCACCACATAGCACCCATGAGCCAAATCCCAGCAAGAAAACACAGTATTGTATGTAAATGTTATCAAATGATTATCATTATAATCACACAGAGCTTATAAACAGATGAGTGAATATCACTTGAGGTTCTAGACAACCATACTGAGTGACTGACAAGCAAGTCGCTAATTTCAACAGAAGAGTGGCTGCTAGGTAAGCCACTAGCCTTAAACAGATGAGAGACTAATAGGTAAGTCTCTAATTTAATAGATGAGTGGCTGATGGGTAAGCCACACCAGCGCTTATAGTATTCATCGAACTTGAGTTCGGTCTGGCATTAATGCTCTTTGAGTCATCCAATGTAGATGTCGATTAGATCTAATCTTTATTGGCTTGCATTGAACACGCTAAGGCCGTCCTGACTTATGAGTCAGCACTGTGTGACCAGTGCCCAGTACCACTGCCGAACTTGACTAATGAGTCACAACTTCACAGTTGATATTGACAATTTTGCCAAATCTGACTAATTAGTCAATCCATGCACAAGTGAGCAATATTTGCTAAGCATTCAATAATCAATCCACATCCACATTTACACAATCAACATGCCTCATGAACAATCATGCGTGTCACGTATGGGGTGCAGTTTTCTTACCTCTTGTTTGAGCGAGAAATAATAATAAGAACGACTCCTGAGAACGATCGACCTTTGATTCCTTAGCGGTTACCTAATCACAACCAATTATAACCTCCATTAATGAAAAGCAACATGGATAGGGTCTTAACCTAAGCACCACTCTCGGGACCTCAAAACATACCCACACGGTGAGCAGATTCGATCTTGGGCCTTAAGGATTGAAACCCCAAGTCAAGAACCCTTAAAAATACTCAAAACAGGACATTGAAGGAACAGAGTAGCGCTACAGCGCTGACCCCTAGCGCCCCAGCACTATTCTCAGAACCCCCAACACGCCCAAAAGACCCCTGTGTAGCGCTGTAGCGCCCTAGGGTGGGCGCTACAGCGCTACCTCCATACCTGATGCCCCCTGAAACCTCCTTCTTCATCTCCTTCGATTCCAACCTGTTTCCAATGCTTCCAAATCCCATTTTTGATGCCAAATGAACCCAAAAACCATCCTATCACACCCCAAACATCACAACCATAAGAACCCTAGCCAAAACTCCCAACAAAACCAAGATCTCAACCTAGAAATCACAACTGTAAAACATAACTAAAACAAGGAAAACTAGGGAATTCTATGGTTAGAAACTTACCCAAAGCTCAGCTTATGATGCTCTTCAATGGAGGAACACATTCCCAAACTCCCAAGGCTTACTTCCCAAGCTTGAATCCTCAAGAATGGTTCAAAAATCACAAAGAAAACTGAAGGGAAGATAGGTATGGGAAGGCTCTTGAATATACTCTGTTTTCTCTCTTCTTTCACAGCCAAAAATGGTTATATCTACCCTAAGGGTGAAATGACCATTTTACCCCTAGGTCAATTAATAGTTTCTAAAGGCTCCCAAGGGAAAAATTGGTATTTTCCACCTATCTCGTTAATCATAATTAACGCTCTCCAATTTTCGCTATTTTCGATAATCTCAAACACCAATAATTCATATCCCGTTACCCTTTAACTCCCGGTAACGCTTTAATCATTAAAATCACCCCGAGACTCATCCTGAGCCCCGAACTTAAACCTGTTATGACTAGACTGCTAATCAATATTCCAAGATCGTCTCATTCCGAATAGCTCGAACAAACCCACATTATAATGTGGTCTCAAAAACATATCACCGACATGCATACAATTATACCCTCAACGGGCCAAATTACCTTCACACCCCTGTAATTAAAATGTGGACTCACATGCATGCATTTAACATCATACTATAATATAATTCACATATACATGCATATTTTCATTTAATGGCATAATTAAACAAGTATGGCCCTCCCGGCCTACTAATCCCGCCATTAAACTAAATCGGAGAATTCAGGGCATTACAACTATCCCCTCCTTACTGAAATTTCATCCTCGAAATTTACCTGAACAGCTCGAGATACTGACTCTGCATATCTGACTCCAGCTCCCAGGTCGCTTCCTCGACCTTGCTGTTCCTCCACAACACCTTAACCAAAGGTATGGTCTTATTCCTAAGGACCTTATCTTTTCTGTCAAGTATCTGAACTGGCTGCTCCTCAAAGGAGAGATCTGGCTCAAGCTCCAAATCTTCATAGCTCAAAATATGACTTACATCAGATACATACCTCCAAAGAGCTGAAACATGAAATACATTATGCACGGCCGACAACGCCGGAGGCAAGGCCAATCTGTAAGCCACTTGACCAATCCTCTCCAGGATCTCAAATGGACCTACAAATCTAGGGCTCAGCTTTCCTTTCTTCCCAAACCTTCTCACCCCTTTCTGTGGTGAGACTCTAAGGAAGACATAGTCTCCCACTTGGAACTCCACGTTCTTGCGATTGGGATCTGCATAGCTCTTCTGCCTACTCTGAGAAGTAAGCATCCGAGCTCTAATCTTCTCAATAGCCTCACTGGTCCTCTGAACTGCTTCAGGACCCAAGTATCTCCTTTCATCTTTCTTATCCCAATGAATGGGAGATCTGCACTTCCTACCATACAGCATCTCATTAGGTGCAACCCCAATGGTAGACTGATAACTGTTGTTGTAGGAGAACTCTATCAAAGGAAGATACTTGCTCCAAGATCCACCAAAGTCCAGCACACATGCTCTCAGCATGTCTTCCAATATCTGAATCGTCCTCTCAGATTGCCCATCTGTCTGAGGATGATAAGCTGTACTGAACTTCAACTGTGTCCCCATGGCTTTCTGCAAACTCCCCCAAAACTTGGAAGTAAAAGTAGGGTCCCGATCTGACACGATCGACCTAGGTGCTCCATGGAGGCGCACAATCTCTCTCACATAGAGATCTGCATACTGGTCAACTGTATATGCAGTCCTCACTGGCAGAAAGTGAGCTGACTTGGGGTAGCGATCCACTATCACCCAAATAGAATCATGCTGACCAACAGTCCTAGGTAAACCCACCACAAAATCCATTGTGATGCCTTCCCACTTCCACTCTGGGATATCCAGAGGCTGCAATAATCCTACCGGCTTCTGATGCTCAGCCTTGACTTGTTGACATGTCAAGCACTTAGCTACATACTCTACTACATCTCTCTTCATCCCTAGCCACCAATACAATGATCTCACATCCTGATACATCTTCGTGGTGTCTAGATGCAAAGAGTTAGGTGTAGTATGAGATTCATCCAGAATCTCCCGCCTCAAAGCAGTGTCTAGAGGAACACATATCCGCCCTTTGTATCTCAACAAGCCCATCTCAGACACTGTATAATCTCTAGATGCTCCAGCCAGGACATCCTCTCTGATCTTGATCAGCTGTGGATCACTCAACTGACCCTCTTTGATTCTCTCCAACAGCGTAGACTGTAGCGTAATGTTAGCCAACTGGCCCACCAGCAACTCTATACCAGCTCTGGTCATATCATCTGCTAACTCTCTGGCTATTAGCCTCATACTATGATTCTGTCCCAGACCTTTCCAACTTAAAGCATCAGCTACCACGTTGGCTTTTCCTAGATGATACAAAATATCACAGTCATAATCTTTTACTAACTCCAGCCAACGGCTTTGCCTCATATTAAGATCTTTCTGGGTGAAGAAGTACTTCAGGCTCTTGTGGTCTGTATTGATCTCGCACTTCTCTCCATAGAGATAATGCCTCCATATCTTTAAAGCAAAAACCACCGCTGCCAACTCTAAATCATGAGTGGGATATCTCTTTTCATACTCCTTCAACTGACGAGAAGCATAAGCTATTACCTTCTCTGATTGCATCAAAACACACCCTAAACCCTGATGAAAAGCATCACAATAAATCACAAACTTCTCCTGATCTGTTGGGAGACTCATAATCGGAGCTGTAATCAACCTCTGCTTCAGTTCCTGGAAGTTGTTCTCACATTTATCTGACCACACAAATTTCTGACTCTCCCGTGTCAGCTCAGTCAATGCGCTAGCAATCTTTGAGAACCCTTCCACGAAACACCTATAATAACCTGCCAATTCAAGAAAACTCTAACTTCAGAAGCATTCTTTGGCCTTGGCCAATCTTTGACTGCTTCAATCTTTGCTGGATCTACCTTAATCCCCTCCTTACTGAAAATATGCCCAAGAAAGGATACCTGAGACAACTAGAACTCACACTTCTTGAATTTAGAAAATAGTCTGTGTTCCCTCAGTCTCTGTAGAACCAACCTCAGATGTTGCTCATGCTCTGACTCAGACTGAGAATATACCAGAATATCATCGATGAAGACGATCACAAACTGGTCTAGATAATCCTTGAACACTCTGTTCATCAGATCCATAAAAGCAGCAGGGGCATTAGTCAATCCAAAAGACATAACTAGGAACTCATAATGCCCATACCTGGTACGAAAAGCAGTCTTCGGTATATCTCCCTCCTTGACCCTCAACTGATGATAACCAGAACGGAGGTCGATCTTAGAGAATACCTTCTTACCTTGCAACTGATCAAACAGATCATCTATCCTTGGCAAAGGATACTTATTCTTAATTGTCAGCTTATTCAATTCCCTGTAATCTATACACATTCTCAGAGAACCATCCTTCTTCTTCAGAAACAGAACTGGAGCACCCCAAGGTGAAAAGCTAGGTCTGATAAAACCCAAATCTAACAGCTCTTGCAACTGTACTTTTAACTCTTTCAACTCAGCTGGGGCCATTCTGTAAGGCGCTCTAGACACTGGCTTCGTCCCTGGTGCCAGTTCTATAACAAACTTAATTTCTCTATGTGGTGGCAACCCCGGCAAATCTTCTGGAAACACATCTAGGAACTCACATACAAGTCTAGTATCCTCTGGTCTCACTGGCATGACCTGAGTGGTATCAACCACACTGGCTAAGAATCCAATGCAACCTCTTTGCAATAGATCCCTGGCCCTCAACACAAAAATCATAGGAATGCGAGGTCCATGCACAACACCAACAAACACAAAATGATCCTCACCTTCAGGCTCAAAGGTGACCATCTTCCTTCTGCAATCAATGGTTGTTTCATACTTTTCCAACCAGTCCATACCCAATATCATATCGAAGTCAGTCATAACTAACTCTGTCAAATCCACTGATAACTCTCTGCCCTCTACTGTCACTGGCAAAGATCTGACCCATCTCCTGGATACCACTAACTCTCCAGTGGGTAACAAGGTTCCAAACCCCACAACATAAAAATCACAGGGTCTACACAATCTATCAATAACACTACTAGCAACAAAAGAGTGTGTAGCACCAGAATCAATCATTACATTATAAGGGGTTCCAGCACTAAGAAGCTGACTTGTAACAACTGAGGGAGAAGCCTTAGCTTAAGTCAACGCGAACACTCGAGCTGGGGCCAAGCTGTCCGCCTTCATGGGTTCTTCTTTTCTTACCTGAGGGCAATCCTTCTTAAAATGACCTACTGCTCCACACAAGTAGCATGCCTTTTCCCTACACTCTCCCAAATGACGCCTCTTGCATCTAGGGCATTTAGGACGCCTCTTCCAGGCTTCACTACCCCCTAGACGACCCATTGTAACACCACGGGGCCGCCTATCCGGACCTGGAACTGGGAAGGTGTCAGGAACCTTCCTCTTATGATCACTAGGGCCTACACCCCTACCAGAACCCACAAATGGAGGAACTGTCCGCCTAAAATCCTTCCTGGCTGCACTGTCACGACAGATTTTGTTCTCTGCACTCTCAGCTGTGAGTGCCTTCTCCACCACCTGTGCATAGGTAGTAACCCCAGCCACAGTGGTAATACGTACATCACAGGCTAATCTGGGTTGTAGCCCCTGAAGGAATCTCTCTCTCTCCTGGTCCCATCAGTGGGCACCAGTTCCTTGGCAAACTTTGCCAAACGATCGAATTTCAATTCATACTTAGTGACTGACAAACTTCCCTGAAGTAGCCTGATGAACTCCTCGGCCTTCGCCGCCCTGATAGCACCATTATAATATTTTTCATTGAATAGAGTCTGAAACTCTTCCTAAGTCAGAGCATTAACATTCTTGGTCTGGGTAATTACTTCCCACCAAATCCGGGCATCCTCCTGAAACATATAAGTGGCACAGGCCACCCTCTCATTACCAGTTACCCTCATAAAGTAAAGGATAGTGGTAATCATGCTCATCCATTGTTCAGCCTTGGCAGGATCTGCACTGCCTTAAAAAATAGGAGGTTGTTGCTTCCTGAACCTTTTATAAAGAGGTTCCCATTTACTTCCTACCTCAGGCAGCTGCTCTGCTGTTGGCACCGACACAAGAGGTGCCTCTGATACACTAGCCACCGCAGGCACTTGTTGCTGTCTCAGGAGACGAAGCTCCTCTCCCTGCTTCAACACTGTAGCCTGCAGATCATTAAACAACTGCTGCCAGTTTGCAGGAGTTGGCTGTTGAATCTGAGACTGGTCATTTTCCTGACCCTGACTGTTATTATTATTCTGGCCCTGATCACTTTGGCCAGCTGAAGTATCTGTCTGCCCTGGATTCATTCTTATTTGACACCTTGCTAAAACATTAATCAATACGGTCGGTCAGGTAGTAATAACTAAACCTCTTGCTGCCTTATGGTCCAAGAACAAGCAGACAATTATCGTATTCCACAGTCATACAATTATACAGGTAGATACATGTGTATAGCATTTAGAACTCAGCATGTATCACATAATAATTCATAATCAACAATACTAATGAGTATGTTCCAACAATTTTAGTACTAATTAGCACACAGTTGCTGAGGGTATCATATTTCAGGGCACAGGTTCAACATGATGTCTCATGCATACAAGTAAAGCATATATACTATATTTAAGCATTTATACATATAACTACATAAATAGTTACCAAACCATGAGTCGAGCATGACTTCAGTGATGTGTGTACATGCCCAACCAATCTACAGGAACCCTAACCTTGGCATGCTCTGATACCAAGTTGTAACGCCCTGGTTACCCCAGAACTGTTACGGTGAACCGGAAATTTGACCCGCTACCCAAGTCCTTTGGTTAAAAAAGTGTTCTAAGTGTTATTAACAGGCTAAGGTGAAAAAAATCAAAAAAAGGAAAGGATATGTTTTATTTAATACATAAAATTGTTCATGGGCCCACAAGAACATTTACAAGTTATTTACAACTCAAAAAGGTCATTACTGTTTCAAAATTACAAACCCGCCGACCTAAGCAGAAAAAATAGGGTAAACCCCCTAGTTCCTCCGAGAACTCCTTAGCCGTGGTGGTCAAGCGGCCGCATATGTACACATCACCACCTATGCTCTCCACTCAAGGCTGGGTGAGCTTTTCTTTCCCATTACCTACACCACATAGCACCCATGAGCCAAAGCCCAGCAAGAAAACACAGTATTGTATGTAAATGTTATCAAATGATTATCATTATAATCACACAGAGCTTATAGTTCTTAAACAGATGAGTGAATATCACTTGAGGTTCTAGACAACCATACTGAGTGACTGACAAGCAAGTCACTAATTTAAACAGAAGAGTGGTTGCTAGGTAAGCCACTAGCCTTAAACAGATAAGAGACTAATAGGTAAGTCTCTAATTTAATAGATGACTGACTGATGGGTAAGCCACACAAGCGCTTATAGTATTCATCGAACTTGAGGTCGGTCCGGCATTAATGCTCTTTGAGTCATCCAATGCAGATGTCGATTAGATCTAATCTTTATTGGCTTGCATTGAACACGCTAAGGCCGTCCTGACTTATGAGTCAGCACTGTGTGACCAGTGCCCAGTACCACTGCCGAACTTGACTAATGAGTCACAACTTCACAGTTGATACTGACACTTTTGCCAAATCTGACTAATTAGTCAATACCATGCACAAGTGAGCAAGATTTGCTAAGCATTCAATAATCAATCCACATCCACATTTACACAATCAACATGCCTCATGAACAACCATGCATGTCACGTATGGGGTGCAGTTTTCTTACCTCTAGTTCAAGCGAGAAATAATAATAAGAACGACTCCTGAGAACGATCGACCTTTGATTCCTTAGCGGTTACCTAATCACAACCAATTATAACCTCCATTAATGAAAATCAACATGGATAGGGTCTTAACCTAAGCACCACTCTCGGGACCTCGAAACATGCCCACACGGTGAGTAGATTTGATCTCAGGCCTTAAGGATTGAAACCCCAAGTCAAGAACCCTTAAAAACACTCAAAACGGGACTTTGAAGGAACAGAGTAGCGCTACAACGCTGACCCCTAGCGCCCCAGCGCTATTCTCAGAACCCCCAATACGCCTAAAAGACCCCTGTGTAGCGCTGTAGCGCCCTAGGGTGGGCGCTACAGTGCTACCTCCAGACCTGATGCCCCCTGAAACCTCCTTCTTCATCTCCTTCGATTCCAACCTGTTTCCAATGCTTCCAAATCCCATTTTTGATGCCAAATGAACCCAAAAACCATCCTATCACACCCCAAACATCACAACCATAAGAACCCTAGCCAAA
This sequence comes from Humulus lupulus, assembly GCF_963169125.1. Classification (NCBI taxonomy): domain Eukaryota; kingdom Viridiplantae; phylum Streptophyta; class Magnoliopsida; order Rosales; family Cannabaceae; genus Humulus; species Humulus lupulus. Next base: position 84,152,524 of record NC_084793.1, on the reverse strand, counting down.
ACTCCCAACAAAACCAAGATCTCAACCTAGAAATCACAACTGTAAAATAGAACTAAAACAAGGCAAACCAGGGAATTCTATGGTTAGAAACTTACCCAAAGCTCAGCTTATGATGCTCTTCAATGGAGGAACACATTCCCAAACTCCCAAGGCTTACTTCCCAAGCTTGAATCCTCAAGAATGGTTCAAAAATCACAAAGAAAACTGAAGGGAAGATAGGTACGGGAAGGCTCTTGAATATACTCTATTTTCTTTCTTCTTTCACAGCCAAAAATGGTTATATCTTTCCTAAGGGTGAAATGACCATTTTACCCCTAGGTCAATTAATAGTTTCTAAAGGCTCCCAAGGGAAAAATTGGTATTTTCCACCTATCTCGTTAATCATAATTAACGCTCTCCAATTTCCGCTATTCTCGATAATCTCAAACACCAATAATTCATATCCCGTTACCCTTTAACTCCCGGTAACGCTTTAATCATTAAAATCACCCCGAGACTCATCCCGAGCCCCGAACTTAAACCTGTTATGACTAGACCGCTAATCAATATTCCAAGATCGTCTCATGCCGAATAGCTCGAACAAACCCACATTATAATGTGGTCTCAACAACATATCACCGATATGCATACAATTATACCGTCAATGGGCCAAATTACCTTCACACCCCTGTAATTAAAATGTGGACTCACATGCATGAATTTAACATAATATTATAATATAATTCACATATACATGCATATTTTCATTTAATGGCATAATTAAACAAGTATGGCCCTCCCGGCCTACTAATCCCACCATTAAACCACATCGGAGAATTCGGGGCATTACAGATAACCCGCTGCGCTGCTCGCCTGGCGGAAGAAGAGAGAGCAAGGATACTGGTGTGGAAGGGGCGGACAATGAAGCTACAACTGTCGTTGACCAGGACACCCCTCAAGATCCTCCTGCCTCGTAGTCTAATATTTTTCTTTTATTCTTTTAAATACTCAACCTACGGGTCATGATGTAGAGACAATATATTTTTTGATTGCTGCTCGGGCAGCTACTTTTTCCTTTTATCAAACAATTACATCCGAGTAGTAACTGCTCGCGATGTAAAAGGTTTCCCTAAGATATTATAATATTTACATTTTATTATAACATCTGTTCGCATGACCGAACTTAGCATAGTACTTTGGTTTGATTTAACAAAATACAAAATTTTGAAAAATACTCTAAGTACCCTGACATGCTTTCAGTTATTTTGCTCATGTGTTTACATACCTTTCGATATGCCTTGCTTGCTAGATGCCTTATATGCCCCCCAAGTGATTGAGGAGCTTTAGGTCCTTAGTCACTTGCCTTGACCAAAACCTGTTCGAACATTACTGCTCGAAGAAAATAATTAAAACAATAATACAGCAAAACAACACACGTAATGAGAAAATACTTGTAATAAATACAATAATTGTCAAGAATGACTGGCTGCGCACAGTCCCTTATATTTCTCGTAATAAATGGACAAAACGTGTATGTATGAGTGATCAATAAGATCTTACACTTATAGCGATTAGTCACATAAAATGACCAACCTTTTTCATAACTTGTAAAAAGTAAAATTAATACAAGCCAACTCTTTAATAAGAATTGTTTATTGATAGTACTTGCGCAGGTGTTCTCCATTCCAATAGCGAGGAATGAGATCTCCATTTAAGCGAGCAAGTTTGTAGGTGCCTGGATGGAGAACTTCTTCAATCTGGTATGGTCCTTCCCAATGAGGTCCGAGTACTCCAGCAGCCTAGTCGCGGGTAGTTAGGAAAACTCTTCGAAGTACTAAATCTCTGACGTTGAACTTTCTTTCACATACTTTAGAGTTTAAATATCAGGCGACTTTTTGCTGGTATGCAGCTACTCGAAGTTGGGCTTGTTCACATTTCTCATCGATCAAGTCCAGGGATTCCATCAATAGTTGGCTGTTAGATCCTTGATCGTACGTTATCCTGCGATGTGAGGGTGGATCTAACTCAACAGGCAACATAGCCTCATACCAATATGCCAAAGAGAATGGAGTATGGCCTGTTGCTGTTCGGTGGGAAGTTCTGTACGACCAAAGGACTTCAGGAAATTGCTCTGGCCATGCACCCTTAGCTTCTTCTAGTCTTTTCTTCAGGGCATCCTTTAGCGTTTTATTGACTGCTTCGACTTGTCCATTTGCTTGGGGATGAGCGACTGAAGAAAAGCTCTTGATAATCCCATGCCGTTCGCAAAAGTCTGTGAATAAATCACCATCAAACTGTGTGCCGTTATTTGAGATGATTTTCCTTGGCAATCCATAGCGACAAACGATGTTTTTGACCACAAAATCCAGCACCTTCTTGAAGTAATTGACGGCAACCACATCATATTTGATGCCACCCTTTCCTGTGGGTAAAGATGCGATTAAGTCTATCCCCCACACAGCAAACGGCCACAGACATTGCATCTGTCTCAGATCATTAGGGGCTGCTCGCGGGATTTTTGAGAATCTCTAGCACTTGTCACACCTCCGTACGAATCCCATCGAATCCTCATTCATTGTTGGCCAGAAATACCCTTGCCTCAGAATCTTCTTCGACAAACTTTGCCCCTCAGCGTGGTCCCCGCAAAAGCCTTCGTGCACCTCTTTCATCAATTCTTTGGCTTTCTCTTTCGAAACACATCTAAGGAGTGGCATTGAGTATCCCCTTCGGTACAAGATTCCATCGACTAGGATGTACCTAGAAGCATGTCGCTGAAGGGTCCTAGCTTTGTTTTTGTTCGTTGGTAACACGCCTTGCGTCAGATACTCTACGTATGGTGCCATCCATGTATCCGCCACATGGATCACCAGAGTGGTGTCCTCTGCTTGGATGCTTGGTACAGATAGTCGTTCAACTGGCACTATGTTTAGAGTATCAGCATCTTTTGCACTTGCTAACTTGGCCAAAGCATCAGCGTTGGAATTCTGGTCGCGAGGTACTTGCTGAAGGGTGTATCTGTCAAACGGTGCTAATAGATCCTTTGTTTTGTTTAAGTAAGCAATCATCTTTAAACCTTGGGCTTGGTACTCTCCCATGAATTGGTTTACCACCAGCTAAGAGTCACTATAGATGTCAAGTATCTTTATATTCATGTGCCTGGCTAATCGTAACCCAGCGAGCAACGCTTCATACTTAGCCTCGTTGTTGGAAGCAGTGAAGTCAAACCTGATTGCACAGTGAAATCGAAGCCCTTCAGGCATAATCAGGATCACCCCCGCGCCTGCATGATGCTCATTATAAGAGTCATCTGTAAACAACTTCCATGAGGGAGGTTGGTTTTGAGATTCAGGCTCATCAGGATTTTTGGTCTGCTCGCTATCTGTAAGTTCAGTGAACTCTGCAATGAAGTTAGCCAGGGCTTGTCTTTTCACCACTGCTCGTGGTAAATAAGAGATATCGAACAGCTCAAGTTTGACTGCCCATTTCAACAATCTTCCCGCAGCCTCTGGCTTTTGCAGCACTTGCTGTAGAGGCTGGTCGGTCAAAACTGTGATCGGGTGGGCTTGAAAGTAAGGCCGCAACTTCCTTGAGCCTAAAATTAAGTAATAGGCTAACTTTTCAATCGGTGGATATCGCAGCTCCGCTCCAATTAGCCTTTTGCTTACATAATAAATGGCCTATTTCATGCCTTCTTCTTCCCTTACTAAGACAGCACTAGCGGCATATTCCGTAATCGCCAAGTAGACAAACAAGGTTTCCTCATTGACCGACTTTGATAGGATGGGTGGTTGCGCCATGTGAGTCTTCAATGCTTGGAATGCCTGCTTGCACTCCTCCATCCACTCAGATTTCTTGTTGCCCCTAAGTAGATTAAAAAATGGAACACACTTGTCCGTTGATTTTGAAATAAATCTACTTAGAGCAGCAATTCTTTCGGTCAAACTTTGAACATCCTTAATCTTTACTGGTGGTTTCATATCGATCAGGGCTTTGATTTTCTCGGGATTGGCTTCAATTCCTCTCGAGTTAACTATAAATCCCAAGAACTTCCCTGATCCTACTCCAAAGGAGCATTCAAGGGGATTAAGCTTCATTTGATATTTGTTCAAGACGTTGAAGCACTCCTGCAAATCCTCTATATGCACTTCTGCCTTCTTTGACTTTACCAGCATATCATCGACATAGACCTCCATGTTTGTCCCGATCAGCTCCTTGAACATGTTGTTGACTAGTTGCTGGTAAGTCGCACCAGCGTTTTTCAAACCGAAGGGTATTACTTTGTAACAGTAAAGCCCAGTATCAGTCCAAAAGCTAGTGTGATCCTCAGTAGGGGGTGCATACTAATCTGATTATATCCGGAGTATGCATCCATAAAAGAGAGAATCTCATGCCTTGTAGTGGCATCGACTAGTTGGTTGATCCTAGGGAGTGGGAAACAATCCTTGGGGCAGACATTATTGAGGTCTGTGAAATCCACGCATGTTTGCCATTTGCCATTCGGCTTAGGAACTAGCATAGGATTAGAGACCCACGATGGATAAAATGCCACCCTGATGAACCCATTCTCCTTTAGCTTTTAGACTTCTTCTTTTAAGGCCTTTGATCTATCTTTGTCAAGCAGCCTTCTTTTCTGTTGCATCGGTGGAAAACTCTTGTCGATGTTCAGGACATGGCTGATGACTGCAGGGTTTATTCCGACCATGTCTTCATGCGACCAGGTGAAGACTTCCTGGTTCCTCCTTAAAAACTCCACCAGTGCTTGTTTTGTTGTTGTCTCCAAGTTTTTACCGACTTTCACAACCTTGGTTGGATTTTCTTCATCGAGTTGGACCTCTTCAAGGTTCTCGATGGGCCCTATTTCTTCCTAAAAATCCCCAAAGCGAGGATCTAAGTCTCTATCCTCACTTTGGGCAACGCCTTATTTGGTGACATTATCACCTGACTGGGCCTCAGCATCTATTGCCATTTGCAACTCCTTTCCGGGAACATCTCTCGACACACCTTTCTTTGCCTTGGTTATCAAGGCATTGTAGCACTCCCTTGCCTCCCATTGATTTCCCAATACGCATCCTACCCCTGCATCTGTTGGGAATTTCATGGCAAGGTGCCATATTGAAGTGACGGCTCGCAAGTCGACCAGAATTGGCCTCCCAATTACATCATTGTATGCCGAAGGAAAATCAACTACTATGAAAGTAGTGAGTAATGTCCTGTTAGTAGGTGCAGTACCTGCTGTAACTGGAAGCATAATCGACTCAGTTGGAGCAAGCCCTTCGCCGGAAAAACCATAGATGGTTTGGTTGCATGGCTCCAGGTCCTTGACGGACAGCTTCATTCTCTCCAGTGAAGACTTGTATAGGATGTTGACCAAGCTTCATGTGTCAACCAACACCCTCTTCACCATCATGTTGGCAATTTTCACATCCACGACCAGTGGATCGGAGTGCGGGAATCGTACGTGCTAGCCACCGGCTTCAGAGAAGGTTATTAATTACTCCTCTGTTCGAGCTTTCTTTGGTGCTCGATCCTCCACACTCATCATCTTGATGTCCTGGTCATGGCATAAGGTTTGAGTGTATCGTTCCCTTGCCTTCCCACTGTCCCCAGCAAGGTGTGGGCCTCCACAGATGGTGAGTAAAGTGCCTGCCACAGGAGCTGGCTGTAGGGGTGGCGAGCATTGGCGTGCAGGCGCCTGCTCGTTGCCACTTTGAGCCTCTCCCTAGGATCCTCCTGCGGCTCGCACATATCTCCTTAGATGTCCCTGCCTAATCAGGAACTCAATCTCGTCTTTCAACTGGTTACATTCATTGGTGTCGTGCCCGTAGTTGTAGTGAAAACGACAGAACTTCGTCGTATCTCTCTTGGAGATATCTTTCCTTATATGTGCGGGTCGTTTGTAAGGCACGCTGGAGCTGGTTGCCTGGTAGACTTTTGCTCGGCTTTTGACAAGGGTCATGTAGTTGGTGAATCTCGGCTCGTATCGACTACCTTTGGGGCATTTATTCTCAGAAGCTGAGGGTTCATTGTTTGCCCATTTTCCACCGTTCCTACCATTGCCATTCTCGTTGCTCTTGCCGTTGCCATTGGGTTTTTCCGACCCGTTGGCGGCTTTGGCGGGTTCTTCCTTCGGCCCCTTATCTTTTGTTGGCGATTTCCCTTCATTGGCAATCGCGTCCTCGAGCTTGATATATCAATCAGCCCGATCCAAAATCTCCTGGGTACTTCTTACCCCATTCTTTCAGAGGCTACTCTAGAGGGGTGAATGGCGCCTAACCCCAGCAGTTAGAGCCATCATCTTACCTTCATCGCCCACTATCTTGGCTCTAGCTGCTGCTCGCATGAAACGTTGGACATATTCTTTTAAGGGCTCTCCCTCCTTCTGGTGTATCTCGACCAGCTGGTTGGCCTCTGTGGGGTGTACGCGACCCACGTAGAATTGTCTGTAAAATTCCTTTACGAACATTTCCCAAGATACTATACTAGCAGGAGGGAACTTAAAGAACCACTCCTGGGCGGTGTCAGACAGTGTCGCTGGGAAGATCCAGCAGCGGGCATCTTTCGACACTTTCTGTATATCCATTTGAATCTCAAACTTATTAACCTGAGATACTGGGTCTCCGTACCCATCAAAGTTCGACAATGCTGGCATCTTGAACTTACTGGGGGTTTCAGCCGCAACAATCCTCTATACAAAGGGAGTGCCCCTCCTCCTATCGTACTCAATATGGGACGTTCGTCCCCCGACCAGCTGTTGTACCGCCTGGTTCAGAGCATCAATCTGAGCCTGAACGGCTTCTGGGACTGCTGGGGCAAGTGGTGCCAGGGGAGTGTACTCGTCGTGCCTCTCACGGCGGTCGTTAAGTACGTCCCTTAAATCATCGTCCCTGCATCTTTGATCGTTAACTCCTAGCCGATTAAAGACGTTCTACTGCCTGGGTTGCCCCCCAGCGTTATGGCTAGTTGGCCTATTTTCTCTAGGTTGGGGGATTATACCTCCACCTCTTTCCTCATTTCTCCGACCAGCATTTCCTCTGCCAGAATCGACTTCATTATAGTCATGGCCATCTCTAAACTGTGGCTAACTATGGTGTGATCGGCTGTTCACATTATTTCCTCCTCGGGCTGGCATCTCCCGAGCGTCAGAGGGAGGCCTGCGCCGGTCGTTGGGTCCTCGTGCATTACTATGCCATGGGGGGCCCCTGACCGCAGTGCCTGGCTCGATGTTCCTTCTATTGGCGGAAGGACGATGTCCCCTGCTCGGTAGATTCAGCTCTACATCCCCTGGGTGTCTAGGGCTGCGGGGCAGTTGCCCAGCCCTATTCTGCCTCAGGCGCTGGGGATTTCCTCGACCAACCTGAGATGGAGGCTGCTGCTCAGGATCCCTAGGTGGGACATCATCTTGAGCCACAGGCGGCTGCTCCAGCCTTTGAGGGATTGCTGGCTGGAGCGGAGGGCTAGGATTGGGACCTCTTTGAGGTGTCGCATTCGGTAGCTGGTCTGGTTGGGAGGCTGGCGCAGCCTGACTCCGAGCCAATTGGATGGCTGCTTCAAGAGCCGCCATGGCATCCCTCTACCGATGATCCATGTCCGCCTACCGCTTACTGAGCTCCTAGCACTGGTGTTCTATTTCTCTTTGCTGCAGCGCCATTGTCTCCATAGCATTCTCCTGATTGGCCCTCAAATTAGCCAACGCATCCTGCAACATCCCCAGCGTTTCAGAATCTAACTCCTCCTCTTCAAACTCCAAATGTGGTTCATTCTTAGCCACATTTGGGGGAGGAGGTTGGGATGGTGTAGTGCCAGCGGCCTGTCCAGCCTTCTTGGATGTTTTCGCCATTAGATTTTCTTACAGTTTTTTATCAAACTCTCAACGAGAGCACCAGAATGTTGACCCTCGATTTGGCCAACGACACGGAGTCAAATATACGACAGAAGATGAGATGACAATTAAAAGTTTAATCTAATGGTAAAGAAGAAAACACCAACGATTTATAGTGGCTCGGCCCCAAAGAATGGTAGTGACCTATGTCCACTTAGTGCTGTTATTAATATTGAATCTCAAAGTCGTGATCAAAGAACTAGGGTTCTTGAGTTTCACAAACCTTGGCAAAATTACAATAAAACGATGGATAATCACACTATAGCTTTCTCACTCAATACTCAGGAAAACGATTTAGAGATCAAAAGTCATTTCCTTGAGCTATTTCACACATAGCTATAGGCTCAAGGAGGGTTACATGGGCCAATGGGCCTTAACTTTCCTTAATAACCGCGTATCAAGGTAATAAAGATGAAATATTCAATGCAATTTGTACGCCCTAAATATCCACGGGTTATTAGCGAGCTGGAAAAGGGCATAATCCTATCAACCACGTGGAAGCCACCATCCTGGAGCTGCGGTTACAAGTCTCTATCTCTTTAGCTCGAGGTAGCCAAAGGTTTAATAAGAATACTCAAAGGCATTGGGTCAGCAGTGTGGACACCACGAGCTGAGACTACATCAAGCTCGAGGTACGACCTAGAGCTGACACCTCCTACCCTTTATAAAGTCAACCACGCAATATAAACGTGCGCATATCAGACATCACGTGTCTACTCCATTCCTGAATTCTCGGACACGCAGCATAAACGTGCGTGTTCAGGCACCCCACGACTGGTTTGGGCCATGCGACCCATTATCCCCCTTACCTATTGATTAGACCACACTTCATTGTCAGGTTTTAGGAATTAATCATGAATGTCACAGAAGTGACATGACGGGTAAGAAGGTCATGGGATGACCCCCTTTTCCAACACTCAGGTGTCCTCTCCCTATAAATATGGAGACCCTGGGCATTGCAAAGGGTTGGCTTCTAATTTGTAAAGAAACACCCTGTAAGGAAGACCAGAGATATATCAATAATATTGACTGGTGGACTAGAGGGATTTTAACCTTCGAACCACCTAAAAAGAGTAAACGAATTACAACCTCCCTTTGAGATTAATTACATATTACAGTTCATCATTTAGCACTAATCCATCCCGTTTATTCATATAATTATCTGTTGCCAAAGAACCGCGTCAACAGCTTGGTGCTTTCATTGAGAGAGTGTTAGATTGGTGCTATTGCAAAATCCCCACCATGGTAGTTACTCGCTCGAGACGTGGTAACGAGGCGGATCAACATGATGGGCAGGAGGCCCACCATGCCACCATATCCGATGAGCAAAACCCGGAGGTTCAGCAGCGACCGGGAAAGCAGCCAGTGGGCCAAGACGACACTGGAAGTTCGGTTGCCCGGCCGCCCAATCCAAACCCGAACTTCTACACGGCAGTAGAAATGGAAAATGCACAGTTGAGGAGTCAGCTGGCGAAAGCAAACAAGCTGATCGAAGAGGTTTTGGCCCGATTACCCCCTCTTACAACCGATGATAACATCGGAAAGAGGCATGGTGGGACTCATAAGTCCCGCCGAGGTAACCGGTCCAGGCCTAGTCGGTTGGTCAGACCCTCAACATCAAATTCTACTCCCATGTCGCACCACCAGGAAACTATATTTGAGGAACTTCCTAGGGTCGATCAGCAGTTCATCCGATCGGTCCGGACCTCAACTCCTAGCTCAGTTCCACCCTTGAGTGCGCCCAAGAAGGCTCGAGGCAGCTCTCGAAGGCGATCCGGGGAGGGCTCGCGACGACAGCCCACCCCAGCCAGCCGTCCTGCACCACGATCAGACCGCCGAGCGCAGGACGCGGGGGATGGTAGAGCGGAGTGGCTGCGACCTAGCTTAATCTACCCCGAGGGAACCAGGATCGCGTCACCAGTCAGGCATCCTCCATCACCAATAAGATACTCATCTCCTCCCCGTCCAGTTCGAGACATTCCGGCTCATGGGAGCAGCAGGAGAAATCCTCCTTCCGTCGGACTTTCCCATCGCAGCCGGGCGCCCAGGGAAATCCCGGATCCTCACTCTCAGCGGCGGGCTCCGAGCTTCTCAAATGGAAGTTACTGGACCGGGAGTAATCGAAGTGGCAAGTCCGGCGGAGACCTGCGCCATCGTTTGAGTTCGGCTCAAAGTCCTCGGGCCACCCCGAGGGCCGACCTCTGAGATCGCCTCAACTCTCAGAGAGGAGACTCAGCTACAAGCGATAGTCGTGCTCGCCAAGGGGAGGGCCTATCTAAAGTACGTGACAGCGAGAATGTCCCACATAACCTATCTCAAGATAGGAGGGACAATAACCCGCCTAACGCGTACCATGGAACTGGAGCTGTTGAATAGCCCCAGAACAACCAAGGAAGTCATAACCAGACCCTTGAGCCTCTAGCTCAGATGGAGGAGCTGATGAGGAAGCTCTTATCGGAAAAAGAAAAGGATGAGTACGACTCAGGGGATGAACTCAAGCTCTTCGTCCCCAACATAGCAGCTACGGTGTATCCACCTGGTTTCCGTATGCCTCACTTGTCCAAGTTCAATGGGGACGGGGACCCGTCAGATCATCTGGGTATGTTCAACACCCTGATGATGGTCCACAACATCGGTCTCTAGCTGAGGTGTTTAATATTTCCTTCCACCTTGACTGGGTCGGCCAGGCAGTGGTTCAAGCAGAGTAAAAAGCAGTCCATCAGCTCATGGAAAACCTTTTCTGCCGACTTCAAGAGGGCATTTCGAGCTTCTCAGGCTACCCACGTCAAAGCCGACACCCTGGCGAACGTAAGACAATAGCTCGACGAACCTTTGAAAGCTTACCTGAGCAGATTCGCAAACGTCGCGACTCGGGCCAGGGACGCAGATGATAGTTCCGAGCTTATGGCCTTGAGGACTGGGATCCTCGTCGGAGGCGGACTCTGGGAAGAGATACAGAGAAAAGGTGTCAGCACTGTGAACGAATTCCTAAATAGGGCCCAGGGATGGATAAACCTGGAGGAGGCGCGAGCATCGGGCGCATGAACCAGCCAGGCCCCTGAATAGCCTGCTGGAGTGGGAACGGATGTCATGACAGCGACACAAACTGTTACACAGAATAACCAGTTTGGCAGAGGCAAGAGAAAAGGGAGCAGCGAGGGTGGCCAGCACGGCCCGAAGAACAAGTCTGTGGAAAAGTTTAAGCCAGTCTACGCGACTTATACGGAGCTCACAAACACTAGGGAGAACATTTTCCTAGCAAACTCTGCTCGCCTCCCCTAGAAGAAGCCGGAACCGTTGAAGCACCAGAAGAGTAAGCGAGACCCCTCCAAGTTTTTTCGATTCCACAACGACATTGGCCACAACACTGATGATTGTAGGCACCTGAAGGATGAGATCGAGACTCTCATCAGAGCCGGACCCTTGGCTCAGTATGCGCGGAATAGAGTTCCCGCCAGTTAACCAGCTCCAGAGGCTCCGATTAGTCAGCCCGGGTCTCGGATAGATAAGGACATCCCTCCTCCTGTGATAGGAGGAGAGATCTCCATGATCTCCGGAGGCCCCCATCTGACTAGCACGAGTAGAGGTGCCCAGAAGAGATATGTCAACGAACTTAAGGCTCATAATGGAGTGGAGTTCATCCCTGAGCAACATCTACCCAAACAGCAACGATTGGAGAGGCAACCAATCATGTTCACCGAGGAAGATGCTAGTCACATCCAGTTCCCTCATAATGACCCTCTGGTCGTAGCCGCTCAGCTCGCTAACCAGAGAGTTAGGAGGATACTGGTCGATAATGGGAGCTCAGTGAACCTGCTGTTTCGGTCTACGCTAGAAAAGATGGGTTTATCTGGCACTGAGTTGAAAGCCACCTCCATGATGCTATATGGATTCTCAGGAGAAGGGTCGGCAACAATAGGAACAATTGAGCTAGTGATCACCTTGGGAGAGGCACCCCGGACTGTCTCTAAACTCCTCGATTTTGTGGTCATCGATTGTCTCGCCGCGTACAATGCTATTTTGGGCCGACCTACTTTGATAGCATTCGAAGCAATAACCTCCATCCGCCACCTTGCGCTAAAATTCCCCTCTTCCTCGGGGATATGCACGATCCGAGGTGATCAGCTCACTGCCAGGGAATGCTATAGCATTTATATGAAGGGAAAATCAAAACCTAGGAAGCAGACAATGACCGTCCAGGGTGGGAGTGAGGAATCTCATGTACTTGTGCCTAGTCCTGAGGTTGAAAAACCTCAGACTGCCAAAGGGAAGGATATCATCTTAAATAATGATATCGACTCCAGAATAGGCGATGATAGATCCAAGCTCCAAGCCATCGAAGAGCTCAAGGAGGTAAACATCGACCCACAGGACCCCTCGAAGGTGGTAAAGCTCAGGAAAAATCTGTGTAGCGAAAGGAAGGAAGAGTTGATTAAGTTTCTACGAGAAAATCTAGATGTGTTCGCCTGGTCTCATGGAGACATGATAGGGATCAGTCCGAGCATCATCATGCACACCCTCCACTTGGATAAAAGCGTGCCTGCAAAATCCCGGAAACAAAGGCGCCTAGGAACAACCCGAGCTGAGGCCCTAGAGGAGGAAGTAGCCTGGCTCTTAAAGTGCGGCTTTATCCGTGAAGCAAAGTTCCCGATCTGGGTCGCCAATCCTGTGTTGGTCCTGAAGCCCAACGGGAAATAGCGGACCTGCATAGACTTCTCCGATCTGAACAAAGCCTACCCCAAAGATTGCTTCCCCTTGCCAAGGATTGACCAATTGGTGGATGCCACGGCGGGGCACGAGCTCATGTCTCTTATGGATGCTTACTCGGGCTATAACCAGATCGCCATGAATCCAGCAGACTAGGAACACACTAGCTTCATGACCCCAACTAACGTTTATTGTTACAAGGTCATGCCCTTCAGGCTGAAAAACGCAGGAGCTACGTACTAGAGGTTGGTAAATAGGATGTTTACCAATCAGATCGGGAAAAACATGGAAGTGTATGTTGACGACATGTTAGTCAAGTCGAAAACTGCTGATAAGCATGTCTCCGATCTAGAGGAATACTTCAAGATATTGAGAGAATACGGCATGAGGCTAAACCCCCAAAAGTGTACTTTCGAGGTCGCATTAGGAAAATTCATGGGTTTCATTGTCAATACCAGGGGAATAGAAGCAAACCCCGATAAGATCAGGTCGCTACTCGAGATGCCCTCACCTCGGTCGAGAAAAGACGTTCAAAGTCTGACAGGAAGGGTGGTGGCCCTTAATCAGTTTATTTCTAAATCTACCGACAAGCGTTTGCCATTCTACAACCTGCTCTGGGAAAATAAAAAATTTGAGTGGACCGAGGAATGCGAACGTGCCTTCCTCGACCTAAAAGCACATTTAGCCGAGCTGCCCGTATTATCCAAACCAATGGCAGGAGAGCCTCTTTTCCTTTACCTAGCTGTCACAGAAGATGCAGCTAGCGCCGTATTAATCCGAGAAGAAGACCGATCTCAAAAGCCAGTCTATTACATCAGCAAGAGGCTTCCCAGAGCTGAATCTTGATATCCGTTGATGGAAAAGATAGCTTTTTGCCTTATTACGGCCTCCCGAAATCTCGGGCCGTATTTCCAGTCCCACTCAATACAGGTCATAACCGATCAGCCTTTAAGGCAGGTTTTGTAGAAACTTGAAGCATTGGGGCGTCTGTTGAAGTGGGCTATTGAGCTCAGCCAATTTGAGATACTGTACATACCGCAAACTACAATAAAAAGCCAGACCCTGGCTGATTTTGTGGCAGAATGCACAGGGTTCTAAGAAGACCCGGCGGAAGAATCAGCTCAGGCCTCATGGAAGGTCTTCGTAGATGGCTCGTCTAACGAGAACGGCTCCGAGGCTGAAATCATATTGATATCCCCAGAGGGACATCGATTCCACTCGGCGTTACGATTCAGATTCAAGGTGTCCAACAACGAGGCCGAATACGAAGCTTTACTGGCTGGGCTAAGGGTGGCCCAGGAGCTGAGGGCCAGCTCCGTCCAGTGTTACAGCGATTCCCAACTCATGGTAAACAAAGTGTTAGGGGAATACCAAGCACGAGGAACCAAGATGGCTACTTACCTGGCCAAGGTAAAGAAAGAACTATTCGAATTTGAGCGCGGCTCAATCGAGCAGATACCTCGGGAGCAGAATGCCAACGCGGACGCCCTGGCAAAGCTCGCCACCTCTGGGGAGGCAGAGACTTTGGGGCTGGTGCCGGTAGAGTTCTTGGAAAGACCAAGCATAGAGGAAGTCGGGGCGGAGGTCGAGATGATTGACGTCAGACCGACTTTAAAATAGAACAAATAGAACTACTAAAAAAAATGAATCAACAATTGTCATGGATGGTTTCCCTTGATTGCATGATAATTATCATGAGTGCCTAATTTCATAGAGAATATGAATAGATTCCAAGACTTAAAGTTGCCAATATGCAGTGGTTTGGCAATCAATGGCATTTCAATAGAGATGTATACTTGATAAAAATGATAGAATGATTACAAATTATGTGCTTAGATACCAACGTAGAAATATCTATTTCCAATAAGATACTAGTGATGAAAACCTATATTTCTCAATATCTATGTCAGAGTAGCTAGTAGTACACACAATTATATTTTATTGTGTCAGGGATCAGACAAAATCCGATTGATTGCTGGCTAAGATCCCTGTGGTCAAAAAGGAGCCCATATTGGACTCAAATTGAAGTCTATGGTTTCAAATTTTGCATATTAAAGCTAAAGTACCAAGAGAAAGTTAAGCCCTTGAGTTCAAATTTTGTGTACTCTTTAACTGTACAAGAATATTGTAAGCCAATCAAATCTGAAGTGCCAACTAAAATTCCCCAAAAGACTAAATCATGACCATGAGAAAGAAAATCTACACCATCTTACAAAGAAGACAGAAAATCAAAAGTAAATTTTATCATGAAGTTTAAACAGCATAAAAATTACCCAAAATAGCACAATAACATGTCCCAATGCTAGCTACTAAGACCATGTTCTTAAGAAAACATAAGTGATTTGCAAGTAAAAGATAATAAACAATATAATCAGAGATAATTAGCTAGATACCAAAATGCATGAAGCCCTTACCTTCAGAGGTTTTGATGATGAGTGACCAGAATCCTCAGTGCCACTGCTCTCATTTTCCAAACTCGACCTCACACGGAGCTCGACTGGCTTCGAGTTTACTACCAAATTTAGCAAAGAAATTAAGGGTTTAAGTTATTTCTCATACTAGTTCATCTTAAGGGTACTAGTAGTGTCATATATATACAGAGAGAAAGAGAGAGATTTACTTACAGTGGGAAAGGGAGGGTTTTGAGAGGCGTTGTGGGATAGTTGTGAGGTGAGAAGGAGAAGGAGAAGCCATGGTCTCTTTCTGCCTTTCTGCTTTAATGATTTACAACACATCAGAGAAGAAAAATCAGAAACAACACCCACGAATGGCAGTAGCTTGGACAATGGATGGCGGTTCACCAATAACACCAATCCCCCTACAATTAGAAAATGACAACAATTCAAAGGGTGTAGAGAATTTGATTAACTTGAAAATAGAAGCTGAAAAAATGCACATTAATAGCAGATGGCATCGAAAGGTAGAAATAACGGACCAGACATTCTCAATTTTTCCATGGGCATCGGTTATAATCCAATGTCTTCTAAGAAGTTGGACAGGGCGTTCTGAGTTATTGGTAATTCGTATTCTGTATGCAAAGAAATAGCGACCCTTTGAAGGCTGACTCTGACCCTCAATATACACACACCTCACTTGAACCCTGATTCCCTAAATAATCATAGGTTTCAAATTTAATATTTAACATTGATGAAATAATCTGATCACTTATGTTAGAAGCTTATCAAGTCTGTCTAATTATAGGAGTAATTCATTAGAAAACAATCAAACATCACTTTAACTTGCTCCAACATCCAACATACAAAATCATAAATATACTTATTATTAAAAATCCTCCCCAGACTAAGGAGAATTGAAATGGATAATCTTGAAGTTAAAATAGGAGTTAGAAGCTAGATAAACCAAATATAAGCAGCAACGTTTATAATATATTAAAAAATGATTGAAATACTAATAGAAATCTAATGATTTGATGAAGCATAAGTTCACAACAGTACCAAGGTTGTTGCATCACTTGAGCATTTCAAAAGAGAGTGGGGTGCAATTTCTCTCAGCTCATCGCGATAGTTAGCTGCATCCTGAGAATAAATTTGAAATGTCAGAATCTGCTATATAGTTAACTGATTTATGAACTCAATAAAGCAACATACCAAAAATAATAAGAATAAAGAAGGAATGAATAGTGGGGCGCCGTCAACAGTCAAGAGAGGAAAACAAAATAATTAAGAAGAGAAACCAAACAAACAATAAAGAGGAAATTAACTTCAGCATCATCTCACAACTGTTTTGAATCCTCACCAACAGCAAAACAACTTAGCAACAATCTCTATCCTTCTAATTTTCCTCACGCCTCTCCAAAAAATTTCATCAACACTGCATAGATCAAAAAACAAAAGCAGCAAAGCCTGTTTTACTGGCAGGGAAAACACTGTCTTTAATGTGAAACCAATAGTACCAACTATTGGTTTAGTAGTATCATTGCACACAGAAACATAAAATACCAGGTCCAAGCCTTTCATATGGGCATAAATGAAAGTTACAATGCATCCTAGCTTTTTCCCATTTCACTCTAAATTTTTCATCTTTTCTCAACTTCTGAACCAAAAGAACATGTACTACAAACAAAAAAGTTATTTTAGGGAAAAAAGCTTAAGTTTGTACATCTTTTAAACTTCTTGATTCCCCCTAATCCCAGAATCGGTTTTAAACGTTTAGATATCGCTATTAGCTCAAAATCTCCATTCTTAAGGAAAAAGGGAAAAGATACCGACACAACCAACAATAAGAAAAACGTAAATTACATTAAGAAAAACAATAGCTCTGTATAAAACTACTAATTTGGATCGAAAAACTACTATTCTGTTTCAAACCCAACGAAATAATTAAGTAGAAACTAATAATTTGAATCCTAAAAGAATAAGCTTTTTCAAAGGGAGCAGGTGATTTACCTCGAACCTTTCATCTGCAACTGCCTCCTTAATCAACCTTCTTAGTCGCAAAACCGACTCCTCTTCTTCGAATAACTTCAACAAGTCGCGAATCCTCGCAGCCTCTTCATAGTCCTATAACTTCCAAAACATATAAATACATAACTCTCTTATTGGCATCCGATAAAATCCTAATAGAAAGAGTGGAGAATACCCCGAACCTTGACCTCAGATTTTGCCGCCACTTCCATTTGCTGCTTCAACAGAGCATAAGTTTGGCTCCGAGAAAGAAACGAGCTAGACTCGGTACTCGAACTCGAGCTCGAGCTCGACCTCTGACTTCTTCCTCCGCCATTGGCATCCCTATCCGAAGAACTCGCCATAATTCTACAACCCCTCCACTTCGAATCTCTGCCTCCATAAACAAACCTTCTCGTCCTGAAATCCAATTCTGAGACGCCATATCTACCTCAACCCGACGGCATACACCTTGTCACCATCACCTTACCGTTAAAATCATCGAAAACTTTAAGACTCAGAGAATGCATTCTTATTCCTATCAAACAACGATATTCTAGGTATGAGGCATTTGGGTTTGTGAACGGTGATGAAGGTGTTTGGATTCAAGCTGAGAGATGAGATGTTTAGGTTCACGAACAGAGATGAAGCCATTTGGGTTCAAGCTCGCAGAACAGGCTTTGGGTTTCAAGACACAGAGATGAATGACGTTTGGGCTCAACTATTCAGACAGAACAAGATGAAGGGGAATGGGTTGGAAGCTCAAAGATGAAGGGTCTCAGCCTAAGGGAGAGAGGGAAAAGATTGAGAGAGATTAGGGATTCAGACTGAGAGAACGAGAGAATAGAGAGAATAGAGAAAACCTTTCTTCATTTTTTATTTTGCTTTTTTATTTGTTAAGTAAAATTTCATTTGGCGCCTGTTACTTTTCATTTGGCGCCTATACTGTGTCCGTGTATTTTTTATTTTTTTTGCATGTATTAATAACACTTCTAAAGTTATGTAAGATTTTGCCGTAATATTTGGTCAAAAATGTTGTAGTGAAGCATAAGACGTCAATCACAAAACCAACAGAAACTAAGTTCTCACCAAATGCATTGAAAAGGAGTAACAATAAGGTCAAATCAAAAATATGTAAATAGATTGAAATAAATCTGGGGATACAGATTGTTTCGAGGATAAAAAACCTCGTAGTGTAAAGTTACAAATAAAAATATAAGAAAAGAAGCAAAAATCCTAAGCCCCGCCAGGCCGCTCCGATGAAGTCACCCCCTCGCCATCCTGCTCGGTGGCAGTGGAAGTCTCCTCGGTCTCAGAGGGCGCCTCTTGTTGAAGGCGAGCTTTGAACTTCTCCAAGAAGGACTCCCACACGTCCGGCCCCAGGAAGGAAAAGTCGCCATCCTGGTTGAAGGCCCAGCAATGGTACAACATGGCCTCCATGGAGGAGCTGGAAGCTGCCCTCTCCACCACAAGGGCGGCCTTGGCCTCTTCAAGTTCAACCTTCGCGGCGTCCTGGGCGACCTTGGCAGCCTCGACCTCCAGTAGCTTGGCCCGAGATGCCTCCAGCTCGGCCTGCACAGCAACCAAGGCGGCCTGCGCGACCCTCTCACTTTCCCGGGCAGTCGCCAGGGCAGCTTTGGCATCCTTCTCCTGTTATTGAGTGGACGCGAGGGCGGCCTGGACAGCCTGATGCTCGCCCCTAATCTCGTCGATCCTGGCCCTGAACCGAGATATGCTCCGGTGGAGAGCCAAAGCCACCTGCAAGACAAAAATATAATAAGGCAAGTGCCTTAGAAAAAAAAACAGAAAGAACCAGTGGTGAAAAAAACTTACCGTGAGGGTCATCCCCAGTGAAGACTCCATCACATTCACGGGGTTCCTCGTCTCGATCTCCCGCAAGTCCCTCGAGCTAGCGTTGTAGCAGCGGTCCACCATGTAGGTCGCGGTTTCGTAAACCGTCCCCCTAAAGACCTCGGGGATTTTCTCCAAGGCCTGAGGGTTGACCAGGACGCGCACGCCGGGAGTCGGGGTTGACAAGGTCCCGGTTGGTACATCCTGTTCCCGATTAGGGACAGGAGGTCGCAGGGGAGGTGGAGCCATCTTCTACACTGCAGGAGGGGGTGGAGGCACCTTCTCTATGTCTGGAGGACCCTGGTTTTTCCCCTTGGCAGGTGACTTGGAAGAAGTCTCAGGGGTTTTCTTTGTCAACTGAAGCCTCTTCACCAAGGGCCCGGACGACCCGGAGGAAGGATTTCCCCCCTGGAACATAGATTGCAGAACATTGTCCCCGGGCTACGACATCTCCTCGTCTGAAACAAAGACAAATCATCAGTATGCATGTAAAAATATTTTGTTGCAACACAAAAAATCTAAAGTATGTATTGAAAAAGGTCCTACCCTCCGAGCTAGAGAAGGAATCTATTGTCAAGACCTCCGACCCCGGAGCTTCTACGGGGGAGTCTAAGATAATGACTTCACGAATGAGAGGAGGCTCTGGGTCTGGATCCGCCTCAGGACTGAACTCCTCTACATACTGCCTAAGACCCGAAGCTACTACACCCTCCAGAAGGGAGGGCCACGACCTAAGGTTGGTCCCGTACACCTCAAAGAAAGCCGACCTAAAGGCCAGGGTATTATCTACTACTACAGTACCCCTAAGGCAGCCCATGTCATGACGCAACACGAGCTGGTCAACACACTGGAGTAAAGTGATGTTGCGGTCTGGGTCGTTTTGGTGGCGGTGAACAAGTTGGCTGGGGTTAAACCTAGCAAGTCGTAGGTCTGCGGCAGCTCTGTCTAAGTCCCTAAACAAGTAAGGGTTACCTTGGCCAGAGGGGCCAGCTGCTGCCCCGGACTGGGTCCGCTCTGCGTTGACCTCCTGGGCTACCTCAAGAGCTCGCTTCCGGCTCACGAGGGGCACCTCGTCCTCGTCCTCGTCCTCGTCCTCGTCCTCTTCCGCGGCCTCTTCCTCAGAGATGGGCGCCATCTCGCGAGCTGCGGGGATGGTCCGCCGCCTCCTCAAGGCCAGAGTCTGGCCCAGAGAAATTAACTTACACGCCAGCATCGTCTCATCAAACACGAGCTGGTGGTAGTCTTTTTCACTTGGGAGGAGCCCCGCCAAGGTTTCGTACTGACCCCCAAGGGTCATCGACTTAGCCTTCCTCGCAAAAATAGTTGCACGATAGTTTTCAAGTCAATAACGAAGGGAAGTAAACTAATCAGCGACGATCTTGCGAGCTAAAGTTAGAAGGACTTACGAGGACGATTGAAGTAATGGTATTCACAGTTGCGGAACCCCGTTGACATGAAGAATTGATCCTTGAAGTCATTGGGGTGGCTGGGCAGCTCGATGACCGCGGCCAAGTTGGGAAAACGGGTCAGGTAGTAGAACCTGTCACCTCGCCCCCATTGTTCCGGGCTGGCTTTGAGGCAGAAAAAGTAGAGGATGTCCGCCGATGTGGGGACCTCCCATTCCTGCTTCAGGAATAGGTACCTCAACCCCGCTAACAGACGGTAAGAGTTAAGGGGGAATTGAAAGGGGGCCAACTTCACGAAATTTAGGAAATCCGCAAAGTACTGGTCCAGGGGGAGAAAGGCCCCAGCCTTGAGGTGTTCGTTGCTCTTGGCCGCAAACTCCTCATCGAGCGGTGCGCAGCTCCGCTCGCCCTCAAGGGGAGGACGAACGACCAGGGCACCTTTCCCTATCTCGATGTTGTGGGAAAGCATGATTTTATTGACTTTCCCCTGGGTTGTAACCTTCGAGGCAATCCTCTTGGCCTCAAAGAAGGCGTCAGGTCCCACCTCGACCTCCTTCTCCACGGTGGGACCGAAGTGAGGAATTGGGGAGTCTGTTGCCACCTCTTTCCCCTTGCTGGCCTATTGGGATGACAAGCTGCCGGCACTCTTCTTGGGCATATTCTTCCTGGGTCCCATCTGGTCGCCTAACGAACAAAGATGAAGAAAGTTTAGAAAAGGCGACCTAAGCATAAGAAAGAATCTAGCACGAAGAATGGTTTCCTTTACACGGGCTGAGGTAATCTCAGCCCGCAGCGAGTGAGACCACGCGGTTCTATGAACACGCACCTGTGCTCCCAACGGGTCCCCGATTGCTCGGGATTCGTGTGTCAGGAGGGTCAGGATAAAGTTTTCCGTGGAGGGAAAGTTTCGAAAGGCAAAACCGCCTGTGAAGCGTGTCCCCTAAGCTACTCGGTTTTTGCCCCCCAGAAATTTGTTGCCTTCGCCTATCCAAACATGCATTTAAAAAGATAACCCAGAAAAATCACCCCATAATTTTTTCCTATGAGTCATGTTCCTAAGCATTCTCTTTCCTACGGTCGATACCCCTAGGATAAAATCCTACGCACAAACTACCAGCCAAGAAAAACAACCTACAGTATGCGGCTAAGAAGGGAGTTTACCTAAGCAAAGAAAAATGGAAACATTTAAAGCATATAGCAGACAGAGGACTTACAGAAGTTTGTTGTTGCGTGAAGACCGAAAAGAGCGTAGGAGTTGGAATCCTGGTGGAATCTTTGGAACCGGAGTCTCGAAAGAACCCTCGTGTCTGGAACTCAGGAACGTCTGGAACAATGACCGGAAGAAAAAAAGGGTTTTTGAAGCTGAGAAGAGAGAAGAAAGAAGATGAGAAAAAATTTCAAATAAAAAGGTGGCTAATGCGAAAGGTGGCCAACCTTATATATACCTAAAAGGCCAAAGAATGAGGGTCGTTTGATCGTCTTGATGTGGGATACTAGAATCACAACTCGAAAGACAAAACGACGGCCGAAGATAGGCTAGGCCATTTAATGCAGTTCTCGGAAGACGGACCGTCACCAACCACGATGCTCCACGTATTTGATACCAGCGCAATGGGCAGGACATGAAGAGTCGACAAAAAAGCCTAAAAGCCCCCACTGTGGCCACAGGTGACGTCATATGCCACGAGCAGGGGCTTGGGGGACAAATGTATGCCCTAAATATCCACGGGTTATTAGCGAGCTGGAAAAGGGCATAATCCTATCAACCACGTGGAAGCCACCTACCCGGAGCTGCGGTTACGAGACTCTATCTCTTTAGCTCGAGGTAGCCAAAGGTTTAGTGAGAATACTCAAAGGCATCGGGTCAGCAGTGTGGACACCACGAGCTGAGACTACATCAAGCTCGAGGTACGACCTAGAGCTGACACCTCCTACCCTTTATAAAGTCAACCACGCAATATAAATGTGCGCATATCAGACATCACGTGTCTACTCCATTCTTGAATTCTCGGACACGCAGCATAAACGTGCGTGTTCAGGCACCCCACGACTGGTATGGGCCATGCGACCCATTATCCCCCTTACCTATTGATTAGACCACACTTCATTGTCAGGTTTTAGGAATTAATCATGAATGTCACAGAAGTGACATGATGAATAAGAAGGTCACGGAATGACCCCCTTTGCCAACACCCAGGTGTCCTCTCCTTATAACTATGGAGACCCTGTGCATTGCAAAGGGTTGGCTTCTAATTTGTAAAGAAACACCCTGTAAGGAAGACCAGAGATATATCAATAATATTGACTGGTGGACTAGAGAGATTTTAACCTTCGAACCACCTAAAAAGAGTAAACGAGTTACAACCTCCCTTTGAGATTAATTACATATTACGGTTCATCATTTAGCACTAATCCATCCCGTTTATTCATATAATTATCTGTTGCCGAAGAACCGCGTTAACACAATTATTATAGGATTACAATCTTAGAAGTAAATAAATCAAATTATACGACCAGCCTGATCGTATCTAATAGTTAAGCTTGATAAAGTGATGTGCCTTTGGTCGATAGTTGAGCAGCATTTCCGCCACGTGCAGACCACGTGTGAAAAATCATTGCCACGTCATCAGCAGCCATTTTTTTGTTAAATGGAAAGAAATTAAATTAAAAATATATGTAATTACTAACTCATCAACACGATACACATTTTAATATAAAAACATATGGATAAACATATGGATGGTTCATGGTTACAGTAATAAACATGTACGTCCATATAAAATAATATAATATAATGATATATAAAGGTCTTCTAACTATATAAATATATATATATATATATATTTATATAGGGAAATGTATATGTATCGCCTGATAGTGGTTATACATAGATATTGGGTACACATTTTTAAAGTTCATTTATACAAGAGCCCAAAAATAAAAATAAAAATGAAAGAAAAAAATGAAAAAAGAATAGTATATTGTTGGAATTGTCACCATCAATGATGATAATGCTTAATTGCAGCCATTATACCCACCACACGAGATTAGGCTTATACATCATACAATCTCATTTATGATTGTTTAATTAATATTAGATCTGTTGTTATTGTCACCCTCAATCGATACCAAGTTGATCCCTCAAAAAAAAAAAATGGATACCAAGTTGATTGACATAATTATTTTAAAAGAAGTATTAAATATAAAAAAAAAAAGTTCGTTACCAAATATGTTTGAATATTTTCAAGTATTTCTTTTTCACTTTTAAATTAAAAAGGCAATATATAAATAAATAATAACAAGAAACCCCTTTATTACAAATTAAATTTCCCAGTTATTATGGGAAAATTACATGCATGAATGATGAGTAGCTTGGGGCTGGGCCAAATTAATTAGTAATGACCCTTAGCCCTATTAAATAATACCTCTTTAATATTTCTTATAAGGGACGTCAAGTAACACTTCTTGAATTGTATAATAAAGTATCTATAAAAGAGTGTTACATGTGCCATATTGGAAACAAATTTGAAAGAAACCACCCATATAGCCCTAGAATTACTTAAAGGCAATTTAGTTGAATCTTGGAGTGATTTGGAAGCTGAACTTATTATTAGTTGTAACTATTAGAATTATATAAATATATTTATTTCTTTAAAAGAAAAAGAAAAAGAAAGAAAAGAAAAGGGGGGGAGGGGGGGGGGGGGGGGGGGGGGGAATCCTTTTGACTAAACCAGAAAACTCATCATAAAAAGTTATAATAGTTTGTTATTCATTATAAAGAAGTGGTTTATTCTTTTAAGGCTAAAATCACTTTAACTTAACCAAGCAAAAAGAGCACTCTCCTTTAGATGAATGTGGACATATAAATATATATATATATATAAATTTGTATATTTTCCTTTTATCCCATATTGACAAATATTATACAACTAATACAAAATAATAAAATCGAAAGGTGAAGACTTGTGTGTGAGTAAATCAACTAGTGAACAAGAGAAGATGTGAGAAGAGCGTTGAGAAATTTTGGGTGAGACACATGCTCATGAACATGCATTTAATTATTTATAAAGAAATATCGCCTCCTAAGCAACATGTTTTTTTTAATCCTTACTTGAAAGGTCTATTTTTCTAATAAAATCAATAATAAGATATCACATATCCTAATTGTTTTTCAATTATGTGAGGCAAAGGAAAGTTCCATTTAATTGTATAATATTCTATGTAAGTTAGGATGAAGACCTTATACCATTCTTCCAAAGTATAGTTAGTACTGCCAATATTTTTTTTTATTCTTTGAAGTATTTAATATTTATTAGCATTTAAATATATATTTTCCACACAAAAAAATATATACAAATATTGACAAAAAAAAAAGAGAAGACTCGTTACAAAATAATTGAACTTCTTTTTGCTTCTATTTTCTTCACTAAGCATCAAGAATTGGATCCTGAAATATTGCTAGTAAAAACATGCGGAAACTTTTCAAAGTTTTCTTTTTTTAATCTAAAGTAATGCTTTATGATCTTATCTTGTATTATTACCTGTGTTGTGTTATTTAATTGCTTTTTATTACATATTATACAGAAATGCTAATCTACCCTTAAAATTGGGATTAATGTTTAAATGACTAGTTCTAGTTGGTCCCAGAGAAGTACACAAATTTAATTTGGATATGACTTTTAAAGATATCATCCAAGATTATGGTCCTTGAATTACTTTTTACCAGAGCTTATAATTCTATCTTGGAAAGAATGAGGATGTCTTTTGTTGGAGGGGATCCACATTTTGAGCATTTTATTACATGGTGCTAGAAAGCCAAATTTTTTAAAGGTATTTGGTTGGTAGTAATGAAAATAGAGAAATGAAAAGAAAAAAAGAATGAGAATGAAATAGAATAAAAAATGATATAAGTAATAAATATATAAATATTTTTTTATAATATATTGAAATGTCTTTTTTTAATAGAATAATCATTCTACCATTTCGGTAAAAAAATAATTTGAAATGGAATGTGCACGTCCTAAATATTCATGGGCTATTAGCAAGCTAAGAAAGAGTATAATTATATCAGCCACGTGAATGCCACGTACCCGGAGCTGCTGTTACCAGGTCCTACCTCTTTAGCTTGAGGTAACCAAAGGCTTAATGAGATTACTAAGGAGTCGGGTCAGAAGTATGGACACCACGAGCTGAGACTACATCAAGCTCGAGGTGCGAGCTTGAGTTGGCACCTCTGACCCCTTATAAAGTCAACCACGCAATGTAAACGTACATATATCGGACATCATGTGTCTGACCCATCCCTGAATTCTCGAACACGCAGCATAAACGTGCGTGTTCAGGCACCCACGACTGAGTTGGGCCGTGCAGCCCATTATCCCCCTTACCTATTGATTAGACCACACTTCATTGTCAGGTTTTAGGAATTAATCATGAATGTCACAGAAAGTACCATAATGGGTAAGAAGGTCACGGGAAGACCTCCCTTGCCAACCCTAGGTGCCCTCTCCCTATAAATATGGAGACCTTGGGAGTTGCAAAAGGTTGGATTCTAATCTGAAAATAAATATCCTATAAAGAATATCATAAAGATATCAATAATAGTGGCTGGTGGACTAGAAAGATTTTAATTTTTGAACCACCTAAAAAAGTATTCGTGATATCATTTTATTTTGAGATCATTCATCTATTACGGTTCATTATTTAGTACTAATCCCGCTCTTTATTCTATTAATTATCTGTTGCCGAAGAACCGCGTCAACAGAATGATATTTTAATATTATAATTTACAACTAATTAAGCGAATGAAATGAAAATATATTCAATTTTATTACCCTAAACAAATTAATGGAATAAAATAGAATAATAATAAAAATTATGTGAGATTTTTATTTCTCCGAGTACTTACAATATATAAATAAATATATATATATATTCACACTTTTATTTTCCTTTTCTCTTTAGACCCTTCTTAATTAGTTAGTTTTTGAAAAATATATTTGTTATGAATTTACACAAATGTCTTTACTAATTTTTTTTTAAGGAAGTGTCCTTATTAATTATTACTCAACAATAAAATTATATTTTTTTACATACAAATAAACTAAAGCACTAGTATGCAATAAATTATCAATATTGTTTTATATATATTTTAACTTTCTACAAATACGAAAGTAAAAAATATTGTAATTTGCAGATTATATATATATTTTTATAAGAATATAAATTTTGCGATTGAATTTTTTTGTTGAAAAAAATAGGGAGATATATATTAGTCTTTTTATTATTTTGATAAAGTATGAGTATATGAATATATTTTTTTATATAATTTCTTTACAATAGGCTAATTTTGTACTAAATGAAACTTAAATAAGAATTATTAAAAAGAAAAAAAAAATTGAATGAGGCATCTATTTACAAAAATGGTGGATTAAAAAATAGAGGTAAATAGAGAACAGTTGGAGTAATTGTCAAATTGTAGATTTTAATTTGAAAAGTTAAAAGAAATTTGAGATATTTCTATAAATATGATATTTTAAAGATAAAAAGGAGGGGTTCTAAAGACAAGAAAAAGATAACAGAAAATCTATACTATTACCAAATGTGATTTTTTTTTTGTCTTCTTGCTACTATACATTTCTTTTTCTTTATTCTACTTTTATTATGTTGACTTTTTTTTTTAACTATTATTAAAATTTATCAATATTTTTAGGGAAATTTGAGTTTTAATGCAATAAGTGACTACATTTAAAAAATACTCTATCTCTATATGACTCTCGTTTTGGTGCTACTAATGACGTTACTACCCAAAATACCCCTGACATAATTTTCTCAAACTCTCCGTATTCTCCTCCAAATTCCTGAACCAAGCAAACTTTGAAATTGATAGGCCTCGATTGAATCCGTAGAACCCAACCTTCATTGTCTTCCACAACCACAAACAAGGGCTCCCAAAGGGTCGGAGTTGATGATCGGAGAAGGGGAAGGAGAAAACGTCGAGCAAGCCGACCAAACTTTTAGGAAACAACCCCAAAGAAAGCGAAGGTGAGGGATTTCATTTTTAATCTACAATATGTGTATGTGCCTGGTTTTTTTTTTGTTGATTTTTGTTCATAGAATAGATCGGGGCTAGGGAATGAAGAAATCTGGGTTTTTTTTGATATTTTTCATGCAACTCGATAGAAATCGATAGGACTCGATAGGGATTCGATTTGACTGTGCCTCGATAGGCCTCAATGGGACTCGATGAAATGTTAGGCTTTGGGATTTTTAGGGCCTACCTCGATAGGACTCGATGATATGGGGCTTTGGGATTTTTAGGGCCTACCTTGATAGGAATCGAAAGGACTCGATGATACGGGGCTTTGGGATTTTTAGGCCTACCTCGATAGGAATCGATAGGCCTCGATAGGACTCGATAGTAACACGATGATATTATTCTTTGTGATTTTTTAGAACCCACCTCGATAGGCCTCGATAGGACTCAATAGTTTCTGCCTCGATGGGACTCGATAGGCCTCGATAGTAACTGCCTCGATAGTGACCAGATTGTTTTACATTTAAAAAAAAAAAAATTCCCAAATGCCTGACCTTATTGTGCCGTTGGAGAAGCACTTTCCTGGCCGTGTCACTTATAGGGGTAGTGCCTACTTGGATACCCTTATAGAGCAGTTTCAGAGGCATGGTCTTATTGAAAGGGCACAGGCATGCCCGTTGGGACAGTTCTTTAAGGCGAAGCTGTTTAGTTTTACTGGGGTTCTGCTGCATCAGCTAATGTTGCATAAGGTAGAAAGCAAGAAGCCTGAAGAGGGTCAGTTCTACCTGGACAACACTATGTGTAGATTTGGTATTGCAGAGTTTGCCCTAGTTACCATGCTAAATTTTGGGAAATCACTGTCCCCAGATGAGTTGGAAGAGCATCTTTCAAGTGATTTTAATGGTGATTCGAAGGTTAGTTTTGGTCAGTTGGAAGATGCATTGAAGGCCTCCACAAACCCAGAAGATGCATTTAAGCTAGGTTTGTGCTATTTGATAGAGGGGGTACTGAATGCCCCAGAGAAGACAACGACGATATGGGGAGATTCCCTGAGGATGGTTGAGGATATTGATTACTTTTTCAAGTATCCATGGGGGAAATTGTCATTTAAGAAGGTTAGCAAAGGAGTTCAGAAGGACATGAAGAAGCAATTGAAACACTATGAAGAGAAGAAGAAAGAGGGGTCAAGCAAAAAACAGAAGGAGGCGAAGTATAGTTTCAATTGCTATGCACCCGCGCTTCTTTACTGGGCTTTTGAGGCCATGCCTTCTCTCAGGAGTAAGTTCGGTGAGAACAGTGGGAATCAGATTCCGAGGCTTAGTTGGGCTACGAAGACTGATATTACTATTTCGACAGCTCTGTTGGTTCCTATATTCACCAACCGTCGAGTAAGTTCCATTTTATCTTGTTAAATGTCACAGATTAATTGATTAACGATTTATTTTATTAAAGTTTTCCTGACACATGTTATTCAACCATGCAGTTAGTGGTATTTCCCATGTTGAAGCCACATCCCAGTGAGGTAGTCTACTACAATAGCCTCCCAGAAGTTGATTCCAGGTTATTCCCTGGGTTAGAATCAACTGTGGGGGAGGCTGGGACTACAGCGGAGGCAATAGTGGTACCTGAGAAGGAGGTAGAGCAGCTATCAAAAGTTGCAAAGGAAGCCTCCATTTTTTATGAGGATGTCCCGAGGGTTGAGGAGGGCACTTCACAGGCCTGTGCAGCTTCATCTAGTCAGGTTGCCCAGCCTGCTTATGAGCAATTGATGCAGAGGCTCAAGAGGGTTGAGGAGGGCCAGGCAACCTTACTACAGAATCAGACCACGATCATGGCTCAGTTGGTGCAGCTGCTTTCACTGGTCTCAGGTCGATCCACCGACGTAAAATCAGATACAGAGTCTGATATCTTGCCTGCAGACTACGAGCGCGGTGATCAACCCTCCACTCCACAGGCCCATACATCTGTAGTTGTCAGTGATGCTGACAGTCCCAGTGTACGAGTACTACAGCCCGAGGAGGCAGCTGGCATTGAAGTTGTCAGGAAGAAACGCATGCCCAAGCGTTTTGATGACTTCACCGACCCAACAAAGAAGATCAGACTAGATAAATAGGGGCTAGTTGCTGAACCACTGAGGAAGTGTGACCCACAGCAGGAGAGAGCTTCCATAAGTGGATCATCGGGAAGATCGACAACAAGAGAGACCGAAACGCTTATACTGGGATGCACGGTGTGGCATGGTTCTTGCAGTTGCACACAGTCCAGACTTGGCTTTGGGATTCGGTATATAAATTACATTCATGTTTTCAATTCAATCTGAAAATATATTGATGGTACTAACAAATTTTCATGTTCTTTTAGCATATTGATGCTGCTTTGCACATGCTACGCCGCCGACGCCACTTTTACCATGTTGCATTTCGGCAGGATGCTGCGATCATGAACACCACCTTCCCCCAGGTGTGCCTAGGTCGTTGGAATCATTTCAAAGAGATCGGCACTAAGTATACATGGGACGACGATGTGCTGAGAATGTTGAAGGGCGATGATAATCAATTCCTTGTATCATGGAAAAATGTGAGTGAAGTATATTTTTCCTTGCACGTCGAGAAAGTCGCACATTGGATCGCCATTGAAGTCTCCATTCCAACGTGGTGCATCAACATTTATGATTCCAACCATAGCGTGCTCAGTCCCACTCTGATGGAGGAAGCGATCAAGCATTGGTGCTTATTGTTGCCTTCGTTGTTATGGTGTTCTGGCATGTTTAACGACCATGAGGACCTCCAGGTATATCCTGAGCAGAATGCAAAGCCTTTTTCATATTGTCGTATTCCTCCGGAGGAGTGTCCTCAGACTAAGACAAGGTATTCCCCTATTTAATTAGTGTATTTTGAAATCTGAAAATTAAAGTTATTTTTATCTTTTATTGACACAAAATCGATTATATGCAGTGGGGATTGTGGTATGTTTCCCATCAAACATATCGAGCATCTGGTTACCAGGCTACCACTCGATACCGTTATCGATGAGAACATCCAGCATTTCAGGACCAAGTGGTGTGTGGACCTATTCTATCAGAATTTGTCCCCGTGATGCTCTTTATATTTTTGTCT
Organism: Humulus lupulus; assembly: GCF_963169125.1. Taxonomy (NCBI): domain Eukaryota; kingdom Viridiplantae; phylum Streptophyta; class Magnoliopsida; order Rosales; family Cannabaceae; genus Humulus; species Humulus lupulus. The sequence goes on along the minus strand of NC_084793.1, from coordinate 84,122,147 downwards.
TACACATCTTGTATAGTATAGCATATAGTTAGTTTTGTATATTATTTTTTTATCAAACAATATTTTTTGAAAAAGTTATTAAATAAAAAGTACTAAATTCACATAATGTGTCTGCCTCGATATCCAAACCAACAAAGTATTAGAAGAAGTACTTCATATAATAAATGCAGCAAAATCAATTAAATAATTACATAATACAATATTTTAAATCCTAGCCTTACATGACTTCCTATTGTGCCCACTACCACCACATCTGCTACACTTACATGGCTTGACAATCTTTTCCCCGCGTGAAGCATAGCGATTTGTCTTTCGCCTACCCACTTTCTGCTTCCTGGGCCTTCCTATAGGGGTTTTCTCAACGGGGACGTCGACAACCGTATCTCTGATGTGATCAGGAATTACCCATTCATCCTCGTTCCCAATAGGGTAAATAGTATCTTTATAAGTTTCCTTCAATGCCTCGATTCTATAGTAAGGGGAACACAATGAGTAAATGTTTATGCTTCTTTTTCTGGCTGCAGCAAAAGCATGTACACAGGGTATCCCAATGGTTTGGAACATGCCACAAGAGCATGATTTTGTGGCCAAGTTCACCTCACCATCACCATTTCCATCGACCACAAGAAATTCGTGATGACCAAGGACTTGGACATCTAAAAAAATTGCTTTATCACCTATTTGCTTCAAATCTTTTTCCATCTCAGGTGATAACACAGTTGTTGCTTTTGCAGCTCTTTCACGTCTATATGCTAACCAAGACTGAAGAGTGAATCTTATGAATTCAAGAAAAGTGGCGACTGGAAAGCTCCTTGCCTCCTTGGTCTTATTGTTAAAGCTTTCTGCGTAGTTACTCGTCATGATATTGTATCGGTTACCAGGAAAATAAGCACTACTCCTCCTTTCAAAGAAAATTCCCTATAGATATTGAGCAATGGACAGATCAATTACCTTCATCTTGTCAAAGAACTTGTGAAATTCCGTTCTTCAAAATGTGTACGCTGCACACCCTATGATGTCTTGCACGTGGTCAGTTTTGAATTTTGCCACAACATTCATACAGATATGATGGTAACATGCACCGTGATACGCATCTGGGAACACAAGCTCCAAAGCATGATTAATGCTTTTATGCCTGTCCGATACAAAAGCAAGGTTCTCAACGTCCCCTATGGCTTCCTTCAATTTTCTCATGAAATAAGTCCAAGAGTTATGGTTCTCACTGTCCACCAATGCAAACGCAATTGGAAACAACTGGTTGTTTGCATCCAATGCAACAGCACAGAGCATGTGGCCACCATACTTATTTTTCAAGAATGTGCCATCCACACAAATTACAAGACGACAGTATTGGAAACCACGCCTAGAAACATCGAGGGAAAAGAAGCAATACAAGAAACGACCATCTTCTGCTACAAAATCAGTAATTGTACCTGGGTTCTTATGCTCCAACTGACACATGTATCCAGGTAACTTGGAGTATGATTCCTCAGGTGTCCCTCTGACATACATAAGAGCCTTTTCTTTGCATCTCCACGCCTTCTCATAGCTCATTTCAACCCCAAAATGGTGCTTCATGTCCTCCCTTATGTTGTTTGCCATGTACCGAGTACCATCGGTAGCAAATTTCCTCTTGATTAGGTTCCCAACAACCCATGGTGATGCTTGACGGTGGTCCTTATCTCAAATTTCTTGTGAGCAAGTGTGTAGTTCATTGTATACAGTAATCTCGAACATTTTAGATAGCATTTTTTTCTTACCCCTCAATCTCCAACCACAATCAGGATCCTTGCAGGTAATGTACCACACATCAGTCCTAGATTTATTCACCATAAACTCTAAATTATTCTTCATCGCAAATATAGATGCTTTGGTTTTCAATTCAAGCTTGTTCTGAAAGAACTTCCCAAGGTGCAATTCTCCTAAAGCTTTGCTGGTTGTTGAATGATGTTGATGTGAGGCCTCTATATCCACTTTGGTGAACATAGGATCACTCCATGTTCTACGATCTTCACCTAAGTCCAATGAAGAACTCCATCTAAAACTATCATCAGTTCTACTTGGACCTGGACGACTACTGTTGGTCCCAGGTGTTTGCCGATCTTCTATTATGCACTCCTCATCTACCATAACATCTGAACTCTGTGTTGGAAAATCTGCCCTAACATCTGGCCCACCAAGATCTGTTGCATCAGCAACATGATCGTTGCTGACATAAGGATCGTAGCCATAGGGATCGTACTCTGCCGTGTCATGCACATATGACGGATCTCTAACCGGGATATCATCATGGACTATGACACCTGGATTTGTCTCGGGAACACATGTTCCAACGTCACCTTGAGTTCCTTTGAAACCATGACATGGAGGAGAAATGTTCTCTTCAAATCGAACTTCTTTATTGACGCTGGCAGAAGCCGATGCATTTCTTACACCTCCCTTCTTAATCAATGTCACACATAGAGGAATGAGCTTCTCTACAGATTTTGATGCTAACCTAATGAATGCACGCACATGCCTATCATTTTTTATAATGGTAGGTTTGATAGATTGTGATAGGCATGTGTATGGGACCTCAATTTTCAAGTCATGCACACATTTATCCACTTCAAGCTCATCGTACAGAATGTCAAGCAATTGCTCATATGTCACACCCTTCTCCACGGGCAGAACTTGATTTTCAGCATCTCTAAAAATCCAATCCCTATTTTCGATTTCCCAAACACCATTGAATGCAACAAATACAGAAACAGTCGAATCTACAACAAAAAAACAAAAAAAAAAAGGTCAAAAAGTTAAACTACAACATAAAACAGAAAATATCGATTTCTATCGATATATGTCGAGTCCTATCGAGGTCACACATATCGAGTTTTATCGAGTACAGTCGAGGACTATCGAGGCAAACAATCCAATAAAATTCTTATACACCTATCGATTTTTATCAAGTACAATCGAGGCAAACAATCCAATTAAACTCTTACACACCTATCGAGTACAATCGAGTTATTAAATCCAATTAAACTCTTATACACCTATCGAGTACAATCGAGGACCATCAAGGTATTAACATCCTAACACTATCAAGGCACATCGAGGACCGTTGAGCTAGCATGCATGCAACACATCGAGACCTATCGAGTTTCATCGAAACTCATCGAGGCAGGAAAAAAATCCAGAAAAAAACGCACGAAGTATCCAAAATTCATTCCAACAGTGAAAATTGCAATAAAACATGAAGGCATACACAGATCTGTTCAAAATAAGACAAGTAATGTAACCAGACAAGTTTCCTCACTACATATAACAAATATATACTTACCCATATGATTTTTTCCCCTAGATCTGAAATCCAAAATGAAGTTTCTTGACTTGAAATGACTCACAACTTGCCCCTAGATCTGAAATGAAAATTAATGGTAGCTGGCTTTTTTTGTGTGTATGAGAGTTTAAGAGATAGAGAGGCAAAACATAAGAGATAGAGAGTGAAGACTATGAGAAAAAGAGAGGGAAAATTATGCCAGGGGTATTTTGGGTAGTAACGTCATTAGTAGCACCAAAACGAGAGTTATATAGGGATATGATATTTTTTAAATGTAGTGTCACTTATTGCATTAAAACTCAAATTTCCCTATTTTTATTTGTACTACATGTTTTTATTCTACATGCTTGATAAAGACTACTATTTAAAAAAATATTAAGCATATTAAAGATTTTAAAATAATATTATTTTTGGCACTTTACCTAAAATACTCTTATTATTTCCCCCCTCACTTTTCACTTTTCACTTCTCACTTCTCTCTCCTCTCTCCTCTCTTCCCTCTCACTCTCTCTCTCTCTCTCTTAGTTCACTCTCTCACCTCACGGCACCACCAACACCACTACCACACTAAATACTGCATTTCGAATAGATTTGGGCATGATTTTGGGGATTTTTTGCGATTTTTTTTAGATATAAAACTCTAAATTCTACAGAAAATAGATCTTGCTTGATGGTGGTTCGATAGTGCTCGATGTCAGCTCGATGGGGCCTTCAAAATCATGATTTTTCATGAAAAAATGACTTTGCTCGATGGTGCTCGATGCAATTCTTGCAAGAGACATAATTTTCCACTCGGGTGTCTGTTTGAGGTGATTTATGTTTATTTTGGGTATTTTTTCAAGATCTACATGTTTGACATGCTCATATGCACATTTGTGAAGTGTAACACTTGTAAAAAATATAAAAGTGCAAACATACCTCATGTTTAAGACATATTTTGGTATGTTTTCAAGTTTTAAACTTCCCAAATGTGCATATAAGTATGTCAAACATGTAGATCTTGAAAAAATACCCAAAATAAAAAAAAAATCACCATAAACAAACACCCAAGTGAAAAATTATGTCTCTTGCAAGAATCATATCGAACCATAATCGAAATACTATCAAGCAAAGTCATTTTTTCATGAAAAACTTGATTTTGAATGCCCCAACGAATGGTTGCTCGATTTTACTCGATGCCAGCTTGATGGGGCCTTCAAAATCAAGATTGTTCATAAAAAACAACTTTTCACGATGGTGGCTCGATGATGCTCGATGCGATTATTGCAAGAGATGTAATTTTTCACTCGGGTGTCCGTTTGGGGTGATTTTTTTTTATTTTGGGTATTTTTTCAAGATCTACACATTTTACATACTCATATGCACTTTTGGGAAGTTTAAAACTTGAAAACATACCAAAACATATCTTAAACATGAGGTATGTTTGCATTTTTGTATTTTTTTTTCAAGTGTTAATCTTCACAAATGTGCATATTAGCATGACAAACTTGTAGATCTTGAAAAAATACCCAAAATAAAAAATAAAAATAAAAATAATTATCCCAAACAGACACCCAAGTGAAAAATTATGTCTCTTGCAAGAATTGCATCGAGCACCGTCAAGCCATCATCGAACCACCATCGAGCAAAGTCATTTTTTTCACGAAAAATCATGATTTTGAAGGCCCCATTGAGCTGGCATCGAGCACCATCAAACCACCATCGAGCAATGTCAATTTTATGCAGATTTCAGAGTTTCAGTTCTGAAAAAAAAAATCGCAAAAAAACCCAAAAATTATGCCCAGATCTGTTCGAAATGCAGTATTTAGTGTCTTAAGTGAAAGAACATCATTATATTTGAGAAACAATTAATTACCCATAAATTTATACTCAAAGAATTATCAAAATATATGTTTGTTTGGGTATATTGTGTTTATCTCTACAAGGATGTCGAAGTTATAGAGGTTTTTCTAGTATTGGTGGTGGCATCTCTACCATGGGTGGTGGTATCGTGAGGTGAGAGAGAGGGAAGAGAGAAGTAAGGGAAAAAGGACAAGGGTATTTTGGGTAGAGTGTTAAAAAGTGACATTATTTTGAAATATTTATTATGCCTAGTATATTTTTTAATTAGCACCCTCTATGAAGCATAGAATGTGAAATTTTCTTTTTTATTTTCTAAAATTTATTTACTTTTCGGTCTTTTTTATCTTTTTAATCTATATTAATATCGTTTGATATGTTTTCTTAAATTTTTCCAACTATTTTAATTTATGTTTTTATTTTTAGATTAATTTTTTTTTATTATTTATTATTATTATTATTATTATTATTATTATTATTATTATTAGTTTTAGGTTTAAATACACTAACTAAGAGCACTCCCAATGGATGATCTACTCCATCCTTTAAAATACATCTCCAAAACACATATTTTTCTATTTTACCTCTAAGTTTTATATTATACCATACATCAGCTTCTTTATATATTTCTCTACATCATTTAAATATTATATCTTTAAATATATTTTATTAATTAAAGTAAAATAAAATAATTGAAAAACAAAAAAGAAATAATAAATATATATACTAAATGGGAGATAGAAAGCTTATAAAGAAAAATAATAATATTAAAATATTATATATATGATATGTAAATATTATGTACATGTAGATATGGATTAATTGGAGTTTGTGCATAGCTATTATAAATATATGTATAAAGGAACTGATGGAAGATGTTTTTGTGAGTTTTAGCTAAATATTATAGAGAAAGTGTATTACAAAATACATCACCAAAACAATTTTTTTTTTATAATTTACCTCAAACTTTTACATTATACCATATATCAGCTTCTCTATTTTTTCTCTACATCATTTAAATATTATATTTTTTAAAATTATTTTATCATTTTAAGAAATAAAATAATTAAATATAATAATATCACACTCGTATATATACAAAATTTTATTAAAAAATAATAAAATATGTATAGCTTGATGAATAGTATTTCACTATGTTAACCCTGATTTTGGTCAACGACACGGAGTCTAGGAAACGACAATAAAATGATATAGAGCTTGAAAATAATCTAATGGAAAGATAAAGAACACAGGAATTTATAGTGGTTCGGCCCCAGTAATTGGTAATGGCATACGTCCACTTGATACTATTATTAATATTGAGCTCCCAAGGTGTGATCAAAGAACAAGGGTTCCTGAGTTTCACAGTCCTTAGAAGAAAAAAACAATACAATGATGGATAATAGTAATATAATTCTCTCAGAAAAAATAGATCGATCATCTTCCTTGAGCTATCTCTTGTGTATTTATAGGCTCAGGAAGGGTTACATGAATTAGGAAATAATATCTATCCTTAAGGATCGGATCTGCAAGTCATAATGAAGAGATATTCTCGAATATCATCACAACTGTACAGATTTTTACATTAATGAATGAATATACGACCAGGCTGGTCGTATATAGAACTTAATCTCGTCGTGCAGAAATAATGCTGGTCGATAGGCGAGCCGTATCTCTGCTACGTGTCCCCTAAGTTTATGGATAAACATTTGCCCCCTAAACATTTGTCACGTTATCAGCAACTGATTTATGGATAAACATTTGCCCCCTAAGTTTATTTATTGCGACCAGCAATAAGTAAAGTTAGGAAAACAACTTTTCATATGCCCCACGAAATCTGTCAGAGCCCTCGTGCGTTTTTTAAAACAGTGACCTAATCATGTCTAATCATGCATTTTCAGTTTTCAAGAAACCATCCCGACGGCTGTTACACTCCCCCATGCCTTGAAAAAGGTAACTCGTGATTACCCCTTTTCGGCACACATCAACTCTATAAATAATCCCCACAATCTTCTTTTAACTCTTTACACGCCATCTTTTTGCCAAAAACTCCCAAGAAATATATCTCAGAGCCCCAAACTTTAAGGTTTTTAGACGCTTTGCCGAGGATCTCTCACCTGCAAACTCAAAGTTCTTCCTTCTCAGAATCTCCAATCTTCACTCAGGTAAACTTTCTTCGATGTTTAACCCTTTGAGATGCCATGTATGCTGCTTCTGTGCTTTGAGACTTTTTTGTGTTCTTGGGTAGAAATTTGTGAAGATTTTGCATATACCGTTTGATGCTTGATAGGGTAGTGTACTTTTGCTCTATATAAGTTAGGAATCAGTTTGATAGTCAGGATCATGGATTTAGGGCGAAAAATCGAAGTAAAAATTTGATTTTTTAGGCTAGCTAAAAAACTGGGTTTTTCCCGCCCCTTTGGAGTTGAAAAAGCTTTTTTCAGAAAAAACTTACTTTCACTTTTTGATCCATTTTTCAAACTGCTCGCATAAAACTTAGCGTTTCGGTTAGAATGTTGTTGGTCGATAGACGCGAGCAACGTTATTCCAACTTTCAACATAAGCTCCCAGGCTGTGCGTCTTATCTCCCCCTTTGTCTATTTGTAGTTTATATGCAAGACCCGTGGGGAGGAGAAAGACCCATTGACGACGATTTGTTGGCTCAACTGCTCGAGGACGAAGAACAACCCTCGATATTGATACCCGATATTCCTTTTTCTCGCATTAGTCCAAACACTTCCTCAGTTTTGACCCGAAACATGGCCCATACCAAAACTAAGGCCCAGAAAAGAAAAACCTCCAACACTTCTCATCAGCCTGCTGCTGATGCTCCCTCGACCAATGGTCGAGAGGAAAATGTCCCTGATCCAAACATTCAAAGAAATGCCCGCCCTCGACACACTACTCAGCCGGATGTCGAGTGGCATGTAGTCTCTAAGAGTAGCATGACGGTCAGAATGATCGCCAACTACTTAAGAAAATACAGTCTGACAGGGGTGACCCTAGTCAAGCCCAACCTAGACCAAAGGGCTAATCTGTCTGGAGGCGCCCAGAGCGCCTGGTCGCGGTTTCATGTTAAGGCAGGGGCCACCTTGCCTCTTCACCCATTCTTTCAGGGGGTGGCCAACTATTTTGGAGCTGCCCCTTCCAAATTACCCCAAACGGATATAGAATGCTTGCTGCACTCTATATCATGTACAGCCAGAAAAAATGGCCCGTGCCATCGCCTCATGAGGTCAATTACTTGTTCGACCTCAAATCTAACCCCAATCATGAAGGCACGGGGTTCTTCCATCTTTGTCATCAGGAAACCGGGCCCACCTTCCTGATTGACACGACACACATCTCAAACATGGGGAGGTACTACCAAGAGTACTTCCTTACGTCTGACTTGGTCGCGGACAACCTGGCGTTCGCACGAGGAGGTAAAACTTTCGTATCGCTGGCTGACTTCTTCACTTAGTGTTTTCCTCCACAATGTCTTAAACTTTTAATGTCTTCCAGGCCCGTGGCTGCGACCAAACCCAACTCTGGGAATGGAGTCAAGATAGGCACTCTTAGCTAGCATGCCAGATGCTGAGAAGAGTGTCAAAAATCTGGTTATAGAGGCTAACCTTAGGTTGGCTGGCCTCTGGGCCCCTCAATCGGATATGAGAGGTCCTTTGGTAGAGAGTGCTCGCACCGAAGAGGATCCCGAGCAGCAACCTTAAGCGTCTCCTCCACGGAGGAGACCAATTGGGGTCACGATCAGGGAACCTGCTAGCATTCCTCGAGCAGAGAGGCCCTCGGCCCCCAAGGGGAAAGGAAAGCAGAAGGCCACCAAGCCTACCGAACTCTCTGACGACTCGTCGGATGACAATGGTATAGTAATTTCGCTTTTAAACAATTTGCCAATTCCCTATCATCTATTCGACGAGGACGGCAATTTTAAATATGCTTCGCACTTAGGGCCAGACTTCTTCGTGTCAAAGAATGAGTGTAAGACTAGTAGAGTCTGTAGTGTAGCGACCAGTAATAATAGCTCAGGTATTAGACTTTGCAATCCTCTTTTGTTTCTTTTTCTGATGTAATGTGTTTGGCTATTCATGCTATCTCATGGTTCGACTTTGTTCTTGCTTTTCAGGTATGGACTCCACCAATGTCTTTGACCTTTAAAGGACCCCAGAGGCTGCTGCTGCCCCTCCGAGCAAAAAGAAAGCCAACAAGAGACATGCTGGGGAGAGCAGCAAGGCGCCTGCGGCGAAGAAGGCCTGTAATGTAGGCCTTTCGGAGGATGGGCCCGCTGCCACCGCGACTCTGCCTTCCCCTCGCAAGCAGCAGACTCCATCTACTGTGGCCGGGTCAACTCCTTCTCCTGCTGCCCCATCTGATCAAACCCAGCAGGAAGGTCATGCTTCAACTGGCACCCTAATGGTTGCTGTTCCTTTAGACTGGTCAAGGAGAGGCTTACCAAAATTTCCAAGCACGATCGCTGCCGAGCAGCAATGGCGACTATGGATACGATGGGCGTTGACCCAATTCTGAACCGAGCCCTGAATGAGTTCACCAGTGTAAGTTGTCTCCTTTGTGAAATCAGGTCTTCGGTAATTTATTGTTTGTCTAATATTTGTTCTGAATGCAGGCCATGCTAACCCTTACTGCTGGCCACATCCGCCTGGGTGCTGCCACCGAGGAGGCCAGAACCTCGGATCAACGGCACGAGGACGAACTCAAAGCTACCGAGGCCAGACATGTTGATCAGCTGGCGGTGGTGACTACGGAAAAGGCCCAACTGGCCAAGGAGTTGGAGGATAAGCTAAAGTCTCTGGAAAAAGCCCGCGAGCTGAGGGACCAATATAAGGAGTCCAACCACTCTAACTATAAGGTGGCTAAGCAGCTCGAGCTGGACTTGATCGTGAGCAGGCTAGAAACCAGAGACATGGAGGACCGAGTTAAGGACTTGGAGAAGACTAATGCTGCTAACTTAGAGAGGTACAAAAATGCCACTCTGAGGTGCTTCTATGATTTCTGGAAGCACAATCAGAGTGCCAATTTTGATTATCTTCTTGAGAACGCAAGGGAAGCTGAGTTGGCTCGTTGCGCAGCTCAACTGGCTGAAGAAGAGGGATCGAGGGTCCCTGCTTCCCCCGAAATCTCGCTGGCCACCGGGACGGAGGGTGCAGATAATGAAGCTGTCGACCAGAACCCTCCCCAGGATCCTCCAGCTCCTCAAGCTCCTTAGTTTTTTCCTTTTATATTTCTTTTTTAATTACACGACCTACGGGTCGTGATGTAAAGACAATATAATTTTTTGGATTGCTGCACGGGCAACTTTTACTTTTATTTTAAACAATTACATCCAAGCAGTCATTGCTTGCAGTGTAAAAGGATCGCTTTGATATTACAATATATTTGCATATTATTATAACATCTAATTGTTCGCATGACCGAACTTAGCATAGCACTTTGGTTTGATTTAAAAAAATATTAAAATTTTGAAAAATACTCTAAGTGTCGTAGCATGCTTTCCCTTATTTTGCTCATGTGTTTACATACCTTTTAACGATATGCTTTGCTTACTTGTACCTCATATGCCCCCCAAGTGATCGAGGAGCTTTAGGTCCTTGGTCACTTGCCTTGACTAGAACCTGCCCGAACGTTACTGCTCGTAGCAATGTGATTAGAATTATAATACAGCAAAACAACACACATAATGAGCAAATACTTGTAATAAATACAATAGTTGGCAAGAAATGACTAGCTGAGCACAGTCCCTTTTATTCTCGTAGTAAATGGACTAAACATGTCTTTACGAGTGATCAATAAGATCTTACACAAAACTTGTAAAAGTAAAATTTATACAAGCCAATTCTTTAAGAAGAATTGTTCATTGATAATACTTGCGCAGGTGTTCTCCATTCCAATATCGAGGAACAAGATCTCTGTTTAAGCAGGCAAGTTTATAAGTGCTTGGGTGAAGGACTTCATCAATTTGATAAGGCCCTTCCCAATTTGGCCCTAGTACTCCAGCAGCTTGGTTGCGGGTGTTAAGAAAAACTCTTCGGAGCACAAGGTCTCCAATATTGAACTTTCTTTCTTGAACTTTGGAGTTGAAATATCGGGCGACCATCTGCTGGTATGCAGCTACTCGGAGCTGAGCTTGTTATCACCTTTCATCCATCGAGTCCAAGGATTCCATGAGTAACTGGCGGTGAGAGGGCGGATCCAACTTAACAGGCAACATGGCTTCATACCCGTATGCCAAGGAAAATGGGGTATGACCTGTTGTTGTTCGATGGGAAGTTATGTACGACCAGAGGACTTCAGGCAACTGTTCTGGCCATGCTCCCTTAGCTTCAACAAGTCTTTTCTTCAGTGTATCCTTCAGCATTTTGTTGACCGCCTCAACTTGTCCATTCGCTTGGGGATGAGCGACTGAAGAAAAGCTTTTAATAATGTCGTGACGTTTGTAGAAATCGGTGAATAGATCACTGTCGAACTGGGTGTCGTTATCTGAGACTATCTTTTTTGGCAATCCATAGCAACAGATGATGTTTTTGACCACGAATTCAAGCACTTTCTTCGTCGTTATGGTCGCGAGTGGCTCAGCTTCGGCCCATTTGGTGAAGTAGTCGACGGCAACCACTGTGTACTTTACACCACCTTTCCCCTTAGGAAAAGATCTGATTAGATCTATTCCCCAAACCACAAAGGGCCATGGACTCTGCATCTGCTTTAACTCATTGGGAGCTGCTCGCGGGATCTTAGAAAACCTTTGACACTTGTCACATTTTCGCACGAACTCTATGGAGTCTTCATTCATTGTTGGCCAAAAATATCCTTGCCTAAGGATCTTTTTCGACGGGCTTTGCCCCCCAGCATGGTCCCCGCAAAAACCTTCATGCACCTCCTTCATAAACTCTTTGGCTTTCTCCTTTGTAATACATCTGAGAAGTCGCAGTGAGTATCCCCTTCGGTACAGAATGCCATCGACCAGGATATACCTAGCAGCCTGCCGCTGAAGGGTCCTGGCTTTGTTTCTGTCTGCTGGTAGCACACCGCTTGATAGATACTCTACATATGGTGCCATCCATGTATCTGCCATTTGGATGACTATGGAGGTTTCTGTTGCTCGGATGCTGGGTGCGGGCAGTCGCTCGACTGGTACTATGTTTAGAGCATCAGTATATTTTGCACTTGCCAACTTTGCCAAAGCGTCTGCATTGGAATTTTGATCACGAGGCACTTGTTGTAGAGTGTAATTGCCGAACTGGGCTAACAAATCCTTTGCTTTGTTCAGATAAACGACCATTTTTAATCCTTGCGCTTGATACTCTCCCAAGATTTGATTCACGACTAGCTGAGAATCACTGTAAATGTTGAGCACTTTTATGTTCATATCCTTGGCTAACTGCAATCCAGTGAGCAATGCTTCATATTCAGCCTCATTGTTAGAGGCAGTGAAGTCAAATCTTATTACACAGTGAAATCGATGCCCTTCCGGCATTATCAATATCACTCCTGCTCATGCGTGGGACTCGTTAGATGATCTGTCGGTGAACAATTTCCACAAGGGTGCTTGGCTTTAACATTCAGGGTCGCTAGGCTCCTCGATCTGCTCACTACCTGCGGGCTCTATGAACTCGGCGATGAAGTCAGCTAAGGCTTGTCCCTTTATCGCTGCTCATGGCAGGTAAGATATGTCGAACTGCCCAAGCTTGACTGCCCACTTTAGTAATCTTCCGGCAGCCTCTGGCTTTTGCAGAACTTGCCGAAGAGGCTGGTCGGTTAATACCGCAATCGGATGGGCTTGGAAGTAAGGTCGCAGCTTCCTAGAGGCCAATACTAAGCAGTAGGCTATCCTTTCAAGGGGGGGATATCTCAATTCTGCTCCGATCAGCCTTTTGCTTACGTAATAGACAACCTTCTGCACACCTTCCTCTTCTCTCACCAGAACAGCACTAGCAGTGTAATCTGTGATTGCCAGGTAGATGAGCAAAGTCTCTTTATCGACTGGCTTGGACAGAATGGGTGGTTGTGCCATATGTGCTTTCAGTGCTTGAAAGGCCTGTTCGCACTCATCTGTCCATTCAAATTTCTTGTTGCCTCTGAGTAGATTGAAAAATGGGACACACTTGTCCGTTGATTTTGAAATAAATCTACTGAGGGCGGAAATTCTCCCAGTCAGGCTTTGAACATCTTTAATCTTCACTGGTGACTTCATCTCGATCAGGGCTTTTATCTTCTCGGGGTTAGCTTCAATTCCTCTTGAGTTAACTATGAATCCCAAGAACTTCCCTGATCCAACTCCGAAGGAACATTTGAGGGGATTCAGCTTCATCCTATATTTATTAAGGATGTTGAAGCATTCCTGCAAATCCCTTACATGTCCTTCTACCTTCTTTGACTTAACCAGCATGTCGTCGACGTAAACCTCCATGTTTTCCTCGATCAGCTCCTTAAACATGTGGTTGACGAGTCTCTGGTAAGTCACACCAGCATTTTTCAAACCAAAGGGCATCACCTTGTAACAGTAGAGCCCTGTATCAATTTGAAAGCTAGTGTGATCCTCATCAGGGGGATGCATACTGATCTGGTTATACCTAGAGTATGCATCCATAAATGAGAGGATCTCGTGTCCTGCAGTGGCATCGACCAGCTGGTTGATCCTCGGGAGTGGGAAACAATCTTTAGGGCAAGCTTTATTAAGGTCTATAAAATCCACGTACATTTGCCACTTGCCATCCAGCTTGGGCACGAGTACGGGATTGGAGACCCACGATGGATAAAACGCCACCCTGATGAACCCATTCTCCTTCAGCTTCTCGACTTCTTCCTTCAAAGCTTTCGATCGGTCTTTGTCGAGTAGTCTTCTTTTCTGCTGCACAGGTGGGAAGTTTTTGTCAATGTTCAGGATATGGCTGATGATTGCAGGATCTATCCCAACCATGTATTTATGCGACCAGGCAAAGACGTCCTGGTTCCTTTTCAAGAACTCCACCAGTGTTTGTTTTATTGTTGTTTCTAAGTTTTTACTGACTTTCACAACTCTGGTCAAATTTCCCTCATCGAGTTAGACTTCTTCAAGGTCCTCAATGGGGCCAACTTCTTCTTCGAAATCCCCAAAGCGAGGATCTAAGTCTTTATCCTCACTTTGGGCAACGCCCCATTTGGTGAGATTATCATCTAAGCGGGCTTGAACATCAGATGCCATTTGCAACTCTTTTCCGGCAACATCCCTCGATACACCCTTTTTTGCCTTGGTGATCGAGGCATTGTAGCACTCTCTTGCTTCTTGCTGGTTTTTCAGTACACATCCTACTCCTGCGTCTATTGGGAATTTCATAGCGAGGTGCCATACAGAAGTGACGGCTCGAAGGTAAACCAGAATAGGTCTCCCTATCACGGCATTATACGCCAAAGGACAATCAACCACTATAAAAGTGGTGAGTAATGTCCTGTTAGCAGGCGCGGTACCTGCTGTGACTGGGAGTCTAATTGACCCTACTGGGGCGAGTCCTTCTCCGGAAAAACCATAAATGGTTTGGTTGCATGGCTCTAGGTCCTTGATGGACAGTTTCATCCTTTCCAGCGAGGACTTATATAGGATGTTGACCGAACTTCCTGTATCGACCAACACCCTTTTCACCATCATATTTGCGATTTGGACATCCCAGACCAGCGGATCGGAGTGTGGGAACTGTACATGATGGGCGTCGTCATTAGAGGAGGTGATCGGTTCCTCCTCTGTCCGGGCCTTTTTGGGTGCACGATCCTCGACACTCATCATCTCGATGTCCTGGTCGTGGCGTAGGGTTCGAGCATATCGTTCCCTCACTTTTCCACTATCTCCTACGAGATGTGGGCCTCCGCAGATGGTGAGTAGGGTACCTGCCACGGGACCTGGCTGTAAAGGTGGCGAGTGCTGGCGTGCAGGCGCCAACTCGTTTCCACCTTGAGCCTCTCGCTGAGAACCTCCTATGGCTCGTACATATCTTCTTAAGTGTCCCTATCTTATCAGGAACTCAATCTCGTCCTTCAGCTGGTTACACTCATTGGTGTCGTGCCCGTAGTCGTTATGATAACGACAGAACTTTGTCGAATCTCTCTTGGAGATATCCTTTCTTATAGGCGCGGGTCGTCTATAGGGCACGCTCAAGCTGGTCGCTTGGAACACCTCGGCTCGGCTTTCGACAAGGGCGGTGTAATTGGTGAAGTTTGGTTCATACCGATTATTTTTGGGCGTTTACTCTCGAAGGTCGAGGGTTCACCATTCGCCCGCTTTCCACCATTTTTACCGTTGCCATTCCCGTTGCCTTTGCCGTTGCCATTGGGCTTAGACCTGTTGGCGGCTTTGGCGGGTTCTTCTTTGGGCCCCTTGTCCTTTGGTGGCAATTTTCCTTCGTTGGCAATCGCGTCCTTGAGCTTGATGTACCGATCAGCTCGATCTAAAAACTCCTGGGTAGTATTAACCCTGTGCTTCCTGAGGCTACTCCAGAGAGGAGAATGGCGCCTAACCCCAGTAGTTAGGGCCATCATCTTGCCTTCATCGCCCACAGTCTTGGCTCCTGCTGTGGCTTGCATGAAGCGCTGAACATACTCCTTCAAAGGCTCCCCTTCTTTCTAGCGTATCTCGACCAGTTGGTTTGCCTCAGTGGGGTGCACATGACCCACATAGAATTGTCCGTAAAACTCCTTCACGAAAATTTCCCAGGATATTATACTTTCAGGAGGGAACTTAAAGAACCACTCCTGAGCGGCATCAGAAAGGGTCGCTGGGAAGATCCTGCAGTGAGCATCTTTAGAGACTTTCTGAATGTCCATTTGTATCTCAAATTTGTTTACATGAGATACCGGGTCTCCGTACCCGTCAAAGTTTGGCAGGGTCGGCATCTTGAACTTACTGGGGGTTTCTGCCACAGCAATCCTTTGGATGAAAGGGGTACCTCTCCTTCGATCGTACTCGATATGCAATGTCCGCCCCCTGACCAGCTACTGCACAGCCTGGTTCAGGGCATCGATTTGAGCTTGAACGACTTCAGGATGACAGATGAGGCAAGATGATGGCCATAATTGCAGGGGTTAAGCGTCGCACACCTCTTTGGAATAGCCTCAGAAAGCATGGAGTCAGGACTACCCAGGAATTTTTGAACCGAGCTGATCGATACATCAAGCTCGAGGATGCCATCGCCAGTGAAGGAAAAACCCCAGGCAAGGATAAGGGGACTGCCGAGCCCGCCAAAGCCGCCAATGGGTCCAAACCCAACGGCAAAGGCAACGGGAACGTCAATGGCAATGGCAAGAATGGGGGGAAACGGCCACATAATGAGCCTTCCACCTCTGACAATAAACGAGCCAAGGGTAATCGTTATAAACCTCGGTTCACTAACTACACTGCCCTTATTGAGTCTCGGAGGGAGGTGTATCAGGCCACGAGTTCCAGCGTGCCTTATAAGAAACCTACTCCCATTCGAAAGGATATTTCGAGAAGAGACACTACCAAGTTCTGTCGTTATCATAACGACTACGGACATGATACGAATGAATGCAACTAGCTGAAGGATGAAATTGAGTTCCTTATTAGATAAGGACACTTGAGAAGATATGTATGGGCCTCGGGTAATTCCCAACGAGCGGCTTCAGGTGGCAACGAGCATGCGCCCACATGCCAACGCTCGCCACCTTTGCAGCCTGACCCCGTAGCTGGCACTTCACTCACCATCTGTGGAGGCCCGCACCTCGCGGGAAGTAGTGGAAAGGCGAGGGAACGATATGCTCGGACCCTACATCACGACCAGGACATCGAGATGATGACTGTGGAGGACAGGGCATCGAAGAAGTCTCGATCAGAGGATGGTGAGATAACCTTCTCTGATAGCGATGCCCAGCATGTCTGGTTCCCACATTCCGATCCGCTGGTCGTGGACGTTCAAATCGCCAACATGATGGTGAAAAGAGTACTAGTTGATACAGGAAGTTTAGTGAACATCCTGTACAAATATTCGCTGGAACGCATGAAGTTGTCCGTTAAGGACTTGGAGCCCTGCAACCAAACAATTTACAGCTTCTCTGGTGAGGGACTCGCCCCAGCGGGGTCAATCAAACTTCCAGTGACAGCAGGTACAGTGCCTGCTACCTGGACATTACTCGCTACTTTTATAGTAGTCGATTGTCCTTCGGCGTACAATGCCGTCATTGGAAGGCCCATACTGGTTGATCTTCGGGCTGTTACTTCAGTATGGCACTTGGCCAAGAAATTCCCGATAGACGCAGGGGTAGGACGCGTGTTGGGAAATCAGAGAGAAGTAAGGGAGTGCTACAGCGCCTTAGCCCCAAAGGCGAAGAGGGGAACGTCGAAGAGCACTCCCACAGATAGGTTGCAGATGGCTATTGATACACAAGCCCAATCCGGTGATGGAGTCACCAAATAGGGTGTTGCCCAAAGTGAGGATAGGGATTTAGATCCTCGCTTTGGGGATTTTGAGGAAAATGTTGGACCCATCGAGGACCTGGAAGAGGTCCAACTTGACGAAAAAGACCCGACCAGAGTTGTGAAGGTCGGGAAAAACTTAGAAGCAACCACGAAGCATGCACTGGTGGAATTTTTGTGGAAGAACCAGGAAGTCTTTGCCTGGACACACAAAGACATGGCTGGGATAGATCCTGTAGTTATCAGCCATGTCCTGAATGTTGACAAGAGTTTTCCACCCGTGCAACAAAAAAGAAGGCTGCTTGATAAGGATAGATCGAAAGCCTTAAAAGAGGAAGTCGAAAGACTGAAGGAGAATGGATTCATCCAGGTGGCGTTTTATCCATCATGGGTCTCTAATCCCCTACTGGTTCCCAAGCCTAACGGCAAATGGAAAACCTGTGTGGATTTCACAGACCTCAATAAAGCATGCCCAAAGGATTGTTTCACACTCCCAAGGATCGACCAGCTGGTCGATGCAACTGCAGGACATGAGATCCTCTCCTTCATGGATGCATACTTAGGATACAATCAGATTAGTATGCATCCCCTTGACGAGGATCACACCAGCTTTCGGACCAATACGGGGTTGTACTGTTATAAAGTAATGCCCTTCGGACTGAAAAACGCAGGTGCGACTTACCAGCGATTGGTTAACCACATGTTTAAGGAGTTGATAGGAGTAAACATGGAGGTGTATGTGGACGACATGCTGGTATAGTCAAAAAAAGCAGAAGGACATGTGAAGGATTTACAAGAATGTTTCGATGTATTGAACAAGTACCAAATGAAATTAAATCCTCTCAAATGTTTCTTCAGAGTCGGATCAAGGAAATTCTTGGGGTTTATTGTCAATTCAAGGGGAATCAAGGCCAACCCTGACAAGATAAAAGCCCTGATCGACATGAAATCGCCAATGAAGATCAAGGATGTGCAAATTTTAACTGGAAGAATTGCCGCACTAAGTAGATTCCTTTCCAAGTCGACGGATAAATGCGTCCCTTTCTTTAATCTACTCAGAGGCAACAAGAAGTTTGAATGGACAGGAGACTGCGAGCAGGCTTTCCAAGCCCTAAAGGCCCACATTGCACAGCCTCCTATTTTATCAAAGCCTATCGAAGGTGAAACTTTGTTCATCTACCTGGCGATCACCAAAGTTGCTGCAAGTGTGGTACTGGTACGAGAAGAAGAAGGCGTACAAAAGGCGGTTTACTATGTAAGTAAGAGGCTGATCGGAGCAGAGTTGAGGTATCCTCCCATCAAGAGGTTAGCCTATTGTTTAATCTTTGCCTCAAGGAAACTACGTCCTTACTTCCAAGCCCATCCCATTACAGTCTTAACTGACCAGCCCCTTCGGCAAGTCTTGCAAAAACCAGAGGCGGCTGGGCGTTTATTAAAATGGGCAATCGAACTCGCGCAGTTCGATATTACATACTCACCGCGAGCAGTAGTAAAAGGGCAAGTCGTGGCTGATCTTATTGCCGAGTTCACTAAGCTCCCAGACAACGAGCAGTGCGAAGAGTCTAGTGCGCCTGAGCCCCAGGATGAAACTCCTTCATGGAAGTTGTTCACGGATGGATCATCCAACGAATCTCACGCAGGAGCGAGAGTGATATTGATAACGCCAGAAGGGCATCGATTTCACTGCGCTATTAGGTTCGACTTCACTGCGTCAAATAATGAAGCCGAATATGAAGCACTCCTCGTTGGGTTAAGATTGGCAAAAGACATGAGTATAAAGGTGCTGGATATTTACAGTGATTCACAGCTAGTAGTGAATCAGGTCCTAGGGGAATATCAAGCACGAGGCCTCAAAATGGTGGCCTACTTAAACAAAACTAAAGATCTGTTGGCTCAATTCGAGAAGTATACCTTCCAGCAAATACCTCGGGATCAGAATTCGAACGCAGATGCCTTAGCCAAACTCGCAAGCGCGAAAGACGCTGACACTTTGAATATTGTGCCAATAAAAAGATTGTGCGAGCCGAGCATACGAGCAGACGAAACTAATATGGAAATCCGGATGGAGGATACATGGATGGCACCATACTTGGAGTATCTCACGAATGTTGTACTACCAGCAGATAGAAACAAAGCCAGAACTCTTCAACGATATGCTGCTAGGTATATACTGGTCGATGGTGTTCTTTACCGAAGAGGATATTCCATGCCACTGGTCAGATGTATTACACCAGAAAAGGCTAAAGAGCTGATGAAGGAGGTACATGAAGGCTTTTGCGGGGATCACGCTGGGGGGCAAAGTTTGGCAAAAAAGATTCTAAGGCAGGGCTATTTCTGGCCGACTATGAACGAAGACTCAATGGAGTTTGTGCGAAAATGCGATAAGTGTCAGAGATTTTCCAAGATCCCACGCACAGCTCCCAACGAGTTAAAGCAGATGCAGAGTCCTTGGCCTTTCGCAGTATGGGGTATAGACTTGATTGGATCCCTGCCAAAGGGAAACGGTGGAGTGAAGTACGCAGTTGTGGCGGTCGACTACTTCACCAAATGGGTCGAAGCTGAGCCACTCGCTACCATAATGACCAAGAAAGTTCTTGACTTTGTCATCAAGAACATTGTTTGCCGATATGGTTTGCCTCGAAAAATTGTCTCAGACAAAAGCACCCAGTTTGACAGTGACTTATTCACAAACTTCTGCGAAAGACATGGCAGCGTCAAAAGCTTTTCTTCAGTCGCGCATCCACAAGCAAATGGGCAAGTTGAAGCAGTGAATAAAATGCTTAAGGACACCTTGAAGAAAAGGCTCGAAGATGCTAAAGGAGCATGGCCAGAACAGTTGCCCGAAGTCCTCTGGTTGTATAGAACGTCTCATCGAACAGCGACAGGTCACACCCCGTTTTCCTTAGCATACGGGTATGAAGCTATGTTTCCTGTCGAGTTAGATCCCCCCTCACACTGACGAATTACATACGACAAGGACCAGAATAGCCAACTGGTGATGGAGTCCCTAGACTCACCTGAAGAGAAACGAGAAAAAGCCCAACTCCAAGTAGTTGCGTACCAGCAAAAAGTCGCCCGGTATTTTAATTCGAAAGTGAAAGAAAGAAAATTCAACGTCGGAGATCTAGTACTACGACGAGTTTTCTTAAACACCCATGACCCCACTGATGGAGTGCTCGGATCAAACTGGGAAGGACCTTACCAGATTGAGGAAGTCCTTCATCCAGGCACCTACAAGCTTGCACGCTTAAACGGAGATCTCATTCCACGCTATTGGAAAGGAGAACACCTGCACAAGTATTATCAATAAACAATCTTTTTTAAAGGACTGGCTTGTATTAATTTTTACTTTTTACAAGTTTTGAAAAAGGGTTAGCCACGTTGTATGGCTAATTGCTTGTAAGTGTAAGATCTTTTTAAGATCACTCGTAAAGGCATGTTTAGTCCATTTTTAATACGAGATTATAAGGGACTGTGCGCAACCAGTCATTCTTGCCAACCTTTGTAAATTTATTTTTACAAGTATTTGTTCAATATGTGTGTTTTTTTGCTATATTATAAGTGTTACGTTTCCTACCGAGCAGTAATGTTCGCACAGGTCGTGGTCAAGGCAAGTGACCAAGGACCTAAAGCTCCTCGATCACTTGGGGGGCATATAAGGTACATCAATAGCAAAGCATACCAAGAGGTATGTAAACACATGAACAAAATGAGTGAAAGCATGCTACGGTACTTAGAGTATTTTTCAAAATTTATATTTTGTTAAATCAAGGCAAAGTACTACGCTAAGTTCGGTCATGCGAACAGATGTTATAATAGATAGAAATATTATAATATCAAAGGGCATTATTTTACACCGCGAGCAGTGCTGCTTGGATGTAATTGTTTAAAGTAAAAGGAAAGTTTGCTGCCCATGCAGCAAATTTAAAAATAAAAATTTAGTCTTTACATCACGACCCGTGGGTCGTGTAGTTAAAGAAGAGAAAAAGAATTCGGATCAGGAGGGTCTTGCTCTGCATTCTGGTTGGCCACATCCTCAACAACTCCTCCTTCCTCCATGCCAGCAGCTGGTTGGATACTTGGGGAAGCAGGGACTCTGGCTCTTTCTTCTTCTGCAGCCAATAGAGCAGTGCAGTGGGCTAACTCAGCGTTCCTGGCATCCTCTGGAAGGTAGTTGAAGTTAGCACTCCGGTTGTGTTTCCAAAAGTCGTAGAAACACCAAAGTGTTTCATTCTTGTATCTCTCCAGATATTTAGCATTGGTGAGCTTCAGCTGCTCCACCTGGCTCTCAAGAACAGCTGCTCTCAGCGTCTACCATCTGGCCAGTGCGTTGGACCTAAACCCCATGTCTGGTGTTGGGTTCGGACGTAACCATGGTCCTGAAAGGCACAATATACTTTAGAGAAGCGCAGAAAAGTTTGCTAAGGAAAAGTATCGACCAGTGAAAGTAGCATTTACCTCCTCGAGCGAAGCCCAGGTTGTTAGTAGTCATGTCTGGCGTGAGGAAGTACTCTCTATTGTACTGCCCCACGTTGGAAATATGAGTAGTGTCACTCAGGAACGTTTGGCTTGTTTCCTGGTGACAGAGATGAAAAAAGCCCGCCCCGTATTGTTGAGGGTTGGACTTAAGGTCAAAGAGGAAGTTGACCTCATGAGGAGTGGGTTCTGACCATTTTTTGAGTTTATAAAGGATATAGAGTGCGGCCAACATTCTATATCCGTTTGGGGTAATTTGAAAGGGGGCAACACCAAAGTAGTTGGCCACCCCCTGGTAGAATGGATGTAGAGGGAGGATAGCCCTCGCCTCTATGTGATATCTGGACCAAGCGCTATAGACGCTCCCAGGCAGGTTAGCTCTTTGGTCAGCAGCAGGGATTGTGAGATTAACCCTGGTAAGAGGATACTTCCTACGATAATTAGCAAGCATCCGGGGAGTTACCTGGCTGGTAGGAGAGAGATACCACTCGACATCAGGAAGGTTTTGATGCCGAAGACGATCCCTGACTTGAATACGAGGGTCTGGGGCAGCATTATCTCGACCACTGGTCGAGGGAACCCTAGCTTGGGAATCAGGCTGGGTAGGAGAATTTGGATTGTTTTTAGGGCTTGGTTTTTTCTTGCCTAGAGACTTCAAACGGGCCATTTGAGGTGGTGATGGTTGAGGTCTAGAAGAAACTCTGGAAAATGGAATCGCGTGAACTCGGTCGGTCGGTTGTTCTTCGCCTTCAAGCAGCTGTGCAAGAAGATCATCGTCGATGGGCCGCTCACCTCCCCACAAATTTGGCATTGAAATCTGCAAACAGAGGAATGGGGAGGTGAGGAAGAAGAATTTTGAAAGTTTTTTAGAATAACGCTGGTCGAGTATAAAAGTTAAGCTTTTATACAACAGCATTCTAACAAAAAACTAAATTTTTCGCATGAACAGTTTGAGAAACAGATCAAAAAGTGAATGCAAAAAGTTTTTTGAAAAAGCTTTTTTAACTCCTTTTAGGGCGGGAAAAACTTGGTTTTTCAACTGGCATAAAAATCGAATTTTTACTTCGGTTTTACGTCCTAAAGTTGTGATCTTTACTATCAAACTAACTCGTGACTCTTTAATGGCAGAAGAAATATCATCCTATACAGTATCACCCACAAATCCCCCTACTGACATGCATCTCAACCCAGAAACGAATGAACTCAATAGTCAATCCACAGAAGCATGCACGGCAAAAATATAGAGCATAAAAGTTCTGAGACTTACTAGAAAAAAGATCGTGGAGATTGGAGAGAGTTTTCGAAGGTCGGAGAACTCACGGACTGAATCTTGAAACGCTGAAAGACGGTCTCCAAAAGAAAATGGAAGCTCTGATTTTAGGGTTTCTTGAAAGAGTAATAGCTTGCGTAAAAAGAAAAAGAAGACTTTGGAGAGACTATATATATTTTTGTTCGTGGCATTAAAAGGGAGTAATCATCAGTTTCCTCTTTTTCGAAGCATTGGGAAGGGTGATAGCCGTCGAAAGGTTACTTGGGAGCCGAAAAGCCGTGATTAGACAATGGTAGGTTACTTTTCCCAAGATTGCACGTATTATTCTGACAAGTCTGGTGGGGTAACTGAAGGGTCGTTTCCTTAAAAGTTTATTTATTACTCGTAATAAATAAACTTAGGGGCAAATGTTATCCAAAAAAACAGGCACGGATGACGTGGCAAGTGATGTTTGGACACGTGGCTAACACCTGGCAGAATTCTGTTAGAGTATCGACCAGTAAAATATTGCAAGCATAGGCAGTTGAGTTTTTCCTACAACCAGCAGGGTCGTACACTCCGCATATTTCAAGATAATTTTATAAAGATCTTAGTCAATCCCGAGATTGTCTCCAATAATTCCTGATTATCCGATTAATTAGGAAAGAATATCTGTAACAAATTACTGTAATCTTCCTTGAGTCTATAAATAGAGAAAGATAGCTCAAGGAAGGGACTTTTGGCTTTCTAATTATTTGAGATTAGAGTTTTACGAGTGTATTAAAGCTATCATATTGAGTATATTTTTTTGTTCTTCAGAGGTTTGTGAAACTCATTGAACCCTAGTTCTTTGATCACTCCTTTGAAATATTATATCAATAACAGCTCAAGTAAACGTAGGTTATTACCAGATTTTGGGGCCGAACCACTATAAATTCTTGCGTGCTTTATTGTTTTTGTGATCATTCTCATTTCAACATATCTGTCAACATCAAGCATTTTTGACTCCGTGTCAGTTGACCAAAATCAGGGTCAACAGAAGTTATTCACGGACGGATCGTCCAACGAATCTCACGCAGGAGCAGGAGTGATATTGATAACGCCGGAAGGGCATTGATTTCACTGCGCTATTAGGTTCGATTTCACTACATCGAACAATGAGGCCGAATATGAAGCACTCCTCGTAGGACTAAGGTTAGCCAAAGACATGAATATAAAAGTGCTTGATATCTACAGTGATTCACAGCTGGTAATGAATCAAGTCTTAGGGGAGTATCAAGCACGGGGCCTCAAAATGGTGGCCTATTTAAAAAAAACTAGAGATTTGCTGGCGCAATTTGAGAAGTATACCCTCCAGCAAATTCCCCAAGATCAAAATTAAAATGCAGATGCTTTAGCCAAACTTGCAAGTGCGAAAGACGCTGACACTTTGAATATAGTGCTAGTAGAAAGATTGTGCTAGCAGAGACAGGTTGCTAGGTACATACTGGTCGATGGTGTTCTTTATCGAAGAGGATACTCCATGCCACTGCTCAGATGCATTACACCGGAAAAGGCTAAAGAGCTGATGAGGGAGGTACATGAAGGCTTTTTTTGGGATCACGCTGGGGGCAGAGCTTGTCAAAAAAGATTCTGAGGCAGGGTTATTTCTGGCCAACTATGAACGAAGATTCAATGGAGTTTGTGCGAAAATGCGATAAGTGTCAAAGATTTTCGAAGATCCCACGCGCAGCTCCCAACGAATTAAAGCAGATGCAGAGTCCTTGGCCTTTCGCAGTATGGGGTATAGATTTGATTGGATCCCTGCCAACGGGAAAGGGTGGAGTAAAATATGCAGTCGTAGCAGTTGACTACTTCACCAAATGGGCCGAAGTTGAGCCGCTCGCTACCATAACGACCAAGAAAGTTCTTGACTTTGTTATCAAGAACATTATTTGCCGATATGGTTTGCCTCAAAAAATTGTCTCAGACAACGGCACCCAGTTTGACAGTGACTTATTCACAGACTTCTGCAAAAGCCATGGAATCATCAAAAGCTTTTCTTCAGTCGCACACCCACAAGCAAATGGACAAGTCGAAGTAGTGAACAAAACACTTAAAGATACCCTGAAGAAAAGACTTGAAGATGCTAAAGGAGCATGGCCAGAACAGCTGCCTGAAGTACTCTGGTCGTATAGAACTTCTCATCAAACAGTGACAGGTCATACCCCATTCTCCTTAGCGTACGGGTATGAAGCTATGTTGCTTGTCGAATTAGATCTGCCCTCACATCGAAGAATCACATACGACCAGGATCAGAATAGCCAATTGACGATGGAGTCCCTAGACTCACCTGAAGAGAAACGAGAAAAAGCCCAACTCCAAGTTGCTGCGTACCAACAAAAGGTCACCCAGTATTTTTACTCAAAGGTGAAAGAAAGAAAGTTCAACGTCGGAGATCTAGTACTTCGATGAGTTTTCTTAAACACCCGCGACCCAACTGCTGGAGTACTCGGACCAAACTGGGAAGGACCTTACCAGATTGAAGAAGTCCTTCATCCAGGCACCTACAAGCTTGCACGCTTAAATGGAGATCTCGTTCCACGCTATTGGAACGGAGAACACCTGCGCAAGTAATACCAATAAACAGTCCTTTTTAAAAGGACTAGCTTGTATTAATTTTTACTTTTTACAAGTTTTGAAAAAGGGTTAGCCACGTTGTATGGCTAATCGCTTATAAGTGTAAGGTCTTTTTAAGATCACTCGTAAAGACATGTTTAGTCCATTTTTAATACGAGAATTATAAGAGACTGTGCGCAGCCAGTCATTCTTGCCAACCTTTATAAATTTATTTTTACAAGTATTTGTTCATTACGTGTGTTGTTTTGCTGTATTATAAAGTGTTGCATTTCCTACCGAGCAGTAATGTTCGTACAGGTCGTGGTCAAGGCAAGTGACCAAGGACCTAAAGCTCCTCAATCACTTGGGGGGCATATAAGGTACATCGATAGCAAAGCATACCGAGAGGTATGTAAACACATGAACAAAATAAGTGAAAGCATGCTATGGTACTTAGAGTATTTTTCAAAATTTATATTTTGTTAAATCAAGCCAAAGTACTATGCTAAGTTCGGTCATGCGAACAGATGTTATAATAGACAGAAATATTATAATATCAAAAGGCATTATTTTACACCGTGAGCAGTACTGCTCGGATGTAATTGTTTAATTAAAAGTAAAAGGCTGCCCTTGCAGCAATAAAAACAAATTTCCTTTACAATACGACCCGTGGGCCATGAAAACGAAATAAAAAGAGAAAAATTCTTAAGGAGCCGGAGGGTTGGGAGGAGTGCCTTGGTCAGCCGAAGGACCAGCTTCAGCATCGGCACCATCAATCCCCCCTGCTAGGGAGATCTCTGGAGAGGCAGGCACTTTGGCCTTTTCTTCTTCTTCCAGCCAGATGGCGCACTACGCCATCAGAGTCCTCTTCAAACATTCGGATAGGTAGTCGAAGTTAGCCTCCCGATTATGCTTCCAGAATTCATAGAAGCAGAGGTGAGTGGCCTCCTTGTACTTCTTCAAATTCCTGGCCCCGTCCTCCTCGAGCTCCTGCACTCGTTTTTCAAGCTCTCCCGTCTCCTGCCTGCTGGCGATCAGATCAAGCTTAAGTTGAACACATGCTTGAGTGTTGAGCCAGGCACTTTCCCTGAATTTTTCCTGGGATTCGTTGGCTTTCTTCAGAGCATCTTGGGCGTCCAGAAGCTCCTTGGTGAGAGTAGCTTTGTCCTCGCACAGCTGTTCTTTCTGTTTGGATAGCTCCTTATTCTCCTCGAGCAGCTTGTTGTTGTCAGCCTCAAGTGCTTGCTTAGTCTCGGCAAGCCTGGAGTCAAAGTTCTTTCCCCGAGAAACCAACGCCCCAACACAGCGCCAGCTAGCAGTTAAAGTTAGCAGCCCCTAAAGACAGAGAATAAGATAAAGTAAGGATAAGAAATCAGAAATAAATGATAAAGTAACAGGAGATAACTTATGCTAACTGTTGACTACGTTTTTAGCCAACGACGTGAGAACGTCAAATACGACAAACCTTCAAGAGAATGTAAACGACAACAGACGGTATAAACAAGAAAAGTAAATAACACACAGTATTTTTATAGTGGTTCAGCCCCGATTGTCGGTAATAGCCTAATCCACTTAGAGTTGTGATTTATAGTTCTATACTCAAGATCAGATGGACTGAGCCAACTGAGTTTCTTCAGTACAGATTGTGAAAATACAAGAGTTCTCTCAAATATCAGCACTTTCTCTCTCTAGAATACACAGACCCAATTTTCTCTCTCTAGAAAGAAGAAGCAGCAGAAGCCCCTCTCTAATCCCATAAGCCCTCTATTTATAGGCCTGGGATACTCAACTGATATCCCCTTTAGATAGGGATATTCTATTATTCATCTTATATTTATATTACAAGAAATATTTAAAATACAACTAATTCCTCAATTTGAGTGAAGAATGAGAGATTCCCGGGTGCCTAGACCAATTCTTGCTAGAGTCGCTCTGGGGACTTTGACGTAGTCTTACATGCATGTTGGTTACTCCTTCAAGATTTCCTTGGACCAAGGTGATACAAGCTTGGCTCTCCTCGGACCAAGGTGGTCCGAGGCAACACCCTTGCTTCTCACCTTGGACAAGTCCGAGCATACCTTCTCCAATCAAGGTCCGATCGGACCTTGTGGCCTTC
Source organism: Humulus lupulus (assembly GCF_963169125.1). NCBI lineage: Eukaryota > Viridiplantae > Streptophyta > Magnoliopsida > Rosales > Cannabaceae > Humulus > Humulus lupulus. The sequence goes on along the minus strand of NC_084793.1, from coordinate 84,094,138 downwards.
TCCTCGGACCAAGGTGGTCCGAGGCATCCTCCTCTTGCCTTCTCCTTGGACCAAGGTGGACCAAGGCATCCTCCTTGACATCTCTCCTTGGACAAGCCTGAGGCACTCCCCTTTAGCATCTCCCAACTATGTCCGATCGGACATTGTGTAGGCTCTCCTTGGCAAAATCTAAGTCTCCATTCTTGGATTGTATGGGACTCCTCCTCCTTATCTACTTACCTTGGACACGTTTGAGCCAACACTTAGGAAACCTTGGGAGGCTTACCTCAAACACACCCTTGGGGTCTCCTAGGACCACATCCTCCTTGGGGTCTCCTAGGACCACTTTCTCCTTGGGGTCTCCTAGGACCACTTTCTCCTTGGGGTCTCCTAAGACCTCATCCTTGGGTTCTCCTAGGATCACTCTCTTGGGGTCTCCTAGGACCACATCTTCCTTGGGGTCTCCTAGGACCACTCCCCTTAGTTCTCCTAGAATGCATTCTCCTTAGCCTCCTAGGATGCATTCTCCTATTTTTTGGGTATAACACTAACTATCTCATTCAGCCCTTTGTTGACGACCTGATCAGCCTCCATGGAGGCAGTTTCAGTAATGGCTGCCTAGTTGCGTCTGTGCTTGGAGAGCTTATATATCCTCTCCCTGGCTGAGCTGACCGCGAAGCTGGGCAGGGAGCCTTCGGGCGAGGTGTTCAATGCCTCCTTGTCAGGAACCTTGGAAGAGGGCTTTGGATCAGTAGGAGTGGGAGTCGTCTGCTTGGGGGAGAGCGGAGGTAGTGAGTTCTCTTTTGAGGGGGCAGTGACTGGAGCATCGTCTGTTCGAGCCTTCTTCGAGGTAGTTTTGCTGCTTTCCCCTCGAGCCCTCTTGCTATCCTTCTTCGGGACAGAAGAGGCAGCAGCAGCCTGGTAGTGCTCAAAAACATCTTTAGAGCCCATATCTGCACAAAAGGAAGCAACGCAAGCAGTAAGACAAAATGGTCATGTAGGATAAAAGAATGAAAGTAAAAGGATTACAAGTAAAGTACCCGCGACAACTACTGGTCGTAACATTATTTACTGAACTACCTACTACCTGGAAGAAATCTGAATTTAAGGAGGGAGCATTCTTAAAATTTCCATCCCCATCAAATAGATGAGAGGGAATTGGCAAATGATTTAAAAGCAAGAATATTATACCGTTTTCATCCAACGAGTCGTCGGAAAGTTCAGTAGGCTCAGCAGCCTTTTGTTTTCCTTTGCCGTCGGGGGCCAAGGGTTTCTCTGTTCGGTGAGGGATGATAGGTTCCCTGATCGTAACCCCAGTTGGTCTCCTCTGTGGAGGAGACGCTTGGGATTGCTGCTCGGGTTCCACTTCGGCTTGGGCGTTTTTTGCCGAAGTTTCGCTCGTCGCTGGTTGGGGATTCCAGAGGCCGGCCAACCTAAGGTTAGCCTCAGTAACTAAATTTTTGACACTCTTATCAGCATTCAGCATGCTAGCTAAGAGTGTCGCCCTTGACTCCATCCCTGGAGTTGGGATTGGACGTAACCATGGGCCTGGAACACAATGAAATGTCAAGACATTGTGGCAGAAAAACACTAAGCGAAGAAGCTAGTGACGTAAGAATTTTTACTTCCTTGGGTGAAGGCCAAGTTTTCTGCGGCTAAGTCAGGAGTAAGGAAGTATTCCTGGTGATACCTCCCCACATTGGAGATGTGAGTAGTGTCGGACAAGAAAGTGCGCCCAGTTTCTTGATGACAAAAGTGGAAGAACCCCGTGCCTTCTTGGTTAGGGTTGGACTTAAGGTCAAAAAGAAAGTTGACCTCGTGGGGAGTGGGCTCTGGCCATTTTTTGAGTTTGTAAAGGATATAGAGTGCGGCCAGCATTCTATATCCATTTGGGGTGATTTGGAAGGGGCAACTCCAAAGTAATTCGCCACCCCCTGGAAGAATGAGTGAAGAGGCAAAGTGGCACCTGCCTCAATATGAAACCGCGACCAGGCGTTGTAGGCCCCGCCTGGCAGGTTGGTCCTCTGGTCGAGGGAAGGTTTAACCAGGGTCACCCCTGTCAGTTTATACTTATTTAAGTAGTTGGCGATCATCCTGATCGTCACTCTACTCTGGGGAACAACATGCCACTTGACATCCGGCTGAGCAGCGTGTCGAGGACGAGCATGCCTTTGTACATTGGCGTCAGGAACATTTTTGCCTCGACCACTGGTCGATGGGGGCATCAGTAGTAGGCTGGCATGAGGAGTTAGGGATTTTCCTTTTTTGAGCTTTAGTTTTTGTTCGAGCCATTCTTTGGGTTAGTACTGGAGAAGTGTTTGGGCTAAGGCGAGAGAAAGGGATATCTAGTATCAGAGTAGAGGGGTTTTCTTCGCCTTCAAGCAGCTGAGCGAGGAGGTCATCTTCAATGGGTCTTTCTCCTCCCCAAGGGTCTTGCATATGAACTGCAAACAGACAAAGGAGGAGATAAGACACATAGCCTGGGGAGTTACGTGGGAGATTGGGATAATGTTGCTTGCGTCTATTGACCAGCAGCATCCTACCCATACACTAAGTTTGGTGCTTGCAGTTTGAAAAATGGATCAAAAAGGAAATAAAACGTTTTCTGAAAAGAAACTTTTTCAACTCCTAAAGGGCGGGAAAAAACCCAGTTTTTTCAACTAGCTTAAAGATCGAATTTTTACGTCGATCTTACGCCCTAAACCTATGATCCTTACTATCGAACTAGCTCCTAACTTATATAGAGCAGAAATACACTCTCTTACCAAGCATCAGATAGTTTACACAAAATTCTCATAAATTTTTACTCAAGAACGCAAGAAATCATAGAGTACAGTAACTACATGCATGGCATCACGAAAAGTTTGAAAAATTAAGAGATTACCTGGGCAAAGATGGAGATTCAGAAAAATAAAAATTTCGAGTCGGAAAGATCTTCAGCAGGACATCTGAATTGTTTCGAAATTCTGGGCTCTGGAGCGAAGTTCTTGAAAGTTCTTGATCAAAATGGTGAAGTAAAGGATTATAAGAAAGATAAAAGGGTTACCTATAGAGGCTGAAGTATAGCAAAAAGTAGCAATCATGACTTTCCTATTTTCAAAACGTGGGGGAGTGTATAAGCTGTCAAATTGGTTTCTTGAAAACTGAAAAGGCTTGATTAGACATAATTTTGTCACGGTTTTCAAAAACGCACGAAGACTCTGACAGATTTCGTGGGGCATATGAACAGTTGTTTCCCTAAAGTTTCTTTATTGCTGGTCGTATTAAACAAACTTGGGGGGCAAATGTTATCCAAAAAACAGGCATGGATGACATGGCAGACGTTTGGTACACGTGGCTGACACCTGGCGGAAGTCTTGTTCGACCATCGACCAGAAAGATTTTTGTGGCGCAATGCTCAATCGTTAAATGCGACCAGCTTGGTCATATACTTGTTATATTTGGAGAAAATCTTATGTAGTTATGATCATTGTAACGCCCTACTTCCTTAGAGCCGTTACTAAGTGAGTTTTAAGACAAAACAGTGTGCAATGAACTCGCTAACCGAGGTTTTGAAACAAAAGTGTGCTTAATTAAAAGTTAGGGCTGTAATCTTTGAAAATGCGTTGACTCAATAAAAACTTCTAGTATTAAACACTTGGGATCCCAAAATAAGGTTTGAAAACTATTTACATATCGAAATAAGTTTACAGTTGTTTAATCATAAAATCATAGATTATTACAGCCATTTTCGAATAAACCCCCAACCAAAGCAGTCGGGCAGGCCAAACATGTACGCATCGCTTCACGCTCTCCGTACTCATGGTTGGTTGACTCAGTCTTTGCCCTACCTGCAACACGGAGCACCCGTGAGCCGAAGCCCAGCAAGAAAACTCATGCAGAACATAACATATGACAATATATATAGTTAATCATATCAGATAGCCCACAGATAAACAAGTCAATCATTAGACTAACCAAACACGGCCAAGCCGCCCCAGAGCCTTACCGAAGCCTGGGGTATCGGTTCTCACCGCGAGGATAACTCATGTATCCCTTGGGTCCCACCCTGAATATAGCATAACACATGTATCCACCGGGCCCCGCCCTGACTATAGCATCCTATGTGCTAGGTGTTACTTTCGGCCCACGGCCGCCTCGGCTTACGCCGTACTCGGCCCACGGCCGCCCCGGCCTACGCCGTATTCGGCCTTTGCCGTTCATTTCATCATAATCACACATATAGTACATTCGAAATAATCATTCACACACATCATGATTCATTTAAGGTTAAACATTTGCACATAATACAATCTGGGGCCATGCCCTAACCTCGGGTGTTATAGTTTTCTTACCTGCATTCCGAGCCTCCTGATGCACTAAAGCCGCGAGCACGGTCCTCTAGCACGAGCCTCACCAACAACCTAGTCACAACACACAAGAAACATCCCTCATTACTAATCAACCCAAAACCACTTCCCGGGACCAATCCCGCACTCTCGGGACCTCTAGAACCTTAAAACAACACCCCGGAGACATCCCCCGAACCCCCGGAGCAAAGGCCTAAAATTGCCTAAAAATGATGCCCTGAAATTTGCCTTGTGCCGCGGCACCCATCAGTCAGGGGCTCCCTTGCCGCGGCACGAAAAACCTGTGTCGCGGCACGCCATCGCAGACCCAGAATTCTGGGTTTCCTCCTGCGTTTTCTCCGAGCTTAAACCTTCCCAATTCAAACCAAACCAATACCCAAACCCCAAAATCAAATCCAAACTTCATATGACCCATCTAGCAACCCATAAACATCATCAAAGCAATCAAACACACAATCAAATCCCCAAAATCCACATCCTTGATTTCAATTTCAGAAAATTAAAGACTCAAAGTTCAAACTTAAACCATGCTCAAATCTCTTAACCCATAACATAATCAAGCCTTAAATGTGTATAAATTCCTTACCTCAAGTAGAGAATCCCATCCCAAGCTCCCTTGATTCATCTCCTAAGTCTCCAAATTTCAGCTCCTCCACTTCTCTTCTTCTTCTTCTTCTTCTTCTTCTTCTTCTTCTTCTTCTCATTGCCCTAACTTTCCTTCTCTTTGGTTTTTATCAAAACCAATCAATGCCAAGCCCCAAACCGTGTACCCCCTATAACCCAGCTGCCATAAATCAATTTCCCAGCCAAATGACCATTTTACCCCTCCTTGCCTATCCTTTCCCAACTAAACCTCAAGGGCACTTAAGTCCTTTTACTTCTATTTCATTTCTACCATTTTCTACCTAGAACTTGTTACCCTCAGCAGTAACTAATGGTTACCCAGGTTACTAAATCTCAAATAACCATTACCCGCTAAATCTCAACTTAACCATAAAATTCCCGAGGTACCCCTAGGCTCCTCCCGAGCCGGGTATAGAAATCCCGTTGTGACTCTTAAGTTAAATTGCTCTCTAGGACCGTCTCAGCACGTGCATCACAAAATAACACCACACTCACGTGGTACAAATCACGGAATACAATTATCACAAATATGCCCTCGGCGGGCTAAAATTACAATTATGCCCTTCAAACACAATCAGGGCCTACATGCATACTAATACACATATACATGCGTCTCAGATAAATAAATAGTCAAATAACATGCTTTAAATCATAACCATGCATTTAACTCATAAAATCACACATAATTCCCATCGTGCCCTCCTGGCACGCTAATCAAGGCCCTTAAGCCTTATTAGCGAATTTGGGTCGTTACAATCATATTCGAAATTATCTCTCATGATTTCCTGAGTATCCGATTATTTAGGAAAGAATATCTGTAACAAATTAGTGTAATCTTCCTTAAGCCTATAAATAGAGAAAAATGGCTCAAGGAAGGGAATTTTTGGCTTTCTAATTACTGAAGATTAGAGATTTACGAGTGAATTAGAGCTATTACATTCGATATACTATTTTGTTCTTCAGAGGTTGGTGAAACTCATTGAACCCTAGTTCTTTGATCACTCCTTTGAATCCTATATCAATAATAGCTCAAGTGGACGTAGGTTATTACCAGTTTCTGGGGCCGAACCACTATAAATCCTTGTGTGCTTTACTGTTTTCGTCATTATATTCATTCTAACATATATGTCCACATCAAGCATTCTTGACTCCGTGTCAGTTGACCAAAATCAGGGTCAACACCTTCTATCGGTCACTCATCATTGTGAAAATACTTGGGTTTTCAATGCCAAGATCCTCAACTATTAAATTCAGAAACCAAGTCCAAGTTTTAGTGTTCTCCTTCTTAGCAATTGCATATGCCATTGGAAATTGAGAGTTGTTTGGGCCTATACCTACAACAGCCAATAACATACCCCTGCAATAGCCTTTCAAGAAACATCCATCCAGTCCTAGCAAAGGCCTACAACCCTTATTGAACCCATCTTTACAAGCCTTCAAGCAAATATAAACCCTCTCAAATACTCTTTGGTCATCAACAAGGTTAGTTTTAAGTAACGCTGTGCTACCTGGGTTTGTCTCCATTAGCTGTCTGCAGTAGTCATCAAGGATTAAATATTGATCCTTCACTGAACCCTCCAACGTATTTCTTGCATAAGGCTTAGCCCTGTATAAAATGGTTTGTGACACATTGTTGAATTTTGTTTTCTGGGTCATTCCCATGAATCCATTGTAGTCCATGTTTGGATTAAGTCTGAACTGCTCCAAGAAATGCTTGACTAACCATGTGCTTGTCACAAGTTTGTTGTTGAACACTATCCCATCGTGGTGTTCTGACTCGTACTTGTTTGTCCTAATCACAACCTTCACCAAAAACCAATCACAACCTTCACCCTTGCATTTGGCTTTTATTCTCGATCTGTCATTGAAAACAAGCTTGTATGTTCAATTACTGTTAATAAATTGATCTTTCAAGGCCTTCCTTAGATGCTCCATAGTAGGAAATTCCATCCCAAGCTTGAACTCAAATTTCTCAAACTTGTTAGCAGGGTTGTATTCACTCTTACTCTTTCTAACAGTGTGCTCATCATCACTACACAAGCTGTTGAGATCATCTCAGATATTACTCCTTCAGAATCAACATAATCTTGCTCATTACAATGCTCTGTCACTGAAGACAACCACTTTCTTAGATCAGTTGTGTTCTCTAGATCCTTTTTATTTTCACCATAATCAGCATAATCTTCCTCTTCCAACAGAAAATCATCATCTTTCTTAACTTTCCTCTTTCCCTTTCTCCTTTTCTTGTTACACTTCCTTAGGGGTTTCTTGCCTTTTCTTTTAGTCTCAACCGTAGTGTTATCTTCTAATTCAGGTGCTACTTGGTCTTCTTGAGATGGTACTTGGGCTTGGGGTGGGAAGGGTAACTCTCTTTCGTGGGCTTTGAAGTTGGGTTCATGGGATTCGGTTTCAGCTGGTTCCTGGGGTTCAAAATAATCATCTCGGGCCAAGAGTTCTTCTTCTTTGTCACTATCCAAAACAACCAAATCAGGAGCATCATCTACCTCTTCAACATCATCCACATCCACACCCTCTTCACTACCATCAGTGACAAATCCCTCAGGAAAACTCTCTGCATTTACTACAACATCCACATCCACTTCAGCATCATCTGGTAACTCTTCAATTCTACATTTTGGTAGAGTGACAATTTCACAGTAACTGACAATAGGAGCCACATAATCCTTGTCAGGCAAGACCAAGAAGATATCAACCACCCTATACCTCCTTGTTTTCATATCAAAGATCATTACCCTAATATCTTCATCTGAAACTAACATGGCACCTTTGTGTACAAAGTTCTCATATGACCTCCACCAAAAACCAACAGGCAGCTCATACCCATATCCATTGCAATTTTCTCCAAATCATACCTGCTAAAACATTCCCAATCACAGTAATCAAAATAATCAATCCCCCCCCCCCCCCCCCCCCCCCCCACCCTTCATATTTTTTCTCATCAAAATGAATGAACCACCTCCCACCATGATGCACACTAATTGTGAATAACTCAAACTTCAAATCTGCCAATAAAGAAAAAAAATTGCATTGATTATTTATAGTTAAGTGCATATTTTGTTTCTATAATAGGGTTTCATTCCTATTCCTCATAGCCAAAGAGCCTCTAAAAAGTATGACAATAATCAGAGAAATGAAAAAACCCCACCACATTGTTCTGTTTTAGCCTAAGTCAAAAATGCATTATTTTAGTCTAACAGTGACAAAATCTCATGTCCCAAAGCATTACAATACCCATTTTTTCCCTTTTACTCAGTTAAAAATATTCCACATAGATACCATCATAGTCAATGCACATGTCAACCTACACATACTTCCAAAATCCAGTACCCCACACCAAATTAATAATACACCAAACTAAAAACAAAACTCACACAAACCAAACACTTTACATACTAAACCTCATAAAAAGCAAAAAAAAAACATTTCATCACATATATAACAAAGAGAAAACTAACTTACCATACTCAAGGGGTTCCTCCCTAGAAAGGCGCCGAATATGCATTGGTGACTCTTCGTCTTCGTCTTCCTCTTCGTCTTTGTCTTGAGTGTTTGATTTTTGGGTGTTCTGTTTTTGAAGGAATGGGTTTCAATTTTTTGAGTTTTCGGTATTTGATTTTAGTTTTATGTTTTAATTTTGTTTATAAGTTTTTGACCCAAAAAAAAACGGGATTTATTCAGAGTCGTACACGTGTCTTTTTTTTCCTACTTAACGGCGTGGTAGTGATGGAATTGGCCAAATCATAATATTTGGTATTTAATCCGTCGAAAAAAAAAGATGTGGTATATAAGTGTATAAAACTGAAAACATATGGTATTTATGCCGCAAATACCACTTTATTTTTTATATAATTTATGTTTAATAGTAAGGGTTCACACCATTTTGAACTTTCTATTTTAGCCGATTACCCGTTTGGATCATTTATTTTAAAAAAAATTAACTCGTGAACATCATGTTTTGTCTAAAGGTTAATAATAAGTTTATATAAATAGATTATTTGAATCACATGTATTTTGGTCGATTACCCAGTTGGACATTTTATTATTAAAAACTGACTTTTGCACCCCATATTTTGTCAAAAAGTTAAAAAATAAATAGATATATTATTTATTTATTATGATTAGGTTTAGATATTTTTAATTCACATCTATTATAATTGTTATAGAAATAAAAAGAGATAATAGATAGAGTTTTTCTCTCAATTAATTAATAACCATAAATTCGAAAAGTATAATAAAAAATGAGAACAAAAATAATACCAAATATTCAAAATGGTAAAAAAATTATTTAAAAAAAGAATGAAAAACAAAATAGTCCGAAAATCTTAGAGAAAAAGACAAAATATTCAAAATGGTAAAAAAATATATCAAAATAGAATGAAAAATAGAAAAGCTAGACAAAGCTTCAAGGAAAATACGAAAATGGGGTTCGGAAAATAATTTGAATAAATGTTTATTATTAATAATATTATATTTATAATTTAATTTAACAATTATCATAATTAAATATCTAATTAAATTATAATTCAAATTATATATGTTGTTAAGATATTCTAGAAATATTAAAATATCACAATACTATATAAATATACAGATATCTTCATATATAACATTATATTTTAGAATGACAACTAAAAGAAAGAATGAGTAGTAAGACTTATATTGTATTTATGTAGATGCTATCAAATTTATCATTTTTGTTATATCAAATAACAAATTTATCATTGAACATGTTAATTTAACTAATTTTTTATTATTTTAATATATTTAACCAACAAACATGTTCTTATAAATTATTATTATTCTAAAAGTGATAAAAATTCTAATTATTAAAAAATTGATCTTCCAACTAACCATTTATAAAATTGAGGAGACGGTTTTGGTTTTAATTATTATAAAAAATATATATATATATAAGATATTTATATATATTATAATTAATTCTAAACACAATACAAAAATATTATTAATCGATATATATTTGTTTTACATAAGATATTTATATATATATTTAAAAAATATTTATTATTAATTTATGTTTCTAAATTACTTTAAATAATTTCAAACACAATTAAAAATGAATAAAAAATAGAAAGAAAAAAAATAATCTAATACCACATTATAAATTATGTTAAAAATATATATTAAGATATTGTGTTTCAATGTGTGTGGAGCAACGCCACCCCGTGCAAGATGATCCATCCAAGTGTTGTTGTTTATCTTCCTATCAACACATAGATTTACTTGTATAAGCATAAACATGTAGTCTATTGCTTTATTATTATTTTTTTCATTAATGGTTATTTTTTGATAAAATATATTAATTAAAATAAATATTTGTACGTTGAAAATACAATAATTAATTGCATCATATTAAATTAATTATTTAACAATTTTATAGGCTTTATGAGAAGTATAAGGATAAAAGAAGAAGTAATTATAGAAATAAACTATACAATAGTCAAGAAAGACACATAAGTTTTATAACAACATGAATATCAGTATAAAAAATACGGAATGAGATGAAGTGAAATTAGTTATATGCAATCCATCAAAGGTTCAAATACTTGTATAAAAATATGATACAATGAAATCCAAATAAAAGCCAATGATAACATTCTTTGCTTCAGGATGGGTTATGAAAGTTTTGATGAGAATGATAAAGTTTAATATATATAAATAAAAATAAAAGTTTGCAAGTGTTGATAAGAATGACAAAGTGAGAGAGGAATTTGGGTTATACGGTAATTATATATAGATATTAAGCTAATAAAGTTAATATATATTGATATTTTTAATTGTTAAGATATTTTAGTTTTAAATTTAAATTAATTTTATATTTTAGTAATTTTTAGTGAAAAACTACATGAGAAAACGTTATATATGGATATGAAGCTAATAAATTTAATATATATTGACAATTTTAATTAAGATATTTTAGTTTTAAATTTGAATTAGTTTGAAATTTGGGTTATATGATATGAAGCTAATAAATTTAGTATATATTGATATTTTTAATTTTTAAGATATTTTAGTTTTGAATTTGAATTAATTTGGAATTTGGGATATAAGATATGAAGCTAATAAATTTAATATATATTGATATTTTTAATTGTTAAGATATTTTAGTTTTGAATTTGAATTAATTTTATTTTATTAGTAATTTTATAACGATTAAGTAGTTAATAAGTAAAATTAGAATTAATTACTATTATTATAATCTATAAAATAAATAAAAAAATTAGATTAAATGGGAAAATAGACGTTTGGAGAGATTTTAGGGCGCCACATCATCTCTTTGATGCTCTCCTTTATATAAATACTTGAAAACATAACCGCGTTTCGTGCAGTTTTTTGTAATTATTAAAAAATATACATATTTTAAAATATTTTTTGGGGAGATTGTAGGGGAGGGATTCAATTCACCATAGTCGTACAACATGCTCTTTATACAGACACGTGAGGGCATTTTGATCACAATTTTTTTTCATAACGTTGTTCATTGTATAGCAAACCTCTTGCAAGATTTTGAAAAATTATAAAATATTAAAGTGCCGAAAACAAAGTTCAAAAAGCTTGTTGTATGTGTGCTTTTATTTTTTATTATTGTCATCATTATTATACGCTTTGTGTGATTTTTTATTTATAAAAGTCTAAATTATGTATAAGAAAATTTATATTTTGTGTAAGACTTATTTTGGTTGATCACCCATTTTAACCCTTTATTTTTAAAAATTAACTTTTAGACCTCGTGTTTTATCAAAATGTTAAATATAGGAATGAATATATTGATTAGTTGAACATTATATTTTGGCTGATTACCTGTTTTGACCCTTTATTTTTAAAAATGAACTTTTGGACCATGTATTTATTCAAAAGGTTCAAATTATTTATAAAAATTAAATTATATATATCATTTATGTTTTCTGTAAGGGTTCACACCATTTTGAACCTTGTATTTTAATCGATTACCAACTGGGACCTTTATTTTTAAAAATTAACTTTTGGACCTCAAGTTTTGTCAAAAGGTTAAAAATAGGAATAGGTAGATCAGTTATTTTAACACTATATTTTGGCCGATTACTCATTTTGACTCTTTATTTCTAAAAATTAACCTTTGGACCATTTCAAATTTTAAAAATTCTTTATAAAAAGTAAATTATATAAATATATATGTTACACCCAGATTTCGAGATAAGAAGTTATGACCCCGAAAGCTCAGCTCGTCAGGTGTGAGCTCGAAACATATACGGTCATCATATGATTCCACCATCGAACCTCTTTGAAGTAAACAACGACCTTGAGGGTGTGTAGCCTCGAGGGTGCTCTGAGCTCGCAATAGTCATGGCACGACACATGAATATATTTTTCCATGATTGCTTCAGGCGAGATGGATCAAGCTCAGGAAGTACAAACTCAGATGTAACAGCTTCGTCAGCATCTACTTGTTCCGAGCATAGCGCGAAGTTAGGTGACGAGCTCATGGTTGACTCATGGCCTTGGCAAGTTTAATGCCAATTGCTGATCTCGAAGATTTGATGAATCATTTGGGATAATTAGTTACGTGTGAACATGTTTATTGTTGTACAATCCCAATATTTAAGGGATATCATTTAATCTGTTATCCGTTCCCGATCTTCATGGGACGTTTCCGTGTATAAAGGAAATAATGCATTAAATAGCATTATCTTGATTGATTTACAGAATATCTTCCCGAATTATGTGGGAATGAATTCTGCAACCTTCTCTATAAATAGATAAGGAAACACCATTTGTAAATGATCGATTTCTGATTTCTTGAGAGAAAATTCTGGGTAACTAATCTCTGAAAAGTTTCCAAAAAACTCCCAAGTCTTAATAATATAGACTCATGGACTAGGCAAAGTTAACTGCTGAACCACGTAAAAATCCTCTTGTTTTCCTCTTTATTCATTTGCTCCAGTATTTTTATTTTTTAATTGCTCTACTATTTAAGTTGACGAAAAGCAGCTTCAACAGTTTGGTGCTTTCATTGAGAGCCATTAAACAGTACGTGCATGAGTCTGTTCAGTCAGAGAGCCTGCCGAATCAATAATGGCAGCAAATGATCCCAATGTTCCTGAGGAGGAAATTTTAGATGAAGCTGACTACCCTCGATGCCCTGGAAAACAGCCTATGGTGAACTTGGACCCTGATGAGAGGAGTGGTTCATCCGACTCTCGGGGACCACTAGCCCCCAGGGACGACGAGGACTTTTACTACAATCCTGAACGATATGTCCCGATAGTGGAGCTCGAAAATCGTCAACTGCGAAAGCAGTTGGCAGAGGCCAAAAAGTGCAATGAAGAGCTAGCCAAACTAGCTGCTGAGGAGCAGGCGGCTCAGGCCCCACCTCCACCAGAGGCCCAGGCTCCGCCTCTGCGGGACGTTCATGTTCCACCACGTAGGCCTCGAGGACGGCCACGCAAAAACGTTGCCACCAGAAGAGCAGAGCCACCTCCGCCGCCAGCAAAACAACCTGCTCCGCCGAGAACCCGAAGTAGAAACCGGGCTAGAGGTCCTGCCAACCCAACTGCGGAGGCACCAGCCGGAGTAGGGAATAACCGAGCCCTCACCAAGGCTTGGACCCAAAATCCTGGTAACGCGCATGTACGCCCTAATTTTCCACGGGCTATTAGCGAGCTGAGATATGACATAATTATATCAGCCACGTGGATACCACGTGGCCGGAGCTGCTGTTGTCAAGTCCTACCTCTTTAGCTCGAGGTAGCCAAAGGTTTATCAAGATTATTTAAGGGTCGAGTCAGAAATATGAAGACCACGGGTCAAGAAGGCATCCAGCTCGAGGCACGTGTCTGATATATCCCTGAATTCTCAGACACGCAGCATGAACGTGCGTGTTCAAGCACCCACGACTGGGTTGGGCCGTGCGGCCCATTATCCCCCTTACCTATTGATTAGACCACACTTCATTTGTCAGGTTTTAGGAATTAATCATGAATGTCACAGAAGTGACATGATGGGTAAGAAGGTCACGGGATGAACCCCCTTACCAACTCCCAGGTGCCCTCTCCTATAAATATGGAGACCTTGGGAGTTGCAAAGGGTTGGATTCTATTGTGTAACGAAATACCCTGTAAAGAATACCCGAAATATAGCAATAATATTGGCTGGTGGAGTAGAAGGATTTTAACCTTTGAACCACCTAAAAACGTATTCGTGTCATTAGTTCATATTAAGATCATTCATCTGTTTTGGTTCATCACTCAGCACTAATCCCTTTCTCTTATTTTCTTAATTACCTGTTGGCGAAGAACCGCGTCAACAGTTTGGTGCTTTCATTGAGAGCTTGTTAGATTGGTGCTATCAAAAATATCCAACTATGGTGATCACTTGATCAAGACACGGTAACGAGGCGGATCAACATGATGGGCAGGAGGCCCATCATGTCGCCATCTCCGGTGAGCAAAACCTTAAAGTTCAGCAGCGGCCGGGCAAGCAGCCAATAAGCCAGGATGACACCAGAAGTTCGGCACCCCAGCCACCTAATCCAAACCCAGACTTTTACACGGCGGTAGAGATGGAGAATGCTCAGCTGAGGAGTTAGCTGGCGAAAGCTAATCAGCAGATTAAGGAGGTGTTGGCCCGACTACCCCCTCTTACAACCGACGCTAACGTCGGAAAGAGGCAAGGCGAGACTCATAAGTCCCGCCGGGGTAATCGGTCCAGGCCTAGCCGCTCGGCCAGACCTCCGGCATCTAACTCTACTCCCTCATCGCACTGCCGAGAGGCAACCTTCGAAGAACTACCCAAGGCCGAGCAACAGTATAGTCGCTCGGTCCGAACTTCAACTCCCAGCTCACTGCCAGCCTCGAGCGCACCCAGGAGGGCTGGAGGGAATTCTAGAAGGAGATTCGGGGAGGGCTCACAGCGACAGCCCGTCCCGGCCAGCCGTCCTGCGCCCCGCTCAGATCACCAGGCGCAAGGCCCGCAAGTTGGCAGGGCTGAAAGGCCCCTACCTAACCTGATCCGCCCTGGCGGAACCAGGATTGCATCCCCGGTCAGGCATCCTCCTTCACTAATAAGATATCCATCTCCTCCTCGGCCTGTCCGAGATATTCCAGCTTATGGGAGTAGCAGAAGAAACCCACCATCCGCAGGACCTTCCCATTGTAGCAGGGCGCCCAGAGAAGTCCCGGATCCTCACCCCTAGAGGCAGGCTCCGAGCTTCTTTAACGGGAGCTATTGGACGGGAAGTCACCGAAGTGACCTTTTTGGCGAAGACCTCCGGTGAAGAGCCAAGGCACCCTACAAAACATAGAGGCAACTGCCTTAGAAAAAAAAAAAAGAGAGAACATGCGATGCATGGTAACCAAAGAGTACAAAATGCAAAGCCAACTTACCATTAGAGCCATTCCCAGTGAAGACTCCATCACGCTCTCCGGGCTCCTTGTTTCGATCGCCCGCAGGTCCCTTTCGGCGGCGTGGTAGTAGTGGTCAACGGTGTAGGTCACCGTCTCGTACACCGTCCCCCGAAAGACGTCAGGAATTTTCTCCGAGGCCTAGGGGTCCACCGGAACGCGCACCTTGGGGACTGCGGTTGCCAAAGTCCCAGCTCCGCCTCCATATCCCAAACAGAGGCGGGAGCTCGTGGAGGGGGCGGGGGCATCTTCTCCACTGCTGCAGGAGGTGGAGGTACCTTGGCCTAGGCAGCTGAGGTCTGGTCTTTCCCCTTTGCAGGGGACTTGGATGTTGTCCCAACGGCTTTCTTCACCACTCGGAGCTTCTTCACCATGGGCCCAGAAACCCCAGCAGAAGAGTTCCCTCCGGTGAACATAGCTCGCAGGTCTTTGTTTCCGGGCTGAGACATCTCCTCTGGAAAAACAAAGACAACATTATTATACAAGTAAGCATTTATGCAAGAACAACAAAAATAAGAGGGAAAAAGCGGAACTCAAGTATATATCGAAAGGGATCCTACCCCCCGAGCTAGAAGAGGAATCTATGGTCACGACCATCGGCCCCGGAGCTTCTACGGGGGAATCTAAGACAATGACTTCGTGAGCTGGAACAGGTTCTGGGTCCGAATTTGGCTCGAGACTAGACTCTTCTACATATTGCCTAAGGCCCGGAGCTACAGTACCCTCCCGAAGAGAGGGCCACTACCGGAGATTAGTCCCGTACTCCTCAAAGAAGGCCGACCTAAAGGCTAAGGTGTTGTCTACGACTACAGTACCCCTAGGGTGGCTACTCTCATAATCCAGCACGAGCCGGTCGACACACTGGAGTAGGGTTATGTCGAGGTCTGGTTCGTTTCGATGGCATTGGACAGGCTGGTTAGGATTAAACCTAGCTAACCGAGGATCGGTGGTGGCCCTATCTAAGCCCCTGAACATGTAAGGATTACCTTGCCCAGAGGGGCCTGCGGCTGCTTCGGACCGGACCCTCTCCTCGTCCGTTTCTTGGGCGACCTCCAATGCCCGCTTCCTCCTCGTCCTTACGAGGGGCACCTCGTCCTCCTCATCCTCGTCCTCTCCTTCCCCCGTGGCCTCCTCCTCGGGGATGGGTGTCATCTCGCGGGCTGGAGGAGGACCCCGGGGTCTCCTCAGGGCCAAAGTCTGGCCTGGAGAGATCAGTTTCCATGCCAACATCGTCTCGTCTGTCACGAGCTGGCGATAGTCCTTTTCACTGGGGGGCAGACCCGCCAGTGTCTCATACTAAATCCCGAGGATCACAGACTTGTCTGTCCTCACGAAAATGGCTACAGAATTATTCTAAGTCAGAAACTAATAAAGGGGAGCTAATCAATACTTAACTTACGAGCTAAGAGTAAAAGGTACTTATGAGGACGGTTGAAGTAATGAAGTTCACAGTTGCGAAACCCCTTGGACATAAAGAACTGGTCTTTGAAGTCGTTGGGGTGGCTGGGCAGCTCGATGACCGCAGCTGTGTTTGGAAAATAGGTCAGGTAGTAGAACCCGTCACCTCACCCCCGCTACTCCAGGCTGGCCTTAAGGCAGAAAAAATATAAGATATTCGCCGTGGTAGGGATCTCCCATTCCTGTTTCAGGAACAGATATCTCAGCCCTGCTAGCAAACGATACGAGTTAGGGGGAGCTGGAAAGGAGCCAACTTCACGTAGTTGAGGAAGTCGGCAAAGTATTGGTCCAGCGGGAGGAAGGCCCCAGCCTTGAAGTGCTCATCACTCCAAGCCGCGTATTCCTCGTTGAGCGGCGCGCAGCTCCGCTCACCTTCTAGGGGAGGTGAGGCGATCAGGGCGCCCCTCCCCAGCTCGATATTGTGGGAAAGGAATATTTTATTCACTTTCCCCTGGTCAGTGATCTTCGAGACGATCTTCTCAGCCTCGAAGAAAGCGTCGGCCGCCACCTCGAGCTCCCGCTCCACGGCCGGCCCAAAAACAGGGATTGGAGAGTCTGTCACCACCTCATTTCCTTTGGATTGTTGAGAAGACGAGCTGCCTGCGGTCTTCTTAGGGGTGTTCTTCTTGGGTCCCATCGGGTCGCCTAGCGAACAAAAGAAGAAAATTTTAGAAAAGGCAACCTAAGCATAAGAAAGAATCTGAAGAGGTGCTTCCTTTGCATGGGCTGAGGTAATCTCAGCCCGTGGAGAGTAAGACCACGCGGTTCTATGAACACGCACCTGTGCTCCCAACGGATCCCCGATTACTCGAAATTCATGTGTCAGAAGGGTCAGGATAAAATTTTGCCTTGGAAGGAAAGCTTCAGTAGGCAAGAAGTGCAAAACCGCCTGTGAAGCGTGTCCCCTAAGCTACCCGGTTTTGCACCCAAAAGGCTGGATATTTTAAACAAGCATACCAAAAAATCCTACCCAGAAGATTTCCCCAGAAAGCGTACCCTGTGAGCCATGCTCCTAAATGGTTTTCTTCTACAATCGATGCCCTAAAATAAAAACCTACACCCTTCATCTACAGGAACTATTTACCTAGGCTACAGTGAAAAGAAAATTTAAAGCATGCACAGTCAGAAAACTTACAGAGTGTTTTACTGTGGAGGGGATGAAGGGATCGTCTGGGTTGGAGCCTCGTTGGAGTAGCTGGTACCAGAGCCTCAAAGGAGCCCTTGCACCTGAACTTCTGGAATGCTGGGAACGGTAACCGGGAGAAAATGAGGGTTTGTTGAGGATGAGAAGAGAGAAGAAGATGGGAAATTTAGAAAATTTTCAAATAAACGGGTGGCCCATGCGTAAGGTGGCCACCCCTTTTATATACGTGAAAGGCCATGTGAGGAGGGTCGTTGGATTGCCCTGATGTGGGATCCGAGGCTCTCTACTCGAAAGGCAAAACGACAGCTGAGTATAGGCTAGGCCATTTAATGCGGTTCTCGGAAGATGTACAGTCACCAACCATGATGCTCCATGTATTCGGCGCCTGTATAATGGGTGGAGTATGGAGAGTCCATGAAGAAGCCTAAAATCCCCCACTATGGCCCCAGATGACGTCATGTGCCACGAGCAGAGGCTTGGGGGGCAAATGTACGCCCTAATTTTCCACGAGCTATTAGCGAGCTGAGATATGGCATAATTATATCAGCCACGTGGTCGGAGCTGCTGTTGTCAAGTCCTACCTCTTTAGCTCAAGGTAGCCAAAGGTTTATCAAGATTATTTAAGGGCCGAGTCAGAAATATGAAGACCGCGGGTCAAGAAGGCATCCAGCTTGAGGCACGAGCTGGAGTTGGAAGCTGTGACCCTTTATAAAGTCAACCATGCAATGTAAACGTGCATATATCAGACAACACGTGTCTGATATATCCCTGAATTCTCGGACACGCAGCATGAACGTGCGTGTTCAGGCACCCACGACTGGGTTGGGTCGTGCGGCCCATTATCCCCCTTATCTATTGATTAGACCACACTTCATTTGTCAGATTTTAGGAATTAATCATGAATGTCACAGAAGTGACATGATGGGTAAGAAGGTCACGGGATGACCCCCCTTACCAACTCCCAGGTGCCCTCTCCTATAAATATGGAGACCTTGGGAGTTGCAAAGGGTTGGATTCTATTGTGTAACGAAATACCCTGTAAAGAATACCGGAAATATAGCAATAATATTGGCTGGTGGAGTAGAAGGATTTTAACCTTTGAACCACCTAAAAATGTATTCGTGTCATTAGTTCATATTAAGATCATTCATTTGTTTCGGTTCATCACTCAACACTAATCTCTTTCTCTTATTTTCTTGATTACCTGTTGGCGAAGAACCGCGTCAATAGCGCAGAACGTTCCAGAGCAAGATCAAGCAAACTCAGGACCTTCTAGGCCCTGTAACGGATGGCAGCCACCATCACCAATAAGGCACCCACCATCGCCTGTAAGGTATCCCTCACCAACACGGAGGAACACACAACCGATCCATGGTGATAATGAAAAGCGAGCTGGGCGAAGGCATAGGAATGGGGAGACTGCTAGGGAGCATAGGGGTCCCCAACCTACGAGAAGCCAAATGTCTCGGTCTTACACTATTAAGACGAGGCAACCAGAAAGAAACCCGTCTCGAAACAACTATGCAATGAGCCATGTCAGTAAAGGCTCGGGTGACACTAGATCAGTTAGGATATATGACCAGAAACATAGAAACACTGGGAATCGAAGAAACCACCCAGATTTACGAGAACATCTGAACCATAATCGGGGGAATGATAATCCCCCGAATTCGGACCTGAGAGACCATCTCAACGAGCGCAAGTTCCCGCTAGAGTTGTAATCAACGATAACCAGTTCCCACTGCTTCAAGTCAGACTCCCCATAGATCCAGTCTAAGAAAGGATTGAACAGTTTGAAATAGCATTCAGGCTCTTACAAAATGAACGAGGTCGGGAACGGGATGAAGAGTTCGATGAAGAGCTCGAGCCCTTCGCCCCGCATATTTCTAGCACCCTATTTCCTCAAGGATTTAGAATTCCTCATGTCCCACCATTTGATGGGAATTCGGATTTGTACAGTCATGTTCAACACAATCATGCGAGCCAGTAATGTGGGCTACGAGCTTAGATGCATGATGTTCCCAGCCTCGCTCACGGGACCAGCAAAGAACTGGTTTGAGAAGTATAAGAGACATTCGATTACTTCTTGGGATCAATTATCAAGAGATTTCAAGAAGCAAATAAATGCCATGGTCGGCATTAGGCCTGAGGCATCTGCCTTGACCAATGTCCGACAACAGCCGAATGGAACATTGAAAAGTTACCTCACAAGGTTTAATTTGGAAGTTGCCCGAACTCGTGACGTCGACGACAGTGGCCATTTAATGGCAGTCCGAGCCGGAGTAATGCCTGGAAGTCCTCTCTGGGAGGATATGCAGAGGAAACTCGTAAGGTCCTTAACCGAGTTCAATCGACGAGCTCAGAGGTTTATTAATGTAGATTAGGAGAGGTTCGCACTGAATATGACCTCTCAGCCCATAACTACAACAACAAACGTAAACTCTGCCTTGACCTCGGTGGATCCTACGACCTCAAAATCCCCTGGGGACAACCCTTCTAAAAGGAAGAAGAATGAAGAGAATAATCCCGAGGCGGAAGGGGGAAAGAAGAAGAAATGAGAAAGATATTTCTCTGTATACAAAGTGTATACCGAGCTCAATGAATCTTGGGAGAATATCTACCTGGCTAATGAAAACCAGGTCCCTTTCAGACGACCCAACCCCATGAGGAACCAAAATGCGAAAAGAGACTCCAATAAGTACTGCAGATTTCATAGAGATATCGGACATACAACCGATGAATGCAGGCAATTAAAAGACGAGATCGAAGGATTGATCTCGAGAGGATATTTCAGACAATATGTTAGGAACCAAAACCCCAATCAGGCTTCCACCAGCCAGAGGGCAGCAACAGCACCACCTGCCCAGAATAACAACTTTGAAGCAAGGGAGGACGAACGACCCCCTCTGATTGATGGAGAAGATGTCATAACCATTTTGGGGGGACCACATATTACAGGATCGGGCAGGAACGCCCAGAAATGATACGTGAATGAGCTAAAAATGGGTGATGGGTCTCCCTACAAACCCAAACCCAGAGCTCCAAAGCAACAAAGGGTTGCATCTCAACTCATTACTTTTACTGAGGACGATGCGTCTCATGTACAGTTTCCTCACAACGACCTGCTGGTCATCACCCTTCTGCTCGCGAACAAGAGGGTACACCGAGTCCTGGTTGATAATGGGAGCTCAGTAAATATCCTCTATAAGGACACCTTAGAAAAGATGGGACTCGCACTTTGCGACCTAAAGGCCTGTGCAACGACATTGTACGACTTTTCAGGATAAGGGATTGCTTGTATGGGATCCATCGAACTCCCCGTAACCTTGGGAGACTTCCCAGTCTCGACAACCAAGATGATCGAGTTTGTAGTAGTGGATCTTCCATCGGCCTACAACATACTGCTCGGGAGACCCGCCCTAGTAGGGTTAGGGGCAGTTTCATCTGTAAGGCATCTAGCCATCAAGTTCTCGACTTCTAGTGGCATCGGGACTTTGAAAGGGGACCAGCTCGCAGGGAGGGAATGTTATAGAATTTCCATTAGAGGAAATAAGCATACAAGTGCACAAACACTTGTCGTAATTTAGAATAAGGATGGGACAGTCTACAAAATAGACGAAGAGATCGATCCAAGAGTAGAAGAGAGGGCTGATCTGGAGCCGCTAGTAGAGCTCGAAGAGATCAAGCTCGAAGAGGTCGATCCCCTGAAAACTGTAAAGGTAGGGAAAAACCTGTCAGAGGAAACAAAGTAGCAATTAATTTGCTTCCTAAGGAAGAACCAGGACGTCTTCGCATCATTGCATTCAGACATGGTGGGGATAAGCCCGAATGTGATAAGCCATGCCCTTAACATCGACAAAATCTTCCCCTCGAAGCAACAAAAATGAAGACTCCTAGACGATGACAGGAAGAAAGCCCTGAAGGAAGAGGTCGATAGGTTAAAGGTGAATCGATTCATATGAGACGCCTTCTACCCTGATTGGGTCGCCAACCCAGTGCTAGTTCCAAAACCTAATGGAGCATGGCAGACTTGTATCGATTACTCGGACCTCAATAAAGCATGTCCTAAGGATTGCTTTCCCCTACCTCGGATCGACCAGCTCATAGATGCCACAGCCGGGCATGGACTTATGTCGTTCATTGACACTTATTCTGGATATAACCAGATTTCAATGCATGCCCCAGATCAAGAGCATACGAGTTTTGTGACAGACAAAGGATTGTACTACTACAATGTCATGTCGTTCGGGCTCAAGAATGCTGGAGCCACATACCAACAGCTCGTAAACATGATGTTCTCTAAACAAATAGGTAATAACATGGAAGTTTATGTTGATGATATGTTGGTCAAATCTAAACATAACAATAACCATGCGGACGACCTCAAAGAATGCTTCGCCGTGCTAAGGAAGTACAACATGAAGCTCAACCCCCAGAAATGCTCTTTTGGAGTATCGTCGGGGAAGTTCCTGGGTTTCATTATGAACGCACAAGGAATAGAGGCTAATCCTGACAAGATCCAGGCGTTAATTAACATGCCCTCACCTCGGAAGCATAAAGATGTCCAGAGTTGTACTGGACGGATGGCAGCATTGAGTAGGTTTATCTCAAAATCTATAGACTGCTGTCTTCCATTCTTCAACCTTTTGAGAGGAAGCGAAGAATTCAAGTGGACAGAGGAATGCTAGATAGCATTTCAAGATCTCAAGAAGCACCTCGCAGAGCCTCCTATCTTGTCGAAACCTATCACAGGAAAAATTTTGTACCTATATCTCGCTACAACCGAGCACGCCATCAGCATCGTGCTCGTCCGAGAAGATCAGAAGGTGCAAAAGCCAGTATACTATGTTAGCAAAAGGTTACTGGGGGCAGAATCGAGGTACCCCATAATGGAGAAATTGGCTCTTAGCCTAATTCACTCGTCTCGAAAGCTCCGACCTTACTTTCAAGCACACCCCATCCAAGTGGTGACTGACCAACCACTACAGCAAGTCTTATCAAATCCAGAAGCCTCAGGCTGATTATTAAAATGGGTTGTTGAGCTCGGACAATTTGAGATCACTTATCATTCGAGGACAACCATAAGAGGACAGGACCTGGCAGACTTCATAGTGGAATGTACTGGAATGACTGATGATGAAATTTCAACCCCAGCCCATGAGCTGTGGAAACTTTATGTCGATGGGTCTTCCAACGAAAATGGATCGGGGGCAGGAATCATATTGATCACTCCAACTGGAAGCCAATTTCACTCCACCTTGAGATTTGACTTCGAAGGATCTAACAACGAGGCTGAATACGAAGCTCTACTGGTAGGACTTTGAATAGCCAAGGAACTCAAGGCTAAGGCGATACATTGCTATAGTGACTCGCAGTTGGTGGTCAACCAAATTTTAGGGGAATACCAGGCTCGCGGAACAAAAATGGCTGCATATTTAGAAATAGCAAAAGCAGCACTCGAACATTTTGAGTTCTACACAATAGAGCAGGTTCCCCAAGAAAAAAATTAGAATGCAGACGCCCTAGCCAGGCTTGCCACATCTACGGAGGTCGACGAGCTGAATGTTGTGCCAATCAAGCATCTTTCGACACCCAGTATTAGCGAGTCGGAACATGGAGATGTTTGCATGATCAACTCCGAGCCAACCTGGATGATCCCAATAGTTGAGTACCTTGAAACTGACATTCTCGCAGCAGAACGGAACAAGGCTCGAAAACTAATGTATCAGAACCCCAGATACACTATTATGGAAGGAAGGCTATATCGGAGAGGATACTTCATGCCACTACTTCAATGTGTGACTCCGCCCGAGGCCAAAAATATCCTAGAAGAGATACATGAGGGATTCTTTGGGGACCACACTGGGGGGCATAGCTTATCAAAGAAAACTATACGCCAAGGATACTTCTGGCCCAATATCAAAGCAGACTCATTTGATTACGTCAAGAAATGCGATAAATGTCAACGGTTCGCTACAATCCCACGAGCTCCACCTTCCGAGCTAACTATGATGACCTCCCCATGGCCATGTGCAGTCTGGGGAATTGACCTCATAGGCTCATTGCCAACTGGCAAAGGTGGAGTTAAGAACGCAGTAGTCGCGGTAGATTATTTTACGAAGTGGACTGAGGCTGAACCTCTGGCAACAATACCTCAAAGAAAGTTTTAGACTTTATGGTAAAAAAATATAATCTGCCGATATGGAATGCCAAGGAAGATAGTATCGGATAACAGTACTCAATTCGATAGTGAACTATTTACCATTTTTTGTGAGAAAAATGGGATAATAAAGAGCTTCTCCTCTGTGGCTCATTCCTAAGCGAATGGCCAAGTCGAAGCTGTGAATAAAACCCTGAAGAGTTCTATGAAGAAGAAATTGGAAGAAGCTAAGGTAAAATGGCCCGAGGAGTTACCACAAGTTTTGTGGGGATATCGGACCACAACTCGCACTTCAACAGGACATACCCCCTTTTCTCTGGCATATGGATGTGAGGCTATGCTACCAATCGAGGTCAAAGTACCCACTATTCGTAGCCACGCTTATGACCAAGCCTCAAACCAATCCCATCTCAAAGTAAGTCTGGACCTGATTGAAGAAATACGGGACGAGGCTCAGCTAACAAATGCAGCATATCAGCAGTGAGCTACCCAATATTTCAATAAACGGGTTCGGGACAAGAAGTTTGGCTTGGGATACTTGGTGCTAAGGCGTGTGTTCCTAGCCACATGGGACCCAGCCGCTAGCGTGCTTGGGCTTAATTTGGAAGGGCCTTATCAAATCGAATCAGTTATCCGACCTGGCGTCTACAAATTGGCAAGATTAAACAGGGAATTGGTACCATGAGCTTGGAATGGCGAACATCTATGACTTTACTATCAATAGTGTAGGAATGATGTCACCTGTAACCGTGCTTGTTTATCTTTACTACGCTTCTGTTGATAAATTGTTCAATTCTGAATAAAGTTCATTTTCGTTTCAATATGCTGTATTTTTTGCAAACTCTCTTAATTTAATAACCTATGGTCACACTCATAGGATATTATGGGGGCATCAGTGGTATATATACCGCAAGCTTGAAAAAATAAATAGCATGCACGAAAATAAGCAAACGTCTGGATCGTTAACCAAATTATTAAAAAATAAAAGTGTTTGGATATAACCAAATACGCGAGCGAAGATAATTTGGATATAACCAAATTATGATCTAGATATAACTAGATCGAAAATATAAAAGTGTTTGGATATAACCAAATACGTGAGCTAAGATAGTTTGGACACAACCAAATTATTAAAAAATAAAAGTATTTGGGCATAACCAAATACGCGAGATAAGATAGTTTGGACATAACCAAATTATGAAAATATTGAATGAAGTGTTTGGATATAACCAAATTATGATCTAGATACAACTAGATCGAAAATATATAAGTGATGGATTACAAACCAAACAGACCCAAATAGGTTTGGAACAAACTAGCTAAAACTAATCGACAGAAAGATGGGATATAGAAAAACCCACCTCAAATTAAGTCAAGATCGAGGCTGGAATATCTTGCAAAAAGATAGTTTTGACCTCATAACCTTGGGGAGCTACCCGAGGATGAGGAAAAGTAACTAGAAAAGCAGAATATAACTAAACTACCCACCTTACACGCCATATAAGTACTTTCTAGTGCATGGTAAAAGTAAGTTCCGACCTTGAAAAATAACGAGATCGGACACGGATACATCAAGTAAACTGTGCATGAATGTATTGAAACTCGAGCTTAAATCCACCACGTGTTTGTATGAATAAACAGACAGAGGCAGGCCTTTAGTATAAATTGCTTAAAATATTTTCGGTTTAAGAGATGTAAAGCAAAAATATTAAAGTAAAGTCAAATATGGTATTGTAAATATCATAAGAAAATAGCTCTTTTGCGAGCTATAAATTGTCTTAACCCCAAGGACACAAAAAACAAAAAATAAAAACTATTACAAAAATTCTTAAAGGGATGCAGCCCAGGATCGAGATTCAGGAGGAAGGAGCACCCCCTTTAGCCTTCTTAGCATCCTCCGTAGCCTTTTCGACATCCTCCTTGGCCTTGTCTGCATCCTCCCGAGCAGCCTCCTCCGCATCAAGCCGAGCTTGCCATTTGGCCACAAGCTCCTCTTCAAAAGAACCTAGGAAGCTGATATCGAGATCGGCGTTGCTGGCCCAGATCCTATACATGGCCAGGTCAACCACCCGATCCTTCCTCTCCTTGAACTCTTCGAGAAGACGAGCTTTTTCGCCCTCCATTATCTCGAAGGTGGCCTTCTTCTCCTCCTCAATTTTGGCATTCATCTTCTCAAGCTCCTCGAGCCTGGCATTCAGCTTCTCAAGCTCTACTATACTGGCCTTAGCCTCCAGCTTTGATTTTGTAGCCTTGAACTCGTCTGAGAGCTTGGGCTGGAGATCCTTCGCCTCTTGAGCGTAGGACATGCTCGAGTGGACCTCATTGTGCAGCTTATAATTTAGCTGAGAAAATGCAATAAGAGACTAACACACAAACAAAACAAGTTAGAACATATGCTAAGCACGATTACAACAAATAATAAGGTGAGAGAAGTACCGCAGCAGCGAGCTCGACACTCTTGTCATAAAGGGTGTTGCAGTCCCGAGCATTGTTCAAGAACTGCCACTGGGTAGCCTCAAAGCTGCTGATGCTCTGGCCTACTCGAGATAGGACGTCCGAGCCAAGTGTAGCCCCATGAGTCCCGACAGCATTGTCAACAACATACTCATCAACATGGGTAGAAATCGACAACAGGCACCCTTTGGACACTGGTTTCTTCGGAAGAGGGCCGAGCGTAGGGAGGATCTTGATGGCTGGAGGCAGAGGAGGAGCATCTGTGGTGGAAGCATCAACCTGGGAGGCAGGATCCACGGCCGGGCTCGTAACAATGGGAGCTGGGGAAGGAGGAGTCTTCTCGGTCCTCTTAGAGACCTTAGCAGGTCGATCAGACTTCTGCGAGGCTCTCAGGCGCTTACTCTTCTTGGCCCCCTCACCCCTAGCGAGCACGGTCTCAAGATCAGAATCCATAGTACCTGCATAGTCACACCACATTATAAGAAATTTCAAGACTCAAAAAGTTAGCATAATGTAGACAGTCAAGGAATAAAAGGACAAGTAACGAGGAACCTAATTGGAACTCTCCCCCGAGCTCGTGATCGACAACCACATAATTCCCTGATATTTGGAAGAGGCAGGGGGAGTCCCTTCCCTATGTGTGGAAGTCAACCTCGAAAGGTCCCTATAATCATTCATCTCGTATTGGACGGCTATTCCATCCAAGACCTCGTTTAGACTATACATAGTATCATACTTCCTTAGCCAACTATCAAACCCATGGACCCTCTCATCTACCCAGGACCATACATAAAAGTGGTTCCTATCATCTTCACACAAGATTAAGGTGTCGAGCTTATGCTTAAGTAGCAAAGGAGACCATAAAACCGAGCTAAGGATGACTGTACCTCTGTCACTCGAGCTCTCAGCTTCGTCATTGGCCTCGTTCCCTGAGCATGGACTCCCGTGACGGTGAGCTGGGGATCGTGCCTTAGAGCTTTGCCTCAGAGGAAGGTTGTCGGTTAGGAGAGGCACAAACTCCCACTTGGTGTACTTCTTGTTGGACCAGTCATTTGTGGATTGATCCTTCTCCAGGAGACCACAAGCTCAAAGCCTATCTTCATGAAGAAGATAGGAAAGTGAGCACCTGCCATAAGGGAGTTGAAGCAAAGTCTCCTTGTGCTCCTTCATCTCATCAGTGGGAGTAGGTCGATGATAATTGGCTGAAGAAGTGAACATACTATGAGTGGTTTGAGCCAAAGAAAAAATTCGAGCACTAAAAGAAAAAAGAACGTATACTTACGGATTCGTCTGAATGAATAGTATCTGGAGGGAGCCAGGCCGTCGGTCCAAAAGAAAGCCAGCTTGAAGTTGGGGGGATGGTTCGACAGATCCTTGAAGATTTTCTTCTCCTTGGGATAGCTTGAGAGGTAGTAGAAGCCATCTCTTCCCCGAGCTCGGGAGGGGTTGCTTTTCAAACAAAAGAGATACAAAATCTCTTTTGGTGAAGGTCCTTCCCACTTTAGCTTGTGGTAAAGCGACCTCAGGGCTGACAAAAACCTGTATGAGTTGGTGTTGAGTTGGAAGGGAGCGAGCCCAATGAAATCCAGAAAGTCCTTAAAAAAGGACTTCAAGGGAAATAAGGCCTCTACCCTCATATGCTCATGGCTACAAGCCACGTATTTTAACTTATTGTCAGGATTACCATCTCCCGGGGCGCGACAGCTTCGCTTGTGGGAGGTAGGAGCTCGACACCTCAGCGAGCTCGATAATCCAATTCTGTGGAGGGCCAAAATGTCAGAGATTTGCCCTAGTGAAGAAATCGAGCTCCAATAATGCTCGGCCTCGAAAAATTCTCCTTTCGAGGTGGGAATAGTGGTCGGCTGCGAGGTAGATGGGGGATTTGATGGTTCTTCCATCAGTGAAAATTTGAGATCGCCTGGTTTGAATACGACCATCACTTTAAGAGTAAGGTCAAGAGGGATTGGTCTGGGCTCGGGGTCCGGGTCTAGATAGATCACGACCCTAAGTTTTTTCCTCTTTTTCTCCTCGACCTCGTCGATTTGGCATCAAAAGTGAGCTCAAGTGTCTTCTTGCTCACACCTTAGTTCGTGCTCCTGAATCAAGCGCTGATTCTGAGTAAAAGGTGACTCCGGTCTCGGAGTTGCCGGTGAGTAAGGAATCGCGAGTTTTGACCCCCACCGCTTTTCCAAATTCTGTGACATCTAGCAAGAAAGAAAAAGGGTGAGGGCTAGACGAACAAGAGATTAAGAATAAAAATCAAGACGGTCTAAGCTCGAATGCTCGAGACTATGGAACGAGCTCGGTCAAAAGAGCGAGATTAGGCTCGAAGTGTGCATTCCATGTAAAGGGGAAAAGTGGATTTATTTTTTAGAATCCTGGATTTTCAGGAAAAAAGTTGATAGTTACTGAAAAAGTGATATTTTTGGGAAATGTGCAATTTGAAAACCCTAATCCTGTACCCAGTTTCTTGGTCTACACGATATGATAGTTGAAATCAAGATAACCCAGTAAAAGCCATATTAGCATCATTTATGCAAAAGTCTGGGTTTGGAAAATCTTAACAATAGAAGAGCCTAAAAATTACACGACATTGACTAAAGCATTCTGATACTAAAAGCTGGTGTCCAAATGCTACTACAACAATAAACATGCATGGAAAAACAGAATGTACATGAACAAAGAACAGATACTTACACAGTGTGGCTGGTGGGTACAAAGAAATCGATGACCGAAGGAGAGGTTGGAAAAACGATCTCGCGGTGTCAAACAGGCCAACGGTGCTTTGTTTCCTCGGCTTGGAGAATATACTGTTATATTATTTTATAATATAATGTAAAATTATATTATATTATAATATAATGTTTTAGATTAAATAAATGTGACAAAGTGTGTCACATATTGTAACATATAATAGAGATTTACAATATTTAGATATATGAGATACATCCAAATAATGTAACATATTTGGTGTTACAAATTTGTAACCTCCAAATATTACCCTTTATTGTGGAAATTGTTGTTACACAATATTGAGATGAATTTCATAAAGCCATATGTGATATGGCTGTTAGAGATATGATTTTAACCCCAATAATGTGTTTTGGGAGTTACAAAATCATTGGGGAGGGTTTGGAACCGTTTGGAAAAACAACACATTTTTTGTGCTGAATTTGGTCAGTGGCTGCGGCCTGTGGGTCAGAGACCAGTGGCCACGGCCACTAATGTCTCTGGCCGCAGCCACAGGCCAAAAAACTGACCAATTTTCAGTTTTTTCAATCTTTGTTGAACGGCTCAAAAAACCCAAATAACTCCCAAATCTCTTTTTTAATTCCATATTAATCCAATTAAACATTGGTAACAGCCATGGGGGTTGGTGGAATTTGAAATTCAAATGGTGTCTCTAAACTCTATAAATAAGAGCCTATAGCTCACTTGTAAGACACAACATTTCTATCCATTAGAGCACTTGGCTAGAAACACCTTGAGGCTTGATAATTCCAGAAAGCTTTTCCAATATCTGAGAGAGATCCCTTAGTGCTTGAGTTAGGGGGAAATAAGCTTTTGGACAAAGGTTTTAAACCTTGTTCAAGTTGGTGATCCCCAACCCTCTTCACTTAGGTTGTGTAAGTGAGAGTTTACTTGTGTTTCTATTCTTCTTTTTATTCTATTATTTTTCTTCTTATTCTCTTGTTCTATTTACTTGTATATTTTTTTTAAGAGTTGTAATCTTTTCTTTTGGTCCAAACACTTTATTTTACTTGTAATCTTTTGCTTAGAGTTGTATCCTCACTATTCTCTTCTTCTTCTTCATTTTCTTCATTTCCTTTGGTTATTTGTAATTTTTAGTTATAGAGTTGTAATCTTATTCAATAAATTATTATTTATTTGTAATATATTGCATAGAGTTGTAATATTATTATCAATTTCCATTGAGGCAATTTATATTTTCTTAACACATACAACAGTAGAACGAGTTTTAAGTTCTGGGTTTTTGTTCTTCCCTTTTTTTTGAAAACTTGAAAGCGTAAAATTGAAATGAAGAAGACGATGGGCGTATTTATAGGCCATAGCAGAATGCCAAATGACAAATTAAATCTGGACCGTTGGACGAGATTGGTATCTGATCGAACGAACGGGTATTGGCGTGGCAATGGCGGCAAAAATATGGCAGATGAGGAGACGTGGGCATGGTGCAAACATACTCAAGTACTCTGATCTTCCAATACCTGCCTGACGCATGTCCACACTCAAGTGCAGTTGATGGTACAGTTTCCAAGAAGGGCAGTTCAAAAGTTTTCTTCTCATGGGATTCGAACTGATACTTTTGAGGGGGAAAAATGTTACACCCAGATTTCGAGATAAGAAGTTATGACCCCGAAAGCTGGGCTCGTCAGGTGTGAGCTCAAAACATATAATGGTCATCGTATGATTCCACCATCAAACCTCTTTGAAGTAAACAACGACCTCGAGGGTGTGTAGCCTCAAGGGTGCTCTGAGCTCGCAATATTCATGGCACGACACATGAATATATTTTTCCATGATTGCTTCAGGCGAGATGGATCGAGCTCGGGAAGTACAAACTCGGATGTAACAGCTTTGTCAGCATCTACTTGTTCCGAGCATAGCGCGAAGTTAGGTGACGAGCTCATGGTTGACTCATGGTCTCGGCAAGTTTAATGCCAATTGCTGATCTCGAAGATTTGATGAATCATTTGGGATAATCAGTTACATGTGAACATGTTTATTGCTGTACAATCCCAATATTTAAGGGATATCATTTAATCTGTTATCCGTTCCCAATCTTCATGGGAGATTTCCGTGTATAAAGGAAATAATGCATTAAATAACATTATCTTGATTGATTTACAGAATATCTTCCCGAAATATGTGGGAATGAATTTTGCAACCTTCTCTATAAATAGAGAAGGAAACACCATTTGTAAAGGACCGATTTCTAATTTCTTGAGAGAAAATTCTGGTTAACTTATCTCTGAAAAGTTTCCAGAAAACTCCAATGTCTTAATAATATAGACTCGTGGACTAGGCAGAGTTAACTGCTGAGCCACGTAAATATCCTCTTGTTTTTCTCTTTATTCATTTGCTCCAGTATTTTAATTATTTAATTGCTCTACTATTTAAGTTGACGAAAAGCGGCGTCAACAATATATATAATTATCTATATAATTTATGTTTTTTTATAAGGGTTCACACCATTTTGAACTTTGTATTTTAGCCAATTAACTGTTTGGACCCTTTATTTTTTAAAATTAACTTGTGGACATTGTATTTTGTCAAAATGTTGATTACCCATTTGGATCATTTATTGTTAAAAATTAACATTTGGATCTCGTGTTTTGTCAAAAGGTTAAAAATATTTATTTATTATTTATTATTATATATAGATATTTTTAATTGACATCTATTATTATTATTATTATTATTATTATTATTATTATAAAAAGGAGAAAAAAGAGAAAATATATAGAATTTTTTCCTGAATTAAATAATAGTCATAAATTAGAAAAATAAAATAAAAAATGAAAAAATTTAATGGTTATTTATATTTATAATTTAATTAAACAGTTGTTATAATTAACTATTTAATCAAATTTGAATTCAAATTAAAACATATGAAAAAAGAAGAAAATAGAAATGGTGCATTGGAGCAATTTTAGAGTGCCACATCATATAAATATATTAGTAAATATACCTGTCTTCATGTAATTTTTTTTATAATAATTTTAAATATATATTTTAGGTAATTTTATATTTGTTTGATAAATATAATAATTTGAATTTATATATTTTGTAATTCAACTATATATATTTAACGCAATTCTATATTTGTTTGATTAATTTTATAATTTGTATAATGTGAGTGAGAAATTTATACCTTTTGTAATTCCTCATTTTTTTTAAGTTTGCTCTAATAGTAAAATTGTATTAAAAGTATCTAATTAATCAATTATTTTTTTCTCTCTCTTTCCAAGAAATTAATAGAATGTATAATAGCATTTGAAAAGAAAGAGATGTGAAAAAATTAAGCTAACAAACAATATTAACATTAATTTTCATAATTATATACTTTTTAATTCATAATATGTTCCTTGTTTCTAAAAAAGATTTTTTATGCTTCGCATCAACGTGTGCATCTTTTGTTGCTGCTAGAATGCCCATTAAATTACAATCTAGAAAACATTTGTTTACTGTGGTGAAAACAAATCGCAAATCCAAACAATACCATTAATAATATCGTTTTGTCACAATCTTGTTAAAATATAAAATAAGAGAAAAATACAATTATTAATGTTGATAATTGATGATAATAATTATAATATTTTATACAACTATTCACTTTTGAATAATCAACATAATTATATTATAATAAGAAAATAGATATATAGAAAACCAAAATTCAAACAATACTAATACCAATACTTGCTTAGCTAATTAAATTCAAAGATACAGATATACTTTTTTTTAGTACATAAAGTAAATAATATCATAGTACCATGATCCACGTTCAATTTATTCTCCTTCCAAAAACGTAAGAAAAATACCAAAATCTATAAATCAACCACAAATAAATATACGTATATTGCACAATCGGTGAGTGCTCTCTACATTTGTCAGGTGCACAAAGCTTAATTGAAAATACTTTTTGAGATATATTGCAGTGTCAACATAATTTGATATTCACGTGTGTGTGGAAATATGCATGGTATACATTGAAAGTCATGTATGTGTGTATGATACACGAAAAATTTAAGAAAATGCTGGTACATTTGGAAATGATACTCACATGATATACACAAACCAACAATTTTAGATATACAATCTCTCTATATATACACATATTTTCATGTATATATATATAAATTTTTTACCTTGAAATTAGAATTATTGATTATTACTCTTTTGAGAGTCAAGCCATGAAACTAAATAAATTATAATATACAAAAACTTAAGGAAATGCTCGTACACTTGAAAATGATACTAATAGGATACACCCAAACTAACAATTTTAGATATCCATTTTGTATATATACACATATATTCATATATATATATATATAGAGGGAGAGAGAGAGATTGAATACCTTGAAACTTGAATTATTGATTGTTACCCACTTGAGTAATTGAGAGTCTAAGTCATGAAGCTAAATAAATTCTTCATCAAATTAATATTATGTATGTATATATTGAAATTTTTTAATGGTTAAGATATTTTGGTTTTGAATTTTAATTTTTTTAGACGTGTAAAATAGAAAGAGTAAATAATAATATTTTGTAAATATCTTATTTAAATTTAAAAAGCATGTAACTACATATCTTTTAAAACATGTATGGTACATTTTTTTTAATTACTACATTATTATAATCTATAAAATGAATAAAAAAAATTAGATTAAAGAAAAAATTAATATATAAAATGAATAAAAAAATTAAATTAAATGATAAAATAGATAAAAAAAATTTGGAGCAATTTTAGTCTTTTTAAACATGTAAAATAGATAAAGTAAATAATAATATCTTGTAAATTTGTTTATTTTTGCTGACTTTTTCTTTATCAAGAAGTTGGTGGTGATGGGGTGATGATCGTGGTGGGTATTCTATATATATTTATATATATAGAAGAAGGGGGTGGTGGTAACGATGGTGCGGTGGTGG
Organism: Humulus lupulus; assembly: GCF_963169125.1. Taxonomy (NCBI): domain Eukaryota; kingdom Viridiplantae; phylum Streptophyta; class Magnoliopsida; order Rosales; family Cannabaceae; genus Humulus; species Humulus lupulus. The sequence goes on along the minus strand of NC_084793.1, from coordinate 84,059,878 downwards.
TGGATTTTTTCTATTTTGATCTTATTTTAAAATTATATTATACTATTTAAAAATATATTTTTGGTTTAAAAATAATATTTAATATATTTATGAGGTGGATTAATAAGGATATGACATATGTACATAGACAGTGCTACATCATCAAAAGTTAATAGAGTTGAGGGTGAGTAATTATGAAAATTGTATTTTTTCTTGTATTTGGGTAGTTTAGCTGTACAAATAGAAAAGAAAAACTTGAGTAATTTCATGTAATAAACTAAAACCCTTGGTAGTTTACCGCAAATTTCCAAATATATTTACTCATTGATGTTACTTCATGTTCATTGGTATAACTGACTACTTTCATTTATTGATGGTTTATTTGAAGAAATGAATGTGGTCTTTAACTACATTTTTGTCAATATATTTTTAAATATGACTTAAAGACTCTTAATTTAATTTTAATCAATGAATTATTAATATTTTATGAATACTTGACAAAATTTAAAATTAAAACTAATGAGGAGTGTTAACAACAATCTCCTATTTCAACATCTTAGTCATTCTTTGCCTCTGAAAACACATGCCAGAATATTTTTTACAATGGTGTTCGTTGTAGTTACAATATATATTTTGTAAATTTTAGAAATTTTTTGAATAATTTACAATATTAAAACAAGTTTGTATTTTTTCGAACACAAGTGGTAAATCGGAATATCAAGAAATATCATAAACTCTATTTTCGGCATGGTAAACTATTCAAAAAATTTCAAAAATTTACAGGAAGAATGTTATAATTATAACGAACACTACAATGAAAAAAATTAGAAAAAAATACTCTGGCATGTGTTTTTTGAGGAAGAGGTTGAATAAAATGTTGAAATAGGAGGGATAGCATATCACTCCTCTAAAACTAATATATTAAAAATTTTAAAATGATTAATAATATTAGATTTTACTAGGGATATGCAAAAATCATCCAATCCAATTAGAGCTAATCGATCCAATTTTAACCGACCGCTAAAAATTGGATATCCAATTATAGTTGGATCAGATCGAATTTTGAAGATCCAAATTTGATCGGATCGGTTGTTGGATGATTATGCAAAAATCTAATAAAATCGATCTGATACAATTGTATATATATTTTTAAAATATAGTTATAAAATTAAAAATATATTTATTTATTTAGGATTATGCTTATAATTTATGTTGTATTAGTATTGTGTTGTATCATTTTGAACAAATTAGTCTTTATATTTATAATATCATGGATTATTTGAATAAATTAAGCTAAATAAATGCTCAAAAATATTGGATGGATCCAATTGGATCAAATACATAAACAATGAGACACATCTAATGAATAAAATTGATACAATTCAATGGATAGTTGGATTAGATCAAATTGGTTGAAACTAGTTAATTAGATTGGATCGGTTGTAAAAATCCAACATGTCATTGATAATTGAAACAGATCGGATATGCCTAAAAATATTAGATAAGATCAAATGAACACCTTTTCATTTAAAAAAAAAATGTAGTCAATTCTTTCATAACAATTGAAAATATGATTTTTTTTTTTTTACCGAACCATGATTTTATTAAAAATAAATAAATAAATAAAATAACCACATAATTTTAGTTTTCAACTAACATTTTCAAGTCAAAAGATTCAAACTAATATTTGACAACGATTGAATTCTATATTTTTTTAGTAGATTTATCTTGTTTTTACGGTTACATATAGTAATCCATTTGATTAAACTAGTAGATTAGGCTACCAAAGGCTATATTCATTTTAACAACCTAAACTAATAACTGGCTGTCTTTTAATTTTATTTGGTACTAAAAATCAAGCTAATAAGTTATGAAGAAGTGCTCTAAATTTTAGAAATAAATAAAATAATGTTATATACTAAGTGTAAGCAATATGCAACGTACGTTTAGTTTTATTTAAAAAATTTATTAATTATTTTGATTAAGATTTTATGATTGTCACATAAATTTTAAATAAATAAACAATATTATATATAAAATAATGACATAAACATATTAAAATAAATTAAACCAAAATATTGTTTATGATTTTTTAAAAAAAATGACATAATAACATTTTAGATTACAAACTATTGGATTTTTTATAATAAAAATTAGGATTATATATTATTATAATAAAAATATTTTATCTGAATTTATATTAATATAATTATTAAATATCTAGTTATGTATTATATTTATATAATAATGATATTTTATAACATTAAATTTATATTAATATAATTATTAATTATCTAAACTTGAATTAAATATTATTATAATGATGATATTTTATAATATTTAATTTTATATTAATATAATTAATAAATATTTATTTTTTATTAGTTTTAAAAATATATCTCGTTAAATATTTGTAATATTCCATTAAAGTTAACAAAAAAATTGCTAAAACTAAGAAAAACGGTTAAATAAACACTTTTTTTATATAGAAGATATATATATATATATATACTAGGTGCAAGTAACGCGTGCTTAGTTTTATTTTGAAAATTTATTAATAATTTTATTATTTTTTTATGATTGCCATATAAATTTTAAAAAAATAAACAATATTATGTATAAAATAATGAGATAAACATATTAAAAGATAAATTAAACCAAAACATTGTCTATTGTATTTTTTTTTTAAATAAAATAAATAATATGATAATCTTTTAGATCATAAATTACCCTATTCAAGGTACAAACCATTCATAATATTATTCAAAACACATCTCAATGATTGTAGAAGAAACTTGTTTATTCTTGATAGAAGTACATTTATTCTAATTTCTTATGTAGTTACACAGTAATTCTATTTGTACACGCATGACACCTATATATAATGTATTTATAATGTTTGTTGTTATTTAATATCAATATATATTTGTATAAGTTAGATTAAGTAATAAAAAACAACCCAGTTTCTTTTTAAATTTAAATGATAAATTTTAAATTAAAATTAAGATTATGTATTATATATTATTATAATCGTGATATTTTATATTATTTAATATGTAGTCTTACATTAAATATTATTATATAATAATGATATTTTATAATATTTGAATTTACATTAATATAATTACTAAATATTTATTCCACCGAAATTACATAAAAATTAGAATTATGTATTATATATTATTATAATAATAATATTTTATAACATTTGAATTTATATTAATATTAAATATCTAATTTTGTATTATATATTATTATAATAATGATATTTCATAACATTTAAATTTATATTAGTATAATTATTAAATATCTAGTCTTATATTAAATATTATTATAATAGTAATTTTTATAATATTTATATTTATATGAATATAATTACTAAATATTTATTCTACTATATTTTTCAATTAATTTTAAAAGTATATTTTGTTAAATATTTATAATATTTTGTTAATAATAAAACAAAAAAACTGTCGAAATAAAAAAAAACCGTTAAATACATATATATATATTTTTTATATAAAATAGATATATAAAAGGAAATTAAAAAATTAAAAAAAATTCCATCACTACATAAAAGAAGGAAAAAGGCAAAAGGAAAATAAAAAATCTCAAAATAGAAAAAACTAAAGATATAAATAAAAAAAATTGCAAATCAGACTAAGAAAAAGTTAGAAAAACTTAATATATACCCAATTTACAATTGAATTATTGAAATTACTAATTTTATTAAGTTTTTACTTTTTTTTTTTTTACCTAACTTACCAAATTACTCTTATCACATTTATCATAATTCCGTGCATTCTTATAAAACAATCAAAAACAAAAAAGAAAATTAATAAATTGAAAAGAAACTTTTTACTTTAAACAGTGCAAGAAAAAAAATTAATTATGAATTAAGTTGAGATTACAATAAGAATGTTAAACTAAAAAGTGAGTACTTTTGTAAAAAAAATGAAAAAGAAGGTATTCTTCATTCAGTAATTATAAAAATGGACATATATATATATATATATATAGAGGGAACGATTGTTATTTGTCAATATCGGTGTTAACAAAAGTTAGTTTCGGTACGTGAATAGTTATAAATTATAATTTTTCATCATGACAGTGTATATTGGAGTCATTTAGAATATCTCACAAAGTTTTAAGAAATTCTAAATAATTTACAATGTCGAAAACAAAATTCAAATAAATTGTAGGACATGTGCACCCAAAAACATGCACACATGTAAAATTTGACTGTTTGAACCTTATTTTCGACATCGTATATTATTCAAAATTTCTTGAAAATTTATGGAATGTTCTAAATGAATACAATATAGACTATAATAGTGAAAAATTAAAATTTATAACTATCTATATACTAAAAATAACTTTTGTCGACATTGTAGTTTTTCTCCATAAATACAATGTAATTTCCACAAGAGAAAAACTAGTTCGAAGAACGCAGAAAAAAAAATGGAAAGGAATGGATAAAATCTCATTTAAAAAAAAAAGTGATTTTCTCATATTTTTCAATGATGAATAATTGTTTCATATTCTTTTTAAGAGAAAAAAATCCATTTTTTCCTCCTTTGTCCACTTTTTTCCTTAGATTCTTATAATTTAAAAAAAAAATGGAAGGGAAAAGTGAGAACAGAGATCCAATAGAATAGCATGGTGGACCACTACTGAAATGGACTTGATTTGTATTGATACTTAAGCAACGTTGACTCTTCTTCCTACACGTGGCACTTAACGATTTCGCACGTTTAGGCCTTATCTCACCAAACTCCATAATTGCATCTTTCCAAACCAAAGAAGAAAAAAAAATATAGAAAAAACTCCATAATTGGCTTCAATTTCCATTCTACTACATAATAGCAGCATGGACCTTTTCGATTCCAAAGTTGCAGATTCCTTCTACAATTATTTTTTTCCTCTTTTTTCTTCAACAACAATATTTCATTATCAATGTCACTTAGACCCCATAATCTCATTAATTCCAAAAATAACCTATTGGTTTCTCACAACATTATAAAAATAATAGTGGTTTTAATAAAAGTCTGTGAAAATATGATTTTGAATAACCAAAATATCCTCGATTAAAATACAAAATATAATTAATAAATGTAAGAAAGTGTAGAAAAACTTTTGACAGAGTGAAAATTCAGTGACCCAATTTTATTTTGAATGTATTTTGGTCATTACAAAAATAAAACTTTTATCTCGAATTATATATATACAGGCTTAGTTTATTTTGAGAAGAAAATTTGATATTTTGAATTTAATGAAAATATAAAAGTTTAAATCATATTTTTATTCTTTAAAAAAGAGGTTTTCTAAAAAATATATATTTTACTTTTTTACAGTCCTTGTATAATATTTTTCAAAAATACTATCTTAAGTTTTCAAAAATACGTTTTTCAAAGTTTTATATTTACAAAAATACGGTGTTAATGAAACAACTAAAAAACAACAATAAGACAACAACTAAACATTAATCCACTGCTGTTACACCAAGATTTCGAGATAAGGAGTTATGACCTTGAAATCTGGGCTCGACAGGTGTGAGCTCGAAATATGCATGGTCGTCATATGATCCTTCAGTCAGACCGCTTTGCTGTAAACATCGATTTCGAAAGCTCGAGGATGTGTAGACTCGAATATGTTCTGAGCTCGCAATAGTCATGACAATACTTTTCCATGACTGCTTCAGGCGAGATGGATCGAGCTCGGGAAGCACAAGCTCGGACATAGCAGCTTCATCGCCATCTACTTGTCCCGAGCACAGCGTGAAGTTGGGTGGCGAGCTCGTGATTAACTCATTCTCGACAGACTCAATGCCAATTGCTGATCTCGAAGATTTGATGAATCATCTGGGATAACCCATTACATGTGAACATGTTTATTGTTGTACAATCCCAATATTTAAGGGATATCATTTAATATGTTATCCATCCCCGATCCTCATGGGGCGTTTCCGTGTATATAGGAGATAATGCATTCAATATCATTATTTCAATTGATTTACATAATATATTCCTGAAATATGTGGGTATGCATTCTGCAACCTTCTCTATAAATAGAGAAGGAATCACCACTTGTAAATGACCGATTTCTGGTTTCAAGAGAGAAAACTCTGGGTAATTCATCTCTGAAGAATTTCCAAAAAACTCCCAAGTCTTATTAACATAGACTCGTGGACTAGGCAGAATCAACTGCTGAACCACGTAAAAATCCAATTATTTTTTCTTCATTATTCATTTGCTTCATTGTTTTATTGTTTAATTGCTCTACAATTTAAGTTGACGAAAAACGACGTCAACAGTTTGGTGCTTTCATTGAGAGCATTAAGCAGTACGTGCGTGAATCTATTCAGTCAAAAAAGCCTCCTTGAATTAACAATGGCAGCGAATGATCCCAATGTTCCTGAGGAGGAAATTTTAGATGAAGCTGACTACCCCCGACGCCCTGGAAAGCAGCCTATGGTGAATTCGAACCCTGATGAGAGGAGTGGATCATCCGACTCTCGGGGACCACCAGCCCCCAGGGACGACGAGGACCTATACTACAATCCTGAACGATATGTCCCGATAGTGGAGCTCGAAAATCGTCAACTACATAAGCAGTTGGCAGAAGCCAAGAAACGTAATGAGGAGCTAGCCAGATTAGCTGCTGAGGCACAGGCAGCTCAGGCCCCACCTCTGCCAGAGGCCCAGGCTCTGCCTTCGCGGGACGTTCATGTTCCACCACGTAGGTTGCGAGGGCCACCGTGCAAAAACGCTGCCACCCGAAGAACGGAGCAACCTCCGCCGCCAACAGAACAGCCTGCTCCGTCAAGGCCACGGAGAAGTAACCAGGCTGGAGCTCCTGCCAACCCAACTGTGGAGGTACCACCTGGAGTAGGGAATAACCAAGCCCCCACGGAGGCTCGGACCCAAAATCTTTATAATGCGCAGAACGTTCCTGAACCAGATCGAGCAAACTCAGAGCCTTCTAGGCCCTGTACTGGATGGCAGCCACCATCACCCATAAGACACCCACCATCGCTAATAACGTATCCCTCACCAACTTGGAGAAACACACAATCGACCCAGGGTGATAGGGAAAGGCAAGCTAGGCGAAGGCGTGGAAATGGGGAGACTGCTAGGGAGCATAGAGGTACCCAACCCATGAGAAGCCAAATGTCTCGGTCTCACACTATTGAGACGAGGCAACTGACAAGGAACCCATCTCGAAACAACCGCGCAACGAGCCATGTCAGTGAAGGCTCGGGAGACACTAGTAGAGGTGTTCATAAAATTGCCCACACCGCACAAACTGCCTACACCGCACCGCAATTTGCGGTTTAGAACCCTTTGCGGTGCAGTTGCGGTTTGTAGTTTTGCCAAACCGCGCGGTGCAGTGTGATTTGTGGTTTTAAATTTTATAAATGCGGTTCAAACCACACCACACCGCATCATTATATATATTAACTTATTTATATTATTTTTTTCAATTTTACTACATTTAAAGTTAATGCATAAATATTTATATAGTATAATATAATATACACAATATTTAGAAAAAAAATAAATAATGTTTCATAGGATGCTAACACATATTCTACTTCAATCTAAAGATATTTCTCCTTAATTAAAATAATATTTACTTTTAAATTATATTTTTTCTTTGTTATTAGTTTGTTATATTTTTATTGTTTTGCTTAAAGTTTATTAACTTGTTGTACATTGAATTATTTTGTTAAACACTCTATGTTATGAGATTTATTATGAATATTTCTTAATTATAATATTTAAATGTTAAATTATTTGGCGATAGGTATAAACCGCCCAAACCGCACCGCACCACACCATATTTTTGCGGTGCGGTTTATGTGGTTTGAGGCCTATGCGGTGCGGGTTGCGATTTGGAAAATTGTTCAAACTGCATATGCGGTGCGGTCCAAAAAATTAGAGAAAAACCGCACCACCCGCACCATGAACACCCCTAGACACTAGGTCGGTTAGTATGTATGACCAGGGATGTAGAAATACTGGGAATCGAAGGGATCACCCAGATTTACGAGAACACTTGAACCATAATCGGAGGAATGATAATCCATCGAATCCATATCTGAGGGATCATCTCAATTGGCGCAAGAACCCCGTATCGAGGCACTTGTAATCAACGATAACCAGTTCCCACTGCTTCAAGTCAGACCCACTGTGGATCCAATCCAAGAAAGGATTGAACAAATGGAAAGAGAATTCAAGCTCTTACAAAATGAATGAGGTCGGGAACAGGACAAAGAGTTCGATGAAGAACTCGAACCCTTTGCCCCCCATATTTCCAGCACCCCGTTTCCTCAAGGATCTGAATTCCTCTTGTCCCACCATTTGATGGGAATTCGGATCCGTACAGTCATTTAAGTACGTTCAACACAATCATGCGAGCCAGTAATGTGGGCTACGAGCTCAGATGCAAGCTGTTCCCAGCCTCGCCCACAGGACCAGCGAAGAACTGGTTTGAGAAGTATAAGAGACATTCGATTGCTTCTTGGGATTAATTATCTAGAGATTTCAGGAAGTAATTCAAAGCCATGGTCGGAATTAGGCCCGATGTGTCTGCCTTGACCAATGTCCGACAGTAGCTGAATGAAACATTGAAAAGTTACCTCACAAGGTTTAATTTGGAAGTTGCCCGAACTCGTGACGTCGACAACAGTGGCCATTTAATGGTTGTTCGAGTCAGAGTAATGCCTGGAAGTCCTCTCTAGGAGGATATGCAGAGGAAGCCTGTAAGGTCCTTAACCGAGTTCAATCGACGAGCTCAGAGGTTTGTTAATGTAGAAGAGGCGAGGTCAGCATTAAATATGACATCTCAGCCCATAACTACAACAACAAACACAAACTCTGCCTCGACCTTGGTGGATCCTACGACCTCACAACCCCCTGGGGACAACCCTTCTAAAAGGAAGAAGAATGAAGGGAATAATCCCGAGGCAGAAGGTGTTATATTATTTCATATAATATAATATTAGATTAAATAATGTGACAAAATGTGATTTGTCACACAAATGTGATTTGTCACATCTTGTAACATATTATTGAGAGTCACAAAATTGGACACATGTGTGTGTCCAAATGTGACATATTTTGGAGTTACAAAATCAGTTACAAATTTGTAACTCCCAAATATTACCCAATAATGTGTATATTATATGTTACACATTTTGAGATTGGATTTCATAAAGCCATATGAGAAATGGCTGATAGAGATGTAATTTTAACTCCCATATTGTGTATGGAAGTTACAAAATCAAGTGGGAATAAATTGGAACGTTTTGGAAAAAACTGAAAAAATTCGTTGCTTAAATTGACTGAGCGCCGCGGCGCCTGGAACGAGCGCCGCGGCCCTAGTGGCTGACAGTTTCTTTGAATTTCGGTTTTTATCCAATTTTGAACGTTTCCAACAGTCAAGTAACTCCCAAATCTCTATTTTAATTCCATAAAACATCCAATTAAACATTGGTAACAGCCATGGGGGTTGGTGGAATTTGAAATTCAAAGGGGTATCTCAAACTCTATAAATAGGAGCCTAATGCTCACTTGTAAGACACACCATTTTTCATCCACAAAGCACTTGGCTGAAAAATACACCAAAAGGCTTGATAATTCCAGAGAGCTATTTCCTAGAGAGATCCCTTAGTGCTTAGAGAATAGGGGGAAATAAGCTTTTGGACAAAGGTCTTGAACCTTGTTCAAGTTGGTGATCCCCACTACTCTACACTTTGGTTGTGTGAGAGTTAGTTTGTGTTTTCATTCTTTTGTTCCTCTTGTTCTTTCTTATTTACTTGTATTGTTATAGTATTGAGTTTGTAATCTTCTTCTTCTACATCTTTTTATTTACTTGTATTTTGAGCAATTGAGTTGTAATACTTATTTAATAAATATTATCTTGTCCATTGTATTTTTGCATAGAGTTGTAATTGGTTTTTCCATATTTCCATTGAGCAATAATATATATTCTCTAACAGAAGGGGGAAAGAAGAAGAAAGGAGAAAGATATTTCTCCGTATACAAAGTGTATACCGAGCTCAATGAATCTCAGGAGAATATCTACCTGGCTAATGAAAACCAGGTCCCTCAGACGGCCGGACCCCATGAGGAACCAAAAAGCAAAAATAGACTCTAGCAAGTACTGCAGATTCCATAGAGATATCGAACATACAACTGATGAATGCAGACAATTAAAAGATGAGATCGAAGGCCTGATCTCGAGAGGATATTTCAGGCAATATGTTAGGAATCAAAACCCCAACCAGGCTTCCACTAGCCAGAGGGCAGTAGCAGCTCCACCTGCCTAGAATAACAACTCCCTAGCAAGGAAGGATGAACGACCCCCTCCGATTGATGGAGAAGATGTCATAACCATTTCGGGGGGACCACATTTTTTAGGATCGGGCAGGAATGCCCAGAAACGATATGTGAATGAACTGAAAACTGGTGACGGGTCTCCCTATGAACCCGAACCTAGAGCTCCAAAACAACAAAGGGTTGAATCTCAACCCATCACTTTTATCGAGGACGATGCGTCTCATGTACAATTTCCTCACAACGACCCACTGGTCATCACCCTTTAGCTCGCGAACAAGAGGGTACACCGAGTCCTGGTTGATAACAGGAGCTCAGTAAATATCCTCTACAAGGTCACCATAGAAAAGATGGGACTCATGCTTCGCGACCTAAAGGCCTGTGCAACAATGTTATACGGATTTTCAGGAGAAGGTATTGCCTGTTGTTGACGCCGTTTTTCGTCAACAGATAAAAGAAGAGAGCACGTAAACAATTAAAGATAATGGCCAAAAGAAATAAACGAATCAAACACACAGTTTTTTACGTGGTTCAGCAGTTAAATCTGCCTAGTCCACGAGTCTCTGTTATTAATCTCAAGATTATCTCTGAACAATTATTTAGCATGAATTCTCCAGAGTTTTCTCTCAAGGATCAGAATTTCGGTCCTTTACAATGATGCATGGCTTCTCTATTTATAGAGAAAGATGCAGAATACTATCCCACATATTTTGGGTAGTTACTCTTTTGTGAATAAAAATAAATGGCTTTAAATGTCTTTAATCAGATAAAAAAGGAAGCGTCCCTGAAGTCCAGGGAATGCATAACCGACTAAATAATATCCCACGATTCTTGGGGATTTACATCAATAAATGATGATTACATCTCATGTTTACAATACTTGCTGATATTCAAGGTGGTTATAGCGTATCTCCAAGGCTTCAGCATCTTAGGTTTCATGTCATTGTGCGAGCCACTGACATCTCCCGAGCTACATTGCTTTCGAGATAGTATATCGAGCTCAAGACCCATGCTCCGAAGTTCCTGAAGATGAAGGTGTTTTCGGAGCTACCTTTCGAGATCGAGATCATTTCGAGGTCACCGCATTCGAGATCATATATCATACTTTGCAGGCTCGATTTACAATCCTAGATCATACTCTAATCCTCATGAGACCATTTATTGCGAACTCAGCTTTCGAGGTCATATTTACTATGGCTCGAAATCTGGGTATAACATCTTGCCCCCTCAAAAGTATTTGTTCGAATCCTAAGAGAAGGAAACTTTTGAACTACTTTCCCTGGGAACCGTACCGTCATACGCTCTTGAAAATGGACACGTGCCAGATGGGTATTGCTCACTTTAGGTACTTGAGTACCTTGGGAACACACCCATGATCGTTCGTCTGACAACTTTTCGGCGCCATCTTGTCATTGATCCCCATCCGTTCGATCTGTTGAGGATTTTAATCAACGCTCCTGATTAATTTAATTTTCCCACCTATATATACAAGACCCCCTCTTCGTCTTCTTCTTCACGTTTGTTCATCGTAAGCCAGGAAGGAAAAAACAAGAAAACCAGAGACTTTCTTAAGAAGCTTCTGTCCCGTGCATGTTCTCTCGACCCAAGAAACAAAGGAATCCTAGTCTGTTCGAGTCAGTGAGTTCTTTTTTGCAACCTCTTCTCCAAACGACGATTTTGCTGCAATCACCATCACTGTGTAAGTATGCCATTTTTGTTTTCAGCTTTTTACCCATACTGTTCTTGTTGTGTATGCTAGTTTACGTTCTTAAAATGATACGATAGGAAGTTTTGAACTGATGGGCTTCTATGCCTTCTAGATTTTCATTCTAGATGTTCGTCTCTGGTTTATACCCAGTTTTGTCGTTTGAACGAAGTTTCAACTTTCTGGGTTTTGAAAATTTTAGGCCATGTTTCTTGTACACTAAGTTTTCGGGTAAAAACCCTTGTTCTTGACAATTGCACGAAACCCAAAAATGCCCTTTCCTGGCTAACCGCCACCTTTCTTTCCCTTGAATTTCGGGATTTTCAAAAAATCACCCACGCTCCTTTTCTTCCCTGTGGAACACATGCTCTGACTCTTTAGTAAGGGTCTTAATACTTAGTTTCTTGTCCTTAAATCTCCGAGTTCATCCCATCGAGCTCGTGATTCTTGCATGCATGGCCCTCACCATTTTTTCTTTCTCGTTAGATGTCACAGAATCCGGAAAGACGGTGGGGGTCATTACGAGCAATCCCTTACGAGCCCAAATCTCCGAGCCCGGAATCGGTCTTTGCCCGGAACCAACGTCGGATTAAAGAATACGAGATCGCACGCGAGCAAGAAGACATTCGAGCCCACTATCGTCGCCAGATAGACGAGGTTATTGAAAAGAAGAGAAGAGTTCTTCGGGAAGCCATCTATCCGGAGCCTAACCCAGGACCTAGGCCAGTTCCCCTCGACCCTGCGTTAAAAGTCACGGTTGCATACCACCCAGGGGAACTCCAGTTTTCCTTAATGGCGGAGCCTTCGTCTTCACAGCCTAGGAGGGAGATGTTTGAAGCCGAGTTCTACCAGAGCTCGGTTACCACCACCAACCAAATAACTGATATCTTGGCCCTCCATGGCCTTAGTTCGTTGGACACACTGAAATGTCGAGCTCCGTCTAGGCATGAACGGAGCTGTTTCGCCCTTGGGGGCCACGATTCCAGTGTAAAATACGCGGCCTGGAGCCAGGAACATATGAGGGCAGGAGCTTTGCTGCCCCTGAAGTCCTTTTTCAGAGACTTCATTGATTTTGTTGGGTTGGCTCCATTCCAACTCAACACCAATTCATACAGGGTGCTGTCTGCCCTGAGGTCCTTGTTCCACGAGCTGGGGTGGACAGGGCCTTCACCCCAAGAGATTTTATATCTCTTTTGTTTGAAGAGTAATCCCTCCCGAGCTCGGGGAGGAGATGGTTTTTACTATCTTTCAAGCTACCCCAAAGAGACGAAGATCTTTGAAGATCTTCCGAACCACCCTCCTGACTTCAAGAAGGCTTTTTTCTGGACAGACGGTCTGTCCCCGTCTCGACATCGTTCGTTTAGGCGGATTCGTAAGTATTCTCGTTACTTTCTATTTTTGAGCTCGGAATTTTAGCCCTTAAATCCATATTTAGTTGAAGTGTATCTCGCCTTTCAGCTAACTTTCAGCATCCCACCCCTGACGAGACAATGAAGGGGCACAGAGAGACCTTGCTCCGACTCCCTTACGGTAGGAGATCTCTCTCATTTCTATTACATGAGGACAAGCTACGAGCTTGTGGGTTGTTGGGACAGGGCCAGTCAACCTCTGACTGGTCCAGTAAAAAGTATGAACGCTGGGAGGAAGTGCCACTGCCCACAAGCATCCTTCCTCCGAGGAGAGAAAGGAGGGCATCTCTCCTAATTCGCTCGAGAAGTCCGCGGTCGGGGAATGAGGCCAATGACGAAGCCTCGAGTTCGGACTCAGATGGAGGTAAAACCCTTCCTACTTCGCGAATGTGGTCCCCCACTTTATTAAAACACAGGCCCAATAGACTAGTCTCGTGCCCACAGGATAGATACCACTTCTACATATGGAGTTGGGTAGATGACTGTGTCCATAGGTTTGATAGTGGGCTCGGGAAATACAACACTATGTACACCACGGACGAGGTGTGGAATGGGATAGCTGTGCAGTATGGGACCAATGATTATAGGGACCTCTCGAGGTTATCACCAACTTATAGGGAAGGCACTCCCCCCGCCTCTTCTGAAGACGGGGGAATTTCATGGTCCCCAAGCTCGAGCTCGGGGGAGAGTCTCAGTTAGGTTTTTTCTTCAACTGGTTTCCATCTTTTTTCAAAGTTATTATTATTGTTTAACTCACTGTCATTGTGCAGGTGCCATGAATCCCGACCTCGACGCCGTGCTTTTTAGCGATGGGGGAGCTGGCGCCCAGAAGAGTAAACGCCCGAGGATACCAAAGAGATCCGACCGACCGTCCAAGGTACCTAAACATCGCGAGACGACTCCCACGGCCCAGACCACTGCGAACACCTCAAAGCAACCGACTGCCCAGATTGATGGGTCAGGCCCGACTGCATCCGGCTCACTGCCTCCCACCGAAACCCGGTTAATAGTTGTTCGGCCCCCGAAGAAGCCTTCTACCTCAACGGTTCAGCTGCCAACGGCTCGAACCCACACTGAGGAGTATGTACTTGATGGTGCCGCTGGGACAGAAGGGGCTGTACTCAGCTCGGACGTCCTTTCTCGGGTAGGTCAGAGCTTTTC